>NW_023416296.1:606915-1213830 GCF_014176215.1 Rousettus aegyptiacus | reverse complement strand
ACTGTGCTGACCCCAGCCGTGGCCTCCAGCTTGGCTCTGGCCGGCTCACCCCTCCCCTCCTCTTCCGTCCATCCTGGCTGGCAGAGGTGAGGGTGGCAGACCCCATCCAGGACAGCCCCTCCGTCCCCTTTCAGGCCTGGTGGGGAGGAGGCTGCCTTGGGGAGGTTCCCTGTCTGGGGCTCGGGGTGTTCAGACCTGTCCTTTCTCAAGGAGGGTTGGGGGGCTTCCTGGTGCCCTGCCCAGGGCTCTGCAGCAGGGGATAGAGGCGGCAGGTGCCATGCCCGCGGGCGGGTTCCACCCCTCCCCGGCAGCCTGGTCTCCTCCTGACCACTGCTCTCCAGTGTCTCTCACCTGGGGCCACCAGCTTGGCACGTGTCACGCTCGGCCGTATTTCTACACCCTGAATCCCAGGAAGGACCTTAAGTGGACCAGGAAGCAGGATGGGAGGGACGGAGCCAGCACCCTCAGGCCACACAGCTGGGCCCACCTCCCTCCAGATGGGAGCCGAACACCTCCCCTCCCAGCCTCAGGCCCCCGACGCCCCTCCCTCCGCCCCCCCACGTGCCCAGGAACCGAAGCGGCTTCCTGACAGGAAGGCAGAGAGAATCAGCCTCCGCCTGTGTCCCCGCCTGCCAGGGCCCCTCCTGCCGGTCAGGCCGAGCCCTCGGGGCCTGGCCCCGCTGCCAGTCGTGCCCTGCGGCGCATCTCCTCTCCGTCCCCTCTTGGCCAGAGCACTTGAAGCCTGCAGCTCCCTAGGCCAGTGAATGGGCATGAGCGGGGCTGGGGTCAGCGGCTTGGAGGGGCAGCCTCCTCCTGTGGGAGTAGACCTTGGGGAAGGCCACACCCTGAGAGGCCAGTGGGGCCCCGACTCCGTGGCTCCTGCGGGCTTCTGCCTGTGCAGTGGGGACAGCAGCACGGAGGGGCTCGGGCAGATACATGCACGCACGTAGGTCGGGGCGCAAAGGCCGGGGGGCGGCATGCTCCCGCCCTCTCCCGGCACAGGTGGAGCAGAGGATGGGGCCTTAGCGAGTGTCCCCACCACACCAGAGCTTGGCAGCCTCAGCTGTGCTCCTGCACATGACGTGGTAGCCGTGGTTTCCGGCTGGGGCTGCACACAGGGGTACCGCACAGACTCCCCCAGTTTAGGGCTGGGCCGAGGCGGCAGGAAGACGCAGGGCCGGCTGGAGTAATGGGAGGATGGGGCCTCTGCTCTGCGAGTCCTGGGACCTGCCGGCAGGTGCGCCCCCAGCCACCGCTGTTCCCGCGGGCCGGCTCCAGGCCCGGGCGCTCAGGTTGCCTTCCGGGCCCCCAGGTCCTTCTAAATAGAGGCTGATTTCGCCAGGCCCTCCCATGTCTGCCTCCCCGCCCGGGTGACCCGTGTGGGCCCCCCGCCGGGTCTGCGCCCGGCTGACGGCAGCCGGGGCGATGGGAACCCTGAGCTCTCTCCCCAGATGCTGCCGCCTGCCTTTGCTGGGGGTGTGCAAAGCAGCCAAGCTCCTGGAGGGCGGGGCCAGACCAAGATCCTGGCAGGGCTGGCGTTGTCCAGCTCTGTGACTTGACCCAAGCACCTCCCTTGGGCCTCAGTTTCCCCTTCTGCAAACGGGAGAGAGGCCAAGATAGGCTACCTGGCAGGTTCCTTCCAGCCGGCCTGGAAGTGGCATCCTCCGCCAGCCTCCGCCAGCTCAGGGCCTCTCCCTGCCTGCTCGCTGCAGGAAGTGTCAGCGAGCAGAGGGACCCACAGCTGTTTAAAGACCTCCGAGCACTTTGTGCAAAAGTAGCTACGCTCGTGAAACAGCCTGGCCCGCCCGCCGGCCCTCCCTCCGTCCCGCCGTGGGCGCCCCCCACCAGCCCCTAAATGACACAGGCAGGACCTGCCTTTTCCTGGTGGATGAGCAGGACAGTGACGATGACACCCCACGTTTGCAGGCGTGGATCTAGCTCCCCGACCGCCCTCCCCACCCCGTCAGGTCCCAGCCGGGCTCCGTGTCATCTCGGCCACCACCCGGTACATTCTGTCTTCCTGGGAGCTGAGTGTGACCCGTCAGCTCCAGATGTGGGTTTGGTTGCGTCCTGGGTTTCCTCCGGCAGGAGGTCATGGGGTGTCCCCCCCTGGCGTCAGAGGGCCGAGGGGCCTGGGCCCCCCGCAGCTGGTGGATGCAGCTGCTCTCCTGCCCACCCCTCCGACCCGGCCCAGGGTTGATTTCGAGGAAGAAGAACAGATTGAAGGGCCATTAAAAAGGCCTTTGGAAGCAGCAGCCCACGCGGAAACCCACGCCCTCAGCCAGCCGTCACCATGGCCCCCGGCTCCCCGTCGCCATGGCACCCGGCTCCCCTGCTGAAAGTCCAGGGTCTCCTTTGAACGTGGCCAGCCATGTGCTCCCCTCCCAAGGGCTGAAAACATTGCTCTGCCTCTAGGGTCCCTTGACCCACCAGGCTGGCTAGTGAGGTGGCCGCGGCCGCAGTCAGGGTTGACCGAAGAGCCGTCGCTGGGGGTGGGAGGGCTGGGTCCCCAGGCCACTCTCCTCCCCTTCCCCCATGCACCCTGTCCCCTCTCTGTCCCCAGCTGCTAGCCTCCCTCTGCCTGCCAGAGGTGGGGCTCGGACCTTGAGCCTGCAGTGGGCCCAAAGCGGCCTCCCCGGTGAGCGCAGCTGTGGGAGGCGGACACCCGAGAGCACCCTCCTGGGCTGGCCAGGGCCAGCGAGGCCCCCGACTCCTCTGCCAGAACGGGGCCCAGCGGGGTGGGGCACGAGGGAGGGCAGGGAGCGCCCGCAGCAGCTGCCATCTGGGTCTGGGTGGGGGGTGGGGTAGGGGGTGGGAAGCCTGCAGGCCACGCCCTGACCTCGGGCTCCAGATCCAGGTTCCTGGGTGTGGGGTGCTCTGTGGGCTCCTGCCCCCAACGTTAGCCTCCGAAGTCTCAGTTCCTGCATTTGGGGGACACGAGACTCACGAATCCTTTAGAAATGGGGCTCTCTGGCTAAGTCCGGCGTGGAAGCCACGAGTGTGTCCAGCTCGGGGCCCACAGGCCTCTGCGCTCTGCCCGCCCTCGTGTCTGGGTGGCCCTGCCCCAGGAGCCCCTGGCCATCGGGCAGCTGGAGTCTCGGCTGCGGGCAGGGACAGGGCGGCTCGCTGTGCCTGAGGAGGAGTTGGGGTGCACTCATCTGCTGGGGCCCCGGCAGGTCCCTGCCCTCGCTCTGGGACCTGGGCTTCTCTCCTGTGGAGCAGGGCGAGTGCCACCGCCCACCCGGTCCCGTGGGGGGCTGCCCGCGGGGTCTTCCCGAGGCCGTGCAGCCCTCCATGTGTCCCCTGAGACCTGCTCGCTCCCCCTGGGGCCGGCCTTCCAGGTTGGGACCGGGCAAGCCATGTGTAAGCAGGGTAGGGGTCACAAATCTTCACACCGCGGTCATCCTGTGGACCGCACGTGCTGTGAAGGTCACTGGTGCTCCTGCAGGATGCCCACGCAATGGCACTGCCCACCTCCACCAGCCCGGGTCTGGGGAGGCTTCTGGGGCCGTGGCCACACTGGGCTCGCACTGGCCACAGGGGCACGGCCACAGGATGTGTGCGTGTGCCCTTGGCCGGGTGGGCGGGAGGGAGGCGGGGGCACCAGGGTCCTTGGGGAGACCCGGGACAGGTCTGATTTGGCCCTGGACCCAGTGTCAGAGGACAGGACGCTGGAAGGGTGGCCGTGGCTGTCATCCTTCCTCTCTGAGGACAGGGGTGTCCTGCCTGTGTGCTGAACCACAGTGTCTTTCGTGGCATGGACTCTCGGGAAGGAAGGTTTGGGGTCACTGTGGGGGCTGGGCCTGCCAGGGTGCCCATACGGGGACCACTGGCTGGGGGACCTCACCTGGCATCCTCCAGGCCCATGGCGGCTGCAGCCCCAGCCTCTTGGCTGTTGGGAGGCCTGTCCCCAGGTGAGGCCCCATTGCACTCTCAGAGCATGGCAAGGGAACCCCCCGGGGCCACGGCCGGTCTCCATGTCTCTTGGAGCCATCCGTGAGGGCTTCGCTCAGGTCGCACCTCGTGGAGGAGGCCTGGGATGGACACCTTTGCCCCCGTGGCTCTCTGAGCGGCCGAGAGGGAAGGGCTGAGGCTCCCCCGGCTGGGAGCACGCCGCCCTGCCGACCCTCCGGCCCCACGAATGTCCCTCCTTCCAGGAAGTGGACACCTCAAGTCCTAGGGGCCGTGGTCCCAGGGCAAGTGCACGGTGGGCAGAGGGTGCCCCTGTGCTGCCCCCCGGTCGGGGCCTGGAGCACAGCGGGGGGCGGGCTCTCGCCCGTGCCTGGTCCCCGCACTCAGGCCGAGTCGGGCCGGCGGTGTCTCTCCGGGGACAGCTGATTTCCGAATGGGCAGAAGCTGAAATGACTGGGCTCGCCCTGCGACCCGGGGCCGGGCCTGCCTGCTGGCTCGGTGCCCCCGCATCGGGGGGCCCGAGCCCGACCTCTACGCGTCTCCTCCGCAGGTATGAACGCCGCCGTCAGGGCCGTGACGCGCATGGGCATCTACGTGGGGGCCAAGGTCTTCCTGATCTACGAGGTGAGGCCGGCGGGGGGTGCGGCGCTGGAGGGAGGGGACATGGCCCCGTCCCGCAGTGGTCACTGGCGGCTGGTTGACCCGAGGCCCAGAGGGAGGGGAGGGGGACGTGGAGGCATGACGGCCATGGGCCGGGAGGGAGCTGGGCCCCTGCGCCGGGGTGTGGCCGAGGGGCCCCTCCGCCCCCGCCCGGGTCCCTGAGGGGTAGGCCATGTCCCTAGGGAGATAAGAGGGCGTGAAGCTGCCACTGTCCTCTGGGGCCTGGGACCTCAGCTCCCACCCAGTCTCCCTCCCACCGCCAGCCCCCAGCCCCACTGCGAACCGCCCACTAACCACCGCCAGCAGCCTCCTTGTGGCAACAGAGCGAGGTTGTTTTTGTTCCGGCCAAGCTCGTGCCCCCTCTGCCTCACCCAGCCCCGGGATCCGTGTCACATTGGGGGCTGACGTGCAGACGCACAGTCGCGTGCACGCGCACGCGCGCGCGCGCACACACACACCCCCGTGGCGGAATTCCTCCCTTGTCTTCTGGTTTTCTGGCTGGCTGTGTTACTTTGTTTTCAATTGTTAGGCAGAAAGTAGCGAAGCTCAGCCTCTCTGCCCTCCCCAGTGCCCGCCTCCTCTCCCGGGGGCTGTCCTTGTCCCTTGCCCTGGCCCCAGGTTGGGCTGGCCACACCCAGGCCTTGGCTGCAGGAACACAGAGTAGCAGTTTGTAGGCCCCTCCTGGGGCCAGGTCTCCTCATTGCTGAAGGGCAGGGTGGGCCTGTGCCCTGATACTGCTTTAGAACCTTCTGGAGGGCAGGGTGAGAGCCTCCAGGGAGTGCCAAGGGCCTCCAGACAGGGCAGGATGGGTCCGAGGCCTGCCTGAGGGAGTCCGGCTGTGACAGCTGCGTCCCTTCGCCTCCGGACCCTCGGTTTCTCCCTCCGTGGGGTGGGCATGCCAGGTCCTTGTCTAGGGCACAGGAGCTAAAACCGGGGTGCGCATTGAGCGCTTTTCTTAGCCGACTGGGAGGGGACAGCATCCGTTCACCCAGGAGCCCAAACTGGGCCTGAGGGCTCAGCCCACACAGGGAGAGCCCGCAGGGCGCCCGCCCGGGCCGGTCCTGGGCCCACCTCGGGTCCTGGCCTGGGAGCGGGGAGGGCGAAGGGGCGAGTGGGGAGAGGTGACGCAACGCGGGCAGAGGCGTTCTAGAAGGTTCCAAGGCTAGGAGAGGAGGGTTGTGTCCGTGAGGCTGACTCGCGCTGCTGACCGGCCTGGTAAGGGGCCCTGGGGCCTGCAGTAGGGCAGGGGCCGGGCGGGCACTGTGCCTGGGCTCCGTGCCCGATCCTGGCTTCCCGCGGCCCGAGATCGGCCTTTCTGCCGCTGCTCGCTCCGGGCAGTGCCTGCTGTGGGTTTCAGGCCGTTCTCCTGCTTTTCTGTGCAGGGATGGTGGCAGTCAGGCTGGCTTGTGTCCTCGTGGCCAAATCCCTGACCGAACCAGGAGGCGGGAGGGACACGGCCTGGTGTAAGCCGTTCAAGGTTGCTCCGTGGACTGGGGCCTCAGCGCTGCTGGGGCCCTGAGAACCTCCGCGTTCTGGTCCCCGCAGGGAGGCGCCTGCTCCCCCTGCCTGGGGAGGAGGTGGGGCAGTAGATGGCCAGGCCGAAGCGGCGGCTCATCCCCTGCTTCACCTGAGGACGGAGGGCCACACGGGGACCATGGCGGCGCGGCCACCAGTCACGAAATGCCCCCGTCCTCACCCAGACTACGTCCAGGGCTGCTAACGGGAAAGGGTGGCCGCGTTTGGAGCAGTCAGGACACCTGACCAGGTGCTTCTCAGAGACGCAGTCCAGACCGCTGGCGGCTTATGTCATAGGGGAGCAGCGTGTGGTCATCAGGGGGTTCAAGATACAGCCACCTGCAGGGGCCGACAGGCAGCCCCTGGGACGAGGACCGGCACAGCCCGGTGCTGTGGGCTGGAGCGCCCGGAAGCTGGGCCACGTGGCTGGTGGCCGAGGAGGTCACCGCAGGCACAGCGGTGCTGTGTGGCCGTGGCACTGATGGCCCCAGACTGGAGACCTCCCATGCGTCCGTCGTCAGTGCACGGATCACGAACTGGGGTGTGGGGTGCACAGTGGACTGCGGCACGGCAGCGAGCCCAGACTCGGCCGCACACGTGACGTGGGGCCTCGCAGACATGAGCTGCCATTTCCGCGTCTAAGCAGTGCCCGCAGGAGACAGGACAGCGGGTTCCCCGGGGAGGGGACGGACGGCCCCGCAGGGCAGAGGGCCGCTGGGAGCTGGGCTTCTGTTCGCGGTCTGGGCCCGGTGACCTGGCATGATTTTGAACACTTGGCAAGTGGCCACCTGTGGCAGGAGCACTCTGCCCTGCGAGTTACATTCAGTAACAAATGAACAGCCTCGCCAGCCTCGCACAGGCGTTCTGGAAGGCCCCGCTGGGCATCCTGGCCTCTCCCAGGACAGCCCGGCTTCATCGCCCGAGGCCCTGGGGTGCCGGGCCTGCTTCCTGCCGGACGGGGTCTTGGCCAGGGGCCAGCGCCTGCGCACAGACGCAGTGCTGTCCGGCTGCTGTGGATGCGTCTCACGCCCGTGCTCCTCGGTTCCAGGGCTATGAGGGTCTCGTGGAAGGAGGCGAGAACATCAAGCCCGCCAACTGGCTCAGCGTCTCCAACATCATCCAGCTGGTAAGGCCGCGGTGGTCCCTTCCTGCCCGTGAGCACGCGTGTGCGCGCACGAGCCGGAGAGATGCAGGCGCACGCACGGATGCGGGCACAGACAGACACTGGGCCCGGCTCCAGGGCGCCATGGGGTCGTGGAGTCGCGACGGCCCCCGACAGGGCCACCGCCAGAGTTCACGCTCTGGCGAGGGAGGAGCGGACACGGGAAAGACATGGCACAGCGTCCGACGGCCCCCCCACTCCTGCTCCCGGCTTCCACTTCATTGCCGCTCTCAGCCTCCCGCTGACCAAGGCCAGGGCCTCCCACCCGCTTACCGAGCGAGGCCACCTCGGTGGGCCAGGATCCCCGGGAGTGGGGGTCTTCAAACCATGTCTCTCTGGGGAGACCCTTTTCCTCCCATAGAGCTGGGATGGTGGTGTGGGCACCCGGAACCTGTTTGCCCCAGGCTGCCAGCTGACACCCAGCTTATTCAAGTGGCTAGTTGTCGTCATGAGCCATGAATGGGTCAGTGGGAGCAGGGGGCAGGCTGGCCTGGACCCCAGTGCCCGGAGTCGGTGCAGGTCTCGTCCAGGCATGGCCAACCCCCAGGGGGCCGCTAGCCTGGGGGATAGAGCAGATCTGCCGCCCAGTCCTGGTCAGGCCAGTGAGTGTGGACAAGCGGAAGGGGCCGGACAGCCACTGGGAGTCCCCACCCCTCGAGGCGCACTGTGGGGCAGCTGAGGAAGGGCTTGGGATGCCACCGGGCCGGCCCGTTTAAGCCTGGGGCCCCACCTAGCAAGTCTCAGGAGCAGCATGGGGCGGAGGGCGGGCACTTTGTTGGGGCCTGGCAGGCAGGCAGGTGTGTGTTGTGGGCGGGGTCCTCGGGAAAGCAAGGAGGGGCTGTGTGGATGTGGGCACTAGCTGCCGCAGCCATGTCCCCGTGAAGCTCAGAGCTCCGTGTCGGTGCCCAGCTGGTGGGCGTGTGTGTGTGCGTGTGCGTGTGTGTAGGTGTGTGAGTGCATGTGTATTTGCATGTATGAGCATGTGTATGTGCGCATATGTGTTTGTGTGTGAGCGTGTAGGTATGTATTGAGTGAGCGTGTGAGTACATGTATATGTGTGTGTGTATGTGTGTGAGTGTGTGTATATGTATGTGTGCCCGTTAGTGTGAGTGTATGTATCTTTGTATATGTGGAGGTTTTTGCATGTGAGCATGTGTGAAGGTGTGCATATATGTGTGTGAGCATTGAGTATGTGTGTCTCTGAGCATGTGTATGTGTTTGTGTGTATGAGTGTGTCTGAGTGTGCGTTTGTGTTTATGTGTATTTGTGTGTGCATGTGAGCATGTGTGGCTGTATGTGTGCATGAGTGTGTATGCATGTGTGAGCATGTGTGAGTGTGCATGTGTGTCATGCATGTGTTTGTGTGTTTGTGTGCATGGACGTGTTTGCGTGTGAGCATGTGTGACTGCATGTATGAGCATGTGTGTATGTGTGTGAGCATGTGAGTGTGTGTATGTGTTTGTGTATGTGTGAGTTTGTGTGTATGTGTGTGAGTATGTGTGAATGTGTGTGTGTTTTTGTGTATGAGCATGTGAGTATGTGTGAATGTGCGTGTATTTGTGTGTATGAGCATGTGAGTGTGTGTATGTGTGCGTGTGTGTGTGTGTGAGCATGTGAGTGTGTGTATGTGTTTGTGTATGTGTGAGTTTGTGTGTATGTGTGTGAGTATGTGTGAATGTGTGTGTGTTTTTGTGTATGAGCATGTGTGTGTGTATGTGTGCGTGTGTGTTTGTGGGTGTGAGAGAGAGAGAGAGCAGCGCCTGCTCGTCCATCGCGAGGCCCCCGGGCCTGAAGGGTGGACGTCCTCCTCATCGCAGTGAGGAGAGACGCACAGGGAGGCGGGTCCCCTGCCCAGGCCTCGGGAGGAGGCCCTGGACTCTGCTTCTCAGCTCCGCGGGGTCCACTAGTCCCCTCCAGCGTCCCCGCAGGGCCCTCGGCTGCCTCGTTGGCCAAGGCCCCGGCGTCCTCTGCACAGGGCGGCACCGTCATCGGCAGCGCCCGCTGCAAGGCCTTCACCACGCGGGAGGGACGCCTGGCAGCGGCCTACAACCTGGTGCAGCGCGGCATCACCAACCTGTGCGTCATCGGCGGGGACGGCAGCCTCACGGGCGCCAACATCTTCCGCAGCGAATGGGGCAGTTTGCTGGAGGAGCTCGTGAAGGAAGGTGGGTCAGCGCGGAGCCCGGCACGGAGGGTGCGGGGCCGGCTGAGGGTGGGGGCGCCAGGCCACGGCACCTGCCTGCCGCTGCCAGGCGGCGGGGACAGGCGGGATCACCGGGCCTGGCCCAGCCTAGCCTGGGGTGGAGGGCACCCGGGGCAGCTGCACCGGTCTTGCTGCTCGTGGGGTCCGTGCATGAGCACCCGCCTCCGGCCCGGCGCCAGGGTCCCCGGGCACGGTGGGCGGCAGTCCCAGGCTGACTCCTCCACTCCGCGTGGACTGGTCTCGTGTGTCGTTGATTCTCGGAGCGTGTGGGTTACAGACTCTGTCACGGTTTGAAGAAGCGTAGTACGTAAAACTGACTAACACCTGAGACCAAGTTGGAACGTTGGCGAGTGACCCTTGAACTTGGGTTCTGGGCTGCTCGGGCCGGACTGGAAATGAGGGGCATGGTAGCTCCCTAAAACCACCGCGGAGGCCCGGTCCAGGGGCGTGGCCAGAGGGCGTGGCCCAGCCTGGCGTGGGGCGGAGGAGCGGCTGGGCCCAGGGCCGGGGGCGTGGCCGGGGCGTGGCCAGCGGGCCTGAGCGCACCGCCCCTCAGGCAGGGTCTCGGAGAGCACGGCGCAGACCTACTCCCACCTGAACATCGCGGGGCTGGTGGGCTCCATTGACAACGACTTTTGCGGCACTGACATGACCATCGGCACTGACTCGGCCCTGCACCGCATCATGGAGGTCATCGACGCCATCACCACCACCGCGCAGAGGTGAGTGAGGCCCACGGCCCTGCCGCCTGGCCAGCCAGGCCTGCAGGCCGGCAAGCTGGAGTCCTGTTCTGGCGAGGGGCGAGGCTGCCCGTCTGCGGGTCAGTGATGGCGGGTCCGGGAGGGCAGCCTTTGAGCCCCTGGCCAGGGACGACCAGGCCAGGGCAAGGTGAACGGCCTTCAGCCCGAGGAGCAGAGGTCAGTGGAGACCAGGCGCAGGACTGGTGAGGAGCCCGAGGCCGTGTTTCGCTCAGTCCCTCGGCCGCCCTGGGAATGAGGAATGCCTGCCCTTCTGCTGCTCCTGTGTCCACCGGGTCGCCAGGGCGCCCATGGGTGTGGGAAGTGTGGCACCACCCCTGTGGCTCTCGGGGGGCTGCTTCCGCCGGCTCGTGGGGCCATGAGGCTCAGTGCTGACGCCTCCGGCCCGTTCTCTGTCTGCAGCCACCAGAGGACCTTCGTGCTGGAGGTGATGGGGCGGCACTGCGGGTAAGGGGGCTGCCCGGTCGGCTGGGGGGGGCAGGGCTGCAGGGGAGCAGGAGCCGGGCGTGGAGTCCCCGGGGCACCCGGCTCCAGGCAGGCTCACCTCCCCGGGGCTGGGAGCCATCTCTGCGGCAGGGAGGGTGGGAGGCGAGGCTCAGAGGGACCCAGGGCCTGAGCAGGTGGACCTGCCCCCCAGGTACCTGGCGCTGGTGTCCGCCCTGGCCTCGGGGGCCGACTGGCTGTTCATCCCCGAGGCGCCCCCCGAGGACGGCTGGGAGAACTTCATGTGCGAGAGGCTCGGCGAGGTGAGTGGGAAGCGCCTTCCCGCAGGGGTCCCGCTGTGCAGAGGCAGCTGTCCCCAGGACGGTGCCCCCAGGGCCGCGTGGCCAGCTCTGAGGGGGTCCTCATCCTCACTCTGGTTTCACAGCGTCTGTGGGCGTCCCCCTGGGGGTGGCACCCAGGCCTGGCAGGAGCGCTCTGACCCTGTTTCCCCGCCGAGGCTCTGCAGACAGGCTGTGGGGTGTCCCGGGGCTCTGGGGCATTGCAGACCCCGCAGTGTGCTGGGTCCTTGGGGAAGTGAAGGCGTGGATAGCACTTTAAAAGCCCCGAGAGCGTTCCGTGTGCACTCTGGTCCCACCCCACTGATGTAGGGCCACTGTGTGGGTCCCTTAGGTGCCACCTCTGATCCGCCCTCAGCCCTCGGGGTGGGGGGCTTGCCCCAGGGGCTCAGGAAGCCCTGTCTCGGGTTAGCTGCGGGCAGGACTGACTGCCACTGCGGCCTTTGGGGTTCCTCCGTCCCCATCCCAGCCCCCAGTTCCGGGGAGGCTATGAGAGGGCTGGCGGGTGGTGGCTGAGTCCAAGGGTAGTTTTGGCCAGGCAGCTGAGCGCAGGCGTCTCTGACCCAGACCCGGAGCCGAGGGTCCCGGCTGAACATCATCATCATCGCCGAGGGCGCCATCGACCGCAGCGGACGGCCCATCTCCTCCCGCTACGTGAAGGACGTGAGTGTGAGGGGCCCCCAAGAGGCCTGGTGACGCGGGAGGGGTGGGGGTGGAGCCTTGGGGGCTCCCCTTTATCTCAGTCCCCAAGTGCTCTTGCTGGGACCCCTCTCCCCATGGGCAGGAGGCTCCTGGAGGGCTTCCTCACCCTCAGTGACAGCCAGAGATGTGGGGTGCACACACTGGGGCTGAGGTGTGCCCCACATCTGTAGGGAGGCCCCCTCCCTCTGCAGGGCCTGGCCTGCCCGGGAACTGCACACTCACACACTCACATGCCATGAGCGTACACCCTGGGCTGGCTCTGTGGGGCCCTGGGAGCTGACGCCCCAGATCCCTGCAGCAGGGCGTGGGGGGTGAGGCCCAGGGCTGGGGGCCTGTGGAGAGGCGGGACAGTGGGGCCGGGCGGCAAACGCGAGGACCGCCTTACTCTCCCCCGATGGGCAGCTGGTGGTGCAGAGACTGGGCTTCGACACCCGCGTGACGGTGCTGGGCCACGTGCAGCGGGGAGGGACCCCCTCAGCCTTCGACCGCATCCTGGTAGGTGCCGGGTGCGCGCGAGGGGCGGGGAGGGACCCCCTCGGCCTTCGACCGCATCCTGGTAGGTGCCGGGTGCGCGCGAGGGGCGGGGAGGGACCCCCTCGGCCTTCGACCACATCCCGGTAGGTGCCGGGTGCGCGTGAGGGGCAGGGAGGGACCCCCTCGGCCTTCGACCACATCCTGGTAGGTGCCGGGTGCGCGCGAGGGGCGGGGAGGGACCCCCTCGGCGTTTGACCGCATCCCAGAAGGTGCCGGGTGTGTGCGAGGGGCGAGCATGCGAGCCTCTGCGTGGCCCCTGGCTCTCCCACGGCCGGGAGTGGGGGGGGCGGGGGCGGAGCCAGGCGCGGGGGGGCGGGGCATGTCGGATGCTGGCCTGAGTGCGCCACCGGCGTCCTGACTACGGCGTCCTGACTACTGCCGGGTTCAGAGGCAGAGTCTGGGGCCAGGGAGGGCCCCGTGGGTGGCAGCGTGCCTACACGTGAGGGCTGGTCGCTGGGCGGGGCTTGAAACCGCCTGGGCCACGGCGCTGGCAGGAGGCCGGTGACATGCCCAGGCCCTCGGCGACCCACAGCTGCGCGC
Source organism: Rousettus aegyptiacus (assembly GCF_014176215.1). Lineage (NCBI taxonomy): Eukaryota > Metazoa > Chordata > Mammalia > Chiroptera > Pteropodidae > Rousettus > Rousettus aegyptiacus. The sequence goes on along the minus strand of NW_023416296.1, from coordinate 1,201,065 downwards.
AGCACTGAGCCCCTCCTGGGCGGTCTCGGTCCGTGGTCTCCTCAGCCCCACGCCACAGCGGGGATACGGCTGGCCTGGGCCCTTGGTGGTCTGGCCAGGCGCCTCTGCACCCTTCGTGAGGCCTCAGGTGCCCTCGGGAGGGGCCTGGGGCATCGGGCACAAGCATAGTCGTCCTCCAGGCCTAGGCAGCAGAGAGGTGCTGGGGTGGCTCTGGGGGCTCCCCGCCCTACAGCGCCTGCCGGTTTCGTGGGCGCTGGCAGAAGGCACGAGATCCCTGGGTTGGAGACTGAGAACAGTTTGTAACTCGTGGCCAGAGTGGCAGCATTCCATGCCGGTCCCCAAGTCCAGTTCCCACGGGATGACTTCCACCCACACAGTGTGTCCCGTCGCAGGGGACCCATCTTCCCTAATGAGCACGGTGCTCCCAAGGGGGCAGGAACGTCCCTCCAAGGCCGTTCCCGATACAGACCTGAGCAGCAGGTGCTTTGCTCCCGGGCTGTGCAGATGGCCGGAGACCCAGGGGGCACTGTCTGTGGGTGCAGCGGGGGGCAGGGGGCCAGCCTGCAGTCCCTCACTGAGCAGGGCACGGTGCCTTGGGTCCCTAAATGCTGCAGCTGGCCCAGCCCAGCGGGCCAAGTCTGTCATTTGCACACACATCAGGAAAGGAGCCCCGATAGAGAAACCTTGTTATAGCAGAAGGAACCCCAGAAGCCACTTACAACCCTCGCCCTTCCCGTGTCAGGCCGAGTGACCATGGGCAGGTCGTGTCGCTGCAGCCAGAGGCTGCACCGTCCTGGCAGGACAGCACGCAGCCCCGTGACGTGGTGCCGGGAGGGGCCGTGGTGAATCGTGATCACATTGTGTGGCTGTTTCTGGTGCCGCTCGATCTAGATGCTTGTGTGTGCACGTGCGTGTGTGGGCGCAGGCGTGCATGCGCGGTGAGGGGTGGGCTGAGCCGCCCTGAGCCCCGCCCCTCCCACCCGGCAGAGCAGCAAGATGGGCATGGAGGCGGTGATGGCGCTGCTGGAGGCCACGCCCGACACCCCGGCCTGCGTGGTCAGCCTGTCCGGGAACCAGTCCGTGCGGCTGCCCCTCATGGAGTGTGTGCAGGTGGTGAGTATGTGGCCCCGCCTCCCGAGGGCAGTGCTCTGGGCCTTTGTGGCTCTCCCCTCCCCCCAGGCTCCCAGGCCCCCCCACTCTGGGCAGGCCCCGCCCCCAGTCCCGGCTCCTGCGTTTGGGGGAGCAGGCAGCAGCTGCATTGCCACCTCCTGTCCCGGCCGTCTGGGTTCGTTGCTCCCCCTGTGCCCCGGCTGGCCTCAGGGTATCTGAAGCCTGCGGCCCTCCAGGTGGGGGGGTGAACACGTCCCCAAGGTGGACCCACCTTGCACACTGGGGGGCGGGGCGCATCTGGGGCGAAGGTGGGAGGGAGGAGGAGTGGGTGAGCTCTGGCAGACGGTGTGGGGACATTTGGTGTGGGCAGAGCAGGGGCCACAGGAAGGGGGCGTGGGAGGTGAGGGCCCCGAGGCTGAGAGGCTGGGTACGGGACGCTGGCCCCGATCCGCAGGTTTGGGGGCCCCGCGCCGGGCGGGGAGTGGGCATGTGGATGCTTCTCTTGGAAGAATTCCCCGCTGTGATGTCGCTGGCCGTGCTGCTGGGCGGGCTGGGCATCGGCTGTGGTCCAGGGGCCAGATAGGCCTCGATCGGGCTCCGGGGGCTGAGGACGAGCGAGGAGGGCCAGGGAGGGCCCAGTGGCCAGGCCAGTGGGCCCCACGCAGTCTCCGTCAGCCCTCCTGGCTGCCGGCCGTGGCAGTGACCGCTGCCCCGCAGTCTGGGACAGGTCCGCCGCATCAGGTGGCGGCGGTGTGTGCCGCAGACCCCCCCAAGTCTGCGCTCTGTTTTCTTTAAGACGAAGGAGGTGCAGAAGGCCATGGACGAGAAGAGGTTCGACGAGGCCATCCAGCTCCGCGGCAGGTGAGGGCCTCGCGGGCTCGTGGTCTGCGGCCGACTCCCGAGCCCCTGGCACCCGGCCGTGCCCCCGACACGCAGAACGCACACACCTGCAGAGGTGGCGCCTGCACTCTGCTCACGCCCTCTTCCTGCGCGCGCGTGGCCAGGCCTCGCGTCCTCGAGGCGGGCCGCAGGCCGGCCATGGTGGGGACGGGAGCCGCCGACCCCAGGCAGGCTGGCTCAGCGGCGAGGGCGTCGGGTCACGTGGAGCCGCGTGGCCGTGGGCCCCCGACGCGTGGCTGGCTTCCGTTCCAGGAGCTTTGAGAACAACTGGAACATTTACAAGCTGCTCGCTCACCAGAAGGTCTCCAAGGAGAAGGTGAGGTGTGAGGGCGGTCACCTCGGCCTGCAGGGCCAGCCACGGGGCTGGGGTCTGCCTGGGGTCGGGCTCTGCCTGCTGCAGCCCCCCCAGGACGCAGGCAGCTCCGAGCAGGTCCAGCTGGGCCAGGACTGCCTGCTGCGGGGCTTCTGCATCGTGAGCAGAGGGCGAGGCTCGGCTTCTACCTGGCCAGCAGGCCCCAGGCAGCCAGCCAGCGTCTGGGCCGGGAGGTTATGGCGGCAGCTTGCTCGCCAGACAGTGTGGGACATAGAGTCAGGCTCACGATTTCACTCAAGGGTGAAGGGATCTGATGTTTGTGAACCATCCTGTGAACCGTCCCAAGACGACTAAGAACCTGGGGAGGTGGGCTGGCTTCAACATAAGCCTGACAGCAGGACTCGTTTCTGAAGCCCCAGGGGACAAGGGACAGGTCCCACCAAGGCAGTGCTGGACGGCGGGGTCCTGGAGCCCCGGCCACGGGGGTGGCCGGCGGAAAGCGGAGGCCGCCTCGCGGCAGAGGCTGGGGCTGGCCAGGCCCCGGGCTGCTGTCGCCGACGCCGACCCCGCTTCGAGGAGGCCCCCGCCGGTCGCCGCCTGCAGCATCACCGGGGCCGCCGAGGCAGGGGCAGCACCCGGCCAGCACGTCCCCTCCCGGGACCCACCGGGGTGTGACCGCCTCGGGGCAGCGGGGCTGGGTGACAGCCGCTGGTGCAGCCCAGGCCGCCGTGGCCAGGAGTGTGGGCCGGCCGGGACGGAGGACAGTGCGGGAGGCCCCGCACGCCGACCGCAGGTGGGGCGGCCGTGCTTCGGCCGCGCCAGGTCGAGTTAACCCTGGACGTGTCCCCTGCTGCCTACTCACTGTGGACACCAGGAGCTTTCGCCGGCAGTGCCCCCTGCCCCGCGTCTGTGCCTCCCGCCAAGGGCTTTGGGGCACTGGCCGCTGGCCTGCTTATGAGGGTGATGGCGAGGTTTCCAGGCAGCCTTGGACGCCAGCCTGAACCTGCCCTGTGCCCCGTGAGGGTGCTGGGCTCGGGGGGACCAAGCGCCGCTAATGCCCGTGGCCAGGCCGACGCCGTGGCCGAGTGGGGCCCGCCCCGCCGCCTGCCCGCACTCTGCCAGGAGCTCGTGGCGTCCCGGGGTTTGTCAGTCCCGGGAGCCGGGCGGGCGTGGGAGGCTGGCTGTCGCTGGCTTCCGTCGTCAGCGGCCCCGCAGCCCTGTGTTCACACGCTGTCTCTGTCCCCTTCCCCGAAGACCGGCTTCTCCTTGGCCGTCCTGAACGTGGGCGCCCCGGCGGCCGGCATGAACGCGGCCGTGCGCTCGGCTGTGCGCACGGGCATCTCGCACGGCCACACCGTCTACGTCGTGCACGACGGCTTCGAGGGCTTGGCCAAGGGTCAGGTAGGTGTGCGGGGGTGGGGCGCATGGGGCGCTGGCTGTTCACAACCCACCCCCAGTTTCCCCTGGACACGTGGGGCCTCCGGTGCACCAGCGCGGGGCGGCCAGTCCAGTCCACGAGGACGACGGGTCAGAGGAGGAGGGAGAGGGGCTGGGTCCACCCTGGCTGTGCCCAGCCCAGGCCCTGAGCCCCGCCTTGACCTGCGGCTGGGCGGCCACTGCTGGCACGGCGTCTGTGCCCCTGAGGGCATGCTGTCCCTGAGCGCAGGGCCGGCGCCTCGGGAGTGGGCCGGGGCCTTGGCCGGCTCCCTGAAGCGGTGCCTCCTCCCTGCAGGTGCAAGAAGTGAGCTGGCACGACGTGGCCGGCTGGCTGGGGCGCGGCGGCTCCATGCTGGGGACCAAGCGGTGAGCGGCCGGCCGCTGGCCGCCACGGGCAGCCGAGTGGGAGGTGCCGACTGCGGCTCGGCCGAGGAGCCGCCAGGGGAAGCCAGCCCCGACTCTGCGCCCTGGGGCTCGCTGGCCGGGCTCGCCTGCGGTCACCTGGGTGGGAGGCGCTGCTCTGCGGCCCCACGCCTGCGGGGAGCTCGCAGCCAGGCCGCAGGGCCGAGGGGCTCCCCAGTCGCCTGGCCAACGGCCGGTGAGGGTGGTGAGCGGGTGCCGGGCCCCCACAATGGCCTCCGTACGCCCGGGGCCTCGAGCCTCCACTTCCGCCTCTCACCAAGAATCGCAGCCCCACGGGGCCTGCGCCCTGAGGTGAGGGGCAGGTCGGGGCAGCGTGGACGTGTGTGCTGCCGTCCTGTGGTCTGTGTGGACGCTGAGTGTCCGTCTGACTGTCTCCCGCTGCAGGACTCTGCCCAAGGGCTACATGGAGAAAATCGTGGAGAACATCCGTAACTACAACATCCACGCCCTGCTGGTCGTCGGGGGCTTCGAGGTGAGGCTGCGCCCTCTGCCCAGGCCCCCCGGAGACCCCGCCCGCCCTCGGGACAGTGGCGTCGGTGTTGGGAGGGTTCGCCTTCTCCTGAGGGCTTCGCAGCTCACGGGGGAGCTGGCGACCGGGCGCTTGTGGGGAGGCAGAGGGGTCCGGGCAGGGGGTGGCCTCCCGCCTGGGCATGGGGACCGCAGAGCTCCGGGCAGGCCACGCCTTCCCGTCCCGGCAGCCCAGCCCCTCGGGGCCCTGCGCCCCGCCCGCAGGCCTACGAGGGGGTGCTGCAGCTGGTGGAGGCGCGGGGCTGCTTCGAGGAGCTGTGCGTTGTCATGTGCGTGATCCCGGCCACCATCAGCAACAACGTGCCGGGCACCGACTTCAGCCTGGGCTCAGACACCGCCGTCAACGCCGCCATGGAGGTAGGGTGCCGGGGCCCTGCCGCCCCCTCGGGCTGCGTGCAGCGGGGGCGGGGCGGCGCGGCGCGCCCCAGGAGGCCTGGGTGGCTGCCCTGAGGCCTTACGGACGCTCGGCGGGGTGTGGCTCGGGGGTCACAGGGCATGAGCGTGAAGGTCAGGGCTGAGCCCGCTGCACTGTGCTACTGTAGAGGCGTGGACGACAGGCCACGGTTCTGTTCAGTGACGTGGCCGCACGTGGGTCTGTGGGAACCGAGGCCACCGGCTGGGACGCGGAGGGTGGGCAGGGGCCCAGGAGAGCCCTGTGGTGGTCCCAGCCGTCCACCTCGGCTTCCCAGAGGGGTCCCCATCCCCAAGGTGGCCCCAGCGGGGGCTCCGTGGGGCCCTGCTCACTGTGCCCCCCGCCCTCAAGGCCTCTCCCAGCCCTGCCTTCGCCCCACAGGGCTCCGCTCCATGGGGGATCGGAGGCTGGAAGGGCTGTGCTGAACCCCAGCAGGTTCTGGCTGTCATTAGAGAAAGAAAACAGGATTGAGATAGGAGACCCCCCGCCCACCCGATCTCCCCACCCAGAGCCCCGATCCTGCGGGGCTTTGAGTCCCCGCCCCACCTGCCCGGCTGTGGGTCGCCTCCGGCCCCGCGAGCCTTCATGCCTCCCCCCCACCCGCGCCACCCCGGCCCGTGACCTTCGCCCCGGGCGGGAAGGACGTTTCTGTTTCGATTCACCACTCTGACTTCCTAGCGGTTGGCTCTCCTGTGCGTGTATCGCCCATTTCTGGTTTTCTTTAAAATGTCTTTGTCTATCACCTGCCCGTTTTTCTCTCGGTGGATTTTCTTTTTTTATTTGCAAGTGCTCGTCACACGTGCAGGACGGTGACCCTTTGGCCAAGGCGGCGGGGTTCCCGCCTCCTCGCTGCTCGTCTGTCGTCCGGGGCTGAACCTCCTGGCCCAGGCCCCAGTCACCCACTTCCCCGCTTCATTTCCCTTTTTCAATTCTCCGGGTAATGTCACAACGGCCTTTCGAAACCGTTGGTCGTTAGCGGCTACAGAGCAGCTACCGCGCGAGTCCCCGCCCGCTTGCCGACATCTACCTACAGTGGCAGCAGTGACCTTCCCGGGCTGCGGACGAGAGGTGGAGGGCCAGCGCCAGGGACGTCCTCTCAGCGGGGACCTGGCCTCCCCCCGCCCCCCGGGGCAGAATCGCCCGGTCAGGGGTCCCGTGGCCTGCGGAGCCCCGGGCACGTGGGGCCTGGGACCGCCCCTGCCTCAGAGCGGGTCCCCGTGGCCCACCGGGGCGGGCCCTGACCACCCCGGTCCCACAGAGCTGTGACCGCATCAAGCAGTCGGCCTCGGGGACCAAGCGCCGGGTGTTCGTTGTGGAGACCATGGGCGGCTACTGCGGCTACCTGGCCACCGTGACCGGCATCGCCGTGGGCGCTGACGCCGCCTACATCTTCGAGGACCCTTTCAACATCCAGGACCTCAAGGTGAGCTGAGCCCTCAGCCTCCTCCCGTCAGAGGCCACATGGGTCCCCAGCTAAGACACGCGAGAACCGGCCCGGCACGGGGCTGGGCCAAGCGGGCTGGGGGCTCCCTGCCTGTGAGGGGACCTGGCCCATGACCCCTGCACCCCTTCCCCTGCAGCCCCCCACCCTACGTCCACCTTGTGGCTTCCATGGCCTCATGGTCCAGCTGCCACCTCTGGACCCTCTTGCCAGCCCCCCGTCCCCCTGGGTCATAGCGACCCTGCCTGCCAGTTAGTCTGGAATGGTCCTCCCTGGGCAGCCTGCCTTCGGCGGGGTGGGGGGGCAGTGCTGGCCGCTGCCCTGCCCCGCCTCACCGTGTCCCTCGCCCCTCAGGCCAACGTGGAGCACATGACTGAGAAGATGCAGACGGAGATCCAGAGGGGCCTGGTGCTTCGGTGAGGCCCAGTGGCCTTGCCCCTGGCGGGGGACGGTCTGTCCAAGCCACGGTTGGGGCTTCGGGAAAGAGCGTGGGGGCCTTGGAGACTGGGGGGCGGTTGGCGTTCCGAGGGCCTGTGGCCTGGCCCCGGGGCTCGGCATCAGGGGTGGCCGGAGCCAGCTCCCGCCCAGCCCGGGTCCCTGGTTGCGCTCCCCAGGAATGAGAAGTGTCACGAGCACTACACCACGGAGTTTCTGTACAACCTGTACTCCTCCGAGGGCAAGGGCGTCTTCGACTGCAGGACCAACGTCCTGGGCCACCTGCAGCAGGTACGGCGTGGGCGGCGTGGGTGCTGGTCGGTGGCCCCTTGGCCCTGCCGCCGTCTCTGTAGTTGGGCCGAGGGTGCAGAGGAACACGGCAGGGTGAGGACCTCACGCTCACAGCCCAGCCAGTGCCCACGGCCCCCGCCCCTCACCTGGCACAGGGCACAGGGCAGGACAGGACACCAGGCTCCTGCCTGCTGAGGCCTCCCCGCTGGGAAGGGGCGGGGCCTGCAGGGAACTGGATCTGTGGGGTCTCCCAGCCTGATGTGAGGACCAGGGACACCCAGAGGGCTCCCCTCCCCCACGGGGAGGCCCGCGCTCACTGGTGGGGGGACCTGCCTGTTGGATGCATGGGTCCACGCGGGCCACCCCATGGCGACCCAATACCTGGCCTCTGGAAGTGGCTTTTGTGCCAGATTAGGGGTGGAGAGAGGGGCGGGGTGCTGCAGGCAGAGGGTGGGGTGTCAGAAGCTGCCTGGAGGACTGCCCTGGGCTCCCAGCAGGGCCGAAGTTGGGGACTCCGGGGCGGGCATGCAGACCAGACCTTGGCCTCACTGTCCCCAGGGCGGGGCTCCTACCCCCTTCGACCGGAACTATGGGACCAAGCTGGGGGTGAAGGCCATGCTCTGGATGTCCGAGAAGCTCCAGGCGGTCTATCGCAATGGTACGTGGGGGTGGTGGCCCCGCCCACGGCCACGGCCCCGCCCGCCCCCGCCCCCTGCGAGCGGAGTGGGCGTGGGGGCGGGGCCTGTAGCTCCTGCCTGTGTCCGCAGGGCGCGTGTTCGCCAACGCCCCCGACTCCGCCTGCGTGATCGGCCTGCGGAAGAAGGCGGTGGCCTTCAGCCCGGTCACCGAGCTCAAGAAGGACACTGACTTTGAGTGAGTCCCTGGGAAGCGAGGGTGGAGCGCGCGGTCCAGGCCTCCCCTGGCGGGTGTGCTGGGCCAGCCCCGAGTGCATGCGCCCGCCCTCTGGTCCCTGGTGGGTGTGCCGAGCCCGTCATGGGTGCGGGCCCAGGGCCGGGGACCCTGACACCACCGCCTGGGGCCACTCTTGTGTAGGGCCGGGAGGGGCGGGGCTCGGAGGAGGAGGAGGTGCCCCAACCGCCGCCCCGCCCACCCGGCAGGCACCGCATGCCCCGGGAGCAGTGGTGGCTGCACCTGCGGCTGATGCTGAAGATGCTGGCGCACTACCACGTCAGCATGGCCGACTACGTGTCCGGGGAGCTGGAGCACGTCACCCGCCGCACGCTGAGCGTGGACACGGGCTTCTGAGGCCGCCCAGCCCCCGCGCCCGGCTGCTGCAGCCTCCCGGCCCCAGCCCTGCTGCCCGCCGGACCCCCTCCAGGGCAGAGCGCCTGCCTTCTGCACTGGGGCACGTGGGGCGTCTGAGTCTGGACACCACCGCCTCGCGGCCCCCCACACGGCTGAGCCGCCCCCCGTGCTGGCCTCCACCCTCACCCTCACCAGCCCGTGGGGTGCATTGCCCGGGTCCCTGTGGGCCTCGCTGTGACCATGCCCCTGTGTGCACTGGCCACTCTGGCTGAGCAGAGCTTGTTACGTTTTCTAGAAGTAAAGTCACCCCGGCAGTGGAGCACTGTCAGTCTCTGGGAGCCAGGCCCATGGGGCCTTCTCGGGGTCTCCGGGGCAGCGCCGGGGACCCTAGGGCAGGCGGCTGGTCTGGGGGGGGGGAGGCAGCCAGACCTGCACTGCCACGTGTGGGCTGATGCACCACAAGGTTTGGGCAGCGCAGGGCCTCGCCCCGCAGCACAGCGGGCGCTGGTGCGGGGGACAAGCCGACCTGGCCCCCGAGCTGCGCTCCGGGGGGACGCATCACGCCCGCACTCACCGCGCTGCCCCGTCCCACGCGGCTGCCTGGGCACTTAGCCCTGGGCTGCTCGCGGCCGCACTCCCGCCCAGGCTCAGGATGAGGGGCCGGGACTCGTGGGGTTCTGTGGGGAGGCCCTGGCTTTGGGGAGCTCTCAGGCCACATCAGGGGGCCAAGGCTGGCTCGGTGGCTCCAGGGACCAGGCTGGGGCCCGCTGTCCCCGGAGCTGCCTTTGTGTCCCCACAGGTCTTGGCAGGGCACCTCGGTCACTCCAGGGGGCTGGCGGGCACGGCTGCGCTGGCCCCGTGCCAGCCTCGCCACGTTGGTCCAAGCGCCCGGCAGCCCCTGGTGCCCGGTCCTGGAGCTGGGCCCTCGGGTCCACCCCGCCCGTGTGGGTGTGCGCCGGGCCCAGCAGGCGGGGCCGCGTGTCCTCCTGGGTCTCGGAGCTGTGCGAGCTGGGGCTGGCAGGACACACCCAGGGGTAACACCCGCTGGGCTTGGCGCCCTGCTGCCGGGGTCACTGGGGAGCCCAGAGCAGAGCCCGTTGAGTGTCCCTGTTCTGGACCGGAGGCCCTGGGTGGACGGGGTGGTCCTGGTCCACCCTGGGGGCTTCGAGCAGGCAGCGGCTGGGAGTGGGGCCCCGAGAGCTGACGGCCTCTGGTCCGGCGGGAGAACCACGCGGGGTCACGGGGCCTGGGCCGAGGCTTCTCCCGACAGGCCCGCCCAGGGGACCCCGCGTGCGGCGCAGCAGCACACCCGCCGACGCGGTCCCGCAGAGGCGCAGCTTTATTGGGGGCGTCCCGGGTCCCACGGCGAGGACGAGGCACACGTGTGATCTGCGCCCCGCCTCCAGCCCGTCATCGCAGTGCCCGTGAGGGAGGACTTTCCTCCAGGGGCTCGGGGGCCGCACGGCTCCCGTTCCATGTAGGCGCATCTTGGCTTCTGGGGGTCACTAGGAAGGCCCCCGAGGGCTGCCACGTCACCCCCCAGCTCCCCTGCATCACGGCAAGGCCTGTGACTTCCCAGAGAAGGGAAGCGTTCTAAACGCAGTTCCCAGACGTCTGTCCTTCCCGTGGCCACATGTGGGTCCCCGAGCAGACATGGCAGTCCTGTCCCCCCCCCAGGCCTCTTACGCAGGGCGCACACATGCTCCATGTCACCGCACGGCTCCAAAGCTGCCGCCCCTCCCAGCCCAGCCGTCCCTGGTGGCGGTGATGGTGACATGCCTGTGAGATGCCCGTGGTCCAGAATCTGCCCCCAGCTGAGCCAGAGGCCTGATCGGGGCAAATGCACGTGAGCCGGGCCCTCGGTTTCAGAAGCAAGGCTGAGGCCATGTCGGTCCCAGCAAACTGCCCCCAGGTGTGACGTCAGGGCCATCTGTGCAGGGAAGGGCACGGCGGCCCCCCGGAGTGCACGTCGAGGTGGGCCCTCCGCACCGGTGGCGTCCATGGTGAGGCCTTCCGTGCGGGCGGGGGCCTCCTGAGGATGCAGCCCCGCGTGCTGGGGCCCAGCTGGGTCTGCTGAGGCTGTGGCTGTGGCTGTGGCCTCCGGTTCTCAGCAAGGCTCTGGGACTTCAGCGCCGGGTCTCGAGAGGACGGCCTGGCAGCTCGGGCCGTCGCTGGGTCAGTCCATGTCCTCCTGCACGTCCCGCCTGTGCAGGGCCTGCAGCTGGCCGAGCACGGCCTGGTGCACGGCCTCCAGGCCCTCGGCGTCCAGGTCCTGCAGCAGCAGCAGGATGGCGGCCAGGACATTGCTCTGGGGATGGAGTCGGTGGCTGAGCACCACGCCTGGCAGGGCCAGGCTGCCCACACCACGATGCACCAGGGGCCCTGGCCAGAGCACGCCAGGTCACGGGCGGATGGCCTTCCAGGCAGCCGTGGCCACCACTGTGGTGTGGCGGTCACCACCTCGGGGACTTCCTCCACGCGGACTCACCTCGTGCTCACAGCCTGGAGGCCCAGGGAGGCTGGGGACCGGGCCCCGCCACACAGCTGGGCAGTGGCCGGGCAGCCCCGGGCTGCTCAGTAAGATGTGCTCACACGCACACACGTGTGCTCACGAGCGTGACATCTGCGTGTCACGAGTGGACGCGGGCAGGGAGCACCACCACGCCTGCCGCACACATGTGGGCAGGCACTCGCACGCGTGGGGCCCGGGGCTGCCGGCGCCGACATGCCTGGGGTGACGGGCAGGTGGCCGCAGGCTGGACTCGCCGCAGCAGCCAAGCCCCCCAGCGAGCAGCCTGCACAGCCCTCTTTCCAGCCGCAGCGGACAAGGCCCCCGCGGGCCGCACAGCGCCTGCACCGAGCCACACGCGGGCGGGCGCGGAGCCCAGGCGGGGACCCCCCCCCACCTCCACGGGGCCTGGCTCTGTGCAGCCCCGCTGTGTCTCCCGCCCCCACGACTGCCACGCACTGGCAGAGGGAGCCAGTGGCCCCGTCACACTCACCCTGTTCTTGCGACCGCTCACAGCCTCCCTCTGAGAGAAGGAAGGGGCGCGGTCCCGGGCGGGGGGCTTCAGGCCGAGCTGCCCCTGGACGTTGCTGCTGGGGACGACAGTGCACGGGGGCTGAGCGCACGGGCTCGCTCCCCCGGGGTCAGCCCCTGGAGCCCCGGAGCGCAGGGAGGAAGGCGCCCCGAGGTGGCCCGCCCGGCCCCCAGTCCGCGGAGGGGACGGGCGCCAGAAGGGAGGCTGGGACGGAGGAACCGAGGCTCCAGCACCTATTTCTCTCTGCTGCCTGGGGCTGCCCTCCCGCACCCGAGCTCCTGCCCACGGCGGAGGGTGAGGGGGGCCGAACCCGAACGACGCTCAGGGCGCCTGACTCGCGCTGCGCCCAGGAAAACTAGAGGGTGCCTTCGCCTGCCACGGGGACTGAACGACCGTCTCTGTGACTTTCCCCACGTTCAGTCTCTGCTCCGAAACGCCCAAGACAGTCGGACTTGTCCTCAGAGGCCACCCTCCCCGCCCCTGCAGGCTCTGGAGCCGCACTGTCCCCTCCTCCAGCCCAGCCAAGTAACCCCGCCTCCGGGCCACCCCCATGCACGGCTGGAGGGCTGGTCCCCACTGCACGCACGCCACGCCCTGAGCCTTCTCTCAAACACCGAACACCGAGGGCCAGGCCAGGAAGAACTGCCCTGGGCGACTCGCTCCGGCCCTTCCCAGAGAGGTGGCTTGCGGGAGGGCCTGCTGACTCTCCCAGAGGGAAGACGGCGTGGCGGGGGGACAGATGGGGACAGGCCCGCGGGCGCACCTTGCCTCCTCCTCGCTGTAGCTCAGCGGGTCCCCGTGGGTCTCGGCAGTGGCGCTCATGGTGCTCAGGGTGTAGGACAGCTCTGTCTGGCCGTTCCCTGTTCCCTCTCTGCTGGGGGCCATGACCTCCTCTCCCTCCAACAGCGCTCGGGACAGCTCCTCCTCAGTCACAGCTGGAGGTGGGGAGGGGGGCAAAGGCGTCAGAGTGGCCTCATGCGCACAGGCCCCTCGCGGCGTGGCGTTCAGCAGCCTGCCTTAGAAAGGGCTGTCTGCGCGTCTGGTCACCCCACGGCCAGCTCCCGGGGGGTGGGGCAGGCTCCCCAGCCCCAGCTCATGCTGGACGCACAGCAGATGGCCAATGACTGCCTGCGAACCTGAATCTCAGCACTTCTCAAAAGAGAATATTCATAAAAACTCGAGTCGAATTGTAAAAAGAAGTGGCATGCACTGCACTTATTCCATTTCTCTCACGTGACTTAATTTCCCCAGATTTTATTTATTTAAAACTGGTCAAATGGCAGAAAAGAACTATGCATTTAAGACAAGGACTCGGAGCCGGCCCACGGGGGATGCCAGTGGACTGACCAGAGAGAGGCACAGCCCGGCACGGGGCGCTCTGGGCTGCGGGGCCCTCGGCCTGGGGGACAGTCTTGCCCAGGGGTCATGGAGGAGTCGCACTCAACCAGAAGAGGTGGACACCACGTGCCCAGGGCCGGAGGGCAGGGGCGCCGGCAGCCCTGGGTCCCCACAGACCAGCAGTGGCCCTGCCCGGCCGCCCGGCCCCTCACGTGCTCGCCAGGGCGCCCGGACGAGCTTGGAGCAGAGCATGCTCAGCAGGGCCGGGCGTGGACCGGGGTCCCGGGCGCCGGGGGAGGGGACGCCTACCCTGGTTGTCCAGCCGCTGCAGGCGGGGCAGGTTGCGCAGCACCGTCATGCGGTAGCGGTGGGGGTCGGGCCCGCAGCACGGGTTCTCGGCCAGCCACAGCACGCGCAGGTGCGGCAGGCCCTGCAGGTGGCGCAGCTCGGCCAGGCTGGGGATGCAGTTGCCCCGCAGGTACAGCTCGCTCAGCTGCCGGCACCAGCTCACGGGCTCCAGGCTCGACACGCTGTTGACGCTGCGGAGACACGGGGGGCACCTGTCTGCACCACGCCACGGAGCAGGGAAACCGAGGCACGGGGTCTGCGCGTCCGCGTGGCTCCCAGCCCAGCCGTTCAGGCTCGGGCCCGGGCTGGGCGGGCAGCACGGGCACCCGCAAGGCGACCGCGGAAGGCACAAAGGACGAACAGGGCGGCCAGCCGTCTGATCAGGAAGGGAAGTCACGGGAGCTGTGCGGGCCCAGGGCCAGTTCCAGAACCTTCTGAACTACCAACAGGGGGTCCGCCTTGCGGAGTCTGAAGCCCCATCAGGCTGACACGTGGGGACTGCATCAGAGCAGCAGCGTCCACCGCGTCGGCGGCCTCCCTGGGTCCGGTGAGGGCAGAGGGGGCTCAGGGCCAGACCGGGCTCAGGGCCAGACCCTCCGCGCTCCCCGGCCGCCCAGAATCCCAGTGACAGAACGTGCTTCACGCGAGGTTTCCGTAGCCTGTTAAGACTAAGTGACTCCGAGAGGTGACAATTACGAATCCCGGAGCATGTGGTACAAAGAAACTGGCAGAGCCCTGGGCCGTGAGGGAACCAGGCAGAGGCCAGGGTGCTGGGGCAGACGGACATCTGGGCATCCTGGACTGCAGCGTGGGGCGGAGCCCGGGAGTGTCCGGGTTATCCGAGGTCGCAGGTCTGCAGGAGGACAGAAGGTCCTCCTCTGCCGAGCCCCGGGCACCCAGAGCGACAGCGGACACCCAGGTACCTGAGGGTGATCACTTCCAGGCGGGGCATTTCCCGGCATATGGAGATCTGGGGAGGGAAAGCACGTGCTTGCAGACTTTGCTGGTGCGGTGACATCGCCTCTGTCCGCCAGCCCAGCAGAGGGGCAGCGTGGAGTCGCAGCCAGCTCCTCGCAGGGCCTGCGCGGGCTGCCTGCCGCCCCGCCGCCCCGCGCCCCGCACAGATTGCGCAGGAGCATGCGGGCCCCGCTGTGCAGCCGGGACGTGCGCGCGGCCTGGAGGAGACGCTGCGTCACTGCCAGCCGTCCGCACGGACCGTCCTGCCTTTAGACGCCCTCGGAGGACCCCAGGTAAGGCGACCTCAATGCCCCCCGTGCCGGACCTTGCATCTCGCTGTCCCTGACTGACAGGGGAAGGATGGAAGTCCCTTCTGGCCAACACAGCTGGGCTAAACAGGAGACCAGGGACCTCAGAGCCTGTCACCACTGTGGAGCCAGCGGGAGAGAGCAGTGGGGGGCTCAGGGGGGTCCCCCCAGCTCCCCGGCCTGTATGGCTGCTGCATGCTGCCACTCGCCAGGCGTGGAGCCAGACAGGCCCTGACCACAGTGGCTCCCGTCGCGGCAGGGGCCGGAGAATGTGCGATGCCTTCGTTTTCTGCTACGGGGGCGTTTTTCCTGCCAAACGTGCAGCACGCAGCTACCGTACGAGCTGGTGTCGGCTTTCCTGGGGAGCTTTGTCTTTAAGGAAAAAGGCTCAGCTGAAGTTGCAAATGTGGGTAAGAGCTGCGTAGCTGGCTGGCATTCAAGGGCCGAGCAAATTGGGGACATTCATTCTTGGTGTCCCAGACCCACAGCCCACCCGGCTCTGTGCACTGTCCTCCACCCCCAGCTCCGGCTCGTCCTGCCACTGGGCGGGGGTGGGGGAGGGTGTGAAGCTGGATGCGACCAGACGGGGAGCTGAAATGAGGACCCTCCTCCTCCTTGAGGACGTGAAGTCCAGGAACCCACAGAGAGCCCAGCCAAGTGCCCTTCTCTGAAAGCAAACACAGCCCCTCCCCCCGCCGGGTCCCCCCAGGTCAGCTGGGCTGCACTTGGATCTGCCCTGCCCCCCACCCCCACTCCTGAGACCTGCACAGACACAGGAGCCTCTCCGTGACATGAGATGTTTAAAGGACTTCAAGATAAACGTGGGCCCTTCCCTGGGGATCCCTGTACCCGTGGTCCTGCCTTGCTCATGACAGGGGCCACACAAGGGCCGGGTGAGGGCCTGGAAGGAAGGGGTGCAGCTCTGTCCCCTTAATAGTTCTCCTGTAGGGGAGGCTGCGGCCTCGGGTGCATCTGGAGCCGGCCAGCAGAATACTTACATCTGTGAGGCGGCTGCCCCTGGGGAAAGAAGAGACACATACTTTAATTTTGTTAAAGGCGAATACAAAAAATTAAAAATAAAAATTCAAAAAATTAATGACAAATGCGTAGAAACGTTAAGAGCCTATGATTTTCTTTCTTTTTTTTAGATGAGGCAACCCTTGGTTGACCTCACAAATTGCAAAGACCTTGTCAGCTTACAATCACTTATTTTGTTATTTTTCACGCCTATAGCACCGGGTCTTCCTAGGTGGTCCCCCGTCCAAGTACTAACCAGGCCCGACCCTACTTAGCTTCTGAGATCAGGCGGGATCGGGCTCGTTCAGGGTGGCATGACTGTAGACTAGGAGCCTATGATTTCAACAACAAAAGAAAGCTCGTCCAGAAACTGACGAAGGTGTTAAAAATCATCTCCTGGTTGTATGTCCTTCAGGGGGTCACGTAGCGCTTCTGGTCCTGCACTGAGCCCACAGCACCTATATCCCACGTCGCCTCCCGAGGTCACCTTGGGAGAGCTCCTCCTCCCCCAGGACCGAGGTACAGAAATATTACTGACTCCTCGCTATAGTCTCTCAGCTCTTTTTTTCCCCCTAGAAATGGTGTTAGTCACCTGACCTGCCACCTCATTAGGAGACTTGGCTCCCAATGACCGGCAGTGTCACAAATGGGACCCATCCACAGAGATAACCATCTGCCCCACTAAAGCTATCTAGAAGCCCCACCATGAGTCTTCAAGCAATTCTACTTGTTCTAAGCAAGGCTAGCAGGTGGGAGCCTGTGTCTGAAACACCACCGCTGGGAAGGGTGGGCTGTGTGTGAACATTCCGGAATGACCTTTGCCAATCCCCACCTGAGTTTGTGCAGCACCTCCCAGAAGCTATGGGCCTTTGAAATCTGGAAGGCCGGCCTGGGAGAGGCCAGGAAGGCTTGGCTGAAGGTGCTCCCTCCACCCCAAAATGCTCCTCCACAGAGCATAGACGCTGGGCAGGGGGCCCCAACCCAGGGCTGACATGCTGGGAGGCAGACCCCAACTCAGGTCGGAGGTGCGAGGGAGCCTCCAACTCAGCGCGACGGTGCGGCGAGAGGGGAGCAGAGTGGGGCCCAAATTCAGGGAGGAGGTGCCCGTACGAAGGGGGCCGCAACCCGGGAGGAGGTGCGGCGAGAGGGGGGAGGGCCTCATCTCAGGGAGAGGGTGCCGGGCGTAGGTCCCCATCCCAGGACGGAGTCGCCTGATGGGGGGGGGGGGGCGGTCCCAGGGCAGGGGTGCGGGCAGCGGGGACGGCCCAGCTTCTGGACCTCACCAACAGTTGAGTTTCCGCACGCTGTGCAGCTCCGAGGCCTTGGCCCGTGACAGGACCATCTTCCGCGTTAGCTTCATGGCGGCGGGCCGCAGGACCCCAGACCCCGGCCGGGCCTTGGACCCGCCAGCAACCCGGAGGATTTCTGATCCGCCGCGGCGCGTCTCCAGGGGGCGGGGACCGCGTCGTCAGGGGCGTGTCCCGCAAGCCCATTGGCCTCCTGGCGAGGGGGCGGGGCAGCGCGAGCGCAGTAGGGCCGCCTGGGCCGGCGCTCGCCGTGGTGGCTCCGCCTCCTCCTGCGGTGGCTCCGCCCCTTTCCCCGCGCGGGCCGAGCCTCGTCCTGCGCTTGCGCGGCGTGGGGTCGCCGGGCTGTGACGTGACCTTGTGGCGACCCGAGAAAGCGACCGTCCCCTGTCCTGAGTTCCACCCCCGCGCCCTGAGCTCCAGCTCCAGCCTCGACCTTCGAGCTCCCGGCGCCGAATTCCCACCCCGGCTTCCGGCCCCGAGTTTCAGAGCCCCAGCCCCGGCCCCAGCGTTAGAGGCGACGCTCCCCAGGCTTCCCTGGGTCGCAGGGTTTAGACCGGAAACGGGGAACCAGGGCGGTCCTGGGGCCGCGTCGCTTCCCTCGCTCCCTCTCTTCCAGCGTTTAAGGAAGTGAGGCAGGTGCCACAGCCCCGGGGCGGGGGGGGGGGGCAGCCCTAGCAGCGCCTTCGCAAGTACTTAAACCTTTTAGAAACCGGAGGTCGCCTGGGCTGCGGGTTACGTTAAGACAGGCATTTGGGATCTGAGATGGGTTAGGCCCACGAGACCGAACTTCGTAGCCTCTTCTGAGACCTCTTTTCCTGGCTTTGGCCTGCCCAGCCCAGTCTCAGCAAAGATCCTGCCAGGTCATCCCCCTAACCTTGCCATCTGACCAGCCTCATCCTCCCTGGGTGACGTCTGGTCGTCCTGCCCTGACGTTAGCTAAAGGTCTACCCTTGAAGTCTCGTTTTCCATCCACTGCCCCCCCCCCCCGCCCCCAGCTCTGCTCCTCGTCCGTGAAGCCCCCACTTGTCTTCCTTTATTTGGAGTGGAGCCCTGTCTCTCTCCCCTGTTGCAATAACCTCGGGTAAAGCCGTCCTTACCATTTTAACAAGTGTCAGGGTAATTTTTTATTTCTCAGTGGTCAAAGATTGCGTCCCTAGATGTCACAGCAACAGCCAAAGCCCAGGGCCCCCAAGATGGGTGGAGGACCTGCCTGTATGTGGAGGCCGTGTCACCACGAGGCGTCGTGATTCGGTGGGCGAGAGTGGAATTTTGCTGTGTGATCTCCTGTCCCACCCTATCCTGCCATTTGTATTATAAAGACAATATAGGGGATCCAAAAGAAAAATGTCCCCACAGTGGTGTGACAACTGCTGCTGCTTTCTGTGTTTTGTCCTATGCTCTGTGTTTTGCTGGGCCGGTGGGAGGGGGGCGGGGGCTGTGAGGGATTTAGCAGTCAGATTCTTGCCCTGACTCTCTTATTGGTGCCTGGATAAGGTGGCCCCAAAGTGGTGCATGAACCTCCTCAGGCAACAGATCTTTGGCATTCTTTAGAGGTGGAAGGCAAGCCTGCAAACAGTGCCAGTCAGCACTCTAAACACACTGGCTTTAGTAGTGGCCCCCCTGGGGACCTGTCCCAAGTGTCAAGGCAGGGAAGTATGGCCTCTGTGTTGGAAGCCTGCAATCACAGAAAGCCAAGGTTTTGGTGGTGGCCTGCAGGGACACTGCGGGGCCATCACTGGGCAGAACCGTTCCAGGAACAGGATGGCCCGTGGGCTGGGGAATGCAGAAGTAGTCAGTGCTCATGGTGGCGACGGGTGCCTGCTGGTCAGCGTCGGGTTTGGGAGGATAGGGCATCTCAGAGCAGTGCGTTCCGAGTTCTTAGCCAGCAAGCAGGCTGGCTAATGAGGCTTGAGCTTAGACGGGGGTCCCCAACCCTGGGCTGTGGACTGGTACCAGTCCATGGGCTGTTAGGAACCGGGCCGCACAGCAGGAGGTGAGCAGCAGGCGAGTGAGCAAAGCATCTGTATTTGCAGCCGCTCCCCAGCGCTGGCATCACCGCCTCAGCTCCACCTCAGATCCTCAGGCCTTAGATTGTCATAGGAGCACCGGTCCCTGGTGCCACAAAGGTTGGGGACCGCTGAGCTAAGAGAAATGCAGACAACAGCGGGGCTCAGCCCCACCAAGAGTGGCTGGGAGCTCCTGGCAGGCCCAGGCTGTCTGAGCTCGCACAGGGTCACCAGCTGTCCCAACTGGGGAGCCACGTCTAGTGACCGGGACCTGGAGAGCAGGCTGGGTGAAGAGGCAGTGCAGGGCGAGCGGAGGGACCCTCCAGGCTGTGGGTAGGGACGCGGCAGCAGCAGGAGAAAGAAACGTGCAGGAGCTGGTTCTCGGGGACATGGCAGGCGTGTGACGGGGCACTACACGCTTCATTGTGACACGTGCCAGGGGGCTGGCGGTTGGTGGGACAGGGCTTTAGGGAGGTCTGTGGGCCAAGCCCCATGAGAATGGCCCCTGCCCCGCCCCGCGACAGCGCCCGAGGGCTGAGGCCTCCCTGCGCCTCTCTGCGGGAGGCCTAGCCCTGGAGGGCGATGGATGAGGGGGGCCAGGGCGCAGAGGGACGGAGACCCAGCAGGGGTGTCCAGGCTCGGTTGGGACTCACTAGGGGTGTGTGCTCATCCCACCCCAAGCAGTTGCTGGGGAACGGGGACCCCCCCTCCCGAGTCCACACAGGCCGGGCATCCGCAGGAAGCATCTGCTTGTCTTCCTGGCTGGGGCTGGGGAGGGGCTGCCGTCAGGTCCCCACGCGGGGGGGCGGGGGGGGGCAGGACGCAGGCGTTTTCACGTGGGCCGCCTGTGGGCGACAGGGTGGTCGGGTGTGAGTGGGTTGAAGGTCCTGGTGATTCCAGTGACAGTTGTGAAGTGGGGACTCTTCATGGTGAGCAGACGTGTGCTTTGGGTCGTGTGGCTTTGTCGTTCCCAGAATTCCCTCCCATGTAGCTCCAGGGGGACGTGTCCCAAAAAGAAACTGGCGTGTGCTGTGGACGGCGCGAGAGGAGCAGAGGCCACTGTCACCTCCAAAGGCCGTCCTGGTCACAGACGGGGTGATGCGTGAGGGGCCACGGGGTCTTCCCAGTGGGCCTGCCCTCCGCCCGCTCCCCAGTTCCTGTGCAGGCTGCTCCCTGCCTGGGGCTGCTCAGCGACCCCCTTCTCAGCTTCTCCTTTGGGTGTCCAGGTCCCCAGTTGTGTGCAGGTGAAGTACTGTAACGTGACCTGTTTTGTAACATTCACAGGGTTTTGCTTCCCTAAATGGACCCTGGCAGGCGGGACGGCCAGAGTTGCTTAAACCAAAATGAGACGGTGACTCACGAGAAACCAAGGGTTGTTGCTTCGAGTGTGGCTCAATCTAGGGTCTCAGTCTCCCCCCTGGCCCCCCACAGTTGCCACATCCAGGTGCCACCCACCCTCTGCCCCAGGCCCACACCCCAGCAACCCTCAGTCCTGCGGAAAAAATGCTTTTTCCCAGCAGCTCAGGTGCAAGGCTGGGGACTGGCCCGGCGCGGGTCCCGTGCCACCCTGGACCTGTTGCTGTGGCTGCCTGCAGGATGCCTGGCTGCCAGCCCGAAAGGGGCGGGGACCCAGAGAAACGTCTCCCCAGGGAAGGGGGGGTCACTGCTGCTGCTCGCCCTGCAGCAGGCACCCCGCACTCCCTCTGTCCCTCGCTCCAACTGCCGGACTCCAGGGCAGATGCCCCTCTCCCAGCGGTCGCCCTGGGGCCCCCACGGAACGCCCACATGCGCACACCCTGGGGTGCTCACCACGGCCCTGGCCACACTAGGGCGCGCTCTGCTCTCTTCTAAAAAAAAATAATTCACCATCTCCAAAGGCCTCGCTGACCGAATCCGGTTCTGACACCGCGAAGTCACAAGCTTCACGTCTGCCACCGCCAGGTGTCCAGTCGGGCACCTGCACATTTCCCGTGCCCACGACTACCGCGCTCCGGCCTCACCGGCTCTCCTGAGTCCTCAGGACCACGGGGTGGGAGGGCCTTCCTGTTTCAGGTGGCCCGGAGGGTGGCAGAGGCCAGGGTGCTGGGCCCAGCCCTGTGCGCTATCAGTGATGGTGCTGCTGTGGGGGGCCACCAGGGCACAGGGACAGGGCCACACTCCTCCCAGAGCCCTGACCCCTAGGCCCTTGGCTGGGGGCCACACCACAGCGGGGCAGGACCCTAGGGCTCAGGGGAAGATTTGGGCTGGGCAGTGGCAGCAGAGCCTCCTGCGGGCTGGGATAGTGGCAGAATCTCTCTCTTTGCTCACAAGGTCACCCTCAGGGTGGACAGTGCCCCCTCTCCCCGAGTTTCCTTTGGGGACTCCCACCTCCCAATGATGAGGAAGCAGCTTCGACTTGTTGGGGAACAGGGGGGTCCCAAGATGAAAGAACAAGGAGGGAGCATGGCAGCCTGGGCACCACTGCAGGCCAATGCCACAGAGGGGCTCAGGCTGCGAGCGTGGGGCTGTCGAGGAAGGAGGCGGGGCAGGGGTCCTGGCGAGGTGGGCGCTGTGGCCCGAGGCGCGGGTGCTGCCCGGAGGGCTGCCTCAGACAGCTTCCAGCCGAGACCCTCCCGAGAGACTGCCACCACCCAAGGGTGTGCCTCCCTGCCCGTCGTTGGTGGCGGGCACAAAGGCAGGGCCCTGTGGCTCCCGGGGGCAGCTCCGTGGACCACCTGACCTCAGAAAGCTCCTGCTAGGCAGCCTGGAGCTCCTGCAGCTGTGCACCCAGCAGCCAAGAAGACGGACACCTGCCATCTCAGTGTCTGACAGTCGGGGATCTGGGAGCAGCCAGGTGGCCTGGCCTGGGGCCTCTCGTGACAGGAGGCTCCTTCCTCTCCACAGGGCCTCCTCGGAGTGGGCGAACAGGGAGGGAGGGAAGAGGGAGAACCAGAAGGGGAAGCAAGGGCAGCGAGGGCAGGTCCCCTCGGGAGTCTTTGGGGCAGTTCCTTAGCTGTTCTGAGCCACAGCTTCCCCACAGGAAATGGAATGAGGCTTCCAGCCACATCCGGACTGGAGGACTGCACACGGATGGGGGTGGGGGTGCTCAGTGTGGGCCCTGGAGAGGTGGGCGTATGTGACTGCAGGGTGTGTGCCGAGAGGCCAGGAAGGGTGGACTGGAGACGAGTTTCCGCCCTCCGGGCAAACTGCGGAGTGCTCCGGAGAAGGGACAAACGGCTCGTGTTTACTGATTCTCTTCAGTCTCCTGAGCGATCGCGCGCAGGCCAGGGGTCATTTCCAGCCCGGCCCCATCACGGTCGCTATGGCAACGTGCCACCTGTTGGAGCGCCCTGGGCAGGCCCGCAGCCACGGAGAGCGTCCGCAGTCGCTGCCGCCACCAGCCAGCGCCTCTGTATGCTCCCGCTTCTATTTGCATCTCATTGATAGTCCTTTGCGATGAGAAAGTTCTGGAATGCAGATGACCAGCTGACTTAAGAGAGAAAGAAAAACAATAGTGCCCCTAAGAGACGCCTGCAGGACAGAGGGTCCCAGCAGGATGTCCGGCGCTTGGAGCAACGAGAACATGGGAAGTAGATGTGGACTTGCACACGAGGACACCCTGCGGGGAGGGTGCGCACGCCGACCGCTTCCAAGGCTTCTTGCTCCAGGGACCAGGAGAAGAGACGAGGAGATCGCGGAGAACGCGGAGGGGCTTGGAGGCTGACCCTGGGCGTCAGCTGTAGCTTGTATCCAGCTGGCACCCGCTGACCTCAGAGTAACTGTCATTGAATTACAAAGCCGGCGTTGCTGTAAAACTTAATGAAAGGCCATGGAGACAGGGGTGGGGGGCGCTGGCATTGCCAACCCCCTTCTCCTTTACCCATGCAAGTTACACATTTCCAGACTCGGACTCTTCTTCCAAACCGTCCCTGCCACGCACGTGGCCTCTCTGGACCAGGCGTCGGCCGACCAGAGCCCCAGGCCAGACCCGGCCGCTGCCTGCTTTAGCAAATAAAGCTTTTACAGCCGCGTCCACCAGCTGGCGTTTCGCCAGCGGCAGCTGTCCGGCTGCAGGTGGCACGGAGGCCGGGAGCGTCTGCCACCTGGAGCGCCGCCCCTGCTCCGGTCCTGCCCCGGTGGCCCCCGGCCCCACCTGCGCCCGAGGTGGCAGCCTTGCTGCCCTGCGCCTGTGAATTATCGATGGCCAGCGCGTCACGCCGCGGGCTCGCGGAGCCCCCTCTCACGGGCTGCGGTTTCGCGCCGGCGGCCGGAGCCAGGGCCTTTCATCGCGGGCAGGACGTCCGCGCCCTGCCCCAGCCCTCCGCTCCGCACTGCCCTGACCCGAACCCGGAGCGGCGCTCCGTCCAGACCAGCGCGGCCCGTGTGCCTGCTCAGGGTCGCACGCCTTTTGATTGCTGCGGGAAGGACGTGGCTAACTGCGGCGCCGTCCTGGCGGATGGCACGGGGCCTTCTTGTGCAACACGCGGTTCTCCTCCGAAAGGGAAGGGGCCTCTCGGGGCACGCACGCCTCAGCAGAAGCGTCTCCTGAACTCCTTGACCTCAGACGGCGTTCCCACAGGGGTCCAGGGTGGCTGGAAACAAAAGCCAGCCCGTGCCTGTCCTTCAGGCGGCCCCGGCGCCTGGCTGTCTCAGGAAACAGTAATGGCCCCCGCGTGGTCCGAGCCAGCGAGACAGACAGGGCTGAGGGGAGGCCCCCTTACGAGGCCTCGACACCTGCCAACACCAGCTGCTGACACTGGCGGGTCTCAGACCCCTCTCTGGGGTGCGGCCATGCAGCCAGCTCACCGCGACCGTGGGCACCCACAGCATCGGCTGGGCGTCAGGCTCTGAGAATGCAGCAGCCCGCGGCTGGAGGGCTGTGCCCCCCGCAGGCCGCTGTGCCCACGCCGCTGCTGCCCGGTCCTCCCTCTGTGGCGCTAACCGCTTTGCGGGACCGGCTGCAGCCACCTTCCTGCCTCTCAAAGCGTCTGAATAAACAACCAGGCCCTGCCCCATCCCAGCGGGGGGTCCCGCCGCCTCCCACAGCTGCGAGAGCCCTCTCATGGTGCCTCTCTGGTGGCCCGATAGTGGTGTGGGGGGGGTGCACTGGCCTGTGTCCCCGCTGGGCGTGGGAGGGGCAGGGGCACCGGAGGCAGGGCTTTCCGGACAAGGGTGCTGTGCGCAGAAGTCTGGACACTGGGTCAACGTACCCGGGGGAGGAAGTGAGCGGTGGCCCTTGGCTGGTTTGGAGAAGCCACAGGAGGCCCACTCGTCAGTTCCCTGGACTTGAGCGCTGCCCGCCCAGGACCCTGGGTGCTGCAGCGGAAGGAGCCGGAGGGCCTTTGTGAGTGAGAGCATTTGCCGTGTGCACCTGTCCGAAAGCTGGGTTGCTTTTTAGGAGCCAGAGCGCAGTCGCTGCCCATCCTCCTGAGAAGGGACCGTGCTACCAGGGGCTGAGTCGGGGTTCTCTGGGACGGCCAGCTCGCTCAGGTCGGGTGGTCTAGCTCCTGCGGGCTCTTCCTTGGCTCTATCCCGAGGCGCGGGACGCGGCAGGCTGCGCGCTCGGGCGGAGTGACGCAGGCGCGCTGCGGGGCCCCGCGACCGGTGCGGGCAGGGGACACGAGGCGCGCGCGCGCGGGGGCGAGGGGTGCACGCGGGGCCGGGGAGGGTGTCCTGCGCTGCAGCGCGAGCGACACAGGCCGAAGCGCTGCCTCCGAGCAGGTATGCGCTCTGGCGGGGTGACCTGGATGCCGCGGCGAGGTAGCGGGACCTGGCGCCGGGCGGAGGCGCAGGTGAGGCGGGTGCGCCGCCGGGCGCCGGGACCTAAGCGCGGGCCTTGCCGCGGCGCGGGAGCGCGCGCTGGGAAGCGGCCGGGACGCAGGGGTGAGTGCGGGCTCGCGAATCGCAGTGCGGGCGTCCGCGGCGAGGCGGCACCGGGCCGTGGGCGCCGCGCCGCGCGGGGGACCGAGCTGTCCGCGGCCGGAGCCTCGACCTGCGGAGACCAGGCTTGGCGGCCGGGGGCTTCGAACCCCCGGACAGGACCGCAGGAGGGACTTCCTTTGCCCCTGATGTCCGCACCGTCACAGCCCGGGAGTGCAGGAGCCAGCGGGGCAGGAGCAGCAGGGAGCAGCCGCGGGGTTAGAGGGGGGCGTGGGGGGGTGTGGGGGGTGCACATCCGGCCGCGGCCGCTGAGCCTGGCCAGCCCGCATCTAAAGTTGCTCGCTCTGTTTCCTGGCGGTGGTCTTTGGGGCTGCGGAGGGTGGGGTACGAGGAGCCCCAGTCTTCGTGAGCTTCGGTGGCAGCCATAAGAAGTTGTGCCCAGGAGCGGGGTTCTGACTGACCTTGGTGTCTGTTCCTGAGGGTCCAGTGGGTCTGTCAGCTGCCATAGCTGGGGACACAGGAGCCGGGAGGTCCCAGGCTGGGACAGGTGGGGGGGCCGCCCCCCTTCCATCACCCTGTGGGTCCCCTCGCCCCGCCCCCTGGGGGACGGCTTGGTGCACAGCGCAGGGCTGGACCCTGGCCCCACGTGGGCCGCAGCCGGCTCAGGCCGCTGGCTCTTTCACAGCAGCTCGGCATCCGCGAGGGCCCCGTGACAGGCAGCGCTCATGTGTGTGTGCGTGTGTGCCGACGCCCACGCCGTGCGCCTGTCTGTGCGTCCGTCCCCTGGAGGTCACGTGTTTCCAGAGCGCTGTCAGCACACACCTATGCCAACCGCAGTTAGGGGGCAGTTAGAGGACAGTAGCTATGACCCCGAGAACCCCAGAGAAGGGGGCGGGGCAGCCGGAGCGCCCCTTCGGCCCTGCGCGGGGTGGAGGGAGGGGCAGCGGGGAGGGGGGAGGGGCGGCGGGGAGGGAACGGGCCTTGTCCTTCCCCAAGCCCCTGGGAGCGGGAAGGGCCACACGTGGCCTGCCCTGCAGTGCCCAGGGCGGTGGGCGGGGCGTGGTGTTGGTCCCCTTTCCCAGGGACCTGTTCTCAGCTGACGCCTGAGAAGACCTGCATGTGGCCCGCGAGGGCGTGCCCAGGGGGCCGCGCCGAGGAGGCCAGGCCGAGGTGGCTGAGGTGGCCGTGCCGAGGGCGCCATGCCGAGGGGGCCATGCGAGGCGGCTGCGGGCCCTGAGGGTGGCTGCGGACGGCAGCGCTTCTGGGTTTCAGACGAAGGCCTTCCTTGCCCAGACCTGGCCTGCCACTCGGCCATTTCATTTCCACTCTCCCAGCCTGGGAGAGGGGGCGGGAGCCATCTAGGCCAGGCCCCCTGACAGAGTGGCCATGTGACGAATTCCCGAGCCTCATGTTCCTCTGTCAGCCCGGAGCCTCTCTTATTCACTGTGTCCCTTGGAAGCTGGCTGTGAGGCCAGGTGAGCTGTTGCAGAGGACAGCAGGTGGCCCTGCAAGGGCTACACAGGGCTAGGGCGGCACCTCCGCCGTGGCCGCTGGGCCAGCGCTGGCCCCTGTCGCTCCCGGCCGTTCGGGCTGCTGTGACTGAAAGTCACGGTCTGGGTGGCTTAGAAACAGTGCGGGTTTGTCCCTCACACCCCGGAGGCTGGAAGCCCACGAGGAGGGGGCTGGCGGGGGCGGGGCCCCTTCCGGGCTGCAGACTCCTCCCGCTGACCTCACGGGCAGCAGGCGGCAGAGTGCCAGGGCGCTCTCTGGGGGCTGACCCCCCGGGTCACAAAGCCTTCACCCTCGTGACCACCTCACGCCTGAAGGCCCCGCCTCCTAACCCCATCGCCGTGGGGCTGTGAATTATGGGGGACACATTCAGGCTATGGCGTTCCGCTCCTGTTCCCCCAAATTCATGTTCGTCTCAGATGCGAAATACGTTCGCCCTCCTCCCCGCAGCCCCAGAGCCTGACCCATTCCAGCGCCAACGCTACCAAGTCCGAGGTCTCCTCTAAATGTCATCCACATCAGAGACAGGTCCCCTACAGCTGGGGACGTGTGACGCCACGTTCCAAAATGTGGTGGGGGGACAGGCACAGGACAGACGCCCGCATTTCCAAGGGAGAGATTGGAAAGGAGGCGGGGGTGATGGGTCCCCTGAAGTCTGGCGCCGTGAGGCCCACTGGGACGCCCCCGGGCTGGACTCGCATGCTGGGGGCTCTGTGGGCTTGGCCACCCTCCCCCGCGGCTCCACGGGCGGTGCTCTTGCCGGGGCTCCCTGCCAGGGCTGGGTTCCCGAGGCTCTGGGTCCCCTCATCCTTCAAAATTGGGATAGAGAGCGCCACCCCCCAGGCTTGTGCATGGTAGTGTAAGCTTTTTCCAAAGTCACCTCCAAACTCTTCCAGCCTCCACCCGTCACCCAGTTCCAAAGCCACTTCCACGGCTGTGGTGACCGTCGCGGCAGCACCCGCTCCCAGGGCCGGTGTTCTGTGTCCTCACAGTGCCCTCGCGGGAGGGACGGGCATGCGTCCGGCCGCGGGGTGGGGAGGGGGCAAGGATGCGGAGGTGGGGGGGGGGCCTGAGCCCTGCATGTCACTGGGAGTGTTTGCCTGAGGTCAGTGGCCATGTGACTGAACCGCAGGGCCCAGTGCTGAGCTGAGCTGGGTAAGGGCAGGGTGGGCGCCTGCCTCCCCGACATACCCCTGGGGTGCGGGCCAAGCGGGGCAGGGTGCGGGGTGGGGCGGGAGCTCTTCCGCTGGCCCTTCACAGAGACCCGAGGTTGTCACCGTTATGAACGGGCGCCTGGGGCCCGGTCACGTGCCTGTACTTCGCGGTGTGGGGACCGAGCCAGGGCTGCACACGGGGGACCTGCCAGGCCCCTCGGGAGACCTGCCTCACTCCCCTGGTCTGTTGCAGCCCCGCTCCGTGTGTTTCTGGAACCCTCGGCCCAGCCCGCCGGAGCGAGCCCGTCCCAAGGGAGGCGCGGGACCATGGAGCCCTCGGCCCCGACGAAAGCAGGCTCCAAACAGGAGGAGGGCTTCGGGGCGCAGCCCACGTGGGGGACCGACCTGGGCCCGGTCCTCAACCTCCAGCGGAGCAGCAGCAGCCTCTGCAAGAAGAGGGGGCTCCAGTTCCTCCTCGACAGCTCTGAGAAGGTGAGTGTCCAGGGGCCAGCGGCCCGGTCGCCACAGCGAGGGGCGTTTCCTGCTGGGCAGAGACTCCCGCCCTGGGGGCCGCAGCCCAGGAAGGCTCCGGAAGAGAGAACAGGACAGAATGGTAGGGCCAGGTTCGTCCCCTCCCTAGCCCCTGGGGACGCACAATCACTTTCTGTTCTTGGTCCGGGGCCAGACTCACAGAAGGCCGTCGCCCCTGACCTCCTTGTGCAGTGACTTCCCGTCCTGTGGGCAGGCCCCAGCACGGCCCAGGTCCTGGGCCACACTCACAGGAGGCCCTGGACACGACCGCAGGATGGGCACGCTCAGATGTCACAGTCCGCTGTGGCGGGCACGCGGGCGTCTCGGCCCGGTGGCCCGCAGCACCAAGGCACACCCTCGCCTGCCACCTTGCCCCTGAGTTGGCCCCAGGAAGGCGGTGCTGGCATACACTCGCACTCGTGCCCGCCTCCGACCCGAGTCCGCGCCCGCGTGCCCTCAGCAGGGGCGCACACCCCCGGGCTGCCCTGGGTGTGCTCGGGCCGCCCGAGTCTGAGCAGAGCCCCTCGGAGCTGGTCGGGGAGGGCGGGGTGTCCAGGGAGGACAGGGCGCGCCTCCGTGAGGACGGTCAGTTTGCTTGGCCAGGAAGCTCAGACCGCCTCCAACCCGCAGCAGAAGAGCCTCAGCTCATGGATCCCTGAAAACATCAAGAAGAAAGAGTGCGTGTACTTCGTGGAGAGCCCCAAGCTGTCGGATGCCGGGTGAGCGACCCCTCCTCGCTCCCACGCGCAGTGGCTGTGGGGGCAGGACTGGGCGGGGCCTCAGCCGGGGACGCCCCCCAGTCTGCACAGGACCGGGGTGCTGGGAGCTTGCGGGGGGAAGGGGTGCGTCGCATTGGAAGTGCGGGGAGTGTAGGTGGCCTGTCCACGGCCAGTGCCTGGCTCTGCCCCCTGGCATGGAGTGTCATGGGCCTGGGGACAGGAAGGAGGAGCCCAGGGAAAGCCCACAGCCCGGACCCCTCAGGAGGTCGGAGGTCGCGGAGTCTGGACAGGCCCACCCCACCCCGAGGCCCACCATGTCACTGCTGCCTGTCCTCCCGAGAGCCTGTGGGACCAGCAGGGCTCCCCAGTGGGGCACGCATGAGTAGGGTGAGCCTGAGGGACACCACCCGCCCCCGTTCCCGGGACCGAGAGCCTCGGTGGCATGGCTGGTGGAGTTACTGTTTCGGGGGGACGTCGGCTAAAGACGTGACATGAGTTCCAGGTGTACAGCTCTGCAACCCGCCATCTGGGTGCTCGCCCTGCAGGCGGGGTCCCCCCGCCACCACACCGCGGCCCCCTTTGCCTCTCGGCCCTCTGTCTGCATTTTTGTTGGCATTTTGAGGTTATGCATTTTATTTGTTCGTTTGTCGCCTTCTGTTTTACGTGCCACCTGGAAGTGGAATCACATGGTTTTTGTCCTTTTCTGTCTGATTTATTTCACTTCCCATGACACTCTCAAGATCCATCCACATTGTCGCAAATGGCAGTATTTCATCTTTTTTGTGTGTGTGGCTGAGTAATATTCCATTATACGTATATGAAACATAGGTTTATGGACCTTGGTCTCAGCGGGATTTTTGTAAACTTGACCCCAGAGGCAAAGGAAGTAAAAGAAAAATAAATGACCTGCGCTTTAGACTTTTAAAAAGTTTTGGTTTCGGTCTTTTCCGTATCTAGTTTTCTAAGTCATTTGTTACTAAGAAAAGTAAGAATCTAAAAAATTCTTAGTCTTCCAGTTGAAGGAGGCGTAATCGGCTGGGCAGGGTAGGGTGCCTCCGTGCTGCCCCGGTGGCCTCGTGGCTGCACCTGTCACTGCTGGGTGGGGGAGGGGGAGAGAGCCTGGCTCTCCACGGGGCCCCCTGCGACACCCCCAGCTGGACGCCTGAGCTGAC
The DNA here is from genome assembly GCF_014176215.1 of Rousettus aegyptiacus. NCBI lineage: Eukaryota > Metazoa > Chordata > Mammalia > Chiroptera > Pteropodidae > Rousettus > Rousettus aegyptiacus. Next base: position 1,171,243 of record NW_023416296.1, on the reverse strand, counting down.
CGCAGGCCTCTGCAGGAAGGTGGTGTGTGCGTGTGGCTACACACGCGAGCAGCACTTGGAGGAGGCCATCGGGCCCCACGCCTTCCAGGGCCAGGAGTGGGACCCCAAAAGGCACATCCAGGAGAGGCCGACGGACGCCTTTGGTGACATCGTCTTCACGGGACTGGGCCAGAAAATGGGAAAGGTTGGTTTCTGTCACCCCGTTGCTCTTACTGCGGACTACAGCCCGCAGCGGTGACCCACGCTGGCCGCGCTGGCCAGGATGGAGTGAGGGGCTGGCTGAAACCAGGGGGCACAGAGCCCTCCCAGCCCGAGGGATGGGGCAGGCGGGGGGCCGCCCTGCGAGCAGGAGACACGGTGCTCCCAGCGTCCCCTGTCACTGCAGCAGGGCGGGGCTGGGCCCCTCCTCCAGCCCTCGTCTTCCCTTTACCCACGTCCTGCCCGGGCCTGGCCACCTGTCCCCATTGGGTCTAGACTGCGGGGCAAGGCGTCCCCCGCCTGGCTGGGCTCTCAAGCAGGGCCAGCGTGCGGGTTCTGGGGTGCCGGGCGGGCCTCGTGCTGACTCGGGGTCCTTCCACTGTCCCCTGACTCCCCTGCAGTACGTCCGCGTCTCTCAGGACACACCTTCCAACATGATCTACCAGCTCATGACCCAACACTGGGGCCTGGACGTCCCCAACCTCCTCATCTCGGTCACCGGCGGGGCCAAGAACTTCAACATGAAGCCTCGGCTGAAGAACGTCTTCCGCAGAGGCCTGGTCAAGGTGGCCCAGACCACAGGTGTGCGGGGGTCACCAAGCCCAGGCCGCAGGTGTGCGGGGGTCACCAAGCCCAGACCCCAGGTGTGCGGGGGTCACCAAGCCCAGACCGCAGGTGTGCGGCGGTCACCGAGCCCAGACCGCAGGTGTGCGGCGGTCACCGAGCCCAGACCCCAGGTGTGCGGGGAACACCAAGCCCAGGCCGCAGGTGTGCGGCGGTCACCGAGCCCAGACCGCAGGTGTGTGTGTGTGAGGGGGTCGGGACACTAAGCCCAGACCACAGTGTGCCCAGGGGCGGGGAGGGGAGAGAGGGTCAGGAGGCTCAAACCACAGCAGCCTGGCAGTAGTGGGCGGGCTGAGCACCAAACTCTGGGTGAGTGGTCCCTGAGAGGCAGAGTTGGACCTTGGGACTGGTTGGTCCTGTGGGTCGTGGGCGCCACGTTCTGGCCAGGTGGAGAAGCATCTGGTCAGATTCACCCACCACATCTGCCGGAAGCTCCTTTGTCCACATCCCGCTGTCATTGGGATGCTCAAGGGAGCAGACACAGCTCCACTTAGCTCCCGGTGACGACACCCTGCTGGGCACAGAGAGGGGGCCTGGGAGCCGTGACGCCCCCTGGTGGGCGGGGACAGCAGGCGGGGGCCGCCGTGCTGGCCTGGGGTGTCAGCAGGGCTCTGTTACCTAGCTCTGTCAGCACCGGGGTGGAAGCATGACCCCTCCAGCCCTTCGCCTAGGGGATGGCCTCAGGTAGATCGGTCCCAAGGCCACAGCACTGGGAAGAGCAGGACAGACTCCTGCGGTGACCAGGGGGAGGGAGCCACGTGTCCCCACGAGGCATCAGAGTGACGACAGACAAGGTGACGTAGTACCTGTGGCTGACTAGGGGGCTGTGTAGGTAGGTTAGTGACAGGAGAGGGGGGATCGGGGTCCAGGTAACACGGGGTCGCCCAGGTCCCCGAGCCTCTTTTTTGGATCTGGCTTTGGCAGAGGGCGTCGGGCCACACCCTCGGTTCGGTCTCTGCCCCGAAACAGCCTTCGTCTGCATCTCGTTTGGCCCGTGTCACTCCAGGCTTCCTCGGATTTCTGGGTGCCACCCCCGCCCCCGCCTGCCTGAAGGTCACCAAGGCTCCCTCAGTCGTGTAGCACGTGGCTCGGTGCCGCTGACGGTCACCCGGGCACACCTGCCCCCTTCGCCACGGACTCGCTGGGTGCCGACCCGTTCCCCGTCTGGACATTTCCCTTTCTCGAGTTCAGTGTCCTCGCTGCCGCTCCCTGCCCCCGAGCCAGCGCCGCACGTTTGTGCTCTGTGGTGACGCCGTGTCTGGGCTCGGGCACCGATCTCCACGCCGCGTCTGGGCTCGGGCGCCGATCTCCACGCCGCGTCTGGGCTCGGGCGCCGATCTCCACGCCGCGTCTGGGCTCGGGCGCCGATCTCCACGCCGCGTCTGGGCTCGGGCGCCGATCTCCACGCCGCGTCTGGGCTCGGGCGCCGATCTCCACGCCGTCGTCTGGGCTCGGCTCCGATCTCCACGCCGTGTCTGGGCTCGGGCGCCGATCTCCACGCCGTGTCTGGGCTCGGGCGCCGATCTCCACGCCGTGTCTGGGCTCGGGCGCCGATCTCCACGCCGTCTGTCTGGGCTCGGGCGCCGATCTCCACGCCGTGTCTGGGCTCGGGCGCCGATCTCCACGCCGTCTGTCTGGGCTCGGGCACCGATCTCCACGCCGCCCGCGGTCCTGGCTGTGGGCGAGTGCCCCGCACAGCAGCAGACGCTCCCTTCGTCTGCTCAGGGGGGCGGCTGCCGCTCACCCGGACGTCTTCCCGTGTGCGGTCACCGGCCAGAGGGCCGGACCCCGCTGGGGACCCACTGTCCTCCCGGCGGCTGTGGTTGCTAGTGCCCGGACCTGCCTGCTCAGGCTGGACAGCAGGGCGGGACCCCATGGGCCAAGCCAGTCCCAAGCAGAGCATGGGGTGCGGGGTGCGGATTCCTTGCAGAGAAGGGGCCACGCGATGAGGTGCAGAAACGTGATCACGGCACGTGGCCCCCAAACCAAGAGGGAGAGAGGACATTTACGTACTTTGCAATACAAGGATTCAGAGAAATGTCTGAGACACCGTGTTCGCGAGACGGGCCAGACGGCAGGCGGCGGGAGGCTCCCGTGCCCCCGCCTGGGCCTGGGGGCCTGGGCTCTGGGTGGCTGCCTCGCGGGGCCGGGGGCGCTGCTCAGATCCATCGTGGCCGTGGCGTTGGACGCACCATGGGTGAGGCCCCTGCGGGAAGGCGTGTGACGCCGGTGTGCACAGGGCCCCCGCATGCGCGCGGCAGGGCGCACGCCAGGACCCACGGGCCTCCCCGGCCTCTGCTCCTCTCCGCAGGGGCCTGGATCGTCACCGGGGGGTCCCACACCGGTGTGATGAAGCAGGTGGGCAAGGCCGTGCGGGACTCCAGCCTGAGCAGCGGCCACGACGACGGGGACGTCGTCACCATCGGCATCGCGACGTGGGGCGTCGTGCACAACCGCGAGGGCCTGGTCCACCCAGAGGTGAGCCGCGTGGCTGCCCCGGGGCTGCCCCGGGGCGGGCTGGCGCCACGTGGGGTCCCACGGGTCCCGCGGTGGCAGGTCACCCCCCGGCGCCGGGGAAGAGGGGGTAGCGCGTGCGGCGGGGAGGGTCCTGCGCGGGATTTGCCCGCCTGCCCCGCCGGAGCCTGGCGACCCGGGACACGCAGCTGCCCGGCTGGGCTCGTGTCCTCCGCCACAGCCACAGGACACGTAAGAGTCATGCGGGAGCCGGCTCTGTCATGCTAAAGCCACTCAGATGAGCCACGGCTTAGCGGGAGGAAGTGGCGTGGCCCAGATCATGCCGTGGTGAGCACTAGGCCCCGATTAGCTGGGCCTTCTGACCACAGAGCCTGGCCTTGACCCTTGAGCCCCTCCACTGCACGGTCTGCAGGCGGAGCCTGACGCTCTGCTCCCGACAGTCGTCACCGCATGAGGGTCCTGTCGCCTCGAAGGAGGCGTGGCAGTGGGGAGCCACTGCGTAAGTGTGGGGACCTGAGCTGGGCAAGGTCGTCTGAGTCTCTCGGTCAGGCTTCTCAGGGCCTCGGCAGAGTTGGCAGAGTGAGCACTCGCCATGCACTCCGCACAGTCGGGGCGCTCGGGGGCACGCGGGGTGCCGCGGAGGCTTCCTCGTCGCGGCCTGCGCCGGGGGTGTGTGGGTGCAGCCCCCCCCGCCGCCCCGCGTCCGGGCTGCAGCAGCCCCTGCCCATTGCCCGGGGCTGGGACCCTCTCGCCGGCCACGTGCTTGCGACGTGGCTGGCCCGCTCCAGCCCTAGCCTCGCTGGGGGGACGGCTCACTCCACGGAGTAGATGTCGCAGGCTGAGAGAGACTGGGCGACTGCCATTTCTCTCCTCTTCGAGTTCAGAAGACTCGCTATGACACCCCTTGCCGTCGTGGGTGGACACCCAGGACGGGCGCGTTGGCCTAGCGGCCACGCCTCCTGGATCTGTGTCCTGGGGACGCTGCGAAGCCAACGGTCCTAAGCGGGGTGGCTTAAAGCCGCAGACATGGACCCCTCGTGGTTCTGGAGGTCGGAGCTACAACATCGGCGTCACTTGGCCAAAACCAAGATGCCGCCAGGGTGCGCCCTCCCGGCTGCGGGGAGAATCCGCCCCCCGCCCCCGCCTGTCTCCCGTGGCCGCATCAAGCCAGTCCGTGCCTCCATGGCCGCGTGGCCTCCCTTCCGAGGTTGGGTCTCCTGGGCCTCCCGCTCGCAAGGAGAATGTGGCGGCGTTTCGGGGCCACCTGGGTCCCGCGGCGTCATCTTCCCGTAAATGTCCTTAACGCAGCCACATCTGCGAAGGCTCGAGGCCACAGCGCAGGCTCCGGCCGCGAGGCGCTGGTGCTTGGGTCGTTGCCCAGCCGCAAGGCCCCCGCTCTGGGCACGCGCGGCGCAGAACTGCCCCCCCGGTGTCCGACTCCTCTCCGGCCACTGTCCCCAGGGCAGCTTCCCTGCCGAGTACGTCATGGACGAGGAAGGCCAAGGGCACCTCACCTGCCTGGACAACAACCACTCCCATTTCATCCTCGTGGACGACGGTACCCACGGCCGCTACGGCATCGAGATCCCCCTCCGCACCCGGCTGGAGAAGTTCATGTCGGAGCAGACGAAGGAGAGAGGAGGTGGGGCAGGCGCTTCCGGGAGCCCGGCCAAGGCGCGGGCTGGTCGCAGTGACGGGGACACAGCCGGCTGGCCAGGACGTGCCCCGGGGCCGCTCGGGGCAGGATCAGCACAGCCCTGGATTCTCTCGCCCTCGTCGAGGGGGTCACCTCCCCAGGCCCTGCCCCAGGACGGACAGTGGCCCAGGACGGATGGGGTCCCAGGGCGGACAGTGCCCCAGGACGGACAGTGCCCCAGGACGGACGGGGCCCCAGGACGGACGGGGTCCCAGGGCGGACAGTGCCCCAGGACGGACAGTGCCCCAGGACGGATAGGGTCCCAGGACAGACGGGGTCCCAGGACGGACAGTGCCCCAGGACGGACAGTGCCCCAGGACGGACAGGGTCCCAGGACAGACGGGGTCCCAGGACGGACGGGGCCCCAGGACGGACAGGGTCCCAGGACGGACAGGGTCCCTGGAGGACCATCGAGGCAGCCCCCCGCTTTTCTGTCTCAGGCCAGAGGCCATCTGCAGTCACTTCACACGCTTGGTCTCGGCTCAGAAGTGGAGCGTTGACGCGTCTTCCCCGTGGGTGGGACAGGGTGCACTGGGACAGTGGGGGTCAGGTGTGCAGGACTTTGCTATGGGGAGGGGCGAGGGGGCCCGAGAAGGTTCTACCTGGCGCAGTCGGGCACCTTGAAAGCAGAAGTTTTCAAGGTTTGCTGCACGTCGGAGTCCCCTGGAGGGCTCATCACCCCCACCCCTGGGTCCCGCCCCCCCGTCTGTGCATGTCCAAGTTCTCAGGTGACGCTGACCAGCGGGCCTGGGGCCCGCACTGTCAGCACCCTGCTTTGACCGAGAGCACCTGGGCGTGCGTGTTTGGGGGACAGTGAGACCAGGTTGGCATGTGGAAAGGAAGTTTGCTGCCCAGGGAAGGACGTTTCTAAAACCGTGAGAAGACCCCTGGCTGAGGGCTGGACGGAGGCTCGGGTGGGGCCGGGTGTCTGGACAGGACCGGGCTCCTTCGCTGTACTTGCCCCCACCCCCACCCTGTGTCACGCCCACCCGCTCAGACGCGCTGCGGAGATAAGCAGACAGGTCCCGTGGCTGGCAGGCGGAGACCGGCCGGGGGACCCAGGCCACTCTGCCGTCCTCACTTCCCCACACCTGGAGGGGGCGCAGGGGGGAGGAGCCATCGCGGGGCCTCTAGTCCGCGCTCACGCACGGAGGACGAGCAGGCCAGCTGCCCCTTCAGGGCGCCAGCCTTTCAGAGCTGCTGGCGACACGTCCCCCAGGCAGTGCTGGGTGGGAGCGGTGGGGGCAGGGCAGGCCCTGGGCCCCGAGTTCCCTAAGCTGGGCCCCTGTGCTTCGTCCTAGGCGTGGCCATCAAGATCCCCATCGTCTGTGTGGTGTTGCAGGGGGGGCCTGGGACTCTGCTCGTGAGTACCAGCGGGGGCCGGGCCATCTCCACGGGGGCGGACAGCGGCGCTGGCCTAGGTCCTGGGCGGTTGACCAGTAGCAGGGCTTCGAGGGGCTGGTGCTGATGGCCCCCTTTCCAGCACCCCTGGGCGGTGGGCTTTCAGCGTCTCTGCACCCAGGCTCCCTGGAGGGGTTCTGGGAGGCCAGCCCCGGGGACCCTGCTGAGTAAGGGCTGGTTCCCCAGTGGTTTCAATGCGCTGCCCGTGGACCTTAGCTCAGAGCCCACGGTGTGTGGTTCGCCTCGTTCATGGCCCCTCTGCTGTAGGAATGTTGGTGGCACTACAGTCTGCAGATTTGGGGCAAAAGAGGAGAAAAGGCACCATGTACGTGTCCATGGAGCCCCGGGGTCTCCTGGGGGTGGGAACCCCTTCGGTCCCCACCACGTCCGCCAGTGGCATGCCCACGGTTCTCCTGCAGGCGGTGCCCAGACCGCGTCCCCGCAGGCCGGCGTCCTTCCTGAGGACGGGCTGTTGAGTGAGCCACAGGCCTGGACGAGGTGTGTGGGGCGCACACGCCGCCGTGTGTCGGACCAACGCCTCTTCCCTCGGGGCAGGGGCCACGGCCGCGCTGGTCAGCGTTTCAGAGAGGCCCTGACGTTAAGGGCGGCCATCGCCCTCCCCTGCAGGAACTGTGGGGCGGGCGAGCGCGCTGTCCGGCTCACGCTGGCCCCTGCCTTGCAGACCATCTACAACGCCATCACCCACGGCACCCCCTGTGTGGTCGTGGAGGGCTCGGGCCGAGTGGCTGACGTCATCGCCCAGGTGGCCAGCCTGCCCATCTCCGAGATCACCGTCTCCCTGATTCAGCAGAAGCTGGCCGTGTTCTTCCAGGAGCTGTTTGAGACCTTCACCGAGGGGAGGATTGTGGAGTGGACCAAGAAGGTGAGGCCGGCAGCACGTGGTCCCTGGGCCCGGCTGACCTACGGGGCCAGGAGCCACGTGTGGGGCCAGGAAGTGGACACCTGGTGGGCCTGGGGCGGGCCCGGGAGCGATCCCCAGAGATAGGGGCTCTGCCCAGTGCGCTGTCCTGCCCAGCTCGGGAGGGTCTCGAACCTCTCGGCTGCAGAACCTCAGGCCCGGGCTGGGATCCTGCAGAGGTTTCAGGAGGGACAGAGCGGTGGAGAGCTGAGGTTTGGGCAGCAGGCGGCAGGGTCTGGCCCAGCCTCCCGGCCTGCGAGCTCACGGCCACCTAGCTTTCAGGGGTTGGCCAGGCAGTGGGGGGCGGCGAGCGCATTGAGATGGGGCCACAGGTGGCTCCCGGTACCGGGTGCCCATCTGAGAGGCACCTCACGTGCCCCCTTAGCTAGGGTGTCGGTTGGTGTGGCCCACCTGGGGATCTGCAGATTTACTGAGCCTCTGGGGGACCCTCGGTCTCCAGGGATTTGGGGAGACTTCAGGGACTGCGAGGAAGCTAGTTACGCCCCAAGGGGTGAGCCTTCATGCCCCAGGGGCAGGACGTGCCGAGCAGGGACTGGAGGGTTCAGACAGGAAGCTGCAGCCAGCAGGCCCAGGGCGCAGGGCATGACGGACGGGCTCGGCCCCCATGGCGGGCTCGGCGTCCTTCGGGTGCCCGCCGCGCTCTCTCCACTTGTGTGTTAGAAGGACTTTAGACTCGTGCAGGAGCTGCGGAGGCAGAGGGCGGCCAGCGGCCCCTCACCCCCGCCCCCGGGGCTGACGCCGCCGAGCCTGCGGGCTGGGCCTCGGGGTGCCGCCGCTGCCGGCCAGCCCGGCCTTCCGGGCCCCGGACCCCGACCAAGACCGCGCGTCACGTTCACCCCGGCCTCGCTCACTGTCTGATCGCTTTTCCTTTTCCTTTGCGGCGTCTGCCCTGGCGGGACGTTCTCTAGCTAGCCCATCAGGTTTCAAAGAACAAGATGAGCCAGGCTGCTTTGGGCGTGGGGTGCCCCCCGCCACGGGACCACTCTGGGCCCAGGGACTCTCATGGCTGTTAGGACCGAGGACCCCAGCGGCCCTGCAGTTCGGCAGTTCTGCTCTGAAGTCCTTGGGTCTCTCGTTCCTGTGGGGGGAGGGGACAGTGCGGGCGGTGGAGCAGGGCGAGGACCCCGCGCGGGGTCCCCCTCGTCGCCAGAGGCCCGTCGGCTGCCGTGCCTCACAGGGGCCGTGCGTTGCAGATCCAGGACATTGTCCGGAGGCGGCAGCTGCTGACCATCTTCCGGGAGGGCAAGGACGGCCAGCAGGACGTGGACGTGGCCATCCTGCAGGCCTTGCTGAAAGGTGCGTGTCAGGCGAGGTGGGGGCCGGGGCTCGGGACCCTGAGCCCTGGGCGGGCAGGTGCATGGGTCAGAGGGCAGCGGAGGCTGGTGTCGGGGTACCCACCGCCAACGTCAGGGTGCGGGCTCCTCGCCTCCTCTTCTCGCTGAAACCTGAGCGTGGCCCACACGAATCCCTCCCTCTGTGGTCAGAGCAGCTTCTCACTAAGCTTCAGGGTAGGGAGAGAGACCTCGGCGGTCCCCCTGCAGAGACCCCATACTTGTCCTGTGCTTGACCTCCCCACGTCCCCGCCAGGGAGGCTGCGAAGCAGGGGTCCTCGCGACGAAGGGCGGGGCTCTGGGCTTCTCCCCTGTCTGCACTCTGCCTGGCACACGCTGCCCGCTCCCCCTCCCCCACTTCCGGGGCAGGCACTTCCCGCTGGCTTCCCCATGGCCGTGCTGGGGACACAGCCCCAGGCAGACCCCGGCACACAGCAGGAGGCTCCCGTGGTCGCCCATCCGACGTCACTTTGATTTCTGGGTGTCCCCTCTGTGCCCCTCTCACTGACAAAGGGCCCAGATGTTTCCCATAAACCTCACCTAGCGGATGAAACGGTTAGAAGTGAGACTCGAGTCGTGCGTTTAAAGGCCTGGGCTGGGAGGTTCTCGCTGGAACAGAGAAGAACCAGGAAGAGCTGACTCGGCAGGGTCAGAGCCGCTTCTTCCCTGTGGCGGCCGGCGATGGTGCGGGCGGGGTCAGGAGCCTGACCCACAGACCCGCCACGTGGCCCATGACCGGTGGCGTGCTGGCAGGAGCGAACACCTGGGTCTGAGGGTGTCCCCATCGCAGAGGGCAGTGGAGGCGTCTGTCACTTCTCTGAGGTGGCCCAGGAACCCGAGGCTGCTGTGGCCCTTGGAGGCAGTGACAAGGGACACTGAGTCTGACCAGCAGCGCACAGCACTGGGAGAGGGGACACCCCTCCTCGTGGCCCAGGGCGGACCCCACAGATGTGGAGCCCCGAGTCCCGCGGCCTCTGCTCTCACCGGCTGTGGGGCTGCTCAGAGCAGAGCTCAGGCCGTGGTGGCCACTTCTGGGTGGGTGCTGAGCGGGGAGGGGCAGACGGGCCTTGGGTGTCGGAAGGTCCCATGTCTGGACCTCGGTGGTGGCTGTGCCAGTGTAGACGTAGGGAAAAGCCGGCGAGCGGTGCGGGTGAGACTTGTGCACGGTCGAGGTCTGTTGTCCTCAGCGAGAAGTGTCGGCCGGTGCCTCGGGCACAGCAGGGCTGAGCAGGCGGCGCGGGTGGCGGCCACGGTGCAGGGTGGGCAGGAGGGAGCGTACGTGTTGCTGGGCGCGAAGTCGGTGTAATTGGTCGCAAGCGGGTGCTTAGGGGAGGGTACGGGGCAGGGACACCCCTAATCGTGGGGCATGTGTGAAGTGCACGTGGTTCCAGAAAGACGTGCAGGGTTTTCCGGAGGCGGCCTTTTTAAAAACCAACCGCCTCGAGGTACAGTTTACGTATAGTGACCCCCAAGCTTACTGCGGGAGGCACTGTAACAGGCGTGTGTTCCCCACGTACCCCACAGTTGATATGGGGCCTGGCTCCTCACCCCAGAAAGCCCCTCGCGTCCCCCGTCGGCAGACGTCTCCCCTCTCTGCCCTCCAGCCCGGCGACTGCGTCCGCTTTCCCATCCGGGACCCACCACGCCTGGCGGTTGGCGTCTCGCTCCTCTGTTCAGCGCTGTGGTTCTGAGATGCGTCCATATTGTTGAACTGTGTGTCAGACTCGGCTCCCTTGCTGCCGAGCCGTCCTCCGCGTGGGTCCTCTGCGTGGGCGGCTGCCGTGGGCGTCTGCCGTGGGTCCTCTGCGTGGGCAGTCTGCCGTGGGCGTCTGCCGTGGGCGTCTGCCGTGGGCGTCAGCCGTGGGCGGTCTTCTGAGCGCCTGTGTCGTTTTCCGTTCATGTGTGGACAGACGTTCACGTTGCCCACCGTTTGCGGCTATTATGAATATACGTATTTGTTTTCATTTCTCGGGGTCCACCCGTGGGAATGCGATGACTGGTCCTTTGGGGTGAATGTATGTTTAACTTTACGAGAAACTGCTGAACTGCTTTCCAGAAAGAGCCTACTGTTTTACCTCTCTCTGCGCAGCCTCCTGACCCCTGTCACCTGTCATTTAGACGGTAGCCGTCCTAGTGGCTGTGAGGTGACGTGTCAGTGTGGTCTCCCCAATGAATAAGGTGGGGCGTCATTTCCTAGGCTTGTTGGCCACTCGTCTGTCATCTTGGTGGAGTGTCTTTCAGATGGTTAGTCCGCGTTCACGTAGTGAATCGTCTTCTCGTTTTTGCATTGCATTGCAAGGGTTTCGATACATTCCAATACAAATTCTTTCCCGGATGCGTGTGCCGGGGACGTTTTCTCTTGGTTTGTGGGCTGCTTTCAGACTTCCCTCCGGGGTCTCTGAAGAGCAGGAGGCTGGCATTTTAATGCAGTTAATTTAGCAGTTTGCGCCTTCGTGGTGCATGTTCTCTGCACCCCAAGAAGTCTTTGCCGCCCACAGTCACAGCTGTTGCCATGTGCTCATTCTGGGGGCTCTGCAGGCTCAGCTTAGGTCCATGATCGACCTTGGTGTCGTAGGGTGAAGGTCAAAGTTCTTTGTTTTTCTTCCCCAAATAACAACCCATGTTTTAAATGTTAAACCAGAGAGAGAGAGAGACAGAGAGAGACAGACAGAGAGGGACAGAGACAGAGAGGGACAGAGACAGAGAGAGAGAGACAGAGAGAGAGACAGAGAGACAGAGCCAGAGGGCATGTGCAGAAATGCGTGTGCAGAAGTGCTCACCCTGAGAAGCTGGGTGAGGCGGTGCTTTTGCAATCAGGGTGACACAAAGGTTCTAAGTTAGGGGCCAGGGCCTTGACCAGGAGGTGGGGGCAGGGCAGGGAGCTGCGGGGAGCCAGAGTGGTGACTGCGAGAGCCCCACATTCCGACGACACCGAGGGCATGGGGGGGTGCACTGAGCTCGGCACATCCTCAACCATGGTGACCGGGCGGCAGTGGCTGGGGACGGCCTGCCTCTGTGGCTGTATGGGGCAGCAGGGTGCTGCGGGAAGTGGCTTCGAGAGGTGGCTTCAAGCCCTGGACACTATGCTCGTCCCTGCAGCCTCGCGCAGTCACGACCACTTTGGCCACGAGAACTGGGACCATCAGCTGAAGCTGGCCGTGGCGTGGAACCGCGTGGACATGGCCCGCAGTGAGATCTTCACGGACGAGCGTCAGTGGAAGGTGAGGCTTCTCGGGGCTGCGCTGGGCAGAGGGGCGCGGCGCCCCCCGGCGCCTCCCCGCCCCCCTCCCCCGCCCCCGGTGAGCGGTGCCATGGACGCCCGACGGGCCTCCGTGTGGGCCCAGCCGTCTCCCGGGTGGAGGCGGGAGGCCCGGGCGTGTGTCCTTCTCCCCCAGCTGGAGCCACACCTGCCCGTCCCCGCGCCCCGGGAGCACAGGAGGCGGTGACCAGACGCGGCCCCGCCCCCTCTCCCAGCCCGCAGAGCTGCACCCCATCATGGCGGCCGCCCTCATCTCCAACAAGCCCGAGTTCGTGAAGCTCTTCCTGGAGAACGGGCTGCGGCTGAAGGACTTTGTCACCTGCGACACCCTGCTCTACCTGTACGAGAACCTGGACCCCGCCTGCCTGTTCTGGGCCAAGCTGCAGAAGGTGCTGGCGGAGGAGCCGGCCACCGCCAGGCCGCCCCTGCGCATGCACCACGTGGCGCAGGTGCTGCGCGAGCTGCTGGGCGACTCCACGCAGCCGCTGTACCCGCGGCCCCGGCCCGGCGAGCGGCCGCACCTGCTGCTGCCCGTGCCGCACGTCAAGCTCAACGTGCGTGCTGGTGACGCCCCCCACCCCCACCCCCGCCCCGCGCGGGGCAGCCTGCGCGCCGGGCCCCTGCTGTCCTCAGAGCATTCTAGAAAACGTAGCTTATGTGTTAATGGGAAAAGCAGCACATGCGGGCTTAGTCGGCTCAGCTGCCGTGAGGACGTGCTGGCCTGGGGGGGTCACGCGACGCGTTTGTTTTATCGGGGCTCCAGAGGCTGGAAGCCCAAAGTCGGGGCGCAGGGCTGGCTTCCGGCCAGGGCCCTCCTCCCGGCGCGCCCTCGCGTGACCTCTCGTCAGTGTGCACGTGCTCAGAGACGGCGCTGGCGTCTCTTCTGTAAGGACACCGGTCCTGCTGGGTCGGGGTCTCCCGCGGTGACCTCCCGCGACCGCGGCTACTTCCTTCTAGGCCCCGCCTCCGCACACAGCAGCCGCAGGGGTCGAGGCTTCAGCGGAAGAACGTTCAGCCCGAAACGTTCCGCCTTCTGGCCCCCCCAAACGCAGGTCCTTACCAAAAGCAAAATGTTTCCTCCATTCCCAACATCCCCAAAAGGCCTCGACCCCGCCAATGTCTGAGGTCACATCGAAGTCTCACATGAGTCAGAAGTGCATTCCTCCCGAGGCGGATCCCGTCCAGCTTGGAACGTGTGACGCCAGACGCGTCACGTGCTTCCGGTGGTGGGGTCGGGCGTAGGACAGACGTCCGCGTTGCCAAGGGAGCGATCGGAAAGGGGGAAGCCCGACGCCTCGCTGGGCGGGTCCCTCGGGGCCCCGAGGCTCAAGATAAATCTCTCCGGCCCGACCTGCCTTGGGGGCCCAGGGGGCTCACTGTCAGCCCTGCGGCCTCTGCAGCACGGGGCCGGTGGACGCCGGGTGGTGGCCTCCTGGCCCAAGGAGATGGCCATGCTCAGAAGCTGAGAAGCACTGTCCTGGCCCTGCGGGCGTGTGGCGGGGGCAGCAGCTTCTGAATCCCCTCAGGGTCTTTCTCCTCTTTCCTCAAAAGAGAAGAGGGCTCATGTGCGGGACACGCTCTCCTGTCCCATTGGGTAGAATCGCAGAGCGCGACAGCCGGCCCTCCCCCCAGCCGGTTTGCTCTGTCCCCCCTCGTTCCAGAGCCGGGCCCCTGTTCCTGGCTTCTGCCGAGCTGCTTCTGGAGCCGCGGGGGGTCACACCCCAGTCTCCTCACCTAACCAATGAGCCCCGCACACGGCTGCTGTCCTCCCCGCACGTGCTGGCTCACCTCCGCCTTACGGAGAGGCCGAGAATTTCCCAGACCTTCAAGTTCTGGCTCCTGTTTGCTCAACGGCCCTCTTAACCTGTGTCCTGTCGCGGGCTGCGCCTTCAGCACCTGGCTCAGAATCCCCCTCAGATCGATCCCGATCCGGCTGCATCTCTCACAAGCTCCACCCCCCAGGGCACAGCAGGACAAAGGCGAAAGGCCTGGGTTGGGCAGGCTCCGCCCCTGGGGCAGGCTCCGCCCCACTGAACGGGCAGCTGTGTCCCCATCTTCCCACTGCGTGACCCATGTTGTTACAGCTCCCCAGGGCACGGTGTGGAAATCTTAGTCTGCTGACGAATCAGGCTGGCCACTGGGCCAACAGCGCTCGCTTCCTTCCCCACGGTGCTGGACGCCAAGACCGCGTGTCAGCAGGGCTGGGCAGCAGCCTCTTCCTGGGTGGCAGGTGGCCTTTCGTGTGCCCTGCGAGTGGAGAGCACTGTGCGTCTCCTCCTCTCGTAAGGGCACCAATCCAGGGATCCGGGGCCCACACACAGGACCCCATTTAACCTTCACCACCTCTTTAGAGGCCCCGTCTCTAAGTGCAGTCACGCTTGGGGGCGGGGCTTCGATGTAGGAATTTGGGGGGGCATAGTCGGTTCCCATCTTTTTCTCTCTACACCTCCCCAGTGGCGCAGAGCTTATGCGGGGTGCCCCGCACCCTCAGTCCTGCTCAGCAGGGGTGACTGGGTCTCCGCGCAGGCAGGGAGGGTCCCACCACACCTGCGTGAGGCGGGCACACGCCGGCAGAGGAGGGGCAGTTGCTCGTCCAGTCTTGGTTCGCTGGGGTCGCGTCTCTCGGCCGAGGGCAAGGCCGGCGTTGGCTCTTGCTGGGGAGTGCCGGTCTCCCGAGTTGTCCAAGTTTCCCAAGCGATGCCTCAGCACCCCGTTTCCTCAGGCGCCTGCGAGGGGCTGAGCGGCTCCTCTCTGTCCTGAGGGTGTGTGGCTTCTGATGGAGAAACGTTTTCATTCACGCCAAGGCGCTCGCTCTGAGGGCAGCGTGCCGTGTGTCTTGTACAACGCTGGGTTCGCGTGCCAGTATTTTCGTGGGTTCGGGTCTCAGTCTCGTTTGGGGCTGTCTCTGTCCGGTCGCGGTAAGGACTATGTACTAGCCCGGTCGGGGAGCCGTCTTCCCTCCTGTGTCCAGACCGCCCGTGTGGCCAGAGTCGTGGCTCCTGACAGCGCAGCCCACGCCGGGGGGGCCGGCGTGGCGCCGGGCCTGGCCGCAGCTCCGCTGGGTCCCTCAGCTCCTCTTCTGGAGATTCCTCTGTTTAGGTTTCTGAGGTTGGGTTTTATGTTTTTCCTGCTAGAAAATGGCTCACTCCTTTAGAGTCTCCAATCTGCCCCTCGTCCCAGACGAGACCCCAGAGACATGGCTGTGGCTCAGGTTGGCAAGGTCACAGTTCTGCCCTCCCAACCCCCGAGTGTGTAATACGCCCCGTGAGTGTGCTTCGGGAGGGCCAATGGAAGCTCACGCTTAATCACGCCTGCAATGCAGTAAACTTTTCTTTTTATCCATAAAGAAGAGCCTTCAGGAAATGCCCAGAACCACTTAGAGAAAGTGCAACTCTGTTCCCTGCCCCTGGGGACCGTCTTGGGACTGTCTGAGGGAGCCTGGGTTCTCCTGTCACAAAGCAGGTCACGTCACCTGCTCACTTGTCACCTTGCCGTGTCCACTGGGCGGCGCTCTCTGCAGGAGACGCCATGTAGGTCAGCTGAGGGGCTCAGGGCCATGAATCTGTTGACAGACAGTTAGAGGTTTTCCCTTAGGGAAAGGCTCTGATGCCCTCTGCTGAGATGAGGAGCCTCGAGCTGCCGGGCGTGCAGCAGGAGTGAGCTGCCCCCGCCCCCCGCTCCGGGCGAGTCCGGTGTCTGCATTGGTGGACTCGGGGCCCTGGGGTGCATGGGAACCTTCTAGGGCACTGTTCGCACACAGGTCGCAGGGCCCGCCCTCCGGGGACATGGGCTCTGCGGTGTGGGGAGGCTCAGGACCTGCACCCCACCGGCCCCCGGGACCTCTGCCAGCGGGGACCTAGGTGGGGGCGCTGACTGTTCACTGCTCACAGGTGCAGGGGGCGAGTCTCCGGACCCTCTACAAGCATGCCTCAAGCCATGACATCTTCACCATAGACCCGATCCGCGATCTGCTCATCTGGGCCATCGTCCAGAACCGCCGGGAGCTGGCGGAAATCATCTGGGCTCAGGTAACCGGACCCACGGCTGGCTGGGACCAGGGTGAGGGCTGACGCCAGGAGCCTGAGCAGGGCAGCGGGGTGCCAGAGCTGTGGAGGGTGGGGGGCGGCAGCAGTGGGAGGACTCTGGGTGCCCAGTGTTGACCACGGAGGGCTTGGCTCTGGGCAAGAAAAGAGCTTGTGAGAAGGTGAGCCCCAGGCAGCCCCAGCCCACACAGGGCCGGGCGGACTGGGCCGAGGCATCCTGCTCTGTACAGGCTGCAGGGCGGGCTCCATGCCTGAGGGGCCGTGCCCCTCACATTGACAGGTGGGGGTCTGATAGAGACCACTGGTCACTTGGCTGGGCGCAGCCCCTGAGGCGAGTCCCCAGTTAAAGCAACAGTGGCCCTTCGGAGCTCGTCCTCAGAGGGGCCCTGCCGTCCAGCGCTGACCTTTCCAGAGTGCTCTGCGGGCCGCTCCTGCCTCTGTCACACCTCAGTGCCATCGGCAGAGCGCCCCCGCCGGCGGCTGCGGGCGGCCCGCCTCTCCCAGGGCCTGGCGGGCAGCATCTGGCCGGGCCTGACTGGCCTTGGGCGAGCTGCGTGGGGCTCGGGGGTGGCAAGACGCAGGCTTCCAGGCTCTGAACGCGGCCCTCGTGCTGAGCCGGCATCTCTGGGCTGAGCTCTGGGCTCGGTCCTGAGGTCAGCTTTGCCTCCTCCGGAGCTGCGGACAGACAGTGCTGGCGAGGCGGAGCCCTGAGCCTGGACGGGCGCTTGCGTGGGCCTGGCCCTGCTTCTCCCACGGGGCGCTCTCAGGCCCGAGGCCCCCCCAAGCCCCGCCCTGCCACCTCGGGTCGACCAGCTGCCCTGAGAGCGCTGGGCCCCGTGCTGGCTACACTAGCCCTGCACCCAGTCCCTGTTCTGAGTGGGCGAGCTGACCAGCGCCACCGGCCAGGGCAAGGCCCCAGGCCCTGGCAAGGGCTTATGGGGAGACTGGGAGTGACCCCTGTGGCCTGTACAGATGGGGGCCCTGCCGTCGTCACCCTGGGCAGTGTGTCCAGGGTCCCCGCACTGGACCACGCGGGCCCTCACTGTGGCTCCCGGTCCAGGCCCAGGACTGCACAGCCGCGGCCTTGGCCTGCAGCAAGATCCTCAAGGAGCTCTCCAAGGAGGAGGAGGACACGGACACCTCCGAGGAGATGCTGGCGCTCGCCGACGAGTATGAGCTCAGAGCCATCGGTGAGCTCCCCGGGGCTGCCGGCGCGCGCATGCTCGGCTCAGCTCCGCCCGCCCCCCCCTCCCCCCCCCCCCCCCCCCCCCGCCCGGGGCCCCATCCGTGCCCACGCTCAGCTCCGCGCGCCCCCCGCCCCCGGGGCCCCATCCCGCCCTCAGCCCTACCCCTGCCCTGGCTGTGTCGCCGTGGAGCGACAGCCCTCTGACGCTGCCCCAGGCATCAGTGCCCGGGCGCCCGTGGCCTCGACATGGCCTCGCTCCGCAGGGGTCTTCACCGAGTGCTACCGGAAGGACGAGGAGCGGGCACAGCAGCTGCTCGTGCGCGTGTCGGAGGCCTGGGGCAAGACCACCTGCCTGCAGCTGGCCCTGGAGGCCAAGGACATGAAGTTCGTGTCTCACGGCGGCATCCAGGTGATTTCCGAGGGCCTGCTTCCAGACACCGATGTCCGCGGCGCTGTCGGGGGCGGAGCCTCTGCCAGCAGGCGGCTGGCACACTCAGCTTCCCGGGTCCCTCAGCCGGGGACGGTGCCTGGCCCATCGGCCTCAGAAGGACCCGTGGAGGGCAGAGCGCCCTCCGAGTGCAGCAAGTGGAAGCCCCTCCATGCTCGTGGGGGGATGGGGGGGCGGGGCAGGTGGCCCTCGCACCTGGTGCTTCCTCGAGCTCAGCTGTGTGCTGTCCCCAAGTCTATGGGGCACTGGCACGTGCTGTGCTGAGCCTGGGGACGCTGTGGGGAGAAGTCCTGTCATCCCCCCCCAGCACACGCGCACACACACGCGCACACACACGCACACACACCCCGAGCTCAGGGGGCAGGTGTCCGGGAGCCTGCTGTGGGCCTCGCCGCTGGTCCCTCCACGGGAGCCCGGCCCGTGGAGCCTCTGCTCGCCCGGCAGATGGCAGGGCTGTCCTGTGCCACCCGCCGCAGAGAACACCGCGCCCGAGCGTGTGCCGTCACCCTCCCTCAGGCGTGGGGTGCAGGGGCCTGGGCCGGCGGGGTGCCCAGCGCCCTGAGGCTGGCCCCGTGTCCACAGGCCTTCCTGACCAAGGTGTGGTGGGGCGAGCTCTGCGTGGACACCGGGCTGTGGCGGGTGATCCTGTGCATGCTGGCCTTCCCGCTGCTTGCCACCGGCCTCGTCTCCTTCAGGTGCGGCCTGGCTGCGGGCGGCGGGCCCTTCCGTCCCAGACGCCCCCGCGGGGGCAGGTCGCACATGTGCTCAGGGCTCAGACGCTGGAACAGCGGGGGGCATGGGGGCGAGGGGCAGGGGGTCACACCTGTGCAAAGCCACACCCCGCCTGAGCACCCCCGGACCTGAGCACCTGCTGTCCCCAAACACCCCGTCCCAGCACCCACCCTGCCCCGAGCACCCACCCTGCTCTGAGCACCCACCCCGCTCTGAGCACCCACCCTGCCCTGAGCACCCACCCCGCCCCGAGCGCCCACCCTGCCCCAAGCACCCACCCTGCTGTGAGCACCCACCCTGCCCTGAGCACCCACCCCACCCTGAGCACCCACCCCGCCCCGAGCGCCCACCCTGCCCCAAGCTCCCACCCTGCTCTGAGCACCCACTCTGCCCTGAGCACCCACCCACCCTGAACACCCTGCCCCAAGCACCCTGCCCTGAGCACCCACCCCGCCCCAAGCGCCCACCCCGCCCTGAGCACCCACCCTGCCCCGAGCGCCCACCCTGCCCCGAGCTCCCATCCTGCTCTGAGCACCCACCCCGCTCTGAGCACCCACCCTGCTCTGAGCACCCACCCCGCTCTGAGCACCCACCCTGCCCTGAGCACCCACCCCGCCCCGAGCGCCCACCCTGCCCCAAGCACCCTGCTCAGAGCACTCACATAGCCTGAGTGTCCGTCAGGCCCTACGGGACCAGGCTCTGGGCCCCCTCAGGCCCCCTCTGCGGGGCCCTCTCTCGGGGCTGCGTGGGCACAGCCCTTGGAGACAGTGGCGTGAGCACAGGGGGGGCCCCTGCCCCAGACGTGGGCCCAGGGTGGGTGGCCCAGTCCTGGGGCCGCCAGGCCCCTCCGGCTTCCTGCCACCTCCCGCCCCCCCGCAGGGAGAGGAGGCTGCAGGCGGAGCGGGGCCTGGCCCGAGTCCGCGCCTTCTTCAACGCGCCCGTGGTCGTCTTCCACCTGAACACGCTGTCCTACTTCTCCTTCCTCTGCCTCTTCGCCTACGTGCTCATGGTGGACTTCCAGCCCACGCCCTCCTGGTGCGAGCGCGTCGTCTACCTCTGGCTGTTCTCCCTGTTCTGCGAGGAGCTGCGGCAGGCACGGCCCCCCCCCCCCCCCCCGCCCCCCCGCCCCCGCCCCCGCCGCTGCCCAGGGAGCGCCCCGAACGCCCCCGCCCGCCGTGCGTGGTGTGGGGGCGGCCTCTCCCTGGCCCTCCCAGCCTCGAAGGGCAGATGCAGAGCCAAGAGCCCGGCCCATCCCTCTCCCCAAGTCCCTCCCGTGGTCCCAGCTGCCTGGGTCTCGGGGACACAGGGACTCGTGCCGGGCAGGCTGGACGGGGCTTCCAGGGTGGCCCCGGGGACCGTGCCCTCCTCCCCTCAGGGCTCCTGCAGGAGCTGGAGGCTGGCTGGCTCCTGACGCAGAGAGGGGGCTCCCCAACACACATTTGCATGTCGGGCAGGGTGAGGGGTCAGCAGCCTGGGCTCACCCCTTGCCCCGGTGACCCCGTGCCCCCTGTGACCCCACGTCCCCGGCGACCCTGCGCACCCTGTGACCCTGCGCCCCCGGTGACCCCTCACCCCGGCAATCCCGCGCCCCGGTGACCCCGCGCGCCCTGTGACCCCACGCCCCGGTGACCCCACGCGCCCTGTGACCCTGCGCCCCCGGTGACCCCTCACCCCGGCGATCCCGCGCCCCGGTGACCCCGCGCGCCCTGTGACCCTGTGCCCCCGGTGACCCCTCACCCCGGCAATCCCGCGCCCCGGTGACCCCGCGCGCCCTCTCGCAGCTGTTCTACGACCCCAGCGGGTGCGGGCTGAGGAAGATGGCCGTGCTGTACTTCAGCGACTTCTGGAACAAACTGGACGTTGCCGCCATCCTGCTCTTCGTAGCAGGGCTGGCCTGCAGGTGGGCGCCGCCCGGGCGGGCTTGGGACTGGGCTCGGCCCGGCCACCCTCGTGGGCTTGGCTGCCTCTGAACATGGCTGTCCTCTGGTCATGGGTGACCCCGTGCACCCCGGGGACTGCCGGAGGAGCAGAGGGGGGTGGTGGGAGAGTCCCTGTCGCCCGGACAGCTGCCCGCGTGCCCAGCCGCTCCCTCCCGTGTGGCCCTGGCCTCTCCGCTGCCCATCAAGGCCACGCGTGTCTGCCGCCGCCCCGCGGTCCCCTTTCCCCGTGAAGCCTGGGGGCCGGGCCCGGGGTGGAGCGCTGAGGCCCCTGCCCGTGCCCGGCCAGGCTGACGCCCGCGGCGCTGTACCCCGGGCGCGTTGTCCTCTCGCTGGACTTCACCATGTTCTGCCTCCGGCTCATGCACATCTTCACCATCAGCAAGACGCTGGGGCCCAAGATAATCATCGTGAAGCGGATGGTGAGGGTGCTGCTGAGGGGGGCCGCCGCCGCCGCGGGCGAGGCGCACCAGGGCCTGAGCACACCCCGAGGGCCCCGTGTCCCCGGGCTCCCGCCTCCGGGCACCGCCCTCTCGCGTCTTTGCCTGCACGTCGCCTCTTCCGAGCAGCCTTCCCTGATATCCACGGCTCACTCCCAATCCCAGTTATAGCCCCTGTTGCTCCCCTCTGTGGGTCATGGTCACATCCAACCCTTCCCACACATCATGGGTGCCTAGCGCCCCGTTAGGGCACGGGGCAGCCCCAGGGCCGTCTCCCCAGAGCGCCTGGCTCCGAGCACCTGCAGCGTGGGTGCTGGCGGCGGCGCTGTGCCCCGCAGGCGCAGAGGGCGGAGGGCGGAGCCCGGCCGTGGGACCGAGCGCGGTGCCGCCCTGTCTCTGCAGATGAAGGACGTCTTCTTCTTCCTCTTCCTGCTGGCCGTGTGGGTCGTGTCCTTCGGGGTGGCCGAGCAAGCCATCCTCATCCACAATGAGAGCCGGGTCGACTGGATCTTCCGGGGGGTCGTGTACCAGTCGTACCTCACCATCTTCGGGCAGATCCCCACCTACATCGACAGTAGGGCCCTCGCACTCCCGGGGCAGAAGGGGCGGCCGCGGGCATGGTCCAGCCGGGGGAGGGCGTGGCTGGGGTCGGGGGAAGGTCCTGAGCTGTCCCTCGCCACTGCGGTGGGGACCTGGCATGGTGGTGGGCCTGGGGCACTGGGGCCTCACCTGACACCCACCCCCAGCATCTTCCTTCCCTTCCACCCCAGTCAGAAATCATCTCTGGGTGCAGGGAACACTTGTTGTATACTGAGCATTTTCTTTATGTGCTGATTTTAGTATCTAGTTCTAGAACATTTCCATCACCCCCTAAAGACTCCCCATACCCACGGTGGCCACTGCCCATCCCCCCGGAAGCCTTTCGCCCACCCTCCCCCCTCGGAGTCTGCCTTTCCGGGACCCTGCACGTGCACGGGATGATGCGATTCGCTGTCTTCTGCGTCTTGCTGCTTTTTCTTCGCACGCCTTCCAGGCTCGTCAGGTTGCAGCCTGCATCAGAACTTCCTTCCTTTGTCGTGGCTGACTCGTATCCCGTTGTAGGGGCAGAACAGATTTTGTTTCGTAAGTGGCTGGACATCCCAGCTTTCCGGCTACTGTGAACGATGCGGCCGCTGTGGTCGCTCGCGAGCCGTGTGCGGCCCTGTGTTTTCGGTCCCCACGGTGTAGGTCCAGTGGTGGACCCGCAGGGTCATGTGATGACTCCGTGCGACGTTTCGAGCCCCGCCCGCCCGTCTTCCGGAGCGGCTGCGCCATGCACCACGCCCGTCCCGCCAGCAGCGTGTGGGGCTCCGGCGTCTCCACGTCCTTGCTCGCGCCGGCCACTGTCCGTCCATTCTGCCCCCCGAGCCTGTGGTTTGGTCCCGGCCTCTCCGGCGGCCGTCGGGGTTGACCCTCTCTTCATGTGCTTGCTGAGTGGGTTGTGCACCTTCTCTGGAGAAACGTCGATTCCTCTCCTCTCGTTTGCAAGTGGGTTATCGGTCCTTTTGTGGGTCGTACGAGTTCTTCCACGTGGACTCCGGTCCCTCACCGTACGCGTGATTTGCAGCCGTGCTCTGCCGTGCCGTGCGTTGCCTTTCCGCTTTCTTTGTGACGCCCTTTAGAGCACAGACGCTTTTAATTTCAAGGAAGATCAGCTTATCCATCTCTTTTATCATTTGTGCTTTTGCTGTCATATTCCAAAGGCCCATTCCCTGACCCAAGGCCACGAAGATTTATGCCTGTGTTGTTATTCTAAAAGTTTTGTAGCTTTAGCAGTTGCTTCGGGCCTTTGATCCATTTAAATTAATTCTCGTATATATGTTCTTTTGCACACAAGTATCCAGTTGTTCCGGCATCGTTTGTTGAAGACCATTCTCTCCGCACTGAGGCGTCTTGGCACGTTGGCCATTGATAAAGGGTTTAGCTCTAGGCTCTGCGTCCTGCTCCGGTGGGCTCCTTGCCTGTCCCGTGCCAGTGCCATGCTGTTCTTGGTTACCTTGGTTACCGTATCCGTGGAGCACGTTTCGAAACTGGGAAGTGTGAGTCCTTCAACTTCGTTCTTTTCTTTTCAAGATAGTTTTGGCCTCTGGTCCTTTGTGTTCACACGAACTTTTGTATCTCCCTATCGATGTCTCTAAAAAAAGGCATCCAGGATTTTTGTTGTGAACATTTATTTAGATCTTTAATTTCTTTCTATAAAGTTTCATAGTTTTCAGTGTTAAGTTTATTCCTAAGTGTTTTATTATTTCTCATGCTATTGTAAATAGAATTGTTTTATTAATTTCATTTTGGATTGTTTATTGCTAGGGTACGAAAACACACTATGTTTTGTATAAGAATCTCATATCTTGAAATCTTGTCCAACTTCTTTATTACTTTTAATAGTTTTTAGTAGATTGCTTGGGATTCAAAGATCGTGTCATCTGCAAATAGAAGATACTTTTCATCGTTTCTTCCGAATCTGGTTGCCTTTTATTTCTATTTCCAATTATTCTGCTAGAGCATCGGGTACGATGTGGAAAAGAAGCACGGAGAGCACACCTCTGTACCTCGTTGCCGATCTGTGGGGAGGCGTTCTCTCTTGCCCCGTTAAGCGTGATGTCCGCTGCGGGTTTCCGTAAATGCCCGTCATCCAGTCGAAGTGGTTCCCCCCTAGTCCTAGTGTCTCGAGTGGCTGCTTTACCAAAGGGTGTCAGCTTTTTGTCAGATGCGTTTTCTGCCTTTAGAGAAATGTTCACGCAGTTTTCGTTCTCTGTGCTGTCTACGTGGTGTGCTATGCGAAATGAGTTTCAGATGTCAAACTCCGCGTTCCTGGGAGCGGTCTCACTTGGTCACGGTGTGGCCTTTTCACGTGCTGCTGCATTCGGTTTTCTAGCACGTGGTCGAGGAGTTTTGCGTCTCTGTTCACAAACGGCGTTTTCTTTCCTCGTGACGTTTCGTCTTCTTTTGGCATCAGGGTGATGCTGGCCTTTAGAATGAGTCGTACGGTGGGCTTTCCTTTTCTATACTTTGAAAAAGTTTGTGAAGGGCTGATTTTAATTTTTCTTTAAACATTTGGTAGTATTCACCAGTGAAGCCACCTAGGCCTGAATTTTAATTCGTGTGAAATTTTAAAATGACTAATTAAGTCTCTCTACTTGTTATAGGTCAATTTACATTTTCTATTTATTCTTCAGTGACTTTTGGTAGTTTCTGTCTTTCTAGAAATTTGTCCATTTTTCTAAGTTGTCTAATTTATTAGCATATATTTTTATAGTATTTCCTTGTAATTCTTTTTATTTTCGTTAAGAGCGATAGTAATGTCCTCTCTTTCATTTATGATTTTGGTAATTTGAGCCTTTTCTTTTTTTCCTCTTTATCTGTCGCTAAAGGGTCCTCATTTTGTGGATCTTTTTCAAGAACCGAATTTTGCTTTCATTGATGTTCTGTGTTTTCGTATTTTTTATTTTGTTTTTTTGCCTTCTGATCTTTCTTTTCTCCTTCCCTCCACTTGCTCTGGGTTTAGTTTGCTTTTCTCTTTTTCATTCACTGAAGTGGAAGACGTGTTATTAATTCGACCTCCTATTTTTAGTATAGGTATTTATGGCTATTATAGTGCATTTCTATCAGAAAACTGGCAACACTTTCAAAAATAGTTTCGATTACAAAACAGTGCATTCTTGTTGAAAACTTTTTAAATTCAAAGTAAGTATCAAGAAAAACGTCCCAGTCCCCGCCGCCCGGAGTCGTCGCCGTCGACGACTCAGAGTGTTTCCCGAGCGATGTCCCCGTGCGCCCGCTGGGTGAGCGCGTGCTTCCCGCGCCCGCGGCGCTTCTCGGGTCGGCACGTCGCGGCCGTGGCCCCTTCCTTCTCCCGTCCCCTCGTCTTGGTGGTCGTTGTCCATTTTCTCGCTTTGAATTCTGCCCCACCACATGGGGCTCTCCGGGTTGGGACCAGGTAGAGACCTGCATCTTGGTGACGTGCCCCAGCCCTGCCTGGAGCTGGTCCCCCCCCTCCCCCCGCCCCCCCCCCCTGCCGGTGCTGTTCCCCAGCCTGGTGCTGGTCCCGCCTGGAGCTGGTCCCGCCTGGTGCCTGGGGCCCAGGAAGCACCTTGGCAGCCGCACTTCCTGCCCGCAGAGCAGGTGCGGGTGTGGACGGGCACCTCTCTCGGGCTTCCTCTGGGGCTGAGCCGACAGCCGACGTGCAGGTGTCCAGGCCTTGTGACTGCGTGGCCCTCTTTGTCCCCCGCGCCCGCCCCTGCTAGGCGTGGAGTTCAGCCCGGACCACTGCAGCCCCAACGGCACCGACCCGTACAAGCCCAAGTGCCCGGAGCGCGATGCCGCGCGGCACCAGCCCGTCTTCCCCGAGTGGCTGACAATCCTCCTGTTCTGCCTGTACCTGCTCTTCACCAACATCCTGCTGCTCAACCTGCTCATCGCCATGTTCAAGTGAGTGCCGACAGCCTCCCGTCACCCACGCTGCCTGCGCCGACCCCGCCACGGAGCGCGCGCCCGGGGCCGGGACCCTGGCGCGCCAGGTGCCTCGCTCGACCCGCGCTGGAATGTGCCGGCCACTGTCCCCGGGACCCGGCCACTGTCCCCGGGACCCGGCCGTTCCGCCGGGCACTGCTGCGGGGGGCCCAGGGCACCGTCGCCGCAGCCCGTGGGCCGTGCTGCGGAGGCCGTGGGAGGCTGGGGGTGCGAGGGGCGGTCTCGCTCCTCCCGCTCCCGGGGACTGCGGGGGACTGAGGGCTGCAGGGCGTGGGCCCCCGTCCCGCACGATCGCAGACCGGCCTGTGGCATCTCTGGGCGCCTCACGGGGAAGGCAACCACCCTGGCGGGCTGGGGCACGGCCGCGTGCAGGGGGAGCCAGAGTCGCTCCTGGGCCCTGGGCGAACACATTGGTGTTGCCCGGTTTCGGTCCTCTGGGAGGAAACACTATTTCTCAGTCGCTCGTGAGCGTGGAAGGAGGTCGTGAGGGTGCGAGGCCCCCACCGTTCACACGAGGGACCCAGGCGGGACAGGCGGCGGCCCGTGCGGGCTCGTCTCTAGGTGTGGCGGGTGCACATGGCACTTAGGATGCGGGACAGACAACCTGTGCTCGTCCTGGGGTAAGAAGCCCAAGCCCGACAGGAGGCCAGGTCAGCGCGGACCATGGCTCGAGGAGGCTGCCGGCCCCCAGGGACCCTCCCGGCCTCTCAGAAGGGCCTGTGGGATCTGTGATCCTTAGAAAATGTCTGAATTCTGGTTCGGGCAGGCCTGCTCCCCTCCCCTTCCATCCGCTGAGGTGCTGAGGCTGTCACTTTCTGATTTGATGGGACAGACCTCGACCACGCGCCGGAGCTCTGATAGAGGCCAGGGGACCAGCGGGCAGGGCCTCCGTCCCCGCGGCGGGCGAGGCGAGCGCGTCCCGCACCACTGGCCGCCCCTGCAAGGGCCTCTCTCCCCCTCAGACTCAGTCCGTCTACAGGGGGCCGACGTGCGGACGGCAGCTTGTCCCCCCACGAGGACACTGTCCCTCCCGTTCGTCAGACTCGACCGATAAACTTCTCTCAGGGTTTGGCGCCAGCACGACGTCCACCTCCCCACAGGCGTCCGCTTCGTTCCGTTGCTAACGAGGGTGACAAACTCTACAATCTAGGTGTTCCCTTTCTGTTCTCACCTTGGCTGCCAGGACGCTCAGGATCCTGCGTCCGGCCAGCCGGCCGTCCCCGTCTGCCTGTGGGCAGCGTGCGTCTGCTCTGGGGGCTGTCGCCGGCAGTGACAGGCATGTTGTCGTCCTGCCCGCGTGACCGGTGTGCGCTTGCCTCCCGCCAGCTACACGTTCCAGCAGGTGCAGGAGCACACGGACCAGATCTGGAAGTTCCAGCGCCACGACTTCATAGAGGAGTACCAGAGCAGGTCCCCGGCCCCGCCGCCCTTCATCCTGCTCAGCCACCTGCAGCTCTTCATCAAGAGGCTGGTGCTGAAGATTCCCGCCAAGCGGCACAGGCAGCTCAGTAAGCCGGGCCTCTGCCGTCCCCGGGCGCGTGCTCAGCCACCTTGGGGACTAGGCAGGGCTTGGGGGGGGGTGGCGGCCCCCCCTAGAATCCTGGAGCTGGAAGGATGTGGACCGCTCAGGCCCCCGGCCTCCCGGCAGTCCCCTTGGGGGGCGTGGGGTGGGCTCCTCCTGCTGCTCCGGGCACAGACACCCCCAGGCAGACCCCCTGCCCCGCCCCCTCTACACCCCGTGCAGGGAACAAGCTGGAGGAGAAGGAGGAAGCAGCGCTCCTGTCCTGGGAGACCTACCTGAAGGAGAACTACCTGCAGAGCCTGCAGAGCCAGCAGCGGCAGCGGCCGGAGCACAGGATCCAGCACATCAGTGACAGGTGCTGGGAGCTGGGCGGCCGCCTCGGGCGGGCACTGCGCCCCGGCGGGTCTGAGGCACTGTGCGGACACGGCCCACCCAGGGACGGCCCGGCGACCGGTGCCCTCGCGCCTGAGACCCCCGCTGTTCCTTGGCGTGGGGCTGCGTCCTCCATCCGGCCCACGGCCCTCCCTCCGAGTCCTGGGAGGGCCGCCCGTGCTGCGGGCGGGCTGGCCGCGGAGGCGCCACGGGGCGGGGTGTCCAGTGTGCTGGGGGACGGAAGGCGGGCCCGCAGGAGGCCAACCGGGAGC
This sequence comes from Rousettus aegyptiacus, assembly GCF_014176215.1. Taxonomy (NCBI): domain Eukaryota; kingdom Metazoa; phylum Chordata; class Mammalia; order Chiroptera; family Pteropodidae; genus Rousettus; species Rousettus aegyptiacus. The sequence continues at coordinate 1,143,858 of NW_023416296.1, read as the reverse complement.
CGGGCGGGTGGACGGTGAGCAAGGGCGACAGCCTCGCCGCGGCTCCTGCAGGGCCCCCTCGGCACGGCCCTCCCCGCCCTCCCCGCCCTCCCTGCCTCCCTTCCGGGGCGAGGTCGGCGTTGGGGGTTCACCTCTGCAGCCCAGCCCTCAGCCCGACGGGCACCAGAAGGGCCTGGCAGCCTCGGGCACACACGTGGGAGGTTCGGTCTCGCTGTCAGTGCGTGTCGCACGGTAGGCCAGGAGAGGAGGGGACGCGGTGCCGTGCAGGCACGGCAGCTCCTGGCCCTGGCACGGGGGCGTCCGCAGCCGTGGGGGGGCGCCCCGGCGCCGCGGGGCCGGGAGCAGCCACGAGCGCGGGCTCCCTGCCGCCTGCCTGTCCACGCCTCCCTCTGCTCATCCGCGAAGTGGTGGCAGTGACGGCGGCCGCCGGCTGGAGCTGCTTCCCGAACACGGGAGGAGCGCGTGCCGGGCGCCCGGGCACCTCCGTCCTGGAGACACCAGCACCCCGGGAGCACCGGCTGTCGCCGTCACACACGAGGGGCGACGTCGGTGCCCCCGGCCTGGACACCTCCCCATGGGTCGGGCGAGCACACGTAGGCAGCATGGTGCCAGGACCCCACAGCCTCGGCCGAGCCAAGCCCACACGCTGTGCCCACGCCAGGGACCAGGGCTTTTGGGGGATGGGGTGGGGTCTCGGACAAGCTCCGCCTGCAGATGGGGACAGTTCCTGTTTGTCACGGTGACTGAGTCACGGTGGGCCAAACGGACTCTGTCATCTCCTCTCCAGTAAGCGGGCAGCACGTCAGTCAGGGAGCCGCCGTGAGGCTTCGGCGGGGGCAGAACTCGCCTCCTGGCCTCAGCCTCCTCCCCCTTCCCCACGGGACGGTCCCGAGTGGTTCACGGCCTGCTCCGTGTCTGTGGTGTACCAGACGGTGGCCCACATGGCCACAGGAGGGCGGGCTTGCCGAAGCGGAGGCTCCTGGGGCGTGCAGGTGGGGGTCGGGCCGTGGAACCGTTTTACCCACGAACGCGGCCGGTAAAAGCCGCGTGAAACTCTCACGTCACGTCCTAGCGAAGAGCAGAACCACGCGACCGTTCCCCAAGCGGCAGCTGCACCCAGGGGTAGCTTTGTTCTCGTGACTTAGGTTCTGGAGCGTGTGGCACATCCAGGTGAGGAGCCCAGGCACATGCACACCTGACACCTGCCCCTCGCCTGGGCCGCTCCGTGGCCGTGGGGCCCGGGGCCTCCGCTGGCCGAGAGGTCTACCCTGTGGGCACCCTCTCTGCACGGAAACGTGGATCATGAGCATCTGCAAATTCAGAGGAAAACGCTGCAGCCCACAGAGGCCAGGCCTGGTGGGGCTGTCCCCATGGGCAGGGCCCACGCCTACAAGGCTGTCCCTGTGGTCAGGGCCACGCCCCTCGCTGACGCGGCCGTGCGCTGGCCAGTGGGCTCAGCTGTGCGCGCTTGCAGGGTGGACAGCATGGCGGACGTGCTGCAGATGGACCGCCTGAAGCAGCCGGGCTCCGTGGAGCAGAGGCTGGCCTCCCTGGAGGTGCAGGTGGGTGGGGCCGGCGTCCGCAGGGCGTGGGGCTGCGGGGCCTGCTGGCCACTCTGCTGTGGTGGCTCTGAGCACCAGCATGCCAGGCAAACGACGGAAGGACGGGCTGGGGTGCGGGGCACACACGGCTGTTCCCGGTGGGGGGACACGCCTTCCTCACTCCAAGAGTTCCCGGCTGAGCACCCCTACACTGCGCGGCGAGGGGCCACATCACGGGCCCCCGAGGGACAAACTCTGGTCCCCTGCTCTGGCCTCCATGCACCTGTCCGGCCACTGTCACAGGACTCTGCTGGAACCTGGGGGAGGCCCGTGGGGTTGGGGGGCTGCTTGGGGGAGGGGGTGGGTGGAGGGGTGGGCATGCTGTGTGGGGGAGGTGCTGACTCATCTCTCCTGGGACGTGCCTTGCAGGTGGCCCAGACGGCCAGCGCCGTGCGCTGGATTGTGGAGGCCCTGAGGGGCAGCGGCCTGGGCTCCAAGGAGGGCGCCCCCACCCTGGGTGAGTGGGCGGCCATGCTCCCTTGAGGCCGGGCTCTGTGGGGAGTAGAAGTGCGGGCAGGGCTCCTGCCTGCCGGGCGGGAGGCCGCCGCCTGAGCGCCGAGGGCGGCCAGCCCCTTCCCGCTATGACCCAGCCCAGCGGGGACTTCCAGGGGGAGGCCTGGCCCGTCCCCGCCTTCCTCCTGTGTGTCATGCTGCAAAGGGGGACAGCCACAGGAGGTGCCCGGGACTGAGCCAGTGGACCGGGTGACAGAGGCCACGTCTGGGTTCCTGACTTTGCTGCCAGCTGGGCACCAGCATCAGGAGCCCTCCCCTCCCCTCCCCCCTGCCCCGGGGCTGCTAGCCGCAAAGCAGCAGCGACTCCCCCTCCACTGCACCGGCTTCCGGGGGGCCCGAGCCCCTCTAGCTCCCAAGGGCCCTGCCGGCAGCTGCACAGGGAGGCGGGTGCCGGCTGGAGGACGCCGCCCAACCCCAGATCCGGCTGCAGTACTGGGGACCCTGTTCGACCTAGGTTGAGGGGTGGGGTCACCGAGTTTTGGTGAGGACTACAGAGAACACGCTGTCCTGTGGGCTGCTGCCTGAGCCCCGCCGGCTTCGCCCATGGCCCACGTGACTGTCCCTAGCACCCCAGAAGGCCTCGGAGGGGCAGGACCCGGCCCTGAGCGGCGGGTGGCAGGCGGAGGACGGAGGTGACGGCCACCACGTCAACGCCCGGCACCTGCTCTACCCCGACGCCCTCGTCACACGCTTCCCCGTCCCCGACGAGAAGGTGCCCTGGGAGGTGCGTGCCTGCGTCCCCACCAGCCGGAGGTGGTCAGCGCCCTGGCAGAAGCCGTCCCGACCAATCCCCCCGTGTAGCCGGGCCCTGGGGCAGGGCAGCCCGCTGCAGCCTCACGGGGACAGGGGGAGATGAGGGAGCCGGGTGTCAGGGCCACGCAGCCGGGGGTGGCGGGGAGCTGGGGCTGGAGCCCAGAGCCCAGAGCACCTGGTGGGTCCCTGATCCACACGGGGAGCCTCCGGCTGCCCCAGCTGTCAGAGAGGACCCCGCGCCCTGTGCCCCCGTGCGTGGTCACCGCCCCTCCTGTGGGTGGAACCATGGGGGAGAGGGGGAGAGAGAGACTAGGATAGATAACAGCAGCCTCCCAGCCCCGCAGGCTTCGTCTCCTGCTTTGCCAGAATGTTCCGGGCTGTTGCTTCCGTTGCCTTCTGCCTGGTCCCTACCAGCAGAATCCTTCTCACCTCTGAGCCCAGCTTAGCCCCCCATCTGCCCCGGGGAGATTCCAGGACCACTGATCCCGACCCCAGCCCTCCCCCGCCCCCCAGCCCTGGCTGGGTCCCCGGCTGGCTCCAGCTCAGAGCCACCTGTGGGGTGGCCTCGGGCGCCGGGGCACCTGGGGTGACGTTTTGAGGGGGAACCACCATTCTGTGCAGATGGAGTTTCTCATCTATGACCCGCCCTTCTACACGGCGGACAGAAAGGACAAGGCCTTGGTGGACCCCACGGGAGAGTGAGTGTGCCCCCCGGCCCTGTGGCCCTGCCCCACGCCCAGGGCAGGGGTGGGGGGAATGCCTGGGTGGGGCACCCCGTCCTCCCCGAGGGCTGGGACACCCGGGAGGGTGGCACGCGGCCGGGAGTGCCCGTGGGCCACGGGGGGCCCTCGCGTGCTCCGCTGGGGCCAGTCCAGTCACCGCCACGCCCTGACCGCCCCCCTCCACTCCCCTGCACCCAGCACCCCGGAATCTCTGTCCAGGATCAGCTACAACGCCGTGGACGGCCCCACCGACCGCCGCAGCTTCCACGGCAGCTACGCGGTCCAGGACGGGCTCCCGCTGTGAGTCGCCCCCGCCGCCCGGGCTCGGGGCTTTGCTGCTGGTGCCGGGTGTCCCTCCTGGCAAAGGCGGCAGCAGGCCCTCGGCGCAGGCCTGCCGCGTGCCGGCCAGGGCTCTGGGCGGAGGCCGGCGGGGGCCGTCAGGGTCAGAGAGCGACGACCGAAGCCGGGCCTGGGGACCCCCACAGCGCAGGCCGGAGTGAGGGGCCTGAGGGCGGAGGCGGTGGGCCTCTCTGTAAACTTCTGGGACAGGGAGAGGCTGTGTGAGGCCTGGTGTAGAGGACGGGCTAGACCGTGGGCCAGGGATGGCAGGGGTGGTGGGCTTTTCCTCCCGTTTTAGTGCCGAGGTCACCAGGCCCACCCCTGTGAGGACATGTCGTTTTGGATAGGATGTGGTAGGGAGAAACGGGACCAGGAGCTGGCCCTGGGGACACCACGGAACCCGGGGTGTCCGTGCTAGTGCTGGGGTGTGGGGAGCAGGGACGAGTCTGTGTGCCAGGCTCCGGCCCCCCGGCCAGGTCCCACCGACGACACTGCCTTGTCTGTGGCCACAGCCATGAGACACCTCCGGGTGCCGGCCCTGGCCCCTGCGGCCCCCGTGTCCCCTCGCACGGTCTCGGGGGCACAGGACCTCGCCCGTCTGCAGCGGGCCAGGCTTTTGCTCCCAAGGGCACCCTTTTCTTTTCCAACTGAGCCCACGATCACCCAGAGCCTCGCTTGGGCCTCAGAGCCCGCGAGGGTCGGCTCTGCCGGTGGCGGGCAGCCAGCTGAGCAGACTCGTCCACCCCAGGAACCCCATGGGCCGCACGGGGCTGCGGGGGCGCGGGGCCCTTAGCTTCTTCGGACCCAACCACACGCTGCAGCCCGTGGTCACTCGGTGAGTGTGCCAGGGGTGGCCACCCATCCACGCCACGAGGGATCACTTCTGGGCCCCTCCCCGTGTGCCGAGAGCCCAGAGGACAGCTCACACTGGGCGCCAGCATCACTGCGGGGCCTGGGCGGCCGGGCGCACCCCAAAACACAGCCAGGACCGTCTGTGCCTGGGAGAGTCCAGCCCCCGACAGAGGCTGCCCTTGCTTCCCTGTGGGCCCCCCCACCTCGGAGCCCGTGGGAGGGACAAAGCAGCCAGGGCCCACCCCCAAGGACAAACTAAACATACACAGCCCCACGGCGACCCCGGCCCGCACACGCAGAGCGGCTGGGGCCCTAGAAAACGTTCTCCCGAAGGCGTCCCCGCCGCTGGGAGTGGGGCTGTCCTGGGGGCCGGCAGGGTCCCGCGGGGTGTGGACTGTCCCCCTGGGGGCGGGCCGGCCTGGAGGGGGTGTGGGCCGGCCTGGGGGCGTGGCTGGCCTGGGGGCGTGGCCAGCCGGGGGGGGGGGACGTGGGCGGAGCCGGCAGGCCTGGAGCAAGTGTTGGCTTGTTCCTGAGCAGGTGGAAGAGGAACCAGGATGGCGCCATCTGCAGGAAGAGCGTAAGGAAGGTGCTGGACGTGCTGGTGGTGAAGCATCCCCGCTCCGAGCACTGGGCCTTGCCCGGGGTAAGCCCTCCGGCCGCGGTCGTGGGTCACGTGTCCTTCCTCTGGCGCACACACTGACGAACAGCCCCTGCGGCCACCGCCCGGGCAGTGCGGGACTCTCGCTCGTCTCCGTGACAGAGCCGGGGCCTTGGCGGCGTTGCCACGGGTCTTCAGACCCTAAGTGGACTCTGGGTCTCTTGGTGGTGCTGTCCCCATGTGTGGACAGCCAAGACCCCCGTACCCTCAGCCATGGGACCACGGCCCTGAGCACCGGGCGCCCAGGGGCGTCTGCTGAGCCTGCACAGGTCCCGGCCACCGCGGCTCATGAGGGTCAGGGCGTCACGGGGACTGAAGTGGAATGGACGTGTCACACACTGGATGACAAACGGGGTCCCCTAGATGGGTGGGGTGCGGGCACGGGGCGGGTGGCTTGGGGAGTGGCCGGGCGCCCAGCTGGGGTGCAGAGGTGAGAGGTGGGGTCTGAGGGTGCAAGTGGCAGAGGCAAGCCCTCCCGCTGGAACCGGGGCGCGGGAATCCCAGGCTGGCACGTGCTCCCCACAGCTGCGCTTCGGCCTCACACCCCTGCCGCGGAGCCGCTGACGTGGCCCGTGGGCTCTGGACAATGTCAGTCGGCCTGCGGCTCCAGGGGTCTGGCCAGGGGCCCCGGCCGCGCCGGTAGCCAGGGAGGTGCCCCCCCCCCCCACTGGCCTTGCCGACGCGCCTCCGCCCCCCCCCCCCTGCCCAGGGCTCCCGGGAACCAGGGGAGACGCTGCCCCGGAAGCTGAAGCAGGTCCTCCAGAGAGAGTTCTGGCCGGCCTTCGAGAGCCTGCTGGCGCGGGGCAAGGAGGTAGGGTGGCCCCTCGGCATCCTGAGCCCCTCGTTGCCGCGGGAAGGGCAGGGCGGGACAGGGGAGCCCGTCCGCCAGGCGTCCCGCCCCGCCCCCAGCCCCAGCCACGCCCCCAGCCGCGCCCCCAGCCGCGCCCCGCGGAAGGGCGGGCCCAGGAGCGATCTGTGCTGGGGCCTCCTGGCCCCGCTCGGTCCTGTCGTCTCCTCCTAAAGCGAGGGCCGTCCCGGGCTCTGGCGCCCTGGGGCAGGCCTGCGGTCCCCTCGAGCTGCCCACCGTCACGCCTGCCCTGAGCACGCAGCGTCTGCGCCGCCTCCCCTCAGGCCGTTTGCTTTATTGAAACTTTTTTTAATCACAAAAGAAACACGTGTTCGCTCCACCAGCCCACACGCTGCAGGTAAACGGCGGCAGCCGGGCCGCTCCCCACACACGCCCCGCGCCCCAGTCGGGCTGCCCGGACACCCCGCGCACCCCCTCGGACACCCGGGCTCCGTCCCTCACTCTTCTCCGTGACTGCATGATGACTTGTGGGTTACATGCGGGGTTTTGTGCCAGGGTTGGCTTGCGCAGTCCCCTGAGTGGCATCTGCGTTGTCGCCGGTCCGGTTTCTGCCACGTGTCGGCAGGGAGCAGGCCACGGCTGGTGCTTCCGGACCCGGCCGCCGCGTGTGGCTTGTCCTGCGTGTGCTGTCTCGGAGACGCCGCCGTGTCCCCGCTCCTTACTTTGTAGAACTATTTTAAAGCAAACGCTTCAGTGGCGTTGAGGACGCAGACAAAGCCACGTGACTGTCCCCCCCATCCGGTTCTGGAACATTCTCATCACCCCGTCGGTGATTCCCCTCCCCTCCCCCAGACCCTGGCCACCACGGAGCCGCCATCCGGCGCTGTTCTGGACCCTTCTGTCAGTGGGGTCACAGCTCGAGGCCTTGGGTGTTTGGAGTCTTTCCCTCAGCGCGGTGTCTCCCAGGGCCCGCCGTCACCTTTAACTCCTCCGAGGACAGTCCGGGCGGGTCCAGACGCCAGGCCAGAGGCCAGGAGGGAGACGGGTGGGCTGTGGGTCCCTGTGCAATGCCGGTCGAGGCTGAGGGCCGCGCCGAGAGCAGCCGCGTGGGCAGGGAGGCAGCCAGGCGGGGGTTTGGGCGCCGTGGGCCGCTGTGCTGAGTGTCCCAGGGCCAGACGTAGTGTCGGGACAGTGAGGCCCCTCCCTGCGGAGGGAGCTGGCAGGGCCCACGGCAGGGGGACAGCCTGCCCTGTGCTGCCCCCAGGTGTACACGGGCTACATGGACGACGCTCGGAACACGGATAACGCCTGGATTGAGACAGTGGCCATCAGCGTCCACTTCCCAGACCAGAGCGACGTGGAGCTGAATAAGCTAAACATGGTACGGGGCTCGGGTCACAGGCTCCGGGGAGGGGGCATCTCGGGGCCGAGGGAGGGGTCTCACGGGCTCCTGGGTGGGGAGCAGCCAGGACCACAGAGCGGGGGCTGCAAGGGTGAGACTGGTGCCCAAAGGGTACCAAGGGGGGCCCAGGAGGGGCCAGAGGGCACTGGCAGCTGGCTGGAGTGGGGTCAGGGCTGGGTGAGGACCTTGGGACAGGGTCCTCCTGGGCTTCCGGATTCATGCACGAGATACTGTTCCCTGCATTTGGCTCAGTCCTAAATGTCCCTAATCGAAACTGGGACCAGGAGACCCAGGGAACAGAGCTGGGTGTCATTTGTAGGGCAGGATGCCCCAGAATGGTGCCTGCCCGGTCCTCGTCCAGGGCTTGCAGGGCTTGGTGGGCACTTGCCGAGTTGGGCCTGAGTGGGCGTTCTCGCTCCTGGTGACAGAAGGACAAAGCCAGGCCAGCCACAGCGAGGCCCGCAGGCCGGGGCCCAGCCAGGTCCCCGGGTGTCTGGGCGGCGGCAGGCGGCTCGGAGAGTCACACGTCCTGTGTCCTTGCAGCACCTGCTTGCCCAGGACCCGGAGACGTCCATCCGCTGGCAGGTGGTGGACAAGCGCATCCCGCTGTATGCCAGCCACAAGGCCATTCTCCAGAAGGTGGCCACTCTGTTCGGAGCTTACTACTGACCCGTGAGCTCAGGCCGGGCCCTCCACCAGGACAGGCGCGGCTGGCCTGCCCCTGGTCCCTGGGAGACGTGGGCCGCACGGACGTAGCCACAGGCTTCAGGCGGGCCAGGGGCGGGGCACAGTGTGCTTGGGCATGTGCCCCCCCACACGGCCAGCTGGACGCGCCTGCCAGCCGAGCGCGCGGCCCAGAAGGCAGCAAGGTGCTGTGGGAGGGGAGCCAGGGCAGAGGACAGGCTGGATCCAGTCACATGGCCTTTCCTTGGGTGGAGGTGGCCTCTGGGGCCCTCCAGCTGTCGCTGCCCTCTTGAACTGGCTGGCGGCCTCAGCCTGCGGCCGGAGTTGGCCCCCTCCTGGTCACACCGTCGTGAGCAGCACGCCCCCTACTGGAGATGCGTCAGTCCAAGGCCTGCTTCTCCCAGGGATCCCGGGTTCCCCTGTGGCCTCTTCCTTGGGCCTGTGCCCCAGAGATGGCCTCCGCCTAGGCCGAGCACCGTGGGACCCCCAGCCTGGCTCACCATCAAGCTGAGCCCCTCCGCGGGCGAGGAGGCCGGCCTGCAGATGCAGAGGTTCCCTGCCTGTGTGACCCGGACCCAGGCATGGCCCCCCTACCCCGCACACCGCACCCCCTCCCTGCCCCCACCCCTGTGCCCAGGGAGCAGCCACAGGGGGTGGACGGCGAGCACGGAGCACCCCGTTCCACTCAGAAACTCACAGAGCATCAGCATAACCCACCAGGAGCCTCGGGACCAGGCATGGTGTCACCTTGACATCAGACCCGCTGTCCTGTACCTCGCGGTGCACTCTACTGTGCGTCCCGCAAACGGTGACAGCGCAGTGTCGGGCTGTGTCTGGGCCGCCGAAACCTCTGCCCAGCCTCGGCCGAGCCTCCCGGGGCTCGAGGGCTGTCCCTGGCTTCCTCCCTGTGGACACCCTGCGGGCCCCCCCCAACTTCGCCCCTGAGTGCCAGCGCCCTGCGCCCACTCCCCCTCTGCAGCCTCCCAGGCCCAGGCCCCTTCGTTGCCGCGCACCCCCTCTCTGCAGGTGCGCAGGCAGGTGCGTGGGCAGGTGGGGCTCTGGTTCCCGTCTGGATTCACAGACCCAGCCAGACCAGAGCTCAAGCAGCAGCACCACGAAAAGACGTTTCGGCATCGTGAGACACGGAAGACGTGTCACTCCTGTGTCTTTTCTGAAGAAGTTTCTCAGAGACGAAGTCTGGAAACGCAAACACGCTGACCAGCCGGCTCAGGCTGTGTGACAGCACCGCTCAGGGCCCCTCCCGGAGGCTGGACGTCCGGCCCAGGGCCCGCAGGGCTGCCCGGTCTCCCGTTCACAGCAGGGCACCAATCCTCCAGCATCGGGGCTCCCCCTCGTGACCTCATTGAACCTGCAGTGCTTTCTTAGAGGCCCCGCCCCCAAATGCAGCCACCCTGGGGGCCAGGGCTTCAGCTGGGAATATTTGGGAGGGACACAAACGTTCAGGCGATCGCGTGCACACGCACCCACACAGCTCTGTGGTGAGCAAAGCAACTGCTACAAGTTCGGCTGAGTCTTATCATGGTGGGACGAAATGGAAAAAGAAAATTTATCAACGGAGAATCCAGATCCCAGCCAGCCTCCCGCAGCGCGGCCAGCCTGCTGCCCGGCGGGGGGCGGGAGGGAGCCTGGCCAGGTGCCGGGAGGGAACCGAGCGGAGCGGACTGCAGGTCCAGGGGGGCTGCAGGTCCAGGGGGGCTGCAGGTCCAGGGCGCCCGCAGGTCCAGGGCGCCCGCACGGCAGAAACGGAGGAACAGCTCGAACCGCCAGGGGGATAAATGCAACAGCCACCCAATGGAGAAGAAAAAAACACCCGTAGAGGACGGTTAATATGAAATAAAATGGTAGGAAATTAGTCAAAACGTGTCAGCACTTGTGACGCACATCAACCGATTCTCATATTGAAATTAAAAAATAACACGTTTCTCTTGTCCTCTCTGCATTTTTCTTCGCTACCTAAAACGAACGAGACATGTCATAGCTGACGGTGTGGGCGGGTCAGGCCAGGGGTGCCGGGGAGAAAGTGGGGAGACCGGGGAGCAGACAGGGCGGGCGCGGGGCTCACACGCCCCCTCCGGGGCAGAGAGGACGTTTGGGTGCAGGCAGCACTTCCGCGAACCGTTTTCACCTAACACCATAGTTTTTAAAATATACGAAGCAAAATTGATAGAAATTCATGGAGAAATTGGCAAATTCACAGTCACCCACTCTCAGAAATCAAGGAATCAAGAAGCAAAAGGAAAACGGGGCAGGACTTGAATGACGCGACCAACGAGGCTGAAGCCATTCTGTGCGTTTGTGTGGTGTGTGTGCGTGTGTGTGTGTGTGTGTGTGTGTGTGTGTGTAGATATATACGTGTTTATGTTATGCACATAAACTACATATAATCTGCACCTAAATTTATATGTAAACTGAGTGCCATCTAGATGTGTATAATATATGACTGCGTTTACGTTCGCATAGTAAATTACGTGCGATGTACAAACGGGCATGACATTAACACACAAGCACATACGGCGTGTGCGTGTGCACTGTGTGAGTTTACGTGGTTCTGTGCTCCCCCCAAAACGAGGCCCGGGGGGGACGCACATAAGACATTCACAGACCCTGAGCGCGCACCCGTAGGCAGCGTGCCGCCCTCGGCCACCGTCTGGTCGCGGCGTCCGAACAGGGGCACCGGAATGTGGACACAGGCCGGACGGGGACGGAAAGTGCGTCGAGTGGCTCCAGCTGCCTGCGTCCTCCCTGCACACGGGGCGGAGAGCGACCGGCCCCCTGACCGGCTCGGAGGGCGAGTGGGGACGCTGGGGAGGACGCTGCAGGGCGGTCCAGCGCTCCGCCCCTGCCCTCCCCAGGGCTCCTGTGCTCACTTGGGAGCCCCCCCTGCACCCCATCTCTCAGCAGGAGCCCCAGCGAGGAGCCCAGCGCCTCTGGAGCCTGCTCAGCCCTTGTCCCGGGGCTGGGGGTGAGTCAGGTGCGAGCTGGGATCCTCCAGGGAGAGCTGGGGGGCTGGTCGCCATGCCCTGTGAAGTCGCGCCCTCCACACACCCTGAGCAGGAGCAGGTGATCCAGGAGGAAGGCGGGGGCGGGGTCCGTTGCCCCCTGCCGGGCGCGGGGACGCAGCCGGAAAGTGTCAGGAGGAACATTTATCGCTTTATGTGCACTTATTTTAAAATCCAGAGACTGAAAGTAAATTGTCAAGAAGCTCAAAACCCAGCCGCAGCGTGAGTGCCGGGGCGAAGGCGGAGTTTAATGAAAAGAGGAAAATAAAGAATCGACTCGAAAAATGCGCTTGAGAAAGGTCAACAGAATTGACAAAACTTGGATGGGAAGGAAGAGGGAGCACTCCGGGGTGTGCGTGTGTGCGTGCGTGCATGTGCGTGCATGAGTGTACGTGTGTGTGCGCACATGCGTATTGTGCACGTGTGTGTTTGTGCATGCATGCACACACGCATGCATACAGGTGTGCATGTGTGTGCACGTGTGAGTGTGTCTATGTGTATATGTGCATGCATACATATGTGTGGTGTGACATCACGTGTGTGCACGTGCGTGTGCACGTGTGTGTGCACATGTGTGCAGAGCTCACAGGCCTGGAAATCCCAGGGGGATACCAGGGGAGAAGTCAGGCAGCCACCCGCTACCCCTGGAAGTGGACGGCCCTCCGTCCCCAAGAGAAACCTTGCAGCCAGGAGAGTGGGCGGTGTGACTTTGCAGGGGAAGGCCGAGGCGGCTGGGCACAAGCCAAGGCCCCCCTCACGCGCCCGTGAGCTGGGGAAGCGGGCAGCGGACGCACGCTGGCCTTCCTTCTAGTTTTCCAGCCCTGGTTTTCAAGGTCAGGCAGGGAGAACCCAGAATCTGGGAGATCCAGGGTTTCAGAGAGAGTGAGAATTACAGGATGCGGGGGAGGCTGAGTCTGGTCACAGCTGCTGGGCACAGCTTTGCCACAGGCGGTTCACCCACAGGGGGCCTTTGGTCAGCGCGGGCGTCCCCGACCCTGCCTTTCTGGCTCCCACACAGCAAGTGGGCTCCTGGTCCGCTGCCTTTGTCCCGTCTCTTTGTGCTGCTCCAGCCCTGCCCGTGAGCTGACTGCCCTCGATGGCTCTAGCAGGCCTGGGGCTCTGTCCGAGGGCCCCCATGGGCACGTGAGGCCAGTGTGGAGGCCGGGGCAGCGGAGGGCTGAGCTGGCTCATGGAAGGGCGGAGCCAGAGAGCAGGTGGCCAGCACTCACTGCGGTCAGAGAAGGGCCGGTCCCAGGCCTCTACGTGGTCTCTGTGGGGGAGGGGGGCAGAGCCTGGCGCTCACGAGATGTTTTATTCATCTGCCTGATTTTATCTGGCCCTGGCGTGTGCTGCAGGCTCAGCCCCTTGCTCTCCCCTGAGAGATGCACTCAGACCTCACCCAGCAAATCATCCTTCCTGATGGGGAAGCAATTAACCAGCCAGAGCAGCTGTATTTACTCCCTGGGGCCATGCAGCCTGCATTCCAGGTAGATAAATGGGGTCGATAGTCAACCTCGAGCCCGCTTACAGTCAGAGGGCAGCGGCAATGGCCAGACCACGTGGCCAGACGGCATTAGAACATTTCTGCTGTCTCTGAGAGCACCGGCTTGTGGTCTGGAGCGGACATCAAGCCAGGCGCTTGCAGGGCTCCACGGCCTGAGCCTGGCTGGCAGCCAGCACCTCTGTGGACACTCTGATGTCACTGCTAATGAGGCAGGCCACAGATCGGTGAGGACCAGGAGGGCAGCTCGGCACACAGCACCTGGAATGGGCTGACCTGCCCGTCAGCGTGCACATGTTGACACGTGGAATCCCCTGTGAGCGGCAGACCTGCAGGCGTGACACTGCTCTGGCTCCTGAGGCAGATCGCACACTCGGTCACCCGCACGCGCTCAGCCACGAGCACGCACACGGCCACCCACACACACTCGGCCACCCACACGCACGCGGCCACCCGCAGGCACGCGGCCACCCACACGCACACGGCCACCCACACGCACGCGGCCACCCGCAGGCACGCGGCCACCCACACGCACGCGGCCACCCGCACGCACGCGGCCACCTGCACAAATCTTAATGTGAGCAGCTTAGTGCCTTTTTTATTTATGTCGCAACTGGCACCCGGATCAAGACACAGAACAGCCACCCCTCCCCGCCCCCCAGCGGGGCTGCTGCCTGTGCATGAACCAGCCGCAGCCAGAGCAGCACGGCGGGCCGAGCCTCGCCCTCCCCTCGCCGCACGCTCGCCGCACTCCTGGTGGTGCCCACGCAACGTACTCAGCGTGAACATTGAGAATGTTCCATAACTTGGGGGTCCCCTTTGGCACCTCTTCAATGTATTAGACAAGGCCGGCGACAAGCCGACAGCTTCGCGGCTCACAGCGGCGGCCGCTTTACCCGCGGCCGGCTGCCTGCGGCGGCACAGTGCCATGCTGCGGGGCCCCCGCCCACGCGCCCGCAGCCCCGGGGCGCGGCGCGCTTCCACGGGGTGAGCGGTCACGGGACTGGGCGGCCCACCGCGAGGGGAGGTGGCAGCCAGACGCCACCTCCGACGGCGACCCCTGAATAACAGCGAAGAGTTACAGTCAATGAGGGCAGAAAGCAGACCCACGAGAACAATGAGTCCAAAGGGAGGGAGGAAAAGAGGACCAGGGGCAGCAGAGGGACAGGTCGCTCGTTTTCCCACCAACGCCCTCGTGGGCTCCAGGGGCCCACGCTGCGCGCGGCCGCCGCGTCTCCTCAGTCTTTTCCCGTCTGCAACGGTGACCCAGGCATTCCCGATCTTCCACGCCTTCTTCACTTTTGGAGTGTGCCGATCGGCCACTTTGCGAAAGGTCGTTCGGTCCGAGTGTACCCGAAGCGCTCTCGGGACCGAAGACTACGGCGCGGCCCAGGCCGTCTTCCCCAGCCCATCGTGTCGAGGCTCGCACGACGTCCGCCCGCGCCCTCACTGCTGCCGTCGCCCGTGGTCGCCTCGGGAGGTGGGCTTCGCTGGGCTTCTCCACTGCAGAGTTATTAATTTCCCCTTTGTCGTTAAAAATATATTGAGGAAGATACTTGGTTGTTATGGAAATCTTAAAGGAAACTAAAAATAAAGACACTCGAGGTTAAAAGGAAAGGGATGGCGGAAGCTCCCCCACGCCAGCCTAATCAGAAGACAGCCGGAGTGGCCTGTCCGTGTCGCACCGGGCGGAGTTCCGGGTGAGGAAGCGGTGGATGAGGAGGGTCATCTCATAACGACAAAGCGGTAAATTAATCAAGAGGACACAATGAATCGATGTGGGGTTTCGAAATGCACGAAGCAAAAGCGATAGAACTTCAAGGAGAAGCAGACAAATCTACAGTCACAGAGAGTTCAACACGCCCTCTCAATAATGAACAGAGCAGGTGGACAGAAAATCGGTAACAACGCAGAGCACTCGAATCACACCACCAACAGCCCAGAACAATCCAGCGAGCAACAGCAGAACTCACAGGTAAGTACACACATGATAATTACCAACACAGGCCGTATTCTGGACCATAAAATCAGTCTCGAAAAACTTAAAAGGATCCAAACATACAGGGTATGTTCTCTGACAACGATGGATTTAAGATAATAATAATAATAATAATAATAATAATAATAATAAAACAGAAAGATCTCTGGAAAATCTTCACATGTCTGAAAACAAAATAACATACTTCTGAACCCTTGGGTCACACAAAGAAAGAAAAAGGAAAATTACAAAATATTTTAAACTTAGTGAATATGAAAATATGACACATTGAAATTTCTAGGATGCATCTAAAGCAGAACTTAGAGGGAAATTTATAGCACATGCTAAAGAAGAAGGCCTCGAATTAGTGAGCTCAGCTTCCACCTTAACAAACCAGAAAAAGGGGATGGGGAATTAATCCAATGTAAGCAAAAGAAAGAATACAGATCAGAGTAAAAATCCATGGGGAAAAAAGGGGGGAGGGGAATGGAGATATCAATGAAATCAAAAACTGGTTCTTTGAGAATATCAATAAAATTAATAAACTTCTATCCTGACTAATCCCTGAAAGAAAAGAGAGAAGACACACATTACCGATATCAGAAATAAGAGAGATGATATCACTTTACACTTAAAGATTAATAACAGAATATTATGAGCAACTTTATACTGATAAATTCAACAACTTAAATAAATAGACAATGCTTTAAGAGACACAAGCTATCAACATACAATCAAGGAAAAAAAAATAACCTCAGAAGCACCAACTCTACTAAATAATTCAACAACACATAAAAATGATAATATACCGTGGCCGAGTGGGATTTAGCTCAAAGACATTTGGAAATCAATCAGTGTAATCCATCATAGTAACAGACTTAAACAGAAAAGGTTGTCACTAGATGCAGAACAACATTCCACAAAATCCAACATCCATTCCTGGTAGAAACTAGTGATAAAAGGAAACTTGCTCACACTGACAAGGACAACTGAGGAAAACCTCAGCCAACATTGTCCTCAGCAGCAAAAGGCTGCACGCTTCCCCCAAGGCCAGGAACCAGGATGTCTGCTCTCATGCCTCCCATTCAGAATTAATTTAGAGTCTTTAGCCAGGGCAGATAGGCATGAGAATGAAGTCAAAATACATCCAGACTCGAAAGGAAGAAGCCATACTCTTTTTACTTACAGATAACACGATTGTATATGTGGAGAATATTAAGGTATCTACTAAAAACTAACTAGAACTAAGAGAGTCTAGCAAAGTTAAAATCAGACTACAAAAATCAATTTTGTTTCTATATCTTAGCAATTGAAAAATAGAAATTGAAACGAAATGTGACTTACGATAACAAAATATCAGAGATGATTCTGACAACAGATGTGCAAGTTCTGTAAACCAGAAACTACAAAACATAGGCGAAAGAAATTAGAGAAGCTCTAAATAAATCCAAAGATATACCATACTCATGGGTTGGAAGATATAGCATCATCAAGATGTAAATTCTCTCAAACCAATCTGTAGATTCAACACAATCTCAAAAAAAATCCCACTAGGTTGTTGTTGTTTGTAGAAGTTAGCAAGCTGATTCTAAAATTAATGAGGAAATGCAAAGTATCTTGGATGACCTAAAACTTTATGGAAGAGCAAAGTTGGAAAATTTATACTACTTGATTTCAAGAATTATTATAAAGCTCTAGTAATGAAGACAGCTTGGAATATTTGTATAAAAAATAGGCAAATAGACCAATCGAACATAAAGAGTACAGAAACAGACACATACACACATGGATCGCTCATTTTCAACAAATGTACAAAGGTAATTCAGTAGAGAAAGAGTAGTTTTTTTTTTTTCAACAAACTGTCCTGGAACAGTGGATATCCACGTGCACAAAAAATAAACTTGGAATCATATCTCACATCATATACCAAAACTAACTCTAGAGGGATAACAGACCCAAATGCAAAACCTGAAGTATAAAATCCTTGTGGCTTTGAGTCAGGCGAATATTTCTTACATATGACATCGGAAAAGAGCAAGATCCATAAAAGAAAAAAATGGATAAATCAGACTTCAAAATTGAAAACTTTGCTCTTTGAAAAACTTTTAAGAGAAAGGAAGGAATCCACGGACTCAGGGAAAATATTTACAAATCACATATCTGATAAAGGACTTGTATCCAGAATACACAAAGAACTCTCAAAACTCAACGATAAGAAGACAACTCAAAAATGGGTACAAGATTTGAACAGAGCACTTCCCTAAAGAAGATAAATGGCAAATAAACAGATGAAAAGATGTTTCACCACCGCTGGTCACCCGGGAAGCACGAATTAACACCACAGTGAGCTACACCACTAAACACCTATTAGAGTGTCTAAAATTAAAAAGCCTGACCTTGCCAAGAGCAGGCGAGGGCGTGAACGCACATGGCTGGCGGGAATGTCAAATCGTACAATTGCTTTGTCAGTTTCTTTGAAGTCAAGCACCATAGCTGCCCTGCGAGCCAGCCATTCTGTCCCTGGGCGTTTACCTAAGGGAAATAAGGATGTTTGTCCAAGCTAAGGTCGCACTCCATGTTCATTTCTCTTTATTTGCGCTAACTAGACTGAAAATAGCCCAAACGCCAGGAACTAGCCAGCGGACACCACACTGTGGAACATTCATACGATGAATGGGCACTGGAAGGAATGACACGATAAACAAAGCAGGACCCACAGGTGGACTCCAAGAGATTACGATGAGCAAAAGAAGCTGGACAAAGGAGCACACACCTGCGATCCCATTTACAGCGATTATAAGAAATGCAAACTGATCTACAGGGACCGCAGACCCGTCCTGCCCTGCGTTGGGGGTGGGACAGGGGGAGAAAGTACCAAGGGGGCAACTGGGAGATTTACCGCGTCGATGGTGATGATGGTTTCACCGTATATACAAATGTCAAACGGATCAGATTTAAACTGTGGTTTATTGTATATTAATTACGCCACAATAAAACTGTTTTTAAAAACCTTAGGATGGCTCAGGCACAACCTAAACGCCCCCACACCCATATTTCTCACCCTCCTGGGGTTTACATGCACAGACTCCAAGACACAGAGGCTCCGGGGCAGGAGAGGACCCAGCTGGGTGGGGAGCTAACCCCACTAACCAGCTTTGGGGACCACTGGCATCGGGGCTGCGAGGGACGGCAAGGGCTCTGCGCTGACCCGAAGGTCGCCAGGCCCCACGCATCCAGGTCCCAGGGCCAGGAGAGGATTAGCTTCCGCGCGCGGGGTGGGGCTGAACCCCGGGCAGAAGTGGGGCTCTGCACCCCTGATAGCCCCGACCAGCCCGCGGACTCCGCCCGCTGTCCGCGCAACAGACCTCCTCTGAAAGTCCCACCCCTAGCCCCGCCCCTGCCTTTGCAAGGCCCCGCCCAGGCCCCGCCCCTCCCTGCGATCTGAAGCCACAGGTCGTCCCGTCCCTGTCCCGCCCAGGCCCCGCCCCAGGCCCCGCCCAGGCCCCGCCCCTCCCCGCGACCTGAGGCCCCACGTCGTCCCGGCCCTGTCCCGCCCAGGCCCCGCCCAGCCCCTCGCCCTCTCCCCCTCCCCGCCAACTGAGGCTCCGCCCATAGGCCCCGCCCAGGCACTGCCCCCTCCCCGCTCTCCGAGGCCCCTTGTCGCCCCGGCCCCGCCCCTCTCAGGCCCCGCCCCTCTCCGGCCCCGCCCAGGCCCCGCCCGCGGAGCGCGGAGCACTGGCCGAGCCGCGTGTGTGTCAGCGGCCGCGGACCTGGGCGCGGGCTGCGGGGTCGCCGCCGCGCCTGGGTGTGGCGCCAGGACCGGCTGGGAGCGGCCGAGAGCCTCGCGCAGAGCTGTCCCCGGACACGGACGCGCAGGTAAAAACCCCGCCCCGCCCAGGGCTGTGAACTCCCCCACCCCCCGTCCATCCCCTCCCGCGGGTCTGGGGGTTCCGGGCCCTGGAATCCAAGCCCTACCCGCCCAGGCCCCGCGCGGCCCCGCCACTCCGCGCCCCAGCGCAGCGCGCGCCCGGGGCTTGGCTTTTCTCTTTTTCCTCCCTTTTCAAGCATAACTGAAATAAAAGGCGCCGACTCCGGCGCCAGGGCCGGGTCGCTGTTCGCATCAGGGCCAGCAGAGAGAAGCTGTATTTATTATAATTTTTAAAGGGTTGTCAAATTTAGCCAAGTGCTAAGCTTCCTACAGCAGCCTGGCGGGCGTGATGAGCGCTCCGCTGGTTCCTAGTGGCCCTCCATTCAGTCAGCGTGGGGTCCTGCAGAGGGTGGACCCCAGTCCGCCTCACCGCCCCCACCCCATGCTGTCCAGGCCCCTGGTCCCCTGGGTGCCTGGTGGGTGTGTCCAGGGCGAGAGGCAGGGTTGTCCGAGCATTTTGATAGGTGCCGGCCTCAGCCAGCAGGCAGCTCCACCTGTCCTTTCTCTACTGGTGGCATTGAGAGTCCCCAGAAATCAGTTACAGAGGCTTTAGTTTGCCTGTGACATTTCCCCAAAGTCAGAGTGTGTCTCGGGTCCCAGCGGGACCCCCGAGGACAATGCCACCTGCTCCCCTCTTTTCAGAACCGTCGGAGAAGGTAGTTTTCCTGACGCCCAGGGAACGGGTGCATGCCCGAGTCGCGTGGCCGCTTGCTCAGCGGGGGGCGTGGGGAAGAGCTAGAGCCGCGACACCCAGCCAGAGGACACGCCCGCGCCCCGGGAGGGGTGAGGATGCGCCCCACGGGCAAACAGAGCCCCCCGGCGCTGCGGGGGCGCCCGGGAGGGCCTGGCCTCCTCCTGCTGTTCTGCCTGCGCTTGGGCGCCTGCTGCCCGCAGAGCTGCCAGTGTCCGGAGCACGCGGGGGCCGTGGCCGTGCACTGCAGCGCGCGGGGCCTGCAGGAGATCCCCGGGGACATCCCCGCCAACGCCGTGCTCCTGAAGCTCGACGCCAACAGAATCGCCCGCGTCCCCAACGGAGCCTTCCAGCACCTGAGCCAGCTGCGCGAGCTGGACCTGTCTCAGAACGCCATCGAGACCATGGGCCCCGCCGCCTTCTCGGGCCTGGCCGGCGGCCTGCGGCTGCTGGACCTGTCCCACAACCGCATCCGCAGGGTCCCGAAGGACGCCCTGGGCAAGCTCAGCGCCAAGATCCGCCTGGCCCACAACCCTCTGCACTGCGAGTGCGCCCTGCAGGAGGCGCTGTGGGAGCTGAAGCTGGACCCCGACTCGGTGCACGAGCTCGCCTGCCACACCTCGGAGCAGGAGGCGTTCGCCGGCAAGCCGCTGATCCAGGCGCTCGACGCCGGCGTCAGCTTCTGCAGCGCCCACCACAAGACCACCGACGTGGCCATGCTGGTCACCATGTTCGGCTGGTTCGCCATGGTGGTCGCCTACGTCGTGTACTACGTGCGCCAGAACCAGGAGGACGCCAGGAGGCACCTGGAGTACCTCAAGTCCCTGCCCAGCACCCCCGTGTCCAGGGACCCCCTGAGCCCCGCACCCTAGTGCTCGCGGCGGGCGGCAGCGGGCCCGTGGCGTTGGCATGCCCCCGGCAAGCCGGTAGCCACAGCTGCCCCGCGCGGTGCCCGCCCCGACAGCACTGCCCAGAGCGCGCCGGTCAGCAGTGTCGGTCAGCAGTGTCGCCACGAGACCCATCCGCGGCGCAAGGAACCGAGGCTCAGAGAAACGGACCGACGCCGCGACGGCACCGCCAGGGGGCGCTCCAGCTGGGGTTTAAAACCAGACCCCTGTCACGCAGCCCCGTGTCCCCCCACTCTGTCTGCAGGCCTCTCCCACGTGGCACCGCGGGTGGGAATGCACCCCGAGAGCGAAGGGCTGGTGCCCCTGAGCCTGAGGGTCCCCGAGGGCTGGGGCGCAGATTCGTCTGTGGAGGGCGCGGGCGATGC
This sequence comes from Rousettus aegyptiacus, assembly GCF_014176215.1. NCBI lineage: Eukaryota > Metazoa > Chordata > Mammalia > Chiroptera > Pteropodidae > Rousettus > Rousettus aegyptiacus. Next base: position 1,123,135 of record NW_023416296.1, on the reverse strand, counting down.
CACCCTGGGTCCCCGCCCGTCCCCGTCCCAGCTCCTCGTCTGATCACAGCACGAACTGGAGCAAAGTGGCGGAGACCAGCGTTTTCCAGAGGGAAGCGAGTGAGGGGTGCTGCTCGCGCTATCCTTTGAGCAGCTGCGTTTATTCTTAGGGTGCTGGAGAAGAGTGACGCTCGTCCCCAAATTTCAGTCCAGTGAGGGGAAAAGGTCTCCAAACCCAAACCCTGAACACCACGGGGAGACTCCTGACGAGGGTCCAGAGTGGCTGGGGGGCGGCGAGGGGGCGGGGCGGGCCAGTCCGCGCGCAGACGGGCTCCGCCCTGGCCGCCTCCTGCCGGCCATCAGCGCGTGGTTCCTGGGAAGGCCTGTCGCCTCTGGTCGTCACTGTGCCTTGCTTTTCTACTCACAGACGCCTACAGCAGCTCCTTCTCTGGGACCGGAGGACTGATGTCTGATGTTCCAAGGCCAGGCAGCCAGTCTTCTCCAGCAACAGGACCTGTCCCTCCCGGGTCCCTGCGGTCCCCTCCCCTCCTCCCTCCCTCGCTCCCTTTTCACCTTTGCTGCCAGGAATCTCAGAGCTCACTGCGATTTTCTTACCTGTGTTGCTCCGCGTTCAGGGTAGCTGTCGCCTTGGCCTATGTAACTCTGACTCATCTTTCCAGTTCTATTTGTTACTCTCCTTGCGCCAGTGTTTGTATTTTAAATATTTGCGGGAGGAGGCGGAGCAAAGGGAGATAAACTACTGCGAACTGAAGGAGGGACGGTCATCAAGCGGCGCCTCGGGAAGGGTTGGCAGTGGAGGCCGCTCTGAGCCTGGGAAGTCCCGAGGGACCTGAAGCGGGACGCGAGCGCGGGGCCACCTTACGATCTGATCCCGCGCCCGGGGAGGCGCCGGGGACCGGGGAGGCACGTGCCAGCGCGGCCGCGATGCGTCGGCTGCGGCACACCAGCGGGGAACGCCCGGCGGGTTCCGGGCGCCCTCCCACGCCCGGACCGCGGGCCCGCCTCCACGGGGCGGGGGACAGCGTGCCGCATGCGCAGACGGCCACCGCCCAGAGCAGGAGCCCGGGAGCGAGACTCGCCGCGCGACACGACCCAGTCCACGGGGCGACAGCCTTGCCTGCTTCCGGTGACAGCTGAGACCATGCGGCTAGACCTGGTCTCCTCGTGTGATGGGTGCTGTGCGGAGCAGGTGGGCGCTGCGGCTGGCCAACCGGCAGGACACAGGCTCCGTGGCGGCTGCTCCCCCCCCCCCAGCTCTGAAGTGCCCCCCGGCAGGGCCACCAGGGTGCCTCCGACCACACCGGTGAGCTGCAGGGGGCCCCTCGGCGGCCACCTGCTGTCCTGACCCATGGAGCCCTCTGTCAGGGGGACAGAGGGCTCCCTGAGCAGGGCTCTGTCTCACACCCAGCTGCCACCCGCCCCATGCCCGCTCCTGGGCGTCAACCATGGCCCGCTGGGCTGTGTCCACCTGTCTCTCTGCAAGGCGGTCACCACCCTGGGTCGGTGGCATAGACCAGAGAGCAGCCCTGTGTGTGGCCAGCCAGACCCAGCGGCCGGCCAGGCGCCCCAATGCCCTGCAGTCTCCCTAGTCACTGCAGGACTCACCGGAGCAGGGGCTCAGACAGACGCCAAACCCTCGCCCCGGGCCGGGGTCACCCACTGTTGTCACATTCACTTGTGACTTGTGGGTGTAACTCGTCAGAATTTAAGTCTGTTTTCCAGCACTGGGTCTTTTCTGCTGTAAGTGCATGCTCACACCCTCCGTGCTCAGTCCTGGGTGGCCTGGGGCTCACAGCGGCTTGTGGGAGCACCTCGGACCTCCCGAGCGCTCAAGTCAAGCCAGGGAGGGTGGGGAGCAGTGTCAGCGTGAGCCGGCCCCCCCCCCCTCGTCCGCCGATGGAGCAAAAGGCGTCACTCATTAGATGGCTGCGTAACTCCGCTCTCTCCCATCTACCGCCCGGCCGCCCACCTATCGACCTACCTGTCTGCCTGCCTACCTGTTACCTACCTTCTACTTATCCATCACCTCTGTATTTTTCATGTATATCTTCCCTTTTTATTTTCTTGCCTTTCATTTGTTTCCATAGTTTTTACCTTTGGAAAGTTTCTCTCCAAAATAATAAATACTATTCTAGAATCTTGAATTTTAACATCTGTAACTTTTAAACTTTCAAAATTATGCCGATACGATAGTTGAATTTTTCAATTTTAGCGTAATTTAACCTGGAGGCCAAACTTTCCCTCATTTGTTCAAAGTGCTTTTGTGTGTTCTTGGAGATGCTCTGTGGATCACCTTGTTAGTTACCAAGGCACTGTGTATATGCGTGTGCATGTGTGGATATGTGTATGTGTGTGCACGCACGGGATATGAATGTGACATGTGTGTGCATGTGTGGGATGTGCATGCATGCATGAGACATGATCGTGTGCATGTGTGTGCACACGCGTGGGATGGGAATATGTTTGGATGCATATGGTTTGTGTGCGCATGTGCGTGTGCATATGTGGTTTGTGTGCCTTCGTGTGTGGGATGTGAATATGTGTACATGTGCCTGCATATGTGGTTGGTGTGTATACACATGTGTGTGTGGATGTGTGGTTTGTGTCTGTGTATGCATGAGATATGAATGTGTGCATGCATGTGTACACATGCGGGGTGTGAATGTTTTTGGGTGTGTGTGGTTTGTGTATGTGCATGTGTGCATGTGCTGTTTGTGTGTGCACGTGTGTGTGGGGAATGTGAATGTGTATACATGTGTGTGCATGTGTGGTTTGTGTGCATGTGTGTGAGGATGTGAATGTGTGTGCATGTGTGTGCATTGTGGTTTGTGTGTGTACACATGTGCATGTGCATGTGTGGTTTGTGTGTGCGCATGCATGTGTGTGTGGCAGGCCGAGTCACTGAGGTCACTGGTGCCCACGGGAAAGGCCCGGCAGCCTGGCCCCAGGACGGTGACCACAGTGAGACAAGATGACGGTGTCAGCAGCCCCCGGTCCCTAACCGGCAGGCCGTGAAGCGGGCGCCTCGCGTGGGGAGGACCGATGCGAGCCGCAGGTCCGGCTGTCCCTGGCCTTGCTCGGGGGCCAGGGGCAGAGGCCCGGCCCGCCGTGGTCAGCGTTCCTGCAGGAAACCACGGCCTCACCACAGTGACCTCAAAGCCGAGTGCGGCTCACACAAAGTTGTTCGTAAAGCGTCATCTGTCACAGCGGAGACTCGAACAGAATGTCCGTGGACACGCAGGGGCGACGGGCTCAGGGGAGTCGCAAGGTTGCAACATGCTCGTCAAAATGCCCAGAATGTGCCACGTCACGCCGGACGCAAATCCACACGAAACCTCGTGCGTCCTCGTGACTGTTTATCGGCAGGACGAAAACCAGAAGGGCCGGCTCGAGCAGATGTAAACATTTCCGCGTGCTCTGCATCCTCCCCCTCTCGTTAGCGTTCATAATGTAAACGACTCGGTTTCAGGCTTCTGTCCCTACCCAGTGGGGCAGCGGTCGGACGCTGTGCCTTTGGCCGCTGAGGAGGCCGTGGGCAGGACGGGGGCTGTGCGTGCCGCCGTGTCTGAGCCGTCCACCTCCTTCCTCCCTGGGCACCGGACCCCTTTCCTCGTGGCAAGCCAGACCCCTCAGTGACACCCTTGGGGCGAAGGGAAAGCCGGCGGACATCCGGGTCACCCCGGGGAGAGAGAAGCAGTGTATGGCGGTGCTTGGGGGGCGCGGGGCAGCACCCGGGTCGCCCCTCCTGCGCGCCTGCCTGTCTGAGCCCGGCGCTGTCCAGGGAACGGTGCCAGCAACAAGTGCAGAGAGGAGACTTCTTACGAGGACTTGGCTCAGGCGACGTGGAGCCCGCAGGGGGTGGAGGGTGCAGCCCCAGGCCGAGGGCGTCTGTCAGGCCTCCGCCTCGTGGGCAAGGCCTCACACGGCGGGCGCAGGGCCCGCTGCTCCCTGAGCCCACCGATTTCAGTGTCTGCTTCGGCCAAGCTGACCTGTGAATTCACGTCCCAGGCGTGGAGGCTGGGGTCTCAGGCGCCCCCGCCATGTCCCTGGCCCATGCGGCCTCCTCGTTCTGGGTGGGCACCTTGCCTCCGGGGCCCTGCCGGGGTCCTCCTGTGGGACAAGCCCTGAGATGACAGGCCACTGCCCTCGCTGACGCTGCAGGCCACCCGGCTGCGATCCACCTTTCATCCCCTTCTCCTGGGCTGCTGAGGCCCTACGTCGAATCCCAGTTAAAGCCCTAACCCCCCAGCAGACCCCAAGAGCTGCGGCTTATCCCCTACTTCTCTCTCCCCATAAGCCGCTAGGCCCAGACAGAACGGGGCCCCTGGCTGCCCAGGGCAGGGACATGGCCAGGCCTTGGGGACAGTGACAGCAGGGACGCGGGGGTCCAGAGGGCCTGACTTGGAGTGAGGGGCACACCTCTGTCTACAAAACACCGAGTGTACATGGAAGGGGTCCACGTGTGTGGGATCGCCCGGGGGACGCTCTCTCACAGGTCCCTGGCCTGGCCCCAGACCACCCTGCCCCGGCCCTTTGCTGTCCTCCCTGGGGTCAGCCCCAGCACTCCCTGAGGCACACGGCCCACTTACTGGTCTGAAGGAGGCTCTAGAAAGATCTTGTCTTGTGGAAATGAAGAGGGCCCCAGTTCCAGTCTAGGAACCCCAACTCTGGCCGGACAGGGGAGCTTTGGGCTCGGCGTACGTCCGCTTCCTGCCGTGGACCTGACCACAGGGAGCAGGGCGCAGGCTGGCCGCAGCTCCCACTGTGCCCTGGCTGTGCGGCCGTCCCCCACAGCGCAGTCACCCTGCCAGGCAGGCCGGGTGGACAACAGAGTTGGCCTGGTCTCACTGCCACCGTGGTCTGGCCGTATGTGGACCCCACGGGCCTTCCCAGCAAAGCCTCCGGTGTGGGGCAACACTCCTCACTGGAGCCCCTCTGGTTGGGCTGGTAACCCCCCATCCAGGCTCCCAGAATGCGTCACATCCCCCCTGGAAGCCGCCCAGGGAGGCAGGAGGCCCCGCCTGGTGTAGGGTCAGAGGCCCTGGACAGGGAGGAACAGAGCGAGCGCTGGCCCCGAGGCGGGGTCCCGGTCCGTCCTGCGCACCCACCAGCCCCAGCGCCTGGGCACAGAGGCACCAGGGCCCTGCCCAACGCAGCGGCTCCCATGGGTGCAGCCTCTGGAAACGGGGCGCATGCCATACACTGCTCGAGATCCGCCCCACCCTGACCAACCTTCACAACATCCACAGGCCACAGGCCACAGGAAAGTGTCCCCTGCAGAGGGCAGGTGTCCTCTGTCCATGCTGGTAACGCAGGACCCGAGGGCCAGGCTCGCTGCGGGGGCGGAGCCGGGCCCAGGCCCACCGACCACGCAGACGCAGCGTGCCCTGTGCAAAGGGCGTCATAAATATATTTCAGCACAGACAGAACGCAATAAATAGCTGGTGTGGAAGCAGCGCAGCGGCGAGCCTGCTCCCCACCTGGGCTCGCCAGCCGGGACAGAGCGGCCGGGCTGCGAGGCGGCGCCCCGGGGAAGGTGACCAGGCCCCGCTGCTTTTGAGGTAAAAAAAATTGTATGAACTTTTCCCATAAAGCGAAATCTCTGCAGGATGCCCAGATGTGCAGCGTAACTCTGGGCTCCGCCTGACTTCCCAGAGGCCACGTGAGTCTGGCCGTCACAGCCACCGGGGTGGAGACGTCCCCAACCGGACAAGGGCCAGGGCCAGCGGAGGGCGGCTCATGAGGCGACACTGCGGGGGTCGGCTGCCAGGGTTCCCGGGGCTCCTCGAGGGGCTCTGAGTGCGACGAGGCCAGCGCTGTCCCTGGGGCGGGACGTCAGCCGGTCCTGAGCCTCAGCACCCGGGACAGCGGCTCCTTGGCGCTGGAGTAGATGAGGTAGGAGCCGGCCGCCGTGCGGAAGGTCTCCCAGTCCCGGCAGCCGAAGGTGGGGAGGCGGTGCACCGCCACGAAGCCTTCGTAGCCCTGCCACCTGCGGGGGAGACAGGCGAGCCTCAGGCGCGGGGGCGGGGGCAGGGGCGGGGGCGGGGGCGGCCCGTGCCAGGAAGCCACCTCCTGCGGGCGCCGCGAGTAGGGGCCACGCGTCCCGCTGCACGCGCTGCTGGTCGTCATCAGAGAGCCGGGCTCGGAGCAGAGGGAAGCCGAGTCCCGAGGCTGGCCCCGTCCACCCCCTTGCGGCCCCTCGCGCCCCCCAGGGCCCCGCCCAGCCCGGCGTGCCCGCGGCAGCCCCCAGGCCTCCGTGGGAAACGGCGGGGTGGTCTCTGTTAGGCTGGGCTTCATTTCAAACTGGATGGAAGTAAAGCCCGAAAGAAAACCACGGAACAACTTTGTTTCCTGTTAAAGATGCGACAGCATCAGCTAAGCCGGGAACATGGGCGGCCGGCGATTCGCTAAGGGGGCGCACAGCGCCAGGGGGCGCCAGCCCCAGGGATGCGGAGAAGCCCCCCTGACGCCCCCACACCCGGAGACGACCCGGGAAGGACCACGCAGCGCCGAGGGCTCCAGACAGACCCCGCAGACGGGAGGCAACCGCTCACGTCCCGTCAAACCACGTGACGCTCGGCCGGCTCCTGTCAAACCTCACCGTCAGCAAGACAGGGAAACGGGTGGAGACTGTTCTAGAATTGTCCTGGGATCGCCTAATTAAGGAGACTAGGTAAACAGCAAAAGCGTCGGAAGAGGCGAAGTCGCTGTTATCCGCAGAGGCGGCCGGGCTGCTAGAGTTCCCACAAGGCTCCGGCTCAGAAACCCATCGGAACTGACCGGGTAATCTGGTCAGTGGCCGGACGCGAAAATCAACTGTTGCCATAAGTGGCAGGAAGTGGAACCGGGAAACTGGAGGCACGGTGCTTGTGACCCTCAGAAGTGGCGCTGCCGAGGGCGCCGCGGTGCCTTCGGGCATGCCGGGCGACCTGCTGGCCCGAGGCCCGCGGCTCGCTCTGCGCCCGCCCCAGGCGGCCCCGGTCGGGCGGGGGGCTTCAGCCCCTGCAGCTCCTCACCTGTAGATGACACTATTCACCGAGAAGGTGTTCCCGTCGAAGGAGTTGGCGACCACCAGGAAGTAATCTTCTCCCACTGAGAAAAACTCCCAGTCCAGGGCGCTGCGGGGGGAAGGGCAGGCATTGGGGGGCAGATGTTGGGGGGAGTTAGGAGGCAGCGGAAGTGTTAGGGGAGGCGCGAGGGGCATTAGGGGATGTGTGGGAGACAAGGGGTGTTAGAGGAGGTGTGGGGTATTAAGGAGGTGTGTGCATGTTTGGGGGTGTCAGGGGAGACATGGGGGGCACTAGTGGGGTCGTTAGGGGGTGTACGTCAGGATACGGAGCCCTGAGGTGCTGACGAGCTGCCTTCGGCCAGTTCTCCTACCCCCAGAACTCGGAACTCGGGGCCCAGGTCCCACCCCAAATCCGCAGAGGAGGGTCGGGCCTGAGGGGTGGTTGTCTCAGCTACCAGGGACTTGGTCTGTTCTAGGAAAATTTAAAAATTCTTTTTAAACTTTTAATTTTAAAATTCACATAAAACGTGCCGTCCTAACCATTTTTACGTGCACGGTCTAGCGGCGCTGAGCGCGTTCTCACTGCACAACTGCCACCACTGCCGGACACCAGGACCCAGTCGTCCCAGACCGGCACCGTGTCCCCTCTGGACACGCCCCTCCCTCTGCCCCCCAGCCCCTGCCGCCGCCATCCGCCCCTGTGGGTGTGGCTCCACTGGGGACCTCCACGACAGGCACCGAGCGCACAGGGTTTGTCCTTTTGTGACCGGCTCGCTTCACTCAGCACGACGTCCCCCAGGTCCATCACGGCACCAGCGTCCCTCCGTCCTCAGGCCGAGCGATGTCCCCGCGTGTGGACGGCCACACCGGCGGGACTGCGTGGACGACGGACGCACGGCTCGCCAGTGTGGCTGGCGCCTCTGTGCGGCGGGCAGTCTTTCGCCCAGAAGAGGCCGGGACACTCACGGGTCCCGAGCTCAGAGTCACTTGCTGTGGACTCACAGCACCCTGGGGCGGCAGCTCGCGGACGCGGGCCAGGAGGTCGCCCGTGTGCCCCCGGCCCGTTCCCCGACACCGGGCGGTGCCGATGCAGAAATGCACGTGGAGGCTGCCTGCTCGAGCCACACGCGGCTCCCCGTCGTGGACCACAGCCTCCGGCCTCTGAGGGCGAGTCTGCGCAAGACGGTCAGTTCCGAGGCACCTGCCGAGCGGCTGCCCGGAGGAACTGCCCTGGCACCTACCCCCACCCCCGTCCCCTCGCTGATGGCCGCGGGCCCTGTGCCCGCTTTGCAGATGAGGAAGCGGGGGTGGGAGCCCCACGGCTGGCGGGAGTCAGCCCGATGCCACGCCAGGCTGGTGCGTCTGCATCTGGTGGCCTCATTCAGGCAGCAGGAGGCCACCCTCTCCTGAAGACCTGCCCTGGGCTCTTCCCTGTGGACAGCTGAGGGCGCTGGCCCGGAGCAGGGTGCTCAGACAGGACCCAGGAGTGACGGGGCCCAGCGGTGCCTGGGGACACCGAGGGGCAGGCCGAGGTCAGCAGGGCCCTGGGGCTCCTCACTCCTTCCCTCCTCCACTGGCCGGGGTCACGTGCCGGGCCACTTCCAGCCACGGCCAGCTCACGGCCAGCTCTGATTCAGCTCCAGAGAGTTGACCGCGGCTACAGTCAGTAGGGAGCCACTGGCAAGGTGTGTGGGCCGTGGCCACGGTGCGGGTCCACGTGCGTTACTCCTCCAATCGTAGCTGGGTTCTGCACCCGAGGGCCCTAGGTGAGGAGCCAGCAGTGGAGTCCGGCTCATGGCCAATGTCATCAGCACCTCGGGGCTCAAGGGCGTCGCCATGGCTTCCTGCCACTGCCTGTCGTGCGAAGTGCATTTTTATTCTTCAGAAACACACCATGTGGTCCAAGGGCAGAAGCAGCCCGCACGCCCGTCAGCGGACGATGTGGCCCGCCCGTGCGCCACGCGCCACGGGGCCCGTCACGGAATGAGGCGCCGACAACGGCTGCAGCCGGAGGAACCTTGGAAACGTGATGCTGAGCGAAAGACGCTGGTCACAAAAGGCCGCATGGCACACCTCCCCTCCTCTGAATGTCCACCGCAGGGACACCCCCGGGGACGGGGAGCCGAGCGGTGGCGCCGGGCCTGGAGGCCGCGCGGGAGAGGTGACAGGTTGGGGTCTCTGTGTGAGCTGACGGAAGCTTCTGAATTCACCTGTGGTGGTGGTTGCGTGTGTCTGTGACTTTAACGACAGCCACTGAATTGCAACAAACAAACACACAAACAAACGAACCAACCAACCACGCCACCTGAAATCAGTTGAAGCCAAGATCACAACCATGAGCCACGAAAGCACTGGCCCTGGAGGTTTGCAACACGCGGGAGCGGGAGGCCACGTCACCCGTCCGAGGGGCGCGGGCAGCTGTCCGTCCTGGCAGCCACCGCACTCAGCCCGGGGACCGCCACGCCGGCCCTTCCGGCCAGCCGCGGGCCGCCCGGCGGTACCTGCAGGTCGGGATCTCCTGGAACTTGACGAACATCTGCGCGGTGACGTTCAGCTCGTAGATGACGGAGTTGATGACGTAGGAGTCGTTCTGCGTTCGCATCTCCACGTCGTAGCTGTGGCTGTTGGCGACGGCGAGGAAGACCCTCTCCCCGATGCGGAAGACTTCCCAGTCGGCAGCCCCGAACGTCTGGGAGGGGCGAGGGCGCAGGGGGCCCGCGTGAACAGGGGCCCGCGGGGACCACGGCGGCCGTGCCCACGTTCCCAGCCCCGTCCACCTCTGCTCCCCCTCGCGAGCGGCGGTGCCAGCTACGCCCGCTCCAGCCGCGCCGTCCGTGGTGACTGCTTCTTAGCCACCTGTGCCGCCCGCCGCCCACACCCCGGTGCTGCCGCCCCGCCAGGTCCAGCTGCCACGACGCCTCCTCCAGGAAGCCCTCCCTTCTTCCTCCGGTCTGGCCCTGCACACCAAAGCAACCCCGGGGCACCGCTCACATTTCCCACCACGTGTCCCTGTCTGAGCTTCTCCTTCGGCTCCACCCATGGCCCCATCTCTGGGTTCCGGGCTCGCCCCACCTCATAAATCACTTGTGCCCCTTGAGGGTGAAGCGTGCAGGTCGGCAGGGCAGAGCTTTGGCACAAATGGCCGGCTGCGGGGCCTTTGCCCCAGACCTTGAGCTGCACGAGCTGACTGGCATGCGCGGCCCCCACGGAGGAAGTTTATGTCTCGCTTACAGCAGCGTCTCGGGGGCAGTGGTGGTTTGGGTGCCCAGGGAGGAAGGGGAGTCCCGCCCTGTCCTGAGCCGAAGAGGCGGGCAGGGGCAGGAACGAAGGGAGACGTTTTCTTGGGAAAATAAGGGGCAGGCGCAGGGACACAGGATGACAGGCCAGGTGGCAGGGGCCTGTGGCCGCTGCGAGAGGGTGTAACCACTCTCAGCGGTCCTGAGCCGCCGCCTGTGGATGCTGCGGGGGGTCTCGGCTCCCATGTACACACAGGGGGTTGAGTGAACACCATCTGTCCCCCGAGGCTGGTGAGCGCTGCGGAAGTTCCAGGGACAGACGTGGCATTGAAATGGGCTTTAAACGTTTTTCCTCTGGACGTTCGGCTTCTGACACAGATGGAGACACTTAACACTAGACTGACCCTGTGCGCTCGGATGCAGCACTTAGACAAAGCACCCGGCCATCTGAGGCTCTGGAGAAGGGCCAAGGGCAGGCAGGACCTGGTGAGGGGGTGGGGTGCGACCCTTGAACGCATTTATCTGGCGTCTCCTCTGAGGACACTCCCTGTGGCACGTGGCATGGCACTCAGGTGGACGCAGCAGGCCGGTTGGACAGAGCAGTCAAGGGCAGAGTTTGGGGCTTGCAGAGTGCCTCTGGTGGGAGGGGACGGCCCAGGAAGGAGGGAGCCCGGAGGTGGGGCCCAGAATCCCTGCACTAACTTCTTGCAAGTCCTCGCCCGGCTCCCGCATTGCACACGTGGGGCGAGATTCCAGGGACTCAGGGACAAACCGCAGCTGAGAGGCTGAAAGGTCTGGCCAGAGGCTTAAACAGCTGGGGACACAGCAGCGCTGAGACCTACAGCCAAGAGAAGAAACGGTGAACAGAAAGCGCCCCACGCTGAGCACGTCGGGGGGGGGGGGGGGCTGGCAGACAGACCTGCGCGATGAAGCTCCGTGGGGAAGAGGGAAGCGGGGAGCGATGAGACCGGGAAGCCAGAGCCGCAAAAACGCCGAAGGGGGCCAAACAGAGCTCCCAGCCCTGGAGGGGGAAGGTCTCTCTTCATGGACGCACGGGGTGGGGCCGCGATCCAGACAAAGAACCAGTGACCCAGAGGACAGGCCACTGGATATGATCCGACCGAAGCACAGAAGGCAAAAAATATTACGGTAAAAGTGAACAGCGCCTCGGTGACCTGTGGGGTAACAGCAGGCAGTCCCGCCCACGTGCGATTGGAGTCACAGAAGGAAAGGAAGAGAGACTGAGGCGGGGAAAAAAATTCAAATAAATGCCAGCTAAAAGTTTCCCAAATTTGATTAAAAATGCCAAAGTAAGAGAATCAGAGACCCAAAACAGAGTAAACAGAAAAAGCCGCACCTAGACACATCAGATTCAAATAGCTGAAAGCTGAAGATAAAGAGGAAATCTCAACAGAGGCCAGAGGAAACGCACTCAACTCGGGGGGCCGATGAAACCCGAATTCTCTCCATAGAAAAATGTCTTTCAAATGACCGAAAGCAGAATTCTACAACCAGCGAAAGCAGCCTTCAAAAACGAAGGTCACATAAAGTCACTTTCAGATCAAAGCGACGGATTGAGTTTCCAGCAGCCCCGCTTTACGCGGCGGCCGAAGGACGACTCTGGGCCGAGGGTGGGTTACACCAGGTGGGGGCCGGACTCCGTCGGAGGGACGCAGAGGACACTGGGAGCCGTGTGCGCGTGGGTATGGAGGACGGCAGAAACAATGACCAATGCGGACCTCACGAGTAGGAGTATGTCCGTACTAGCCTGATGGATAGGGAGGGTAAGTAAATTATTTTGTGGTGAGGCTACTACACTGTATGCGAAGGATAGCATGAACTCAAAACATTGCTACAAATTGAAACATTCGTTGTGATTATTGGAGCTACACATTAAATTGATACAAAAAAAGAAGACAGAGAAGACTGTGTATGTCACAAAGGATGTATAAAGAAATCCTAGATAGCGATAATGAAAAGGCAAAAAAAATTAAATATATACCAGAGACTTGAATAGATGTTTCACAAGTAAAACTACAGAAAGCCAACGAGCATGTGAAAAGGTGCCCGCGACCTCTAGCCATGAGGGCATTGCAGCTTAAAAACCACATGGCGATAGCACTTCACACCCAAAGTGTGAAACTAAAAATACAAAGCCGGGCGACGGGAGGATGCGGAGCTGCCGCGCGGAGCACGTGAAACGGTACCGCCGCGTCTTAAAAACCTCAAAAGTTAAACTTAGAATGGCCCAGAATGCCACTCCTCGGTTTCCACTAAAGAGATAAAAAAATATGCCCAGAAAAGCCTTGCATGAGGCGCCCCGGGTAGACTTATTCATAAAAGTCAGAAGCTAACACGGATCCCGAGCCCGTGGGCGGAGAGATGGAAACTCTTTCATGCAACAGAGCGCTACCCGGAGGACGGAGGTCGTGGTGCGTGCGTGCAGCACACACACGTACACACACGCACACACAGGGACGCCGTGTGTGTGCGCACACATACACACATACACACAGGGACGCCGTGCGTGCGTGCAGCACACACACGCGCACACAGGGACGCCGTGCGTGCGTGCAGCACACACACGTTACACACATGCACACACAGGGACGCCGTGCGTGTGCAGCACACACACACACACACACGCACATACACACGGCCCAATGCCAGTCCGCGGAAGCGGTCCCACTGGGGGACGATTAGGCAGGCACAGCCGGGCAGCGACGAGGGAGCCGCTGACGGCGAAGGGGCACCAGGGACCCTTCTGGAGTGAGAGAAACTCCATAGCGGGGTACACCTGTGGGGACAATCAAACGCAAACTCTGAACAGAAAACGCAGGGCTTCTTGCCCAGTGGAACGGGAGCCGGTTTCCTCCTGGTCTTGGAGCCAGAAGGGGCGCTGTTGGTGGCCCTATCCTTCTGTCCCCCACCCCTAGGCGTGCGTGAAGGGGGGGCGGTGGGCGAGGAGGGGCCGCAGGTGGGAGGGGCCGGCGGGCTCCGCCCCCAGCGTTCCCCCGCAGGAATGGGCGTGGCAGCCACGGCCGGATCTGCGTTCCCCCGCCGCCTCTGAACCTGGGAGAATTTGTTTGGGCTGCGTTAGGCCAGCACTCGGGGGCTTTCCCTCGCCCTGTGACCACTGCCGTGAGGACGGGAGGGCGCGTGCGCCCGCGGGAACAGGGACGGGACGACGGCCCGCGTTGGAGCACATCCCTCCCCAGCTCGGGGCCGGGTCCCAGCAGCGCCCCGATGTGGGCGGGGGCTGCGCCTGGGGATGCAGGGGTGCCCAGGCCACGCAGCGGGTTGTCCCCGCGGAGGCAGAACCGGCCCCGCTGCAGGGGCACACCTCCTGACCGCCCAGCGAGGCCTGAGCTTGGGGACAGCGGCACGGTTCTGGAGCCGGACCGGCCGGGGCGGGGCGGGGCGGCTTCCCTTCTGGCGGGTTCCGCACGTGCTGCCTGGCCAGCCTTCCTGTCCCGCGCCCGCCGGCCTCGGCGCCTGGCTGGCTGGGTGCGGCGGGCATCGGTCTGCGGGACGGACCTAGGCGCGTCTACGGGGCGCCGTGCTCCCCGCGCCCAGCAGAGGGCGCCATCGGCCCCGCAGCCCCGCGCAGCCCGCGAGCTGCGGACGTCCCGGGTCTGGGCCAGGGGCTCCTGGACCCCACGGGTCCGGACCTGGCCTGAGAGCGGAGCGCCTGCGTGTAAGCTAGCACAAGGCTCACGAGGCCAAGGACAGGGGACCCGGACACCTGGCGGGGACTGACCCCTCGCTGGCGCCAGGAGCGCGGCCGAGGCCTTTCTGGGTCAGCACGTCCTCGCCTCAGCTCGGCACCGTGAGGTGGCACCATTCTGTCCCCGGGCCACCCACAGCTTCTGAGCGAGCTCAGAGACCCCGGGGGGATGCGGGGCCTGCAGCTCCCTCCGCCGCGTGGGTTCGTGGAGGGCAGGCCCACGTGTGGACGGCCACTGCGACTTCGCAGAACCCGGACGGGGGCGTCAGGCTGCGGGGTCGCGGCGCCCCCACCCGCGCTGGGGCACCCTGTCAGTGGGACACGGAACGCGCGTGCTCACGCCCGCGTGCATACACGTACACGCCCGCATGGTACAAGGGCCAGGAGCTGGTGGAGAGGGCGTCGCCAGACCACCGGGGCTCCCTGGACTCAGACAACTGGCTCGGCCTGCGCCGCAGCGTGGAGGCCGCGCGCACGGGGGCAGGGGGGGGGACGGGTGAGGGGGTGCAGGGGGAGCGGGGTGCTGCGGCTGTGGGAGCACAGGCTGAAGAGCCCTGGCGCGGAGGAGGGCCAGGGCATGGCTGTGGTCATTCCAGTGGCAGGACAACCTCAGTGCCCCCCTGGGGTGCAGTCCCTGCATGCGAGTCACACCAAAACAAATACGGCCCCTCCACCACGCGCCCCTCCAGGCTCATCCAAGCGAGGCAGTGTGCATGGAATGTTCTAGAGGGCGTGAATCACTCCAGCATGCCCCACCGACCTCTCTGCCAGGCTCTTCCCCTATGTGTTTAGGAAACGGCCTGCCCTGCCCATTTTCCCAGCCCCACAGGATGGGGTGGCAGAGTCCCCTGCTCTGTCCCCTCCTCCACCCCAGGCTGCTGGCTCACAGGGACGGCCCACAGGGACAGGCACACCAGGGCAGTCCCTGCCCAGGGCGCCAGGGCGAGGGCCTCGAGGCACTTCTGGCAAATGAGGGGACGGATAAGTGAGCAAAGGGGTATCCCAGCAGCACCCGAGGGAGGAGGGCGCCCCCTGCTGGCAGCAACGTCCTCTCCTCAGGATTCTGACGGGAAGCCAGGTCACTGGGAATGACCTCAGCCCCAGAGCCTTGAGTGGTAGGGGAGGGGCGGCGCCCAGGGCGGAGGGTCAGGGGCGGCGCCCAGGGCGGAGGGTCAGGGGCAGCTGGGGCCGCCAGACCCGTATCGCCGGGTGCTGGTTCCGGGCCGCAAGCGAGGCGGGGCCCGGGGGGGGGGGCTGGTCGAGGCCTTACCAGGAAGGACTGGAAGAGCTGGAAGGAGCCCACCAGCCACACGTACAGGTGGGAGTGCACCTTGGTGGACGTGCCGTTGAAGGCGTTGGCCACCGCCAGGAAGGAGTAGGGCCCCACGGTGAAGAACTCCCAGTCGTAGGCGCCCGACGTGCTGATGGTCTGGTTGGGCTCGAACAGGCGTGTCCTGGGGTTCCACTTGTAGATGACGCTGTCGATGTTGTGGTCGTCACCTGGAAGCCGAGTGCCAGGTGGAGGGAGGCGACAGGGTCTCCAGGGCCTCGCAGTGGCCTTGGAGGGCCCGGCTCACCTGGCGCCCGGCCAGCCCAGCCAGGCCAAGGGCCGCTCTGCGTGTGGCCCTGCGCCCGCTCCCTCGCCAGGCCAGTGACGACCCTCCCGGGCCCAGGGCCACACCTCCCGCCCTCCTCAGGCCCCCTCCAAGTGGCTCCAGAGCCGCCCCCCAGCCTTGCCTCACACCGCCCAGGGTGCCCTTTGCCCTGATTCCCCACAGGCCGGGCACCCTGCCCCCGGCGTCCCTCTGGGCCGGCCTCCCCTGGAAAACTCACTTGCTGTCCTCGGGCTCCTGGGGTCTCCCTGCCCATCGGGGTGGTGGGGGCCCCTCCCAGGCCCCCCACAGAGCTCCTGGCAGATCTCAGACCAGGGGTAAATGCCGAGCCACAGAGCCTGCACCAGGCCTGCACCAGAGACGCGAGTGCACCGCAGGCCCCCGGCAACCCTCGGGGCACGGGCCGGGGCGGAGATGGGCGATTGGGGGGTGCCTGGTCACCCCGGATAGCGGCTGGCCCTTGCCAGCCCCTCCCCACACGTCTCCCCACTACACTCAGACCTTACAGTTTGTGTGCCCCGGGAGGAACAAGGCCCCGCCCCGCCCTCAGCCTGTCCCCACCCACGACCCCAGACACTGGGCCTTCCCAGCTACATCAGCCGGAGCCCCAGAGGGGCACTTGGTCAGCGGGCGAGTCAGCTGGTCGGTTACTTAGTCTGCGGCCAGCTGGCCACTCTCCTGAGGGCGGGTACAGACCCCGTGTCTGTCTTCCTGTCTGGACAGGTGTGGAGTTGCTCAGGTGTGTCGACCCTCAGAGGCACCACCAGGAACTGGGCCGGTGTGACGTTCTATCGTTGTTAAGGAGCCGACAATGAGCCTTGCCCCTATGGGGCTGAGGGCCTGGGCCCTACCTTCCCGGTGGTTGGCCACGGCCAGGAAGTGCTCCCCGGCCACCTCGAAGGCCTCCCAGTCCCGGGCGCTGTGGGTGGGGACCCTCTGGTAGGGCGCGAACCGCAGCCTTCTCTGGCTCCACTTGTAAATGACGGAGAACTCCTGGCCCTTGTCATTGGGGTGGAAGTTAGCCACGGCCAGGAAGACCTGCAGCAGAGACGCAGACGCCTGGTTCCCGTCTTGGGCCCGGCCTGGCGCCAACGGTTCCCAGCGGCCAGGGACGGAGGCCGAGCCCGCAGCGCCGCCGCCGAGGCCTCGGCTGGGGGCCCCTGGGCGGCTCGGGACCTGCGCGGCCCGCTCCGGCCCCACACGCGTGTCCGCGTTCACCAGCCCGTTGGTGCCATTTCTATGCCCCAAACAGGAAAAGGTTTGCGCACAACTGTGTCTGTTTCCGTGGGGCCCGGAAGCAGAAGCCCAGCTACACCCTGCGCGTGCCTAGGTAGCCAGGCAGACGGCTTTCCGCGTACATTTCTGAATTTCCCGATTTTTCTTCGATGTAAAGTTATCGTTTTTGAATAATGAACACATAAAAACCTTTAAAACATCATCAGCCAAATACCCGGCGAGCAGGTCACCATTCACCAGGCCAGCCCGGGGTGGCAGGGTGGGTTTGCTCACTGGTTTATCCCCAGGGGGCCCTGAGGTGCAGACATGGCTGTCCCCGGCAACTGTGTGGTGGTCAGTGAGTGATCTGGGGGACGGGCACGGGAAGGGGACCCCAGGGACCCCAGGGAGCTGGGAGGGAACATTCCCCCACCCCTCCACCCCACCCCCGCAGGGTGCACAGCCGGATGCCCAGCGCAGGCCTGACCGGAAGCGGGGCTGCGTGCAGGGCCCCACACCTGGGGTCTCCCGTGTCCCGGGGTGGGGGGCCACTCTGAGATGATTTCTGCATTGCAGATGGTTCCAAGGCGGAGACCCCAGCATGGTTATAATTTAGGGAGGACGGGCGCACGGAAGACACACGGCTTGGAAACGCCCGTGCGCGGGTGTGTGCGCACCTGCGGACCCCCGCCTTGGCGGGCGCGGGGACCCGCGCGCCTGGATGTGTGCCGGGACAAGCTCCCCTCCCCCCCCCACGCTTCGCGCAGCCCCGACCTCCCGCCTCCGGGGCTCGCAGGGCGGACTCGCCTGTCTCCCGATGGTGAAGTGTCTCCAGGACTGCGCCTGGTGCGTGCGGAAGTCCTGGTAGGCCGCGAACTTGCCGTCGGTCCATCTGTAGATGGCGGACGTGGCCTTCCGGTTGGCGGTGGCCAGGAAGAGCCCGGCCCCGGGGATGGTGAAGACCTCGATGCCAAGCGTCTCGGAGCGCGTGAACAGGCTCTGGTGCTCCTCCACGAAGTCCAGCTTCTCTTTGGCTGGGACGGAGACGCGCAGAGCCGGTGAACGCCTCCGGGAGCCCAGGGGACCCTCCCGGAGCACGACCCCGGGCGTCAGCATGGGGCGGGGTGGCTCCCCCGGGGCGGGTCGTCCCGTGGGTGACACTCATGAGCCGTTCCCCGTGCCGGCCACCGCCCCGGGAGGCTGTGTCCTCAAGTCTTCCGAGGGTGGACTCGAGCCGGAGCGGGTCCCCTTGCCCTGCGGACGCCCCGCGCGGGCGCCCACGGCCGCCTGGACGCGCCCTTCGCCACAGGACCACGGCTGCCGCAGCAGCGCCTGGCTTCCTGGGGCTGGCGGGGTCGAGGGGAGCGCTGGCCCCCCACGAGGGAGCCATCCCCAGGAGCCCCCGTGTCCGTCCCAGACAGGAACGAGGGGAGAGGATGCGCCCTGCCAGCCCCAGTGTGGTGCCCGGGGTGAGGTGGCCTCTCTGCTGGGGGTGGGTCCCCATTCCCAGTGACGCCGCTGTCCGGAGCGGAGCTCCTCCCCCAGTCCCCGCCCACCCGCCGGCTCACCTGCCAGCACGGAGACCCACTCGCTGCCCACGCACAGGTACAGCCCCCTCTGTCTGGCGTCGAACCAGAACTGGGCGTCCTCCATTTTGGTGCACAGAGGACGGGACCCCAGCGTCACCTTCATGTTGGTTTCTGGGGACAGACAAGGAGGATGGGTGGCCGGTGGGACGCTGCTCCCTGGAGGGGGTGGTCCTCCCTTTGCCCTTGAAGCCGGCGGAGGACCCTCTCAGGGGTCTTAACCGAGGTCCGCGGAGGCGGAGAGCGAGGCGCGCGCCCCGGGGGCGTCCGCGCTGCGGGCGGGACTCTGCGGAGCTCCCCGCCGGCTCTGGAGGCGGCGTCTTCCCCTGGATCTGCAGCTCCCCTGAAAATCCTGCCTGAGCACGGCCGCCTTGCTCACCGCCCTGGGACCGGCGGCCAAGAGTTCCCCTAAACTTCCATTTTGCTTAGTTCGTGGCATTCTGACCCCCTCACGTCTCGTAATTGTGCCTTCCTCTCAGGCAAAGCATGCGCGTCCTAACTTCAGAGCGACGTCTGCACTGCAGTCCGGCCGGAGGGCCCGGCTGCGACAACAAACGTGTCCTCACCCCCTGGCAGTGCCCAGCCCCGCCTGGCGGCCAGGCGCCTGCCCAGGCTTCCTCCGCAGGCCCTGGGGTTTGGAAGCATGGTTCCAGGGTCGAGTCACGGGGTCACCGAGCTGGGGTGGCTCCAGAGAGGGTCAGGCTGTGCCCCCACCTCCCTCTGGGGCTGGGAGGGGGACTGGGATTCTCCACGGCGGGGGGGGGGGGGGGTGTTGCCGTTTAAATAAAGTCACCATTGGCATTTACATGGGGACCCTCTGGGCTAGGGGGTCATCGCTGGACCCCGCGGTTTGGCTGCCAATCAGAGACGGGAGGCAAGAAAGGGCCCTAGACCCTGCTCTGGGGCAAAGCGGGCAGCCGGTGGGGGTCAGAGGCTCAAGAGGAAGTCTGGCGGGTGGCGGGTGGCAGCAGCGAGGGCTGGATGGCTGCGGCCCCTGACCGCAGGGATGTTCCCCTGACCGCGGGGATGTTCCACTGACCGTAGGGATACTTCAGCACCTCGTTGTCTTCCGGTTCCCCCGTCAGGCCCTGCAGGACGGGGGGGATGGACAGCACGAGCTCGGCGTTCCTGCACGGGCACAGCCTGGCAGTGGCGTCCGAGCCGGGCAGCAGGACCAGCTGCCTCACCAGGCCCTGCGGGGGGGGGGGGGGGGCGCAGCGTTCAGGCCCCAGGGCCGGCCAGGGCTGGGTGGGGCCGACGCACCGCCAGAGCTAAGAGAGAAGGGTCTGCATGTGGGGGGTGTCGGGAGCGCCAGTGGGGAGCTGGACACCTTCTAAGGTAATTAAACCCCAAAGGGATTTTTTTCTGTGGACTAGGGTGACTGGCCTGCATCGCTTATCCACTCATCTGTCCGTCCGTCCAGCCAGCCAGCCATCACCAGTCTGTCCAGCTATCTGTCCATCTACCAGTACGCCCATCCGCCCGTCCATTCGCCTGTGCGAGGATGCCATCAGTAGACACTCGCGGGGACTGTGTGTCGGACAGTGGACATGCAGGAAACCAAAGCCCCTGAGGCGGTCAGGGCCACGGTGAAGAGACAGCCCCTGGAGGGCTCCGGGAGGCCCGGCCGCGGGTCATCTTCTCAGCGTGGGAGGGGCGGGCAGGGCAGGGCAGGGTGTGACACGCGGCGGCGAGGCCGTGTGTGCAGAGGGGCCGTGCAGGGTGTGCCTGGCGCGTGTGGGGCTCCGCTGTGCCGAGTGTTCCCCGTTCCCGTCCGTCACGTGCAGCAGTCGGGGCAGCAGGCCGCACGCGGGCGGGAGGTGCAGGCGGGAGGCGCGGGCGGCACCCCCACTCACCGTGAACAGGCCCTTGCTCCTCCTCCGGCTGCCGATGAAGAAGCGAGCTCCTCGCACCGACAGGGCAGCTGGGAAGGGCACATCGGCAGCGCTGGAAAAGGCGGAGGAGGGTTTTGGGGCCGAGGGGGGACAGTGGCCGCCCATCTGTGCAGACCGGGGCGGCAGGAACGAAGGGCCACGGGACTGGGCCGTGCGAGCGGCAGGAATTCAGCCCCTCGTAGTCCTGCCGAAGCTCTTGGGGGGCCTCCCTGCCCCTTCCAATGCTGGGGGCTCCTGGCTCATGACCAAATGGCTCTGCTCTCTGGCCACATTGTCACATGGCTCCTCTCGGATCCTCTTCTCATAAAGACACCAGTCACTGGATCGGGGCTCGCTGCGTGCCAGTGTGACTGCAGCCTAACTGCAGAGTTCGGTCTCCACACGAGGCCCATTCTCAGGTCCTGGGGGACGCCCTAGCCCAGGACAAGGGTGTCTGGCAAGGGCGCATGCTGGGGCAGTGGTCAGCGGCCCCCGCCATCTCACAGAACCTCGGGGGGCTTCTGCGGGCACAAGTCCCCGGGCCGACCAGCCTCCGCTGGGCCCGGGGGGCAGATGATGTCGGGACGGATGGTTCGCCTCCCTGGTGAGTCCGGGGCGTTGGAAGATGTGCAAGTGGGGGCCAAACTCCAGGGGCCGGCGAGAAGGCGGGTGCCCTGCTGGAGGGGGCAGCATGGCTGCCCAGCGACCCCTGGGCCACGAGGCCGCGTCCTCTTGTCAAAGCACCTGCGCCTTCCAGTCTGCCATGTGGCCGCAGCGCCCCGTGGCGGGGGAGGGGTTGGTACAGGCAGGCGTGTTTTAAAAAAACGTATAAATACTGCGGATTCTTTTTATTATGGCATAAGTTTCATAATAACCAAGCAGAGTAAGGTTCCACATATTTGATATAATGATAAATTTAATGTGAACTGGACCGTTCGTGCTTAGAGTTTCCAGCCCCACTCGGCAGGATGGCAACTGAAGGCCCTTTGAACTGTCGTCAGCTGGAGGGGGTGTGGGGACGCACCCCTCCCAGGTCGGCTTGCTGACTTCCAGGCCGTAGATGGGGACCAGGAGGCGACCAGGACGAGAAACCGACTTGGCTTCTGAGTGCCGGGTGCTGTTCAGGCCGCGAGGCGTGGCTCTGAGTGCCTGCCCTGCCCAGCCGCCCTGGGCCTTGGCCACGCAGCTTCCTTTGGGGTCTGGCAGCTGAGTTCTTCCCCACGGCCCTGTGTGGCCTTTAGCCCAGGGAACCGCACCCCCCGAGGGCCCGCCTGGCCCAGCTCCGGCTGCAGCCCAGGCCGTGGGCCGGGCATTGGCGCCCGCCCCGCCCCCGCGGCCTTACTGGAGGCAGGTTCACCGTCCACTCACCGATGACCCGGGCACTCGATCACAGTGGATGTTTCTAACCTTGACCCACCGCAGCCTGCACTGCATGACACCGGCCAACCCTGGACGGCCACACGGGACCCGGCACACAGCGCCAGGCGACCCACTCCCCAGCATCCTGGTACCTACATGTCCACAGGAACGCCGCAGTCCGTCGTGAGGGAAAAGGAGCTTTCAGACACAGCCAGGACCAGCGTGTGCCACTGGCTGTCCATCAGGGCGGGGCTCCAGAAGGACACGCGGGTCTGCCAGGCGCCGGCCGCGTCCTCGCTGAGAAACAGGAAGTGCAGCCGCGTGGGCGAGAACCTCAGGCCCAGCAGCAGGGCGTCCGGGCCCTCTGCCAGCACCGAGAGCAGGTACTCGTTCGTCTGCAAGAGAGGCGGCAGGTGAGGCCCGGCAGGTGAGCGCGGGCAGGCGAGGGTGGGCAAGTGAGTGCAGGCAGGGTGAGGGCACATTAGGTAAGGTGGGCAGGCAGGATGGGCCTGATGGAGTAACCATGTCTGCGATAAAACTCGGTGCACTGCTCACACCTGGGAGAATGGCTACTCTCGAAGGAACAGAGAGCGGCAAGCGCTGGCAGGGTCGCGGAGAGACCGGGGCCCGCGCGCAGTTGGTGGGCACACTAGATGCTGCTTCAGCTGGGAAAACACCACACAGCTTCCTCCGCTTAATACTGAGTCGCCACGTGACCCAGCAACCCCGCTCCTGGGTGTGAACCCCAAGGAACTGAAAGCAGGGACTTAAAGAGATGTTTGCACCCCACGTCACTGCCGCATCCTTCACAGGAGCTAAATCATGGATGCAACCCGGTGTCCCCCTGTGGTCCATGGACGAGCAAGGAGCATCGTTCAGCCTCGGGGAGGAAGTTCTGCACCAGCATGAGGACCGTGAGGACCTTATGCCCTGCAAAACGAGCCAGGCGGAAAGACAAACGTCGTGTGATTCCACTAACATGAGGTGCCTGCGGAGGTCACGTTCATAGAGATGTAGATGGCGGTGCCGGGCGCTGCGGAGGGGGCTGGGCAGTGAGTGCTTGATGGGGACAGAGTTTCACTCAGGGAAGATGGAAAAGGTTCTGGAGATGATGGTGGTGATGGTTACGCAACACTGATAATATGTCTAGTGCCACTTTGCATATAAACATGGTTAAAATGGTAAACTTCATGTTAAGTGTATTTTAACAGAATTTTTAAAACCACGCATCCCACTACCGGCCTCCCCCTCCGCCCCCGCGATGGTGACCTCAAACGCAGCGTGAACTCGAAACTCAGCAACTGCAGCACAGCTTAGAAACAACGTACACAGTCCGGCTGACGGCACAGGAACAGGGCGGACCTGATGACGTGTAACGGCAGTGAGAAGTCTGCCATCCCCTACTCTAGCACGAGGGAAAGGGCGAACAGCTGACAAGGACCAAACCGGAACCCAAAAGCACCTGCCCAAAGGAGCTGCAGAGTGCGACTTTCTTAGCGCGTCTGCGGAGCACCACGCACGCCTCATTCTGTGATGTCATTCTAAGGAAGTGAAAAGCCACCTTGGTCCTCGTGTTTAATTTAGCGCCTGATTCGGCGAAGTCCACTTGGCTCAGCGTGGGAAACACGGCCTCTGGCCACTGCTTTGCTGACATTCCTGGGTGAGGGCCAGAGTCCCAGCGTGACCTGCTCAGAGGAGTCAGGTCACACCTTGTGGGAGGGCTCAGTCACTCTTCCCAGGAATGCTCGTGGCTGCAGAGGCCCCTGTCTGCTCAACACCATGTGTCCCCTAACCCACCACCATGAAGTCACATGAGAGAAGCAATCAGGTGATGAAGTAAGTTTATTGGGGTACCCGGGGAGGTGATGACAGAGAAACTGGGAGGGAAGGACAGGTGACCCAGGGGCAGGTGGTCAGGTCAGGACAGAATGCCGCAGGCCCGGGGAACCCTGTCCAGGTGGGGGAGCCACCTGACACAGGACAGGAACAGACTGAGGGGTGGCTGGGAGGACTGAGGTCACAGGGTGGGACCTGGGTCAGGCAGGTCCTAGGGAGATGTGTCCGGTCAGCAGCAGGACTTCTGGGCGGAGGCGGGGCCGCAGCAGGCCACGCGGGAGCACGCGGGGCGGCAGAGCAGGGACACGCAGGAGGCCGGGCGGCAGCAGCTGGGCCGGCAGGAGGCGGCGGGGGCACAGCAGGAGGAGGCGGGCACGCAGCAGGCGGGCCTGCACACGGGGCGGCAGACAAGGGACACGCAGGAGGAGGGTCTGCAGCAGGACGCGGGGCAGGGGCTGGGCTGGCAGCACGAGGGGGCTGGGCAGGGGGCGGCCCCGGAGCAGACGGGCACACAGCACACGGGCCTGGAGCAGACGAGCGTGCTGCAGACGGGCGTGCTGCAGACGGGGGTGCCGCAGACGGGGGTGCCGCAGACGGGCGTGCCGCACACGGGGGTGCCGCAGACGGGGGTGCCGCAGACGGGCGTGCCGCAGACGGGCGTGCTGCAGACGGGGGTGCCGCAGACGGGGGTGCCACAGACAGGGGTGCCGCAGACGGGCGTGCCGCAGACGGGCGTGCTGCAGACGGGGGTGCCACAGACAGGGGTGCCACAGACGGGGGTGCCACAGACGGGGGTGCTGCAAGTGGGTGTGCAGCAGATGGGGGTCCTGCAGACGGGGGTGCTGCAGACGGGCGTGCTGCAGACGGGGGTGCTGCAGGTCAGTGTGCAACAGACAGGTGTGCTGCAGCAGGTACTTGTGCTACAGACGGGCACACAGCAGGCCTGCTGGCAGGGCGAGGAGGTGCAGCAGGAGGGCTGGCAGCTAGACTGCGGGCAGCACAAGGCCGTGCAGGAGCTGCTGCAGGCTGATTGGCAGGGGCTGAGCCCACAGGCCGCCTGGCAGCAGGGGCTCGACACGCAGCTCCCTGGGGTGCAGACGAGGGTCAGGCTGGGGGTCAGGGTGCAGCAGCTGGGGACACAGCAAGTGGGGGCACAGCAGGAGGGGGCGCAGCAGCTCTCTGGGCTCTCGTCCACCTGCAGGGAGTCAGTGCAAGAGTCCCAGGCACCGGGCAGGCAGGCGGGGACGGCATAGTCGAGGTCGCTGGAGCAGACGGACAGGGCGGAGGCGGCCATGGCGGGTTGTGGAGCTGGAGGTGAGCTGGGAGGAGGGAGTGAGTGTGAGTGTGTGAGTGAGTGTGTGAGTGTGTGAGGAGCCTGGGCTGTCCGCTTTTATACTCCTCCCTGGCTTGTTTTCCATCGCGAGGCCCCACGCCCCTTCCTTGTTTGTGCTGGGACTCAGGGAACTCTCATTAGTGCCCGTGCTGCGTTTCGTTCTGTGAGGCGTCGCTCAGCCATAAACTCCTGCTGTGTTTTGGGGTCCGTGCTAAGCTGCTCTGGTCTGTGCCGTCGGGGGAGTGCATGTGTGAAGTTGGCTCGCGCCGGGCCGCACTGGCCGTGTGGCGTCCTCTCTCCCCTAATCCAGCAGCGTTGTGTGACAACAGGGACAGGTCCTGCGCACACCAGGGACTCTGCTCTTCCGGCGCCGTCGCTGTCAGAGTGCGAGCTGCAGAGCCCAGGTCAGCGAGGGCCTGAGGCCGGGACGTGACTCGCCGCGGGGCCCCAGCACCCCCCGTGGTGCAGGGACCTCCCCGGGGCGCGTGGCAAGCCGGTGGCGTGGACAGTGTGGTGGCGCACCGCCGTGTCCTCCCTGGGTGGGCAGTGCACATGCCTGTCGTCCACCTGACGCCGGGCCGGCCACGCCCTGCCACGCGGGCTGCATCTGCCCCACACCACGGAGCTGCGCGTGTGCCGCAGCGCCCCCTGGCGCCGCTGCAGACGGAGCAGCCGCGGCCACCCGGCCTCCGACCCACAAGGATCGCTTGTGCTTCCTGTTGATGGTCTTGACTGTTAGCAGGAAAATTCCTGGGGCCACCCAGCCAGACTGCAACGTCATCGACTTCTCTTTTCTTCTGCACATAATCTCCACGGGGCTTTTGGGGCTCTGCTAGGTCGGTTTCCCTCCCTCTGGTGCTTTCCACCTCCTGAGTGTGTTCTCTGTGCAGCAGGTCTCCCCGTAGGATGATCCCGCCGTGTGCCAGGTGGCCCCGGGTGACGGTCCGCCCGTGTGATGGTTCCCCCGCCTGATGCTTCCGCCGCATGATGGTTCCGCCGCGTGATGGTTCCCCCGCGTTATGATTCCCCCTCGAGATGGGTCCGCAGCGTGATGACTCCCCCGCGTGATGGATCCGCCGCGTGATGGTTCCCCCGCGTGATCGTTCCCCCGCGTTTTGCTTCCGCCGCGTGATGGTTCCCCCGCGTGATCGTTCCCCCGCGTTTTGCTTCCGCCGCGTGATGGTTCCCCCGCGTGATGGATCCGCCGCGTGATGGTTCCCCCGCGTGATTGATCCGCCGCATGATGGTTCCCCCGTGTGATTGATCCGCCGTGTGAAGGTCCCCCCGCGTTTTGCTTCCGCCGCGTGATGGTTCCCCCGCGTGATGGTCCCCCCGCGTGATGGTTCCCCCGCTTGATGGATCCACTGCGAGATGGTTCCGCCACGCGATGCTCCCCCCGCGTGATGCTTCCGCCGCGTGATGGTTCCCGCGCGTGCCCAGTGACCGGCGTGATGGTTCCCTCGTGTGCCAGGTCCCCCTGCGTGCCGGGTCTCCCTGGGTACGGCATGGGCACCAGGCTCGAGCCTTCAACGACCACGGGCAGCCACGCGTGGGGAGCCCGGGCGCCCGAGGGACGCGCTCAGCACCCGGCGCCCAGCGACCCCGCACCGCGCCGCGGGCAGGGACCACAGGAGCGGCGGGCGCCTCGCCCGGGGACAGGCTGGCGGGACGATGTCCCCGCGAAGTCTGGGCTTCAGACTCTCACCCTTCCCGCCATCCTGTTCCCACATGGCTTTCCACTCAGGCCTCTCAGCACCTGGGAAGAGTATGGACGGCAAGACAGACGGGGAGAAATTCAACTGAGTTGTGGGCTGTGTTGATTTTGTTTGTTTTCTGAGTTATCAAAATAATATAGATTTGAGCCTGGCCTGTACTCAGACATATATATATATATAGATATAGATATATGTATGTATGTATGTTTATATATATTACATGCACATATTACATACATACATATATATATAGTGCATATGAGGGGGGGGGAGGGAGAGCGCGCAGACATGTCTGCTTCCCCACGAGTCGGAAGGCCGCGACGCACCTAGCGGGGAGACGAGTCGCATGCGTGGCTGAGCGGGGGACGCGGCCCGGCGTAGAGCAGGACGCGCGTCCAGTCAGGTGTCTGTGAACAGAGAGCCACCGCGAGCGGGCCGCGTGTGCTCGGCGGGGCGGCATTGCTACCCCGGCGCGCACGGTGGCTTCGCAGGAGGCCGCGGCCAGGGATAACGGGAGCGGGCGGCCGAGTGTGAGCGAGTGTGCGTGTGTGTGCACAGTGAGGGGGCAGATGAGGGCTCGTGGAGGGGGCCGACCCTGAGCAGGGACGTGGCTGCGGCAGACAGAGTGCGAGAGGCGCTGTTCGCGGCCGCACTTCAGACGTGTGTCGTGTGCTCCATGCGCTCCTCGGTGGCCCTGCAGGTACCTGCAGGGCAGGCGGCGGACCCGGGTCACGGCGGGGAGGCTGTGTCAGAGAAGAGTGGGGAGCCCCGGAGAGGAGGCCATCGGCGAGGGAGGCGACGACTATGACTCCACCAAAGTCCAGTCCCGGAGCTCCGCGAACTAACGCACAGAAACCGGACACGCAGGATACTGTCATTGTCCCCCAGAGGACGGGAGCACGTGATTCGTCCTAGAATGCCAACCCCTGTGGTCTCTGGAGCTCGAGGACACGTGGAAAGTGGATGCACGGACAGGAGCCCCCGGAGGGAGGGTCTCTGGTGATGACAAATCTGAGCTCCGGCCAAGAGGTCCGGGTCCTGATGTCACCAACGCCCTGGCCTCCGGTTCCCCGCTCACACAGTGGCGGCAGTCCTGTGTCCCCAAACATGCGATGTTTAAACCACGAGAAACATTCTGAATGATGAAAACCGGCTGCCTGCTGACTGTGAAGGATCAGCACCCCGGCTGCGCCGGGGAGCACCCACCACCCCACGCCCACGCTCGGAGGACGCTCCTGGGACCCTGCCCACCCACTCCTGCCTCCCCAAGGACACAATGGGACAGGTTCCTGAACGAGACGATGCAGGAAGTTAACGAGCTGGACGACGTCCCAGGCAAACAAACACGAAGCCGGAAATGGGGGCTGAGGTGCCTGGGACACCGCGCCAGGAGAGTATAAGAGCCGCCAAGCCCGGAACCTCACACACTCATCCTCACACTCACCGCCTATCCCAGCTCCCCCCCAGCCCCACGACCCGCCATGGCCACCTCCGCCCTGTCCGTCTGCTCCAGCGACCTCAGCTACGCCAGCCGCGTCTGCCTGCCCGGTGCCTGGGACTCTTGCACTGACTCCCTGCAGGTGGACGAGAGCCCAGAGAGCTGCTGCGCCCCCTCCTGCTGTGTCCCCAGCTGCTGCACCCCGGCCCCCAGCCTGACCCTCGTCTGCACCCCAGGGAGCTGCGTGTCCAGCCCCTGCTGCCAGGTGGCCTGCGGGCTCAGCCCCTGCCAATCAGCCTGCAGCAGCTCCTGCACGGCCTCGTGCTGCCCGCAGTCTAGCTGCCAGCCCTCCTGCTGCACATCCTCGCCCTGCCAGCAGGCCTGCTGTGTGCCTGTCAGGTGCACGCCCATCTGCAGCACGCCTGTCTGCAGCACGCCCGTCTGCGGCACCCCCGTCTGCGGCACCCCCGTCTCCGGCACCCCCGTCTGCGGCACCCCCGTCTGCGGCACCCCCGTCTGCAGCACGCTCGTCTGCTCCAGGCCCGTGTGCTGTGTGCCCGTCTGCTCCGGGGACGCACCCTGCCCAGCCCCCTCGTGCTGCCAGCCCAGCCCCTGCCCCGCGTCCTGCTGCAGACCCTCCTCCTGCGTGTCCCTCGTCTGCCGCCCCGTGTGCAGGCCCGCCTGCTGCGTGCCCGCCTCCTCCTGCTGCGTGCCCGCCTCCTCCTGCTGTGCCTCCGCCACCTCCTGCCGGCCCAGCTGCTGCCGCCCGGCCTCCTGCGTGTCCCTGCTCTGCCGCCCCGCATGCTCCCGCGTGGCCTGCTGCGGCCCCGCCTCGGCCCTGAAGTCCTGCTGCTGACCGGAAACATCTCCCTCGGACCTGCCTGACCCAGGACCCACCCTGTGACCTCAGTCCTCCCAGCTGCCCCTCAGTCTGCCTGTCCCGTGTCAGGTGGCTGCCCCCACCAGGACAGGGTCTCCCGGGCCTGCAGCGTCCTGTCCTGACCTGACCTCCTGCCTCCCAGGAGGCGCCTCCACCTGCCTCTGGGTCACCTGTCCTTCCCTCCCAGTTTCTCTGTCGGTCACCTGACCATGACTCCCAACCTGTCATCACCTCCCCAGGCACCCCAATAAACTCACTTCATCACCTGATTGCTTCTCTCACGTGACTTCATGGTTCGGAGGGGTGGGGGCCACACGGTGCTGAGCAGACGGGGGCCTCCTGCAGCCACGAGCATTCCTGGGAAGAGCGACTGAGACCCCCCAAGGGGCCATGGCCTAACTCCTCTGGGCAGGTCACGCTGGGACTCTGGCCCTTGCCCAGGAAGGTCAGGGCCTGCTGAACCCACGCCCAGGGCTCCCCGAGGCTTGTTGCCCGCATATGGGTCCTGGTCTAGGGCGTCCTCAGGTCCTCGGACCGTTTCACCCACTGTCCCGCCCGGGCAGCCCACCCCCCAGAGTCGCCCGTCTGGAGCCGGTCTGGGACTCAGCAGTGCCGCCTCTCTGGGCCCGGGGCCCCCCTGCTGTCCGCCCGCAGGTCTAGCTTCGGCTGAGACCTGGTGGGCGAGGGAGGAGCTGCCCCGAGCTCACAGGACTGGACATGGAATCTAACCATGAAGTGTGCAGCGCGGGGGTCACAGAGTTGCGATTCAGGCCTCAAGGTGGCGACGGGTGCGGACGGCGGCTGCTCTGCGTCGGTGCGAAGGCGGCTCCTCGGGGCGCAGGCTGCCCGGGGTGCAGCTGTCCAGGAGCATCGCCCAGTGGCCTGGCACACACGTCAGCTCCGTGTGCTATTTCACTTTCTGACGTTTCGGTTAACAGTAAGTTTATTTCATTTTCAACTCTTTCTTGCTACTGTGTAGAAATTCGATTGGCTCTCGCATGTGGACGCTGCATTGTGTAACCTTGCCGAGTTCACTCGTGATCTGATAGCTTTTTTGCACGTTCTCTGTATGATGACAACCATATTAAATATATTGAGACTTGTTTTATGGCCTAGCATATAATTTATTTTGGTGAGTGTTCGATATGCACTGGAAAAAAAACGTGAATTCCGCTCTTGTTGGGATGATATATTGCATAAATGTCAAATAGATCAGGTTAGTTTGTGGTGTTTTGGGTTTTAGTGTTTTCTATATACTTATTGATTTCATCGAATTAAGAAAATATCTGGCCATCATCTCTTGAAACATCTCCTTGGCCTCTCCCCCACCTTTTTTCCCAGTAACTTTAATTGGATGTGTCTTAGATCACTTAACATTGGTCCCCAGGTCGCTGAGGCTCTGTGAATATTTCATTATTTCATCTTTTTCTCAGTGTCCTTTGGTTTGGCTCATTCCTACGGCCGCATCTTCGGGTCACTTGGTCTGATCTCCCGCAGTGTCTAATCCACTCTCGAGCTCATCTTTTTAATTTTTTACTGTCGATGTTGTATTTTTCAGCCTTCGGAAGTCCATTTCGTCCTCTTTCGTATCCTCCGCTTCTCTCCTCATCATGCTCATGTTTTCCTTTAAGTTCCCGAACATATTTATAGTGGTTGTTCTAAGCACCTCGCCTGCTCATTCTATCGACTCTGTCATTTCTGGGTTTATTTCTATACGGTTTTATCTCTTGGGCGTGGGTGGCATTTTCCTCTTCTTCACGTGTCTGGTACCTTTTTAGTGAATGATGCGTTTTAATAGAATAAGACCATGACGTCGTCGAACGTCATACTTCGTTCCCTTTGTTTACGGAGCGCGGGGCTCTGTCGTGCCTGGCAGTTACTACTCGTGGCTCAGTCGGGTGCGTCTCATGCTCCCGCGCTTGCTTTGGAGTTTTGTCGGACAGATCTGGAGAAGCCTTTCCTCGCGAGCAGGTGTGGCCCTCCCGCTGAGAAGCGGC
This sequence comes from Rousettus aegyptiacus, assembly GCF_014176215.1. Taxonomy (NCBI): domain Eukaryota; kingdom Metazoa; phylum Chordata; class Mammalia; order Chiroptera; family Pteropodidae; genus Rousettus; species Rousettus aegyptiacus. Next base: position 1,092,317 of record NW_023416296.1, on the reverse strand, counting down.
TCTTCCCGGCTCCGCGCTGAATGCCTCTGGAAGGCGGCGAGGACTCTCGGCGCTCTCGCTGGGAACGGTCCTGCCCTCAGCCCCGCGCACCCTCTTGGGACCGTTCTCGCCACTTCCCGGGACTCTGAGCTCTGAGTGATCGGCTTAGGTTCGGCAGTGGATTCAAGGGGACCCCGTGGGTGTGACCCGTGTATCTCCTTCCTCTCCACATCCGCTCCGGGGATCCCAGCGGCCTCACCCTCGTGGACGCTGATGCCTACCCCTGCGGCTCCGTGGACCGACCAGGCCGTCTGTCTTCAGCTCCATGTGCTCGTGCGGGGACCTCTCGCAGCCCGCGCCCCGGGGCGACCCCAGGGCTGCCTCCTCCGTTTCCCTCCTCTCGGTTGTCCAGTGTCTGAACCTGGTGCCTTGTATTTTTGCCCCGTTTTCTTCTTGCTTAGGGAGGACGAGTCAGGGCCGTCATGGCCAAAGTAAAGTCGGACCCCTTGTTTCCAAAAAGTCAGTTTCTCTTCCAGTCCAATCCTTGGCTGCCCTCTCTAACTCCTCAAATCATCCCTGGTTTGGGGACCGAGTCTGCCTGCTTCCACTCTGGGAAATGCTCCCGGCCAATTCGAGGCCGACCCGAGACGCCCCTGCCACCCCAGGGCCTGGCCCGTGCGGCCAGCTTTCTCCAAGTGGGAGTGGGGCTTGGAGGCCCCGACCGTGGGTCCCGGAGAGGTTTCGCCTGTTCCGCCCAGGGCTCAACAGTGTCCTGTGTGCGCAGACCCCGCGTTGAATGCGTCCGTGGCGAAGTTACGAAGTCCGATCAAGGAAAAGAAATAGTTGGTGAATAAAAGTACAAGCGGGTGAAGGATAAGCTCTAGATGGTCTCGGATGGCTAACCTGTGCCGCCCGGGCCCGCAGGAAGCTGCCCGGGACGCTGCTGGATGGCAGCGTGTCGCGGACAGAGGGGAGACGCGGGCACGTGGCCACGCGGAGGAAAGACAGTGAAGACACGTAGACGTTAGCGCAGTGCTCAGAGTCAGGGGCGTTTATTGGTCAGTTTGCTCAGGTGTGTCCGGAGAAGGCTCTGTGTCAGGGACTCACGGAGGGCGAGTGGGCCCTCGTGAGGGGCGGGAGAGAGGGAGGGGGCCACTGCCATGGGGACTTCCTAGGAGCCCGCACGGGCCGTGGCCTCGAGTACGGCCACTTAGTTCTGGCTGGAGCAGTAGACGCCAGGAAGTGGTCTAAGTGCTAGAGCTGCTCAGGACGTGGCGGCCAGCTGCCAAGGGGGGATCTGACCCCGGCCTGAGTGAGGGGACACCTGATATGGATTGGGAATGGACTGAGGGGCGGCTGGGAGGACTGAGGTCACAGGGTGGGTCCTGAGCCTGGCAGGTCCGAGGGAGATGTGTCCGGTCAGCAGCAGGACTTCAGGGCCGAGGCGGGGCCACAGCAGGCCACGCGGGAGCACGCGGGGCGGCAGAGCAGGGACACGCAGGAGGCCGGGCGGCAGCAGCTGGGCCGGCAGGAGGCGGCGGGGGCACAGCAGGAGGAGGCGGGCACGCAGCAGGCGGGCCTGCACACGGGGCGGCAGACGAGGGACACGCAGGAGGAGGGTCTGCAGCAGGACGCGGGGCAGGGGCTGGGCTGGCAGCACGAGGGGGCTGGGCAGGGGGCGGCCCCGGAGCAGACGGGCACACAGCACACGGGCCTGGAGCAGACGAGCGTGCTGCAGACAGGCGTGCTGCAGACGGGGGTGCCGCAGACGGGGGTGCCGCAAACGGGGGTGCCGCAGACAGGGGTGCCGCAGACAGGGGTGCCGCAGACAGGGGTGCTGCAGACGGGGGTGCCGCAGACGGGGGTGCCGCAGACGGGGGTGCCGCAGACGGGGGTGCTGCAGACGGGGGTGCCGCAGATGGGGGTGCCGCAGACGGGCGTGCCGCAGACAGGGGTGCCGCAGACGGGGGTGCCGCAGACGGGGGTGCTGCAGACGGGGGTGCCGCAGATGGGGGTGCCGCAGACGGGGGTGCCGCAGACGAGGGTGCTACAGACAGGGGTGCAGCTGACGGGCACACAGCAGGCCTGCTGGCAGGGCGAGGAGGAGCAGCAGGAGGGCTGGCAGCTAGACTGCGGGCAGCACAAGGCCGTGCAGGAGCTGCTGCAGGCTGATTGGCAGGGGCTGAGCCCACAGGCCACCTGGCAGCAGGGGCTGGACACGCAGCTCCCTGGGGTGCAGACGAGGGTCAGGCTGGGGGCCGGGGTGCAGCAGCTGGGGACACAGCAGCTGGGGGCGCAGCAGGAGGGGGCGCAGCAGCTCTCTGGGCTCTCGTCCACCTGCAGGGAGTCAGTGCAAGAGTCCCAGGCACCGGGCAGGCAGACGCGGCTGGCGTAGCTGAGGTCGCTGGAGCAGACGGACAGGGCAGAGGCAGCCATGGCGGGGCGCGGGTCTGAGGTGAGCTGGGAGGAGGGAGTGTGTGAATAGAGGGTGTGAGTGAGTGTGTGAGGTGCCTGGGCTGTCAGCTTTTATACCCTCTGGGTGTGTGTGGCCCCCGCTCGAGGCTCCCACGCCCTGCCTTCCTTGTCGGTGTTTTGAGTCCTAAGAAACAGCCCTTATACTTCCGGGTTGGACAGGAAGGAGTCGCCGCCTGCAGCGTTCCTGTCCTGGCTGGAGTGGCGTGACCCCCTGACCTTGTTTGTCTCCTAAGCAAACAGCACAGGGACGATCCGGAGCCCCAGGGCACTGCCTGGCCCAGCTCCAGGTCTTCCCTGTGACGTTCCAAGTGAGGGGCGACTCTGAGTCCGCGGCGGGGCCACTCGGCGTCAGGGCACTGCTGCTCGTCCGCGTGGGACATCCCCACGCACCGAGGGCTGAAGAGGGGACAGACCGGCCAAGGAGCGGAGGGGTAAGTGGGGAGGCGGACAGAGGAGGGTCTCAAACACAGAATTACACAGGGGAGAAGCCCGAAGCAGACGCCATGGCCGGAAGCCCCCCCCCCAGTCATCCCAGTGGGATTTGAGCCAGTGCGGGAAGGAAGCCCGGGCCTGTGGACGCGGCTTTTGGACCAAACGTGGGGCAGGATGAGTGGAAACGGTGCGTTCCGGACACGCTGGTGACATATCTGACAGCGACCATGAAACACATCCTGAGAGCCCAGAGCGGTCAGCCTCCTGCGTCCCTCGGCCAGTCGAGATGCGGCAGGTAACGGCGCCCGTCTTCCAAGTCCGGGGGACACGGCCTCCGTGATCTGACCCCCGGTCCCCTGGGCGCCGGGAGTCGAGGCTCTGCCACTCACGCACTACGTATCCAAACGTCCTGAGCACACGCGGTCAGGCCAAACAGAACGCAGACCACAGGGAAGTCAAACACAGAAAATGTCAGAGTAAAAGGCCTGCGAAAAGCAAGCCGATGTTCTCGACCTGTTCAGAGAGAGGAAACCTACCTGCTCGACCTCACAGAACCGGCGGCCGGATCCCCACCCCCGGCACTTAGTTCTCTCCGTGGCGTGTGGGTTTGTGAGTTTGACAAAGGCCCACGTGCCACAGTGTCCCCTACTGAAGAATCCCATCGCCCTCAGAAACTCCTTCCTTCCTCTGAAGCGCTGGCCGCCGCTGGTCCTCAGCCTCCACAGCTGCGTCTCCGTAAACTGTCACACACACAGGACCGTACCGTATGCAGCCTCTGGGGTCCGGCTTCCTCCACTCAGCACGATGCGCGTGGGTCCGTCTGCATCGCCGCGGACACCGGGGCTCGCTCCTTCCGACGGCCGCGGAGCGCTCCGCCGCATGCACGTCCGGCCATCTGTGTGTTCGTTTCGGTTGTGACGATCGCGAATGAGCTGCTGGAGACAGTCCGTGTGTAGGTGTTTTCATGACGAGGACTCGTCATTTCTCTGGGGCAAACACTTGGGCGCGGCATAGCTGGGTCACCCGTCAAGTGTGTGCTCATCTCGATAAGCAACCGCCACGTCGTTTTCCGAAGCGACCGTGACATTTCGGCGTCTCCCCCAACAGTGCGTGAGCTGCGACCCTCGCCTGCCCGCCGGCAGGGCGGCCTCTCCAAGCCGTAGCCACCCCGGCAGGCGCGGAGGGCGGCTCGGCGCGCTTTCCGCCTGCATCTCGCCAGCGGTTACTGAAGCGGGGTGTCTTTGATACGTTTATTTGCCATCGATGCATCTTTCGGGCGTTTCTTCATCTCTTCGGCATTTCCTTCTTCTCTGTTAGGGGTTCCTGATTTTGAATTTTGAGATTCATTATGAATTTTGGCTGCACGTACTTTGGTCAGATGTTTCATCTGCAAAGATTTTTCTAGGATTCTGCGGCTTGTCTTGACTGTTAACAGTATCTTTTAAATGGCGAAAGAGTTTAATGTTAATAAAATTCAGTTTAGCATTTTTCAAAGCTCACGCTTTTGGTGTTGAATCAAAGAACTCTGCCTAACACAAAGTCACAGAGATTTTCTATGTTTCCTTCAGAAATTATAAAACTTTGACATTTTTACATTCAGGTTATGATGGATTTCGATTACACTTTTACATTAAGTGTGAGGTATGGTTCAAGGTCCTCCCTCCCCCGCACTATTTTTTGCATGCAGACATCCCATTTGGAGCAAGGGGACGTCCGTCTATATGCAAACAAAGGCGGGTAACCTCGAACCAGCACACTTGATGCAAAGGTTCACTCGGCGTCCTGGCCGTGCCGCTCCCCTGGCCCTGCCCCGAGGCCGAGGACCAGCTGGCTCTGACCCTGCGGTCGGTGTCTCCGTCCTGCGTTGTCGGTCTGCGCCCTGTCCTGTTGATCTGATGACTACGCCTTGGCCACACACCCGGAAGTCAGGGAGCGTGGGCCCTCCAACTCTGTTCTTCATTTTCGAATTGTTTAGGCTATTTGAGCTCCTTCGCCTTTTCAAATAGTTTTAGAAGCGGCTTGCTGACAACGAAAAGAACCGCGCTGGGATCCTGACCGGGGCAGCCCTGGATCTGCGGATCCTTCGACCCACGAGCCCGGCCCGCCTTCCCATTTATGTGTCTCTCCGATTTCTCTCCTCGGTGTTTTTATGGTTCTCGTTACGTACGTATGCTGTTAGATTTATACCTTTTTTCATTTTTAATTTTGTTGTAAGTCATACTTTTAAACAAAAAAAAAATGTTGAAATCCAGTTGTTTATTGCCATTAAATAGAAATACGATTTTTTCCCCATTATTTTAAGCTTGCATTATTCAACCTTGCTATACACTTGTCTGATTCCAGGAGCCTTTTCGTAGGCTCTGAGTGTCTTCTGTGTGGGCAGCCACGTCTTCTGTGCACAGAGACGGTTTTATTTCTTCATCCCAATGCGGACGTTGTCTGAGTCCTTCTCTTGCCCTGTGGCATGGGGTGAGATTTCAGGGTGGAGCTGACCAGGGGTGACAAGAGGACATCCTTCCACAGCCGCGTGCGATGTTGTCTGCGAGGTTTTCACGGGTGCCTTATATCAGGTTAAGGATTTTTTTGGTTATTCTTCATTCGCTGTAAATGTTTTTTCTTTAATTAAAGAAGAAGGAACACTCCCTAATTCAGTCTGGGAAGCCTGCATGACCCTGATACCAAAGCCAAGGACATAGGAAAAGAAAACTGCAGACCTGTCCCCCGCCCCCAACCCCGGTGATCATTGTGCAGAAATCCTCGGTAGACGCCGGCAGACCGAATTCCGCAGCACAGCGAAGAGATTACACGCCACGGCCGAAGGAGCCTGCCCGTCCCCGGAATGCAAGGCTGGCTCTGCGTATGAGGACGGACCGATGTAACGTGCCGCACTCGTAGAATGAAGGAACGAAACAACACGGTCTTCCCAATCTACGCAGAAAAAGCACTGGACGAAATTCGGGACCCTCTCACTATAAAAGCGCTCCTTCCGTCTCGAGCCTTCAAGCGCTTCGTTTCTCTGTGCGTAAAGTGCAGCCTCCGCCGGCGGCAGAGTGGGGTTCCTCGTTGTCTCCAATCGGACAGCCTCTTCTCTGCCCCTCCTCTCCCTTCCCCTCGGGGGCTCCAGTTACACAGTCCCCAGCTCGTGGTGCTGTGTCCATTTCTTGTTCCTCTGTTTCCTGTAGTTTCTACGTCTCCGCTTTCAAGTTCACTTGTCTTTTCTTCCAAAGCACCGATTCCGCCGTTCATCTCATTTAGTGTAACTTAGTGTAATTTACACTCAGACGTTCCGTCTGTCCTTTTGAATCTTCGTCGTTCCTTAATATGCTTGCTTAATCTTTTCTCTAACTTCTTGAATATCTAGAACATAGTCATGACTTACTAATTCGGTCATCCGTGACATTTCTGGTTCGGTTTCGGTGGATTGGTTTTATCCTTTTATGAGTCATGTTTTCCTGCCTCTTTGCATGTCTGGAAGTTTTGAAAGGATTTCTGAAATCGTGAATTTTCCTTGCTGAGTGCTGGAAAAAAAATATATATATATATGAGTATATATATATATTTGACCTTCGCTCTAGGATGTGAAGCCCCTTGGAAACGGCTCGTTCTTCGAGGCTTGCACGTCAGCCATGTCGGGTGGGACTGACCCCGTGGTTACGTGGCACTGGCGTCGCCCATGACCGAGGCGGTGCCCTCAGAGTGGTCCACCTGATGACCTGGGAACCGTGGCCGTGTTCCAGGCGGCGCTGGTCACAGCGGGAAGCTCCGGATTATGCCGACTGCCTTCGCCGGTCTCAGTCCCGCGTGTGCGCTGCCTGCTGCTTAGCTGACTTGAGGAGCTTCTGAGGCCCTGGGGTCACTCATGCAGCTCTCCCTTCCCGTCACTCTGACCCCAAGCACCACCTGCCCGGAGCGCTCCGAGTCCCGAGGCCCGTGTGGAGCGTGTAGAGCGCCGCTTGGTGCTTGGTTCTGCCTCTGTGCACCGGGCCTGGCAGTCTCCTCGAGGTGCCGAGTGGGGCCTACGGTGACGCTCGCCGTGTTCGCTTCCCGCTCGGGTGCCCGCTCTGCGATCCTCCTATCCAGGTTTGGATGCCGCCAAATCAGGGATCCCCCACTTTCTGGTCCAGCCCAGGTGGCAGGGCGTCCAGTCCCGCTGACCTCAGAGCATTGGGGCAGCTCCTCCCTCACCCCACACATCTCTGCCAAAGGGGAGAGAAAGAGTGGACCACGGGGGGCCCCAAAACATCAGAAAGTTAAATAACACACGGAGCAGACGTGTGTGCCAGGCCACTGGGCGATGCTCCTGGGCAGCTGCACCCCGGGCGGCCTGCGCCCCGAGGAGCCGCCTTCGCACCGACGCAGAGCGGCCGCCGTCCGCACCCGTCGCCACCTTGAGGCCTGAATCGCAACTCTGGGTCCCCCGCGCTGCATACTTCATGGTTAGATTCCACGTCCAGTCCTGTGAGCTCGGGGCAGCTCCTCCCTCGCCCACCAGGTCTCAGCCGAAGCTAGACCTGCGGGCGGACAGCAGGGGGGCCCCGGGCCCAGAGAGGCGGCACTGCTGAGTCCCAGACCGGCTCCAGACGGGCGACTCTGGGGGGTGGGCTGCCCGGGCGGGACAGTGGGTGAAACGGTCCGAGGACCTGAGGACGCCCTAGTCCAGGACCCATATGCGGGCAACAAGCCTCGGGGAGCCCTGGGCGTGGGTTCAGCAGGCCCTGACCTTCCTGGGCGAGGGCCAGAGTCCCAGTGTGACCTGCCCAGAGGAGTTAGGCCATGGCCCCTTGGGGGGTCTCAGTCGCTCTTCCCAGGAATGCTCGTGGCTGCAGGAGGTCCCGTCTGCTCAGCACCGTGTGGCCCCCACCCCTCCGAACCATGAAGTCACGTGAGAGAAGCGATCAGGTGATGAAGTGAGTTTATTGGGGTGCCCGGGGAGGTGATGACAGAGAAACTGGGAGGGAAGGACAGGTGACCCAGAGGCAGGTGGAGGCGCCTCCTGGGAGGCAGGAGGTCAGGTCAGGACAGGACGCTGCAGGCCCGGGGGACCCTGTCCTGGTGGGGGCAGCCACCTGACACGGGACAGGCAGACTGAGGGGCAGCTGGGAGGACTGAGGTCACAGGGTGGGTCCTGGGTCAGGCAGGTCCTAGGGAGATGTGTTCGGTCAGCAGCAGGACTTCAGGGCCGAGGCGGGACCGCAGCAGGCCACGCGGGAGCACGCGGGGCGGCAGAGCAGGGACACGCAGGAGGCCGGGCGGCAGCAGCTGGGCCGGCAGGAGGCGGCGGGGGCACAGCAGGAGGAGGCGGGCACGCAGCAGGCGGGCCTGCACACGGGGCGGCAGACGAGGGACACGCAGGAGGAGGGTCTGCAGCAGGACGCGGGGCAGGGGCCGGGCTGGCAGCACGAGGGGGCTGGGCAGGGGGCGGCCCCGGAGCAGACGGGCACACAGCACACGGGCCTGGAGCAGACGGGCGTGCTGCAGACGGGTGTGCTACAGATGGATGTGCTGCAGACGGGGGTGCCGCAGACGGGGGTGCCGCAGACGGGGGTGCCGCAGACAGATGTGCTGCAGACAGATGTGCTGCAGACGGGCGTGCACCTGACGGGCACACAGCAGGCCTGCTGGCAGGGCGAGGAGGTGCAGCAGGAGGGCTGGCAGCTAGACTGCGGGCAGCACGAGGCCGTGCAGGAGCTGCAGCAGGCTGATTGGCAGGGGCTGAGCCCACAGGCCACCTGGCAGCAGGGGCTGGACACGCAGCTCCCTGGGGTGCAGACGAGGGTCAGGCTGGGGGCCGGGGTGCAGCAGCTGGGGACACAGCAGGAGGGGGCGCAGCAGGAGGGGGCGCAGCAGGAGGGGGCACAGCAGCTGGGGACACAGCAGGTGGGCTGGCAGCAGCTGGGGACACAGCAGGAGGGGGCGCAGCAGGAGGGGGCGCAGCAGCTCTCTGGGCTCTCGTCCACCTGCAGGGAGTCAGTGCAAGAGTCCCAGGCACCGGGCAGGCAGACGCGGCCGGTGTAGCTGAGGTCGCTGGAGCAGACGGAGGGGGCGGAGGCGGCCATGGCGGGGCGTGGGGCTGGAGGTGAGCTGGGAGGAGGGAGTGACTGTGTCAGTGTGTGTGTGTGTCTGAGTGTGTATGTGATGCGCTCAGCCGTCGGCTTTTATACCCTCCTGGGCGCGTGCGAGGCCCCAGCAGCAGGCTGGGTGAAGCCTCCCTTCCTTGTTGGTGTTTAGCACTGTGCTGTGTGTCAGCATCACGGGGTCATGGTGAATGCCACGGCCGTGAAGTTCCTGACTGCAGCCAGGCCATCCTGACCCTTGTGTATCCCCAGAGGAAACGCTGTGGACGCTGCTGCGGGAACAGTCACAATCGGACACTCTTGAAGCCAACGGTGTCTGTGCCATCCCGTGGGCAGCGGCTCCTGTAAACAGACCTCTTACCCCCACAGAGGCAGCAGGGTGGGGCCATGGCGGGATCTTTGGGAGGGAGACGCAGTCAGCGGCAGGCGGGCTGACCGTGCTTGGCGGCCCGGCTTAGGGGGCGTGCCCTGCGGGCTGACGGAGCCGCGCAGGCCCGGGCTGGTGCGGCAGGAGGAATGACCGTGAGGGCGGATGCCTTGGTTCACTGCATCCTGACCTTTCATAGAACCCCTACCAGGAGCACTTAACGCTCGCTCCTGCCTTCCCTCCTCACCTGCGCAGGGTTCTCAGGGACCCCTGCAGTCCCTGCATGAACATCAGAGCAAGGTCTCCTCCCCAAAGAACCCAGACCCCTCCCCTGCCCAGGCAGGAGGTCATCCGGATGTGGTGGCCTGTGGGTCATGCCTCCGATGCCAGCTCCTGGACACTGTCCCCGTGCAGGTGCAGTGGCAGGATGTGGTTGCCCAGCAGCCTGGCCCCAAGACACCTGTGCAGCTGCAGTGGCCCCTCTACAGCTGCGACCCAGCAACTGGCATCTGATCACGGCCTCCGTGTGTCGTCTGGTGATCACCGTGCTCGGCTGAGTCTCTGAAGGGACAGAGGCAGGGGCCTCGGCGATGCTCTGGGCTGCGGGGCTGCAAAATCAGCCCAGGGCTCCGTCGAGCACTTGTCCGGGGCCAGCGGGCTTCGGGGTTCGAGGTCTCACTGATTTGTAATGGGGAGGGGCCTGGGCTCTGCTAGAGGACCACCTGGCAGCCAGGCTGCAATGGAAAAATGTTATCCCAAAGATATGCTGGCTGATCTTTACAAATTCATTGAAAAAATTGACAATCCAGGAAACTGCATGAACTCCAAGTAAGATATGCACAAAAGGTCCCCAGACAGACACTTTGCAGTAAAAATATTGCAGGACAAAGACAAGGAGAAAGTCTCGAAAGCAGCAAGAGGGAAACCACAGGTCACCCAGGAGGCAGCCCAGCACGAAGCTCAGTGGGCTCCCCGCCGAGCGGTAACAGGCAGATACTCAAAGTGCTAGAAAAGCCGCCCGCTGGGGACTCTACGCCCAGCACAGCTGCACGTCAACGATGAAGTCAAGTCACAGTCCCAGGCAAATCAAAGCGGTCACCTGACATCACCAGACTCACCTTCTAAGATGTATGAAGAGGGGACGACCCCTTCAGGCTGAAAGCAGGTGACCCCCGGCAAAAGCCCTCATCCACCGGGTAGAACAAGGAGCACCAGTAAAGGTGACTGTGTGATTAGAAACGACAATACGAAGGCGCATTTTCATCTGTTCTTCTGGTAACTGATTTAAGAGCAGTTACACAAAACTAAATTATATATATATATATATATATATATATAAACATTTCGTTGGGCGTACAGTATATAAATATGTAGTGTGTTTGCTGATATTGGCACAAAGGACATACACGGGAGTGAAGCTGTACCCAGCAAAGGAAATTACCCCAGACGGTACCTCAGATCCATAGAAAAGAGCGTTAGGTTAAGCGGGTTCGGATCACGAAAGCTGCGCATACGAACTCACTTTCTTCTCTTCTCTAAACCTCTTAAAAGTCGTACAAGTATATTAAGTAATAATTATAGCAAGATATTGTTGGCTTTAACAACGTTTATAGATGCATGTGTAGCAGCAAGCCCACGACGAGGTCGAGAGGGGGCGCGGGGCACGTAAAAGCGAGCGGCGCCTGCGCACCTGGCGGGAGCAGAATTGCTCCAAGTCAGAAGTTGATTCCGATAGGTTAAAACGTGCTCAGCCCTAGAGCAACACTAAGGAGAAGTTTTTTAAATACAGTGAAAAATCATCCAAGAAATCGAAATGCTACGTTAGAAAATATCCACCAAATGCCAAAGGGAGCCGTGAGCGAGGACGAGAGGAACGCGGCGGCCATGCGCGGGGCGGGGGCGGCGGGCCGGCAGGCCGGGCTCCGGCCACGCGCGGCTCCCGAGCCCAGGCGCGGGTCTGCGGGGTCACGGGAACGCTGCGCGCGCAGCGACCGCTGCTCCCGGGGACGCGGGGCTCGTGCCTGCGGCCTGCGGCCTCGTTCCCGCCAGCCGCCCAGCACGCAGCCCGGCTTCGCGCGCGTCCGGGGAGCTGCCCTGTGCCGCCGTTTGCTCCCGCACGCAGTTCTGACCCCGGCCGTGCGCGGTTGCTCCCACATGACCTCGTCTCCGGCCCGAGCCGGGTGTCCTGCCATGCGATTCAATTCTATTCTGACATTAACCAGAGTCAAGAGCTCAGTGCCACAAGACTGCCCCCCCCCCCCCCCCCCCCCCCCCCCCCGCTTCAGATGCTAGTTGCAAGTAGCAGGTGTCCAGGTCACCCACGGCTTCTGTCTGGAGAGGTTCCCACCGCCACCTCCTCAGTTCAACGAATGACTCACTAGAGGGGCTCAGAACCCAGGAAAACGTTGCCTTTGCTTTGCTCGTTTACTGCCAAGGACAGTTGAAAGGACACAGATAAACAGCCAGGTGAAGAGGTCCACCGGGTGAGGTCTGGAAGGGTCCAGAGCACAGGAGCTGTGGCCCTGCGGGGTTGGGGTGCACCGCGCTCTCAGCGTGGGGAGTGTCCACCAACCCGGAGGCTCCCTGCATCCCAGGCTGCTGGGAGTCACGGGGCTTCCTCCGTGGGCACCATCCACCATACCGCCCTCCCCAAGCCCGCTCCCCCCTGGAGGGCGGGGGCGGGGCTGGGAGCGCCCAGCCCCTCTCCCCGCCTGTCTTTCTGGTGACTAGCCCTCACCCAGCAGCCACCCGGAGTCACCTCGTTAGAGCAAAAGATGCTCCCGTCACCCAGGAAGTTCCAACGGATTTGGGACCAGAGTCAAAGGCCAAACATTAGAGCTACAGGTGCTCCTAGCACCCTTATCACTTAGGAAGTTATGAGGGATTCGGAGCTCTGTGTCACCAACCGAGTCAAGGACAAATGTTAGCAAGAACTGAGGGCGCACACGCTCAGACACACTCACATACACACTCACACACACACACACACACACACACACACGACTTCGCAATATTTATTGTTGATTCACTAACACCGAACTCACTTCCACAGCAACGTAACCCGTGTCTGAATGGAGTTTTTCTAACACTCTGTAAGGGACACCACAGCCTTCTTGCACTTAGGAGGCCATTTTAAACAGGAAAATCACCAATAAAAGCACAAAACTGTGGAAAATGTGGCACTAAGCAGGAAACAAGAACCCTTGTCTGCAGTATGAGCCAAAACTAGATGGCGGAGCAGTGCTCGCTCAGCCGCGGCCGAGAATGCGCACGCGCTGGAACCTGGATCGTCAACTACGGGGGTGCTCTGGCCACGCCCACAAATAACTGAACTCGCGAGTGTTGACTTTAGGGGTCGCACATCACTTTAAGCAAGAAGGTGAATTGGCAAGTACGAAATATGTGAATAATGAAGATTCACTATATACTGATAATAATTTAAATGTGAATAAATTAAGCGATCCAATCATAAGGGGGAGATCATTAGACCAGGTGTCCATCAGCTGGGATGGGTAAAGGTACTGTGGAGTGAGCCTACGCCCCGACGCAAGGTGGCTGACCCAGGCACGAAGCGCTGGCGTGCCCTGCAACGCGGCGAACCTCGGCCACGTGCTGCGTAGAAGCCACACTCTGCGCGACTCCATTCCCGCGGGAGGTCCGGACCAGGCGGACCCACGTGCAGAAGGCAAATGAGTCGCTGCTCCCCACTCAGGTAATCGGGCCCCCAAAGGGTGTGTTTGTTATTTTACTGTTCACCTTTCCTGCTAACGGGTGTTGTACTAGAAGTTCCGAGCCCCATCCGGGGCCTCCGACCCGCTCGCACACCAGGAAAGTGACGCACACGGCCACACAGGCTGAGCCTGCACGCTCACGGTGACGGGGACCTCGCCGCCCATCGAGGCCACCGCCGCTGACGCCACAGGGCTAGGAGACCCTGCCCGCCCGGTCAGTCTGCACACTCTGGCCCCGAGGACACCGGCCGCGAAGGTCGGAGGGTCACTGACCTTTGGGGGAAGACTGGGCGCTTTCAGGGTCACGACGATGGAAAATTCTTCAGGGAAGACATCGCATCTGACGAAAATCCTCGATGCGGGGAAGCTCATGGCGTGCGGGGCGGCGGCCGAGAGCTGCAGGCCCAGAGCGCCTTGGACCCGCGCCACGCGGATCCCGCGCGCGGCGCCGTCCGGGGGGACCGCCTCCGCCAGGATGTCCAGGGGCCGCAGGTCTGCGTCGGGGAGATCACAGCGGTTACGCCAGGGGCCACGGTGCCCTCGCAGGACCCTCGCAGGACCCTCGCAGGAGCCCCACGGCCGGTGTCACGACCGTCCCCGGCCAACCACCCCCGGGGCTGCCCATGACCTCCCCCGGCCCCGCACAACCAGGCACGGAGCGGGCAGCGCTGGGCACAAGAAAAGACCAGTCCCAGCCCTGGCCCCGGGAGCGCGCAGTCCCCGCGGAGACAGGCTCACGCGTGGCGTCCCCAGAGCGCCCAGCTGAGCTGCCATCGCCAACCAGACGCCGGGACCCGACAGTGGTCCCCACAGCGCGCAGCCGGGACCGCCGGAGCGAGGAGCCGAGCGGGCGCCGTCTGCCGGTTTACAGACGTCGGTGGCTCCGTCCTCACGGTGCTCCATGGGCCAGGCCCCCTTTCCCGTCTGTGCTGGGCCCGCCGCCACTCCTCGCCCGCAGTGCCAGATGACTTACATCTGGGGCCACCTGCCATTCCCCGGGCGCTCCCTGCAGGCCGTCTGAGTCTACCTTGCCAAGGCCCATCCCAGGCTAGTGTCACGGGGTGTGATGAGGTCCCTGCCCCGTGAAACGCTCCCAAGGCCTCTCCCCTGTGAATGTGGCCAAGGACACGAGTGACCAGGCAGAGAGGACAGCTCCCTATCCCCACGCGGGGGCCTGAAGCACACGGCCACCAGCTGCTGTCACGCTGCATCAGACCTCAGGCAGACGCACGTCCCCGCCGCCCACAGCAGCCCACAGAATGATCCAGAAAGCCCCGGGACACCTTCCCTTAGGGTCGAACCAGTGATTTTCCTTGAAGTGGCAAGGGCTGTGGCCCAGATGGGCCATGGGGAGTTTTGGGGTCTCTTCCAGCCTGAGGGGGGCCACACGAGGACAACGGTGAACACCCCATTGTTGCAGGAAGCAAAGCTAGCAGCCGCGCTAGGGAGAACCGTGGGACCGTCGCCGCTGCAGGGGGCTGTGGGACCCATGGCGTGCGGGCCTGAGCAGCGCCTCGGGGGCCCCTGGGGATGGCGAAGGAGGGGGGCACACGCCCACTCTGTGATGCGAGGATCGTTCGGTCATAGTTTATGTTGTGGGCACCGAAACGGCGGGGTGCGAGGGGACCGTCCCTCCCAGTGCTGTGCAGCAGGCTGCCCGCAGAGCAGGACGGACGGGTCGGACGCAACGGCGTCCCCGTCCTCTAACGTGTCCGATGCCAAGGGCGGGGTCGCCCTGGAGGCAGCCGTGTCGGGAGCAGGGGTCCCAGACAGAGGAGTGGGCATCTGAGGCGGGGGAGGGGTCTGCGCTCCAGGAGCCTGACCTTGACCCCAGCTTCGGCCTGCTCTGGGCGTGGGGGTCGGGTTCCACACCCCTCGGGGTGGTGCCCATTGGGGTCCCTGGGGAGCTCGGGGCTGTGAGTAAACACTGTGCCCCTAAATCCTTCCCCGAAGCCGTGGGAGACGGCGGAGCCCAGTGCCGCCTGGCAGGTGGCTCGCCCCTCCTGGCTTCCGCCGTGTCCGCACCAGGCTCCAGCCCCACTTCAGGAAACGCGGGTCCTGCTCCAGGCGGGCTGCCAGCTTCCGGGATGTGCCTTGGCCTGGCTGAGCCCCAGGCATGGGGAGCTCGGGCCCATGAACAGTGAGGGGGACCCCGAATTCAGCTCATCCCAGTGTGAGCCTCTCCCACGTTGTTTAATAAAAATGGCACTGGGGCCACACACGGCGTCTGCCTCTGCCTCGGCGGCGCGTGCGGGAGGGTGCGAGCAGCTCCGGCCGGGGCTGCCGCGCACCAGGGCCGGGGGACAGGCGGACCGCCCGTGGCTACGTTCCAGCGAGGAACCCGGTCGGTTCAACATGTCCACCTGCTGCATCCACACTGAGAGCCTGGTCAACCGGACAGCGGCCGAGCCACACGCAGGGCCAGGGAGCCGGCCCCGGCCTCTGCCGCCCCCAGCCAGGAGCGGCCAGGGCGCGCGAGGCCCCGGCGCCCGGCTCCGAGCCTGGCGACCTGCCCCAGCCTCCCGCGGTGCAGCCAGCCGCCCTGGGGCTCACGGAGCCCCCTTCCCGCTCAGGCGGACCCCCTCCGGCCCGTCGGAGGCTCCGCGCACGCCGGCGCTGCGAGCCCCTCCAGCCCCGGCCCGCCTCGGCGCCTCCTCCGGGCGTCCTCCCGGGGCCGCCACGGCTTCCCGAAGCGGCAGCGGCAGCAATAAACAGCCGCTGCCGTCCGGAGCCCGCGATGCAGCAGAGGGCGACGGCCGCCGAGGCGCCGGCTGAGATAGCCCTCGAGGCCATGGGCCCGGTCGCCGAACCTCTCTGAGCCTCAGTGTCCTCAACCGTAAAGCGGGAGGAGGTGACACGCGGGCAGGCCCGGCCGAGCTGGAGGAAGGGCCGAGCCGCCCCGCGCCGCAGGCCCCCGCGGCCGGGAGCAGCAGGAGCGGCGGGGACGGTGCCGTCACGGGGCGGCGGAGCAGGCGCCGGGAGGCGGAAGGCGGAGGCTCCGGCCCCCAGCGCCTCACGGAGGGACGCGGGACACGGAGGGGGTCGCGTGAGGGAGCCCAGGACAGCGCCCCCTGCAGGGAGGACGGGGGGTGGGGGCGGGCGCGGGGCAGGGGAGAGGGAAGAGCTGGACGCAGAGTCAGAGGCGGAGAAGCACCTTCGAGGCCCCGTAGGGAGGCGCTGGGCGCGGAACGTGGACGTCGGGGGGCGGGGACGGGGGCGGGGGAGGGCAGTGCCCCACCTGCACCCCGAGCCTGCTGTGTGGCAGGAGACCGAAGCCTTTGTGGCCGCCTGTAGCCGGGTCTGACAGATCACATGTGGGCTTTCGGGCAGGAGCCAGGCTCCGCGCACCTCAAATCTGTTCCCTGGGGAGGTGGCCCGCATGCAGCTGTGATGGCCAAGGCCTCCAGGAGGGGCCGGCTTCCTTCGCCGGGGGCACAGGGGACACCCGGGTATGCTTCAGAGGGTCCCTCCACGGCGGTGGGCGGAAAGGGAGGACTGGGGGGCCCATCGTGTGGATTGCGTTGATTTAGACTCTGCCCAGAGACCAGGAGCAGTTTCTTTCTGGAAGGTTAGGGTAGGGTGGGAGAGGGCTGCCCGAGGGGACCATGGCACGAACCCCGCAGTCTGCGCCCAGGAAGAGGCGGGAGAAGCGGCGAGGAGGTGAGATCCCGGAGCTCGAGGGCCCTGCAGGTAAGCGGAGTGACACCTTGCAGGGGAGCAGGGAGGGACTGTGGAGGGCGTGTGGGGCCAGGGGAGCCGGCCTCTGTGGGGGATGGGCAGTCCAAACCCCTCCCCAAACAGCACGCACCGCCGCCAACTCCGGGAGGGGCGGAAGGTGAAGCCCCCGCCAGAGGGCAGCGTTAGGTGCCGTGCGTGACCTCAGTAACGGAGGGTCTGTCAGGCTCATGGAACACGGAGCTTCGGGAAGGCATCGGTACATTTGCCCACGTCAAAACAGGGCTGTCCACTCGGGAAGGACAGCTCAGGGGTGCTGATGGTCACAGGACGGGACGGGACAGGTGTGTGCCACAATAGGCACTGACAAGGGCGTAGGAGACATGGAGGAACCCCTGAAACCTCCAGGAAACGCTCCCGTCCACGGGAGTCAGCGAAATGCAACGGGCCTCCAACCGCCAGGCGCATGACGCCCGGGCCAGCCAGGCGGCGACCCGGCCAGGAGCAGAGACACGCCCCACACACACTCGTCTGCCCACGCCCGACCGAGGCGCCGACACAAGGCAACCTGCACTCACGCCGAGGTTTCCTCATGGGAACAAACAGGGAAAGACGCGTGAGCCAACTCGAGAGCGTTGTGAGCTGAGCGATGGGTCCTCGGGCTAAACAACACGCGGCTCATGGCCGGGAGGAAGGGGTGAGTGCACCCGAGCCGGGGGGCCGCGCCGGGAAGACGTATAAAAGCCGACAGCCCAGGATCCGCACACACTCACTCACACTCGCTCACACTCACACGCACACCCTCCTCCCAGCGCACGTCCAGCCCCACGCCCCGCCATGGCAGCCTCCGCCCCCTCCGTCTGCTCCAGCGACCTCAGCTACGCCAGCTGCGTCTGCCTGCCCGGTGCCTGGGACTCTTGCACTGACTCCCTGCAGGTGGACGAGAGCCCAGAGAGCTGCTGCGCCCCCTCCTGCTGCGCCCCCTCCTGCTGCGCCCCCTCCTGCTGTGTCCCCAGCTGCTGCGCCCCCTCCTGCTGCGCCCCCAGCTGCTGCCAGCCCTCCTGCTGTGTCCCCAGCTGCTGCCAGCCCTCCTGCTGTGTCCCCAGCTGCTGCACCCCGGCCCCCAGCCTGACCCTCGTCTGCACCCCAGGGAGCTGCGTGTCCAGCCCCTGCTGCCAGGTGGCCTGTGGGCTCAGCCCCTGCCAATCAGCCTGCAGCAGCTCCTGCACGGCCTTGTGCTGCCCGCAGTCTAGCTGCCAGCCCTCCTGCTGCACCTCCTCACCCTGCCAGCAGGCCTGCTGTGTGCCCGTCAGCTGCACCCCTGTCTGTAGCACCCCCGTCTGCAGCACCCCCGTCTGCAGCACCCTCGTCTGCGGCACCCCCCTCTGCGGCACGCCCGTCTGCGGCACCCCCGTCTGCGGCACCCCCGTCTGCAGCACGCCTGTATGCAGCACCCCCGTCTGCAGCACGCCCGTCTGCGGCACCCCCGTCTGCGGCACCCCCGTCTGCAGCACGCCCGTCTGCTCCAGGCCCGTGTGCTGTGTGCCCGTCTGCTCCGGGGCCGCCCCCTGCCCAGCCTCCTCGTGCTGCCAGCCCAGCCCCTGCCCCGCATCCTGCTGCAGACCCTCCTCCTGCGTGTCCCTCGTCTGCCGCCCCGTGTGCAGGCCCGCCTGCTGCGTGCCCGCCTCCTCCTGCTGTGCCCCCGCCGCCTCCTGCCGGCCCAGCTGCTGCCGCCCGGCCTCCTGCGTGTCCCTGCTCTGCCGCCCCGCGTGCTCCCGCGTGGCCTGCTGCGGCCCCGCCTCGGCCCTGAAGTCCTGCTGCTGACCGGACACATCTCCCTCGGACCTGCCAGGCTCAGGACCCACCCTGTGACCTCAGTCCTCCCAGCCGCCCCTCAGTCCATTCCCAATCCATATCAGGTGTCCCCTCACTCAGGCCGGGGTCAGATCCCCCCTTGGCAGCTGGCCGCCACGTCCTGAGCAGCTCTAGCACTTAGACCACTTCCTGGCGTCTACTGCTCCAGCCAGAACTAAGTGGCCGTACTCGAGGCCACGGCCCGTGCGGGCTCCTAGGAAGTCCCCATGGCAGTGGCCCCCTCCCTCTCTCCCGCCCCTCACGAGGGCCCACTCGCCCTCCGTGAGTCCCTGACACAGAGCCTTCTCCGGACACACCTGAGCAAACTGACCAATAAACGCCCCTGACTCTGAGCACTGCGCTAACGTCTACGTGTCTTCACTGTCTTTCCTCCGCGTGGCCACGTGCCCGCGTCTCCCCTCTGTCCGCGACACGCTGCCATCCAGCAGCGTCCCGGGCGGCTTCCTGCGGGCCCGGGCAGCACAGGTTAGCCATCCGAGACCATCTTGAGCTTATCCTTCACCCGCCTGTACTTTTATTCACCAACTATTTCTTTTCCTTGATCGGACTTCGTAACTTCGCCACGGATGCATTCAATGCGGGGTCTGCGCACACAGGACACCGTTGAGCCCTGGGCGGAACAGGCGAAACCTCTCCGGGACCCACGGTCGGGGCCTCCAAGCCCCATTCCCACTTGGAGAAGGCTGGCCGCACGGGCCAGGCCCTGGGGTGGCAGAGGCGTCTCGGGTCGGCCTCGAATTGGCTGGGAGCATTTCCCAGAGTGGAAGCAGGCAGACTCGGTCCCCAAACCAGGGATGATTTGAGGAGTTAGAGAGGGCAGCCAAGGATTGGACTGGAAGAGAAACTGACTTCTCGGAAACAAGGAGTCCGACTTTACTTTGGCCATGACGGGCCTGACTCGTCCTCCCTAAGCAAGGAGAAAACGGGGCAAAAATACAAGGCACCAGGTTCAGACACCGGACAACCGAGAGGAGGGAAACGGAGGAGGCAGCCCTGGGGTAGCCCCGGGGCGCGGGCTGCGAGAGGTCCCCGCACGAGCACATGGAGCTGAAGACAGACGGCCTGGTGGGTCCACGGAGCCGCAGGGGTAGGCATCAGCGTCCACGAGGGTGAGGCCGCTGGGATCCCCGGGGCGGACGCGGAGAGGAAAGAGATACACGGGTCACACCCACAGGGTCCCCTTGAATCCACTGCCGAACCTAAGCCGATCACTCAGAGCTCAGAGCCCCGGGAAGTGGGCGAGAACGGTCACCAGAGGGTGCGCGGGGCTGAGGGCAGGACCGTTCCCAGCGAGAGCGCCGAGAGTCCTCGCCGCCTTCCAGAGGCATTCAGCGCGGAGCCGGGAAGAGCCGCTTCTCAGCGGGAGGGCCACACCTGCTCGCGAGGAAAGGCTTCTCCAGATCTGTCCGACAAAACTCCAAAGCAAGCGCGGGAGCATGAGACGCACCCGACTGAGCCACGAGTAGTAACTGCCAGGCACGACAGAGCCCCGCGCTCCGTAAACAAAGGGAACGAAGAATAACGTTCGACGACGTTATGGTCTTATTCTATTAAAACGCATCATTCACTAAAAAGGTACCAGACACGTGAAGAAGAGGAAGATGCCACCCACGCCCAAGAGATAAAACCGTTTATAGAAATAAACCCAGAAATGACAGAGTCGATAGAATGAGCAGGCGAGGTGCTTAGAACAACCACTATAAATATGTTCGGGAACTTAAAGGAAAACATGAGCATGATGAGGAGAGAAGCGGAGGATACGAAAGAGGACGAAATGGACTTCCGAAGGCTGAAAAATACAACATCGACAGTAAAAAATTAAAAAGATGAGCTCGAGAGTGGATTAGACACTGCGGAAGATCAGACCAAGTGACCCGAAGACGCGGCCGTAGGAATGAGCCAAACCAAAGGACACTGAGAAAAAGATGAAATAATGAAATATTCACAGAGCCTCAGCGACCTGGGGACCAATGTTAAGTGATCTAAGGCACATCCAATTAAAGTTACTGGGGAAAAAGGTGGGGGAGAGGCCAAGGAGATGTTTCAAGAGATGATGGCCAGATATTTTCTTAATTTGATGAAATCAATAAGTATATAAAAAACACTAAAACCCAAAACACCACAAACTAACCTGATCTATTTGACATTTATGCAATATATCATCCCAACAAGAGCGGAATTCACGTTTTTTTCCAGTGCATATCGAACACTCACCAAAATAAATTATATGCTAGGCCATAAAACAAGTCTCTATATATTTAATATGGTTGTCATCATACAGAGAACGTGCAAAAAAGCTATCGGATCACGAGTGAACTCGGCGAGGTTACACAATGCAGCGTCCACATGCGAGAGCCAATCGAATTTCTACACAGTAGCAAGAAAGAGTTGAAATGAAATAAACTTACTGTTAACCGAAACGTCAGAAAGTGAAATAACACACGGAGCAGACGTGTGTGCCAGGCCACTGGGCGATGCTCCTGGACAGCTGCACCCCGGGCGGCCTGCGCCCCGAGGAGCCGACTTCGCACCGACGCAGAGCGGCCGCCGTCCGCACCCGTCGCCACCTTGAGGCCTGAATCGCAACTCTGGGTCCCCCACGCTGCACACTTCATGGTTAGATTCCACGTCCAGTCCTATGAGCTCGGGGCAGCTCCTCCCTCGCCCACCAGGTCTCAGCCGAAGCTAGACCTGCGGGCAGACAGCAGGAGGGCCCCGGGCCCAGAGAGGCTGCACTGCTGAGTCCCAGACCGGCTCCAGACGGGCGACTCTGGGGGGTGGGCTGCCCGGGCAGGACAGTGGGTGAAACGGTCCGAGGACCTGAGGACGCCCTAGACCAGGACCCATATGCGGGCAACAAGCCTCGGGGAGCCCTGGGCGTGGGTTCAGCAGGCCCTGACCTTCCTGGGCAAGGGCCAGAGTCCCAGCGTGACCTGCCCAGAGGAGTTAGGCCATGGCCCCTTGGGGGGTCTCAGTCGCTCTTCCCAGGAATGCTCGTGGCTGCAGGAGGCCCCCGTCTGCTCAGCACCGTGTGGCCCCCACCCCTCCGAACCATGAAGTCACGTGAGAGAAGCGATCAGGTGATGAAGTGAGTTTATTGGGGTGCCCGGGGAGGTGATGACAGGTTGGGAGTCATGGTCAGGTGACCGACAGAGAAACTGGGAGGGAAGGACAGGTGACCCAGAGGCAGGTGGAGGCGCCTCCTGGGAGGGAGGAGGTCAGGTCAGGACAGGACGCTGCAGGCCCGGGGGACCCTGTCCTGGTGGGGGCAGCCACCTGACACGGGACAGGCAGACTGAGGGGCAGCTGGGAGGACTGAGGTCACAGGGTGGGTCCTGGGTCAGGCAGGTCCGAGGGAGATGTGTCCGGTCAGCAGCAGGACTTCAGGGCCGAGGCGGGGCCGCAGCAGGCCACGCGGGAGCACGCGGGGCGGCAGAGCAGGGACATGCAGGAGGCCGGGCGGCAGCAGCTGGGCCGGCAGGAGGCGGTGGGGGCACAGCAGGAGGAGGCGGGCACGCAGCAGGCGGGCCTGCACACGGGGCGGCAGACGAGGGACACGCAGGAGGAGGGTCTGCAGCAGGACGCGGGGCAGGGACTGGGCTGGCAGCACGAGGGGGCTGGACAGGGTGCGTCCCCGGAGCAGACGGGCACACAGCACACGGGCCTGGAGCAGACGGGTGTGCTACAGATGGATGTGCCGCAGACAGGGGTGCCGCAGACGGGCGTGCTGCAGACGGGCGTGCTACAGATGGATGTGCCGCAGACAGGGGTGCCGCAGACGGGGGTGCTGCAGATGGGGGTGCTGCAGACGGGGGTGCCGCAGACGGGGGTGCTGCAGATGGGGGTGCTGCAGACGGGGGTGCTGCAGACGAGCGTGCTGCAGACGGGCGTGCTGCAGATGGGCGTGCAGCTGACGGGCACACAGCACGCCTGCTGGCAGGGCGTGGAGGTGCAGCAGGAGGGCTGGCAGCTAGACTGCGGGCAGCACGAGGCCGTGCAGGAGCTGCTGCAGGCTGATTGGCAGGGGCTGAGCCCGCAGGCCACCTGGCAGCAGGGGCTGGACACGCAGCTCCCTGGGGTGCAGACGAGGGTCATGCTGGGGGCCGGGGTGCAGCAGCTAGGGACACAGCAGGAGGGCTGGCAGCAGCTGGGGGCATAGCAGCAGGAGGGGGCGCAGCAGCTCTCTGGGCTCTCGTCCACCTGCAGGGAGTCAGTGCAAGAGTCCCAGGCACCGGGCAGGCAGATGCGGCTGGCGTAGCTGAGGTCGCTGGAGCAGACAGACAGGGCGGAGGTGGCCATGGCGGGTCGTGGGGCTGGGGGGGAGCTGGGATAGGCGGTGAGTGTGAGGATGAGTGTGTGAGTTTCCGGGCTTGGCGGCTCTTATACTCTCCTGGCGCGGTGTCCCGGGCACCACAGCCCCCTTTTCCGGCTTCGTGTTTGTTTGCCTGGGACGTCGTCCAGCTCGTTAACTTCCTGCATCATCTCGTTCAGGAACCTGTCCCATTGTGTCCTTGGGGAGGCAGGAGTGGGTGAGCAGGGTCCCAGGAGCATCCTCCGAGCGTGGGCGTGGGGTGGCGGGTGCTCCCCGGCGCAGCCGGGGTGCTGATCCTTCACAGTCAGCTTTCATCATTCAGAATGTTTCTCGTGGTTTAAACATCGCATGTTCTGGGGACACAGGACTGCCGCCACTGTGTGAGCGGGGAACCGGAGGCCAGGGCGTTGGTGACATCAGGACCCGGACCTCTTGGCCGGAGCTCAGATTTGTCATCACCAGAGACCCTCCCTCCGGGGGCTCCTGTCCGTGCATCCACTTTCCACGTGTCCTCGAGCTCCAGAGACCACAGGGGTTGGCATTCTAGGACGAATCACGTGCTCCCGTCCCCTGGGGGACAATGACAGTGTCCTGCGTGTCCGGTTCCTGTGCGTTAGTTCGTGGAGCTCCGGGACTGGACTTTGGTGGAGTCATAGTCGTCGCCTCCCTCGCCGGTGGCCTCCTCTCCGGGGCTCCCCACTCTTCTCTGACAGAGCCTCCCCGCCATGACCCGGGTCCGCCGCCTGCCCTGCAGGTGCCAGACGACCTGCAGGGCCACCGAGGAGCACATGGTCACCACACACGACACACGTCTGAAGTGCGGCCGCGAACAGTGCCTCCCGCACTCTGTCTGCCGCAGCCACGTCCCTGCTCAGGGTCGGCCCCCTCCACGAGCCCTCATCTGCCCCCTCACTGTGCACACACACGCACACTCGCTCACACTCGGCCGCCCGCTCCCGTTATCCCTGGCCGCGGCCTCCTGCGAAGCCACCGTGCGCGCCGGGGTAGCAATGCCGCCCCGCCGAGCACACGCGGCCCGCTCGCGGTGGCTCTCTGTTCACAGACACCTGACTGGACGCGCGTCCTGCTCTACGCCGGGCCGCGTCCCCCGCTCAGCCACGCATGCGACTCGTCTCCCCGCTAGGCACGTCGCGGCCTTCCGACTCGTGGGGAAGCAGACATGTCTGCGCTCTCTCCCTCCCCCCCCCATATGCACTATATATATATGTAATATATGCATGTAATATACATAAACATACATACATAATATATATATATATGTCTGAGCACAGGCCAGGCTCAAATCTATATTATTTTTAGAACTCAGAAAACAAACTAAATCAACATCGTCCACAACTCAGTTGAATTTCTCCCCGTCTGTCTTGCCGTCCATACTCTTCCCAGGTGCTGAGAGGCCTGAGTGGAAAGCCATGTGGGAACAGGATGGCGGGAAGGGTGAGAATCTGAAGCCCAGACTTCGCGGGGACATCGTCCCGCCAGCCTGTCCCCGGGCGAGGCGCCCGCCGCTCCTGTGGTCCCTGCCCGCGGCGCGGTGCCGGGTCGTCGCTGGGCGCCGGGTGCTGAGCGCGTCCCTCGGGCGCCCGGGCTCCCCACGCGTGGCTGCCCGTGGTCGTTGAAGGCTCGAGCCTGGTGCCCATGCCGCTCCCAGGGAGACCCGGCACGCAGGGGGACCTGGCACACGAGGGAACCATCACGCCGGTCACTGGGCACGCGAGGGAACCCTCATGCGGGGGAACCATCACGCGGGGGAACCATCACGTGGGGGAACCATCACACGGGCGGACTGTCACCCGAGGGAACCATCACGCGGCAGAACCATCAAGCAGGGGGACGATCACGCGGGGGGGGGGGGGGGGGGGGGGGGGGGGGAACATCACGCAGGGGAAACTGTCACGCGGCGGAAACATCACGCGGGGGAACCATCACGTAGAGGGACCATCACGGGGGCGGGCCGAACCCCGGGGCCACCTGGCACACGGCGGGATCATCCTACGGGGAGACCTGCTGCACAGAGAACACACTCGGGAGGCGGAAAGCACCAGAGGGAGGGAAACCGACCTAGCAGAGCCCCAAAAGCCCCGTGGAGATTATGTGCAGAAGAAAAGAGAAGTCGATGACGTTGCAGTCTGGCTGGGTGGCCCCAGGAATTTTCCTGCTAACAGTCAAGACCATCAACAGGAAGCACAAGCGATCCTTGTGGGTCGCGGGCCGGTGGCCGCGGCTGCTCCGTCTGCAGCGGCGCCAGGGGGCGCTGCGGCACACGCGCAGCTCCGTGGTGTGGGGCAGATGCAGCCCGCGTGGCAGGGCGTGGCCGGCCCGGCGTCAGGTGGACGACAGGCATGTGCACTGCCCACCCGGGGAGGACACGGCGGTGCGCCACCACATTGCCCACCACCATCGGCTTGCCACGCGCCCTGGGGAGGTCCCTGCACCACAGGGGGTGCTGGGGCCCCGCGGCGAGTCACGTCCGGGCCTCAGGCCCTCGCTGACCTGGGCTCTGCAGCTCGCACTCTACAGCGACGGCGCCGGAAGAGCAGAGTCCCTGGTGTGCGCAGGACCTGTCTCTGTTGTCACACAAGGCCGCCGGATTAGGGGAGAGAGGACGCCACACGGCCAGCGCGGCCTGGCAGGAGCCAACTTCACACATGCACTCCCCCGACGGCACAGACCAGAGCAGCTTAGCACGGACCCCAAAACACAGCAGGAGTTTATGGCTGAGCGACGCCTCACAGAACGAAACACAGCACGGGCACTAATGAGAGTTCCCTGAGTCCCAGCACAAACAAGGAAGGGGCGTGGGGCCTCGCGATGGAAAACAAGCCAGGGAGGAGTATAAAAGCGGACAGCCCAGGCTCCTCACACACTCACACACTCACTCACACACTCACACTCACTCCCTCCTCCCAGCTCACCTCCTGCTCCACCCCGCCATGGCCGCCTCCGCCCTGTCCGTCTGCTCCAGCGACCTCGACTATGCCGTCCCCGCCTGCCTGCCCGGTGCCTGGGACTCTTGCACTGACTCCCTGCAGGTGGACGAGAGCCCAGAGAGCTGCTGCGCCCCCTCCTGCTGCGCCCCCACTTGCTGTGTCCCCAGCTGCTGCACCCCGGCCCCCAGCCTGACCCTCGTCTGCACCCCAGGGAGCTGCGTGTCCAGCCCCTGCTGCCAGGTGGCCTGCGGGCTCAGCCCCTGCCAATCAGCCTGCAGCAGCTCCTGCACAGCCTTGTGCTGCCTGCAGTCTAGCTGCCAGCCCTCCTGCTGCACCTCCTCGCCCTGCCAGCAGGCCTGCTGTGTGCCCGTCAGCTGCACGCCCGTCTGCAGCACGCCCATCTGCAGCACCCTTGTCTGCAGCACCCCCGTCTGCAGCACTCCTGTCTGCGGCACCCCCGTCTGCAGCACACTCATCTGCTCCAGGCCCGTGTGCTGTGTGCCCGTCTGCTCCGGGGCCGCCCCCTGCCCAGCCCCCTCGTGCTGCCAGCCCGGCCCCTGCCCCGCATCCTGCTGCAGACCCTCCTCCTGCGTGTCCCTCGTCTGCCGCCCCGTGTGCAGGCCCGCCTGCTGTGTGCCCGCCTCCTCCTGCTGTGCCCCCGCCGCCTCCTGCCGGCCCAGCTGCTGCCGCCCAGCCTCCTGC
Source organism: Rousettus aegyptiacus (assembly GCF_014176215.1). Lineage (NCBI taxonomy): Eukaryota > Metazoa > Chordata > Mammalia > Chiroptera > Pteropodidae > Rousettus > Rousettus aegyptiacus. The sequence goes on along the minus strand of NW_023416296.1, from coordinate 1,065,747 downwards.
GTGTCCCTGCTCTGCCGCCCCGCGTGCTCCCGTGTGGCCTGCTGCGTCCCCGCCTTGGCCCAGAAGTCCTGCTGCTGAGTGATCTTCTTACAAGCACCCCAACCTCGATAGCTTACTGCCATTTACACCCCCGGATTCTTTACTAAGAGCCAAGGCTGCTATCAATCCCCCCTCGTGTGCTCCCGCAGTGGGCAGTACAGTCCCCTGGCCACCACTGTGCATGTCTCCCCCTGGGATCAGCCCACCCACTTCTTCAAGTACTGACTGTCCCCCAGTCAACATGCCGTGCCACCAAGCCCAGGTTGGCAGTGACTCCAGCGCGGACAGCTTACTCCCGGCCCGAGCTGTGTGGCGGGGAGGCGGGAGGGAGCCACCCCCACCGCCCGCCGTGCTGGTGTCTTCCCCTTCCCAAGTTCCGTGTGTCCTCTGTCCCTGCAATAAACTCTTTCCCTGATGCATTCAATCAGAATTCATGTGTGTTGTTTGTGACAAAGACCCCTGTCAGGACGGGCCTCCGTGTTCTCGCCCCTTCACTGGTTTCCATGAGCCCCCATCGCTCTGGCTACGTGTTCATCCAAGGGAGGACCACATCTTCTGGACCGAAGGCTGAGTAACCTGACGACCGTGCTGCCTTGAGCGGGGGTCGCCCTTCAGGGGCGACGGCCTGGACCCGCTCTGTTCAGGGCCCCCAGTCCAGAAGGGTGAGCCCCCAGGCCTGTGCGGGAAGGAGTCAGCACAGCGGGCCAGGGCGGCCGTCCCTGTGTTGTCCCCCGGGGCCGGCCCTCGGCTGGCACTAGGAGCGTGAACTTCCGAGGGTTCCCATCACCATGTGACCAGAGTACCTCACGGGGCCTAAACCGTCTGCACCGACGCTGTGGCTGGGCTGGCACCTGCTCCCCCTCTGGAGCCTGCAACTTGGGGGCGTGCTGGGCAGAGGTGCCACGTAACCTGCCCCCAGTAAAAACCCGGGTGCTGGGCCTCTGACGAGCTCCTGCAGACGACATCTCACACGTGCTGTCACCACTCCTCGGGGATTTAAGTGTGTCCCTGTGTGACTCCACCGGGACAGGCTCTGCTGGCTGCACTGGTGTCCCCGACCTCTCCCCACGCACGTTTGCCCTGTGCTAACTTAGCGCCGCTTGCTGTGCCCCAGGAATGCTAGAGTCGTACGCAGGGGAGCATCAGTAAAAGCTCTGCTCTCGTCACCGGCCTCCATGCCGACCGCGCGCACCTGGGGGGTGCAGTAGTGAGGCCTGGGTCCCTCGGGCCCTCTTGCCATCACCAGCTTTGGGAACTTGGGGGGACTCTTGTACGTGACACCTGGAAACTCGTGTCCACCTCGTGCCCCATCGCAGGTCCTGCGGGCTCCATGGCTACATCCTAGGCTCAGCGCCCACAGGCCACGTGGCGGAGAAGCAGCCCCGTGGCACAGGTGCGGGCCGTGCACTGCCAGCCTGGCGCAGCGAGGCCGGGAGGCGCGGCTCGGCTCGGGGAGACACGGGCGGTCTGCTGGCCCGGGGCGCGGCCCGTCCCGCGGGGATGGCCGGGTGTCCTGGCCTCACACACACACTCACAGCGGCCGCACGCCCCGCGCCCCAGCACAGAGCCAGCAGCTGGGGCGCAGCGGGCAGAGGCCAGGACGCCGCCTGCGGACTCAGCCTCTGGGCTGGGCCAGCTGGGCGCAGGCACCGGGAGATCACAGGCGGCCACGGCGCGGAAGCCCGGAACGCGCAGGAGAGCCACGCCCCCGGCGCACGGCGCATGCGCACGCGCGACTCAGCGAAGCGGCGCCCGGAACTGCAGAGCGGAGCGCGCAGGCGCCGGTGCTGCGACGTCCGCCCGCCGCGCCGTCCGCCGTGAGGGCCGCCGCGCCGCCCCGCCCCGCCCCCGAGCCTACTGCCGGTATCCCGGCCCTGACCTCGCGGGCCCTGGCTTTGCCAGTCCGCTGAGGAAACATCTCTCACCACTACTATTACTTTTTTTTTTGGCCTAGGCACATGGCACCCGGAGGTGTGGATGCACCATTACTGATTTGCGCAGTACCGGGGGGACAGGCATGGAAAGTCGCACTAGCGTTGGTCGTCAGAAACGCCGTCGCGGTGCGGCTCTCACGCACCTGTGTGCACTGCTGATGCATCTCATGGGGCTCGAATTTCTTGAAGTAAGATTTCCGGGCTGGAGAGGTGGCCAATTTTAAATTCTTAGAGATACTGACAAATGTCCTTAAAAGGGCTTTTCAAAAGAGTGCCTGGCGAGAGTGATGTCAGAAACGGTAGGGAGTGCGGAGCTCGCAGGCCCCACCCACGCGGAGACGCTGAGAACCGCTGGCAACGCCGTCAGAAGCAGCATTAGCTGAACGCTGAATAATGGTCGAAGGTTTACAGCAATCGAGGGAAGGCATCATCAAGAAGAAAAGCACCTGCGGCCAGGTGGAAGGGCTCTGGGGCGGTTTAGCAGACCCTCTCCCCGCTTCCCCGGCCCCGGCCCTGCGGCAGTCTTGAAGATGGCAGCCCGTGCGCCTGGCGAGGGCTCCCGGTGCTACAAAGAACACAGCAGACCTTGTCTTAGAAGATACGGGGTTGTCTGTGTGAACCTGTCTGGTGGCTTCCTGAAGGCCTCACACAAGGGGCTTGATCTTCTCATGACTCAGAACTCTCTCAAGGCATAAGAGCAACCACATGGAGACTGTTTGTCCAATGCGCCGGTCAAGGCACTCGAGGAAAGCGCCTCTCAGTTGTGACAAACAGAAGACACCAAAAAAAGCCTGAAATGAAAAGCTAGGAAATGCGATACTTTGAGAAATAAGGGTTTCGAAGATTCCACCAATTCGTAGGAGTCTAGGGGGCCCCACATGTACCTACAAGGGGGGTGCATGCACAGAAAAGACCCCAGAAGGCCCTGAGTGCTCACCTCTGGTTGGCCTTCAAGCTCAGACCAAGCAGGAAGTGAGGGGTGAAGGCACACCCCAGCACACGGAGCTGGCCGCAAAGTCTGGGGGAGATGCTTTTTGGCTCCAGGTGACAAAGAGGACAGTCATTACAAAAATAGTTTGGAAGAGTTGTTAAACAAACAAACAAAAAACAAGCCACAATAATAAGCAACAACAAACTATAGGGAGGGAGGAGAATCTGCTATCCAGAATCATTACATTATAATATTAAAATGTCCAGTTTGCAAGAAAAATTATGAGGCATGTGAAGTCCAGGAAGTGAACTTACTAGACAAAGCCTTTAAATCAACTCTATCAATACACTCTCGGAGTTCGCCACGGACAAAGAGGTAAGAGGAACAAGAAAATAATGTCTCAGCAAATGGAGAATATCAATTAGGAGAGAGAAATGTGAACAGAAACCAAGTAGAAATTCTGGAATTGAAAAGTATAGTAATTGAAAACTTCACTAGAGGAGCTCAAAGAACATTTGAGCAGGCAGAAAAGAGAGTTAGTGGAAGTAATGATTCAGTTAGGTAAACTAAAATACTCCAGTTTGAGAAGCAGATAACAGAAGAAAAGAATGACGATAAGTGGGCAGAGCTTAAGGGACCTGCGGGACACCATCAAGCACAACATGTGCTAAACTGGAGTCCCAGAAAGAGAGGAGAGGGAGAAAGGAGCAGAATAAATGTTTAAGATATAATGGTCGAGTTCCAGTCACGATGTCCAAGTAGGGACACGCTGCGCCTACCTCTCACGACCACATCACAATCACAAGTAACCTACAGAACACCCATCATTGGGAGTCGCCTGCAGTCTAGCTAAAAAGCCCTACAACTGGGGACATACAGAGGAGGCCACCTTGAGACTGGTAGGAGGGGCAGATGTGAATCGGGCTGGGCCCATACCCACGTGTGGTGGTCAAGCATCAGAGGGACATCTTGGCGGCAGAGGTCCCTCTGAAAATTGAGGGGTCCCAGCCCCACAACAGGCTCCCCAGCCCAGGGCTCCAGTGCAGGCAAAAGAAGTCCCTGTAACTCTGGCTGTGAAAACCAGTAGAGATGGTGGATGGGTGGACGGGGTAGAGGGAGTCGCAGATGCTCCTCTTAAATGGCCCGCGTGCAGACTTCCCACTGACGGCCTCAGTCACTCTGAGCTCCCACACTGGACCTACTCAAAAGGCATCAGGAACAAGCTGAGAGGAACTGAGTTGTCTGGCTTCAGTGAAAGGGCTGGAGGGGCAGCTTTCTTCCAAACGGAAGTGCTGGCAGAAGCCACCGTTCCTCCTCCTCCTGGCGTCCAGACTCAAGCACCACCATATCTGAGTCTTCATCAACCTGGGTGACACTGCTCCCCTGCCCAGTTGATTCTCTGAGACCCCACACCCACCAACGTGGGGCCGCCCAAGCTGCTTCCAGTGACTGCTATACAAACGACCTGTCTTGGCTCATTCTGTGGACTTTTCTAAAATGTCTCAAAGATTCACAAACCCTAAACAACAGCATCTGACTTCAGCGTGCCCCATACCTCTTGCTAAGCAGCCCCAAGCCCGGTTCATTGAAGCATTATTTACAGTAGCCAAGATATGGCGGCAACCCGGATGTCCATCAATGGAGGAATGAGGTCTTGCCATCTGCCACAATATGAATGGACCTAGAGGTTACTGCACTGAATGGAATCAGACACAGAAAGATGAATGCAACATGGTCTCACTTACATGTAGAATCTAAAGAACAAAATAAACAAAACAGAAACAAACTCATGGGTACCGAGAACATTTTGATAGTTGCCAGATGGGATGGGGGTTGAGGGGTAGGTGAAAAGGGGAAGGGATAAAGAAGTACAAACTGGTAGTTACAAAATCATCACAGGGGTGTAAAGTACAGCGCAAAGAATATAGTCGATAACATTGTCATTACTATGTATTATGCCAGGTACTCACTAGATTTATTGGGATGATCACTTCATAAGTTATATAAATGTCTAATCACTATATCGTACCCCTGAAACTAATACGATATTGTATGCCAACTGTAATTGAAAATTTTAAAAATTATTTTTAAGAGATATAGTCAAAAACTTCCCAAATTTGATGAAACATGAGTCTACACATCCAAGAAGCTCAATAAACTCCAAATAGAATAAACTCAAAGAGAACCACACTAAGACACATTGTAATTAAATTATTGGAAGACAAAGATAGAGAATTTTAAAGGGAGCAAGAGAGAGGTTAACAGTCAATTTTCCATCAGAAACTGTGTGGCCAGAGGCAGTGGGAAGCCATTTTAAACTGCTTTTTTAAATCATCAATCAAGGAGTCTAACAAAGGACAATTTAAGACATTCCAGATAAATAAAAGTTGAAAGAGTTCATTACTTGTAGACCTACCATACAAGAAATAATAATTCCAGCTGAAATAAAAGGGCACAAATCAATAACATGGAGCCACGTGAAGAAATAAAAACACCAGTCAGTTTCAGGTTCAGTAGCTGGTGTGTTTTAAGGATTTTTCCACTATGTGTAGATCTAATGTTTTGATGAATCGTTGTTCACAGTATTCTTTTATAATCCTTTTTTATTTAAGGTCAGTAATAATGCCCCCATTCTTCTTATTTTAGTAATTCGAGTCTTCTTTCTGTATGTCGATTTTGCTCTTCTTTCCAAGAATCGACTTTTGGTTTCATTGTTTCTATCATGTTTCTAGTCTTTATTTCATTAATCTGTGTTCTAATTTTTTATTTCCTTTCTTCTGCTGCTTCGGGTCTTGTTTGTTCTTTCTCTGGTTCCTTAAGGTGTAAAGACAGGTTATTGATTTGAAATCTTTCTTCTTTTTTAATTAAGTGTTGACAGCTATAAATTTCCCTCTGAATATTGTTTTTGTTTATCCCATAAGTTTTAGTTTATCATGTCTTCGTTTGCATTCATCTGAAAGTGTTTTCTTCCTTGGCCCGCTGATAATGTTTACATGTGTTGTTTAATTTCCACATATTTGTGAAATTTTCAGTTTTCTTTCTGTAATTGATTTCTAGTTTCATTCCATTGTGGTCAGAGAAGATAATTTGAATGATTTCAATGTTTTTAAATGAACTGAGATTTGTTTTGTGGCCTAATATATGGTCTAATCTGGAGAATATTCCCTGTGCACTTGAGAAAAAATATACCTTCTGCTGTTGTTGACGTGATCATTGTGTACATGTCTGTTAGGTCTAGGTAGTTTTTAATGCTCTTCAAATCCTCTATTTCATTATTTATCTTGTATCTAATTGTTCTATAATTTAATTTTTATTAACAGAAATGACTTATTGAAGTCTCCAAGTATTATTGTAGAACTGGAACTGCCTCTCTAATTCCTCTTTTATGTATTTTGGACGTTTAGGTTGCTAGCTGCATATAGGTTTGTAATCTTCTTAATATATTGACCCTTTCAGCAATATTTAAAATCTTTGTCTTACAATAATTTTTGACTCAAAGTCTATTTTGTCTGATGTTATTATGGCCGTCCAGCTTTCTTTTGGTTACTATATGCATAAATACCTTTCCCCACCCTTCGCTATCAATAGTCTTGTACCTTTGAATCTAAAGTGAGTGAACTGACTCAAGAATAAATAAGAAACTTAACACAAGTAATGAGACTGAATCAGCAATTCAGAAGCTCCCCTAAAAGAAAAGCCTAGGACAAGATGGCTTCAATGCTGAATTCTACTAAACGTTTACAGAAGACTTAACACCAACCTTCCTCCAAACTTTCCAAAACACACACACACACACACACACACACACACACACACACACACACACGCTAAGCGTTTCTGAGCAGCAGCGCTGGGCGTTCTCAGCATTGTGACCCTGGCGGATCTTACAGGTGGGACATTCACGTTTTAATGTGAGAAACTGCATTACTGATGTCAAGTAGCATTTCCTGCACTTATTGGAAATTTGAATGTTTTGAATTTTGTATTTGATTATTTTGTATCTTACCCTGTTTCAGTCGACAGGACGTTCTGATCCTCGTGCTAACCTGCCATCTGTCGTGCATATTACAGTATTTTCCGGCAGTTCAATATCCTTAACTAATGTACCATAAGGTTCCCCTTGGGTTGCGATTGATTTCATGTCAGAAATGGATTGTCCCCCAGCCTCTCCTCTCCGGCCTGGTGACACCGGCCTGCTCTGGGTTAACCCACCCACAGGTCCTGATGGGGACCACCTCTCCCAGGACAGCTGACCACAGGTGCTGTGACGCACTCCAGGGCCCAAAGGCCAGGCCCTGAATCTGGTCATCCTAGCAGGAGCCCAGCGCAGGCCTCGGGGACGTCCTTCAGTCCTCAGGCCTCAGCCTCGCCATTGTCACTGCCCTCGACTAACATCACAGAAGTTCACAGACCCACCAGGAAGGGCCCATCCTAACGCTACCTCCTCCCCAGAACGGGCAGCTCTGTCCACGTCTGTCCCAGTCACAGGCCAGGCCAGCTCAGGTGAGGCCCGCACACAAAGGCTGCTACACACAGAGTGCGTCCCCATGGTCCCAGGTGGCACATGACCTGCCAGAGGCTACCACTTCCTTCCAGGTGTCCCTGTGGGGGCCGGACTCAGGCCGGAATGGCCAGCCCTGCCCAGGACAGTCCAAATTTTATGAGCCCAGCAAGGGCAACTCATGACAACAGGACCGGCCCTGATGAAGGTGCTCACGGCACAAACACAAACAAGGAAGGCAGGGCGTGGGAGCCTCGCGCTCGGACAACACGCACCCAGGGGGTATAAAAGCCGACGCCTGAGCACCACACACACACACTCACTCACACTCAACACACTCACACCCTCCTCCCAGCTCACATCCAGCCCCACGCCCCGCCATGGCCGCCTCTGCCCTGTCCGTCTGCTCCAGCGACCTCAGCTACGCCAGCCGCGTCTGCCTGCCCGGTGCCTGGGACTCTTGCACTGACTCCCTGCAGGTGGACGAGAGCCCAGAGAGCTGCTGCGCCCCCTCCTGCTGCGCCCCCTCCTGCTGTGCCCCCAGCTGCTGCCAGCCCTCCTGCTGTGTCCCCAGCTGCTGCACCCCGGCCCCCAGCCTGACCCTCGTCTGCACCCCAGCGAGCTGCGTGTCCAGCCCCTGCTGCCAGGCGGCCTGCGGGCTCAGCCCCTGCCAATCAGCCTGCAGCAGCTCCTGCACGGCCTCGTGCTGCCCGCAGTCTAGCTGCCAGCCCTCCTGCTGCACCTCCTCGCCCTGCCAGCAGGCCTGCTGTGTGCCTGTCAGGTGCACGCCCGTCTGCAGCACGCCCGTCTGCAGCACCCCCATCTGCAGCACCCCCGTCTGCGGCACCCCCGTCTGCGGCACCCCTGTCTGCGGCACCCCCGTCTGCAGCACATCCATCTGTAGCACACCCGTCTGCAGCACACTTGTCTGCTCCAGGCCCGTGTGCTGTGTGCCCGTCTGCTCCGGGGCCGCCCCCTGCCCAGCCCCCTCGTGCTGCCAGCCCAGCCCCTGCCCTGCATCCTGCTGCAGACCCTCCTCCTGCGTGTCCCTCGTCTGCCGCCCCGTGTGCAGGCCTGCCTGCTGCGTGCCCGCCGCCTCCTGCTGTGCCCCCGCCGCCTCCTGCCGGCCCAGCTGCTGCCGCCCGGCCTCCTGCGTGTCCCTGCTCTGCCGCCCCGCTTGCTCCCGCGTGGCCTGCTGTGGCCCCACTTCGGCCCTGAAGTCCTGCTGCTGACCGGCTCGCTCCTCGCCTCTGGAGCTGCTGTCCCTGCTCCTGAGCCCAGCCCGCCTCTCCCGGGGTCCCTGGAGCCGTCTGCGGGCGCCAGGACCGCCCCCTCCCCACGGGGGACACACAGCTGCTGCCCCGTGGGATGTGGGCGCACCGCCATCCGCTCCTGAGAAGAGGTGACCCACAAATCCCGCACCGGGGTGGACCGCGGCCCCGGGAGCCTCCTCCGCAGTCGGGTCGCTCGCCCTCCCTGTGACAAAGGCCAATTGCTATAATCAATAAACACTCGTGTCGGGACCCGCGTTTGTGTTCTTCGCCTCCCCTGAGCCCGGCCGCCGCTCCGGACCGGGGCTGTGGGCTCCGTCGGGCCGGAGCGGGACAACAGAGACTTATGCTCACACCCCAGGCCAGGGCAGCCGAGCGACCGGGTCAGAGGGCGGATGCCACCTGCGCGCCGTTTCCCTCCCCGGCCCCAGCGCCCACCCCTGCGCAGGGGCGGCCCTCCGGGGCCCGCCCCAGAACGCGGGCGCCGTGCGGGAGGCCCGGATCCTGAGTGGACCTGGGCTCCTGCCCACGCTGTCCCCCTGCCCGCCCGGGTTAAGGGGGCTGGGGAGCAACAGAAACCCTGCTGGCCAGGGTCCGTGGGACAGTGCCCTGCAGGAGGACCGCCACGGCCGGGGTCCTCTGTGCTGTGAGCTCCGTGGGTGGGAGGCCTCTGGGCGACGCTGCCTACAAGCCACATGGTCTGGCGCACCCTCAGGGGCGAGGACGGCATGTGCTCAGGCTGGGCACACGTAATGACCCGGAATCCAGGTGCAAAGCAACGGCAGGCAACAGCGAACGCATAAACGCGGCCGCGGCCGCTGAAGCTTGCTGGGCAAACGGGCGGCGGGCCAGCTTGGCCCCACGCACCGCCGGGCGCGGACTCCTGCCGAGTGTTCCCTGTGCGGAGTGAAAGCTCCGAGGACCTCGTCGCCTCCAAGTCCTCACCGACGGCGTGAGACAGAAAGGACCAACAGGACACACGTCTGAGTCGAGCCGGGGCAAACCTCACGAGCCGGAATCAAACCAGAACGTCCTGTCTGCAGGGCGGGGGGCGGAGCCTGGCGTCTGCACCAAGCTCATCCGTGGTGGACCCCAACACAGCAGAGCGCGTCCCGGGGACGGGGAGGCCAGGGAGCTCGGTGAGAACGGCCACGAGGACGTCAACAGCTGTGCCCCGTGTGTCCGGGAAGGCCGCCGGGGAAGCAGCCCGCAGACATCACCGCCCTCCGCCTCACGCCACCGCGAGGCACCCCAGCTGCTCCGCCTGCTGCCCGCCCAGCGCCTGCCAGGCGCCCTGCTGCCGCCCCTGAGCTGCACGCCCGCCGTGTGCACGGCCCCTCTCCCGCCACTCCTCCAGGTGCATCCAGCCCTCCTGCCCCGCCCCGGCCTGCAGACCCGTCTCCTGTGGTGCCCCTTCCCGCTGCTGACCACGTGTCTCCTGCCCAGCTGCTCCCAGGGCAGACGGGGCCGCCCTGTGGCTCTCCCGCAGTGAGTCCTCGGCGGCCTCCAGGGCCTGCACGTGCCAGGTGAAAAACACATCCAACGAGCCCCCTGCACCCCAGGGGAAGAGTGTGGCAAGTGACCTGGGTCTCTTGGGACCCCATGTCCCTCAGGAAAGCCCAGGTTTGCAGGGTCCTCCTCTGTTGCCAGCAGGACCCTTCACCCTGTGTGAGGCAAATAAACCATGCTGTCCCTCTGTCCTGTCTTCACACGTGTCTCGGTCCTTCCCATGAAGGCGGTCACCTGCGCGAGCACCACAGCCCCTCCCCGGGAGCAGGGCTTGAGTCGAGTCAAGAATGTTGTCGACACGACAACCTGCTCACAAACAGAGCACAGAACTGATATGAACACAGGGACCCGGGCCCCGCTTCTGCCAGAGGGACGGGCAGACAGGCGACAGGGGTCAGAGCCGGCGCAAAGCGCCCAGCACAGCAGGTGCAAACAGGGCGATCACGTGTCGGGCACGTGGGGGGGTCACAAGAGTCGCGATGCCACAGCCACGTATAAAGGCCACCGGGGCAGGGCTCACAGGCCAGCCTCGTCCTCCACCCCGACCCCATGCCAGCCCCATGCCGTGGGCCACACGGGCTGCCCTGCCGGTCCCCTGGCCTGCGCCCCACCTGCTGTCCTGCCCCGGGCTGCACAGCTCTGCTGTGCGGCCCCGGTGTGGCTCAGCCGCCTCTGGCCAGCCGGCCCGGAGACATGCTGAAGTCACCTGAAGTCTCCCGGGGTCTAAGAGAGGCAGATCGGCGGCTGCTTCCGGCGTGTTGGGGTGAAGCTGACCGGGGCAGGGCAGGAGAGGGCATCCTGGGGCGTAAACCTTCAGCTCCAGTTAACGACACAACGCGTTCGGTGAAGTGCGCCGATGTTTGTAACTCACGCTGAGACGCGTCACAGAGTCGGACGGGTGGCAGAGGGCGGCGTGACGGGCACGTGTCTGGCGGAGCAGGCGGGGCCGCGTCAGCTGCAGCACCCAGAGACAGTCCATGGGTACAAACGGTTCAATTCTTTCAACTTTCAGGGCATTTGAAATTTTTCACAACAAAATGAAAATAACAGTGAAGAGCTAAGCAGCTTAAAATAACAAAAATGTTTGCAAAAAACAGAAGCCACAAGTTGGATCCCCGCTTTGGAGGAGAAGTTCATGAAACCTCTCCCCCTCGCCCGCCCCTCCCTCCCTCTCTCCCTCCCTCTCTCACTTTTAGACACACATTCTTACCCAGGCGACCTCTGCGTAAGACCTCCTTAGAACGTGATTTTAAGACCTCGTCCCTTTGAGTCCCTCTCTCCAAGCTTCCGGAGATAATGGTGTTGGCATGCAGGTCATGGGTGCCAGGGAGCAGAGCTGAGAGCGGAGACTGGCATTCGCCCTCTGTCTCTAAAGACTTAGGTCGTTTAGGGAGTGCGATGAGCCTGCCAATACTTGGAGCTGACTTTCTCCACGATAAGCTCATTATTCAAGAAGGCATAAGTCTCCATCAGGACACTAAAACCCTAAAACCTGACGGACGTTCCCTGCGGGGACCTGTTCATCTGTACTGCACTGACTACAGAAAGACACATGAGAAGGATGTTATACATCGATAACAATAATAAAAAACTCAATTGATCAAGAAGATACCAGAGCTGTAAACATACATGCACCACGCAACAGAGACACAGAGTACACGAAGCGGACGAGGATGGGGCTGAGGTGAGCGGCAGATGGCTCCCTGAGGCGGAGGGAGGCTTTGGCGGGCCCCGGGGGGTCATGGGCGGGACACCGGGCGGGCAGGAGGCGGGGGAGGAGACGGGCCTTCACCCCACGGGGCGCGCCGAGCCCCGCACCGCACAGCGAGGCGGCGGGAACGCCGGCCCGTCGCAGCCCCTCAAAGCGCCGCGAGCCGCCGCCGTCCGGAAAGGGAAACGCCGGTGCTCGAGCTCACGAAGCCGACGGCGGCCTCGAACAGCCAAGGGTCTTGAAACGGGAAGCGAAGTCGGGGATCCACACTTCCTGCCGCCGACGTGCTTCGGCAGCGCAGGAATGACGACTGCGGCTTGAGGCGCGAGGACAGACCCACGGCCGAGCCCCGAAGGGCCAGTCCGGAAACGGACCCATGCGGTGTGGCCAGCTGATTTCCGACAAGGGTTCAAACCCATCCGACGGCGCTAAAAGCATCTGTCGACAAAAGCGCTGGGGAAGCCAGACTCCGTGCGCCGCCAATGCAGTGGGAACCCCCCCCCCCCCCCGTCACCCCATGTACAAAACTCAACGCAAAACGGAGCCACGTCCTAAATGCAAGAGCGAAACCAACGAAGTCTCAGCAGGAAACACGGCGCGCGCTTCGCGACCTTGGGTTTGAGAACGGAGTCTGCGCCATGCCGCCGAAAGCATGAACAGCACGAGACCAAGCGACCCGGACGTCGTGGTGGTTCAGGGCTGTCGCGGGCGGGCCGCACAGGGACGCCGCGGCGGCGGGTGGCCCAGCGCGCGGCGCCGGCTCCCGGTCCCTGGCACCTGCGTCTGCATGCTCCTCAGAGGAGCACCCCAGGCAGGCTGGAGCATCAGCCACCCCAAGACGCAGCGGTCGCCCCCAGGTAGCGGTCTCTGCCCCAGAAGCCCGGACTGAGCTGCTGGCGCTTGCACCAGGGGAAGGAAACGTGGGAGGCGCCCTCTGCAGAGGAGCCGGCCGCTTACTCGAACTTGACTGGCGGCCGAGGGCCAAGGATTCGTGGACTCTCCCGCAGGGCTGGGAGCCCTGTGGGCAGCTGTTGGGGACGCAGGGGCAGAGCCTCTCGGGGGAAGGGGCTTCCCTGCACGTGAGGGCTCCCCAGCTGCAGGCGCTTCTTCAGCCCCGTGGCAACGGTCCCCTCCCCCAACACCCGCGCACTCCGCCCCAGCATCCCCTGCCTCCTGCCACGGTCCCCAACGCTCATGCCACGAACTCCGCCCCAGCAAGAATTCGAGGTCCGACAACAGGACCTGTCCCCTGCTGTACTCCTGTCTCCAGGGTTCCCTTTGCTTTGAAGTCAACATGTTTAATTGAACTTTGTGATTTTATTTTTTGTTTCAAAAAAGTTTAAGAAATGGAAATGGGCAACTGAATGAAGACATATTTGAGCACCGAACAGAATATTTTTAACTATGTGAAATCTGTAAAAGTAAATAAATAAAAACCTGTGAATCAAAGGCTGTAATCGAAACCGCGAAAAGAAAGTGTTACGGAATGGGAGAAAATATTTGCAAATCATATGTCTAATAAGAGTTTAATATCCAGAATATATAAAGAACTCCTAAAACCCAACAACGAAAAGGCAAACCACCCAGCTGAAAGCTGGGCCAAGGACTCGAACAGACAGGTCTCCGAAAGAGCCAGACGAACAGCCGAGAAGCATGTGAAGGAGGCTCCACGCCAAGTTGTCAGGGAAACAGAACTCAGAAGCCACAGCGAGAGCGCACCTCACACCTAGCAGCCGGCTCGGCTCATTCAGAGAGATGAGGGAGCGGAGGGGGAGGGGAGGGAGGAGGAGGAAAGAAGGAAGGAACCTTCTGGTGAGGACGTGGAGAGACTGGAATCCTCTATCCTCTCCAGTGGGACTGTAAAATTTGCAGCCGCTGTGGAAACATTCAAAGAGTTAAACACGGACTCACCACATGACCCAGAAATTCCGTTCCCAGGAATAGACTCGAAAGAACGAAAAGGGCCTCAAGTCTTCCTTGCAGCCTCATTCACAACATCCAAGAGGTACAAATACCTGAGTGTCCGTCACTAGGCCTAACAGGTAACAAAAGGGGTCCACGAAAACAAGGGAGTTATTTGGCCGTGAACTTAAAGGAAGTTCTGATACATGCCACAACGTGGACCTCGAGGGCTGGATGCTCAGGCCACATTCCAGGGGCATCCCACAGGCCACGCCCACACCTGGCTCAGACTCGTCAGCGTGGCCAGGACCCCCATCACCCGAGACCCCTTCTTCTCAACAGAGAAGGCTCCACAATGCCTTTGCTCTTGACCTTGCAGCCCCCAGTCAAGGCCTCCGAACGCCGTCACCGTCACGGGGTCCGCGCTCCTGCAGCTAACTGCGCCTTCCGGGAAGCAGCTCCTCGCTCAAGGTGCATTTCCTCCCGCCACCGTTTCCAGCCACTCCCCCGGCCTCGCCCGGAACCCTGGTTTCTCAAGACTTTCCGTCCCTCAGCTCCCTGGAGAGCAGGGCTGTGGGTGAGAACACAGGCCCACTGGGCTCCGATCAAGGCCCTTCTGCTTGCTAGCGCGGCTTCCGTGTGAGTGCTTCGCTGTGCCTCGGTTTCCCCATCTGCAATGTGGGGACAACAACGGCACCTCCTCCCAAGGCTGGGGTGAGGGTTGAGAGTTAATACTTAGTAAGCTGCCCGACTACTTGCTGGCATGGCGAGACCTATTATTAAAGTGTTTGCTGATACGGTAAAAATAAACACAGCTCCAAACCATTCATTTGGTCTATAAATTCAGGAGAGAATTACACCCCGAAATAGAGAAGATATTTTAAAAAAATATATGCTTGTGATTCAATTGAGCACTGAGAAGGAGAAATAACAGCAAGAAGCCCCAGAAAGTTGCTCGGGGGGAGCCGTCGGGAGCCACCAGCCTCCCGTGTCCACGTCCAGCTGACACTCCTCTGCCCCTGGTCCCCAGCTCCATGGTTCCCTGGGCTCTGACCTCTCAGCAGTAATGACCTGAGCTACGTGTCACGAGTCCACAACAAGCGTCCATAGGTACCTGCTCCAACAACAAGGAAACAGGCTCAGTGACTTCATATTGGGACAACACCCCCACTCAGCTGTATATAAGCCCAGCCACCGCGAGCAGCTTACACACCTCACACACACTCACACACACACTCACACCCTCCTCCAGGCCCACGCCCCGCCATGGCCGCCCTGTCCGTCTGCTCCAGCGACCTCAGCTGCGCCGGTCGCGTCTGCCTGCCCGGTGCCTGGGACTCTTGCACTGACTCCCTGCAGGTGGACGAGAGCCCAGAGAGCTGCTGTGCCCCCTCCTGCTGCGCCCCCTCCTGCTGCGCCCCCTCCTGCTGTGCCCCCAGCTGCTGCACCCCGGCCCCCAGCCTGACCCTCGTCTGCACCCCAGGGAGCTGCGTGTCCAGCCCCTGCTGCCAGGCGGCCTGTGGGCTCAGCCCCTGCCAATCAGCCTGCAGCAGCTCCTGCACGGCCTCGTGCTGCCCGCAGTCTAGCTGCCAGCCCTCCTGCTGCACCTCCTCGCCCTGCCAGCAGGCCTGCTGTGTGCCCGTCTGTAGCACAAGTACCTGCTGCAGCACACCTGTCAGCTGCACACTGACCTGCAGCACCCCCGTCTGCAGCACATCTGTCTGCAGCACGCCTGTCAGCTGCACCCCCGTCTGCAGCACCCCCGTCTGCGGCATCCCCGTCTGCGGCACCCCCGTCTGCGGCACCCCCGTCTGCGGCACCCCCGTCTGCGGCACGCCCGTCTGCGGCACCCCCGTCTGCGGCACCCCCGTCTGCGGCACGCCCGTCTGCGGCACCCCCGTCTGCGGCACCCCCGTCTGCGGCACCCCCGTCTGCGGCACCCCCGTCTGCAGCACGCTCGTCTGCTCCAGGCCCGTGTGCTGTGTGCCCGTCTGCTCCGGGGCCGCCCCCTGCCCAGCCCCCTCGTGCTGCCAGCCCAGCCCCTGCCCCGCGTCCTGCTGCAGACCCTCCTCCTGCGTGTCCCTCATCTGCCGCCCCGTGTGCAGGCCCGCCTGCTGCGTGCCCGCCTCCTCCTGCTGTGCCTCCGCCGCCTCCTGCCGGCCCAGCTGCTGCCGCCCGGCCTCCTGCGTGTCCCTGCTCTGCCGCCCCGCGTGCTCCCGCGTGGCCTGCTGCGGCCCCGCCTCGGCCCTGAAGTCCTGCTGCTGACCAGCACCGCCCTCCAGGGCTACCAGGCACTGTGGGGAGCCCCATCTCCCCTCGTAGCTGCCTTCAGGATTTAACCCCAGCACAAGTGTCCCTGCATGTCTCAGGTGAAGGTTCGCTGGCCTCGAACCCTCACAGCCAGGCTTAGCGGGTCTGCAGCCTGCACATCAGGCCCAGACGAGCTGAGATGGCCCTCTCCTGCTATTGGGGGGTCCCCAGGTTGTTCCTGACTGCCATGGCCCCCAGCCCCTCTGCCCAGCTCCTGCCCCCCTCACGTTTGTGTCCTGAGCTGAGTGAATAAATCTTCAGTCCTGGCCGCTGCTGTCCTCTGTCCCAGCCTCACTGGGCCGGCATGGCCCTGACTTCCACAGCCTTGCACACAAGTCAGGTCCTGGGACCTTCTCTGATGGCACTGAGTTCTGAGGCCCACCCAGGGCGGCCCCTGCTCCTGTGTCTGACCTCTGGGCAACTCCAGGGTGGCTGTGGCCGGCCAATAACCAGCTGACCAGCGGGCCCTGGGGAAGAGGGTCCTGCTGCCCAGGCCTCGCTCTCCCTGGTGGGTCTGAGGACACCAGGGAACAGGGCCTAAGCTGGCCAGGCCAGGAGGGCTGGGCCGGGCCGTCCCAGGACAGAGCTGACACAGAGGGCCTCCGCACACGGCCGGCTTCCTCGCTCTCCCCTCGATCCCCACTGTTCTACTCAATGCCCCAGCCCTGCCGACGCGCCCCATGCAAGCTGACGACAGCTCCCTTCCCCCACCCAGGTCCGCCCTGGGTGTGGCAGAGGTCAAGGGAAGAGGCCAAAGGGTGAGCGACCCAAAGGGCCCACGCTCTGGGGTGCGAGGCCCTGGCTTGCCTCCTGCGTGGGGTTTTCCTGCAGGGCCAGTGCGGATGGGGCCCCCATGCCTCCCCGACTTCCCACGCCCAGCCCTGGCTCCTGGACCATCCCGGCCGCCCCGCCGGCCTCCACAGTCCCGCCTGTGCCACCTCCTCCCTCTCGTCCTCCCCTGCTATGCACGATCCCCCTCCCCCGCAGGAGGCCATGAAATCCAGCGAGGCGCTCCCCAAAGGGAGTGGCCCCTCGGGACGGGTCAAAGAGACCCCCTGACCATCCCCGGCTCCCCCTGGAGAATCTGGCCCTGACGCCCTGGGCTGGGCTGGGCTGGCTTTTCCAGAGCCATCCTCATGACAGAAGGTCCTCACGGAACCCCTCAGGGGGACAGGACCTGGAAGGTGCGGGTGCCAGGCCTGTACCCACAGCCCCTCCTGCACTGCCGCTGCTTCCACTGGGGACCCTGCCCCTCCCTCCTGGGCCCCTGCTGCGGGAGAGGAGGGGAGAAATCAACGCTCCCAGCTGTTATGGGGCCAGAAAACTCCCCAGGATGCTGCCCAGGGCAGCCCCCTCTGGCCAGCCTCACCTGCCCCCCGGAGACCAGTGGACTGGGCGCCCCCCCCCCCCTTCCTGTGGCCTGGACCCCTCTGGGCTGCTGGTGAACCCGTAGGCCGCTTCTCCAACACAGGTATTTAAGTGCACAAAATGTGACACTCCAGATTTCAAGGGGGACAGTCGTGTGAAAGACAAGTTACCAACGAATGAGATAGTGAGGTGGTCTTGCCATTAAGGCGTTAACCGGCAGGAGGAGCAGCGGCCTGGATGGGGACGGGGGACAGGATGTTCCTCCGATGCCCGTGACAGTCCCAGGTGACAGTCCCCACTGGACTGCAGCGTCTAGGCTGTAATGATGACGACAAAGAGGCAGTGTTTCCCGCTCAAGGTCACAGCCCGAATTCTACCACCGGGCCCCAGCACCGAGCCCAGCGACGCCAGCAAAGAACGCCCTGGTTTAACCAAAAGAAGCCCTTAAAGCCACCTGCTCGCGCGCTGTTCTGTTCCGCTCCGTAGGAACGTCAGCGGTCGCCTGTCACCGACAGTGGTGACCCCTTTCTGGAGGGCCCCAAACTCAGCCTCGCGCCCCCACCACGACCACCGCCCCGGGTCGCGCGACACGCAGTCTCCGGCGGAAGGTGGTCACTACGCGCAGGGCTGCCCGGAGCGCGCGCCGGGAGCCGGGCGCGCGCGGACCCTCCGGCGTGGGCGCGTCGCCGGTCCCGCCCACGCGCCGCGCCAGGTGGGACAGGCGAGCCGCGCCGGCGCCGTGGCAGACTTCGGAACCGCCCGCACACGCAAGTCCTGCGGCGGGGCCACGTGCAGCCGCGACAAAACCGTGAAGCACGCTTGTCGCCGGCGCGGCTATGCTCCGGGTTGCTCTCAGCGGCGCGCGTGCACGCACGCACACACTCACGCACGCGCACACACCGCCTCCCCTTGGGAGTGGCAGGACCCCTCCGCGTCCCCAGCGCTCCCCGCGGGCCCCACCTAGCCTGAAGATAAGGTCCCTTTCTGCAGATGCGACGGCGGGGCGGGGACGCGCGGGAGCTCAGGACCGTCCCGCCAGCCCCACCCCGCCGCCGGGGTCGCTCCGCCCTCGCGTGGCCCCGGCGGGGTCTCCGGGGCTCCTGCAAACGGACCCTGGAGTCGCCTTGGCAGCGAGGTTGGCATTTCTCTACCTCCCCCCAGCCCCCGCGGCGGGTAAGCGCGCCCGACGTTGTCGGACGTGCTCGTGAGATCGGACGCGCCTGAGACACCGGCTACCTGGATGGTGGCGCCGAGCCCCGCCCTGGGGGGCGCATGAGAAGTGCCGCATTAACAGACGGGGCGTCCACCCCGAGCTCCCAGCCCCTGTGAGGGCGGAGTGGCCGGGGAGGGCCCGGCTTTCACGTCCGCAGGCCCCTCTCCGCCTCTGAGCGGAGCTGGAGGAGCACGGTCCGCGGTGGGGTGGGGGACACGTGGTATCACCGTGGAGGTGGCCGCTTGGCGAGGAGGGTAGAGCAGAGAATCAGCGAGGCCCCAGCCCGGGGCCCGAGCCCTCTCCGGGGCGGTCCAGTAGGCCGGGATGGGACGCAGAGGGCGACAGCCAAGGACCACGCCCCCATCCGTTTTCCCCCAGACTCTCAGGATGGGGAGAGAAGTGGGCGCCTCCCACCCCTCCGCCACCCCATCACCAGGTCTCCTCCAAGCCGGGACTCTGCTCGGAATCCACCTGGGAGGATGGGGGAGGAGGGGTGGGGCACTGGGGCGGGTCCCGCTGGAGGCCAGTCCAGACCCGGTGGCTGCCTGGGAATCCATGATTTAATCTTAAAGATTAAATAAAGAAGAAAAACACCAGCACGTAGGGTACGAGGTTCCATCATAAAAATGAATATTCTTCGTTTCCTGATTTCTGTGCAGAGAGGAAAAGCCCCGTCCTAATTGCGGGGAACGTTTAAAGGAAATGTGCGTCAGGTGACAGCGCCCTGGCTTGGCGCGTGGCCTCGGTGTGCGTGGGGGCGAAGGGGGAGGGTGGTCCCTCAGACTTGTTTTCCGAGAGACCAGGGCGAGGGCGTGCCAGGGTCTCCTGCAGAATGCGGGCCTCGGAGCTCGTATTGATGGGGTCATTTATTTAATATTGCGCATGGAATTTTGCTAAAAGTGACCAATGAAAAGCTTCAGCACTACAAGTGTCTCCAATTGCTAGCCCCTCCCCAGCCCCTCAGAATTGTTGAGCGCGCGAGGCGGTCCCCACGGCCCCCGCGACCTCCCAGAGCCGTGCGGGGACCGGCCCGGGGCTGGCTGCTCAGACTCCGGGGGCCGGTGCGCTGCAGCTCCGAGGGGACAAAGGACAGCTAACCGCAGCAGGCCGAACTGCAAAAGGCAGAAGGCTTTGCGCGTGCGGGCGCGAACCGCCAGCAGGGGGCGTCGCCCAGGGACCGCACTTGGCGACGCGCCAGCTGGCGTCCGCCGCCCGCGGAGCTCGCCTTACGGAAGCGAAGGACGCGGTCAGCAGAAGGATCCTGGGAGCACCCGGCGGGGACCGGGGCGCTTCCTGCCCCAGGTGCGCGGGGAGACAGACGCCCCCCACTGGGCCGTCTTGGGCCGCACACCCCAGCTGGCTTTAAAAGGCAAATTCGGCCCCATCATTCTCTAGCTCCAGGGATGCAGGCACCCCAGGTCTGACCACTGCACCCACTCCTGAACTCAGTCACCCTGGGGTCCCCCACACCTGCTGAAGCCTTAGCCCAGGTGGCTCCCCCACCCCGAAGGTCTCATCTGGACCCCACAGAGACGGGGCGGGGGGGCGAGGCGCGGGGGTTTCACAGCGCCGCGCCCCGCAGAGCTGCCCTTTGACTGCGGTGCGAGCTCCCAGGCCCGGGGACCGCGCTCCTGCGCCTGGCCGCTGAGCGGACGCACGAGGGATGCAGGGCACGTGCTTCCGGGTAACGCACGGCACGACACTGCTCTGCGGACACCCCACCTCCCCCGGCCCCCACCCCAGCCCTTCTCTCTGCCCAGCCCGTCAGCGACCCTGGCCAGCTGTCGCCAGGATGGCTCCGGCAATACACCTCCGCCTCGGCCTCCTGTCCCTCCGAGGAGACAAGCTGAGCTGGGATGAAAGCAGGGACTTTCCACCAGCACCCCCGCCCGCACGCGCAGCCCCCGCCCTGCCCTAGCGCCCTGTCGGAACGCGCCCACCCGCGGACGCCCCCACGCGCCTCGTGCAGCGGGAAGCGTGGACTTCCGGTAGGAGCCGGAGGCATCGTAGCAGACTGCGCGTCACCCCCTTGTCCCAAGGTGACTAGCTAGGCTCGGACTGGCTCCAGGGTCAGGGAGGCCAACCACACAAAAGGCGCCTGGGCCTGAACCCTGCCCGCGCACGCGCACCCAACCTGGGAGCGCGCTGCACCCCACCCACAGCCTGAGCCCCTTCCGCCCTCGCCCCCTGGAGCTGGTCCAGCTGGTCCAGTGCAGCGGCTCCCACTTGTTCTCGGGGCCTCTCAGGCTGAACTGAGACCCTGAGACTTGAAGGTCAGGCACCTGCTGTGCGGAAGGGCCAGACCCGCCCCCAGCCCTCAGGGGAGGGTCCCAGCCACACATCGCCCAGGCGCCCAGACGTCCAGACATGTGACCTCCGTTTCCCCCTCCGGAGCTGTGAGCTGGGGAGAGGGCCTTCGGGCCTGCTGGCGGGGACACCAATCAGTGGGGAGCTGGCTGGCAGCCTGGGGGTCCAGGTGCAGCCTCCTGGCCAGCCCTGCCCGCTCCCCTGCCCACCCCGTGCCCACTTCGGGGTCCAGGACACAGCGCCCACTGTCCCTTCCTCAGGAAAGCTGGGCAGAAGGGGCCATCATGCCTCTGGAGGAGGCGCCTCCCTCATGCCCCAGGCCACCTGGACTGCCCCTCCCCCGGCCTCCTCAACCTTGAACTTGAAGCTCTCCAGGCGCCAAGTCCTGTCTAGCTGAGCCACTGTCCCCTGTACTCCCAAATCCTTGGCCACTCGGGCCTTCCGCCTTCACCCAGACTTCCTGAGGTGCAGTTTCTCGCCGCTCTGCTGCCCCGTTGGGTGAGGACGCCCGAAAACCCCAGCCCAGAGGTCCCCACAGCCTCACAGTGTGACCTTAATTACAACCTAAGACTAGGGAGCGCGTGTGACCAGGGCGGGGAGATGGGGTGGTGGCCATCGAAGTGGCTTCTCCGCAGCACAGCGCCCTGCAGACAGGGGCACACAAGCCCGAAGCCCTCGCCTCTGCCCGGCAGCCCGCACGCCAGCCCCCGGCCGCCGCTCTGGGCCGGACGGCCCCGGACGTCACGGCCAAGGCCCAGCACGTCGCACTCGCAGTGACGGACACACGCGCAAGGCGCCCGCACGCTGGCGTACCTCCACCCCCGAGCCCACTCGCAGTGCGCTGAACTGCCTGGTGTCCCCAGTAGCCGACTGCAAGTGTCTTGGGAGTGTTCCAAGTTCAGTTTCAGTGTCATTTCTTTGACTTTTACCTTTCCTCCCTCGGCTGTGGCATTCGTAACTGGGTCATCTTCTAACTATTCGCAACGTACCTTCGGGGGAGAGGGGGCGGGCTTTATAAATAACCTCTGTCATCATCACGCAGGCTGACTGTTCCCAGCGCCGAAGGGAACATGAAGACACACCCCAGGGACTCGCCCACCGGGGGCACGCCGCGCGCTTGGGCTCGGGACGGTGGGCTCGCCCGTTCAGGGCCCTTCGGGGGCCAGCCGGGACCCCGCGCGGGGCTCGGTGCCAGGATGGAGCTTGGCCTTCAGTGGCTCAAAGCCTGGGGTTTCTGGCGGTGGGCCTGGCTCTTGTCTGCTGTTCAGAACTGTTGTCCCAGCTGGGTCCCGGGGCAGGTGCGGCTACCTCGGGAGCCCGGTGGGGGCTCAGGCCTCCCCCCACCATGCCGTGGCTGCTCCGACACCCCCGCCACAGGGCCCTGGCTGTCCCGGAGTGGCCGCCGGGGACCTTGATGGGACGTCCCTCCCCATGCGGGTCGGTGCTCCAACCGGGGTCATCATCGGTCACCTCCCAGTCACATCATTGGGAACCAAGTGCCACCAGAGCAAAGAGCCAAAGCACGGAGGGGACTTCAGCTGGTTCCATGGAACCGAGGATGCGTGATTTGCAAATAAAACCAGAGCCACTCAGCGAAGCCTCTGGGCGCCTCCCCCTGATGCCCATGCCCACGGCCACCAAGGCCACGGACGCCCGCACCGCTCGCTCACGGGCTGGGCACCCGGTTCCCAGCCCCGGGCCTCTCCCTGTCTCTTCGCTCGGGGTGGTGGGTTTGACACGTAAAGTCTGTTAGAAATCCCGAACAACGCGCCGGTGGCGTTAGCGCGTCCACTCGGCCTTCCGCGAAGCGGGGGACAGCCTGCCGCCCGCCGGCCCGCCGCCCCCGGGAGCTGGCCGGCCGCGCCCCATGCCTGCTCTGGGCTGCTGTGTTTGGGGCCGTCCCCGCCTGTCTCCCCTCCTGAGGGACAGAGCCGCCCGGCCGGGGCCAGCGAGCTTTGCCGAGTGCAGCCCGGGTTTCGTCCGCTCCGCGGGCTCCGTTCCCGAGGCAGGTGTCAGGCCTTGCCCTGGGAGGCCGAGCAGGTAGGCACATGCGAAGGGCCTCGGATGGCAGCTGGCTAACTCTCTGAACCGCGTCCCCGCCCTGTTAGCTTCTAAAGAACCACAGTTCTATTGTGACCGCCTCCCCGCGCCCTTTCATCTTCCCCGACCCCTTCGCCTGTCCCAGCTGCAGCGGGGACCTTGACTCGCGTTAGGAAGTGGTGGCACCCCCTCCTGGCGCCCAGCGCAGCACCCCCTTACCTGTGCAGGGCTCCCATCGCCGGGCGCCTCGGCCGGGGGTCGCCAGGGTCAGGAGCGTGACACACAGCGCCAGCAGGACCGACATGGGGGGTCAGGGCCCCACGCTCCACCCAGGGCTCGCACTGGGCCCGAGGGCGGCAGCTGCTCCTCAGACACCGGGGTCAGCCCTTTCGAGGGGACCCCCGGCAGTCACTGGGATGGCCACATGCCCGGGGCCTGTGGCAGAGATGGAGGTGGCCCTGGGGCAGCCACGCTCCAGCAGCTGGTCGGGGCTGCAGCTGCCGCCCGTCTAGCTCCTCATTTCCGCATGGGCTTGGGTCCTGCCGTGCAGGTGACAGCTGATAACATCTCCGCAGGGGCTGTGATTAGTCATTGGCAAGGCGCATTTTTCCCAAAGGAAAGACAGAAATAGATCGGCCAGCGGAGACCTGAGCGCAAACCAGAAAAACTCAGAGAACCTGTTTGCCTCGCACGCAGACTCCAGGTGGGCAGCGTCTCAGGGCCGTGAGGCCGGCCACCAGCCAGGGAGGGCCAGCGGGTCCCAAGGGTGCCCCCTGGGCTCCAGGCGGCAGGCCCCCGCTCTGCCGGGTCCCCAGTGGCGGTGGCGACAGGTCCCCAGCTCCGCCGGGCTCCAGGCGGCAGGTCTCACTCCCGCCGTGATGTCCTCCTCCTTTTATCTGGTGCCCGGCCCTCGGGAGGGTGTGTGGGTTTGTCAACTGCTGGGTTTCAGGAATTTCCCTCCGGAGGGAAGCCGGCCCTTGGAGGGAAGAGCTGACGGGGAGGGAGAGAGGAGCTGCCCGGGGGAGGGGCGTGAGCACAGGCGTGCTCCGTGCTCCCTGCGGTTCGGGCTTCACTTGGGTCTGACCTCCCCGAACCGCAGCTGACGTGCAACGCTGCCCCAGGCGGACGGCCGCGGAGCAGGCTGCCCTGCCCGCCCGCCCCTCCCGGCACTGCCCGCGCCGGGCTGGGAGGGGCTCCCGGGGCCGGGTTTACGCCCTCGCACGACCCCCAGCCACACTGGCAGCCGTCCCCGAGTCAACCAGGCCCCGCTCAGCGCCCCAGGAGTGCACATTTCCCAAAGACAGGGCCGCGGCGTGAACCCCAAGCTCCCCTGGGGAGCCCCAGCTCCAGGTCTGGGCAGAGGCTGCGCGGGACACAGGTGTTTGTGAAGAGCACACAGCCCGGGGTGTGAGACTTGCTGGGGCTGGAGACAGACAGGGAGCGGGGAGGGGGGGCCCCTGCGAAGCCACCTCTGCGCCTGGTTGTATCGCTGTCTGGTGGATGGAGGATAGACAGACGGATGCCAGGCAGACGATACATAGACACCTACATGCACAGTAGACGCTGGACAGATGGGTGATGGGGACCCACGGGCACACGTCTGTGCGCACATCGCTGACAGATACCAGGAGACGGCGTTCGCCCTGGTCATTCGGTCTCAGTTATGTGGGGTCCTAGGAAGAAACCCTGGGACTGGCTTGCAGCACAGGGACCCCTCGCCACGGGCCTCCCTGCTCCGGGCCCCCCGCCGGGCACAGTGCAGGGACAGGCTTTCCGACCTCGCTGGATCTCAGGAGCTGTGCGATGCCCCAGACCCAGTCTGATTCGTTATAACCATTATCTGATCAAAGGGAGGACGTAGCCCGCACCCCCCCGAGTGTGAGGGGCCTGATTTGGGGGACAGGGCAGCTGCAAGTTGGGTCAACGGAGCCCCCCTCATCACTCCCGGCTGATGAGAATCCCACGGGCCACGGTGGTCCTGGGCGAGGCGACAGCAGACATGTGGGCAGGTAACGTCCCCCCGGATAGCCCGACGGCACTGCGCAGGGCCACCGACCCCGGCCCTGTCACCGCCACTGCCGCCAGCCTCGCCGGGTGGCCCTCGACCTCCGACGCCAAGTCTCTCGCCGCCCTTTAATTGGCTGCTAAAAATGGGATCGCGCGCCGTTTTTTAGCAACCAGATGTGACGAACCGACGTTGTGCCGCCTCGGTTTCCCCCAGGAGAGGCCTCCGCCTGTCCCGTGGGTCACGGCAGCCTCGCGACGCTCAGGGACAAAGAGAGGGGTGCAGAGCAGAGTCGCGTCCATGCCGAGAGCTGGAGAGAAGCCCGGCAGTCCCGTCTGCAGACGGGGCCCCGCGTGACCCGGGACGGGTCACCGACCCGCGCTGGCCCCTGACGTCCTGCCTGTGCGGCCCGCGTGGCGGGAGGGACACACGGACTGGACAGCGGGGTCCCTCGCGGACCGCGGCCTGTCTCTGGACACGGCCCTGGCACGCGGGACCTGCCAGCAGGCCCCCGCGACGCCTCTGCGGCCTCGGCGACGAAGGAAGCTGCTCAGCGTTTTCTGCCCCGTTTTCTCCACGATGGCTTCGCCGTGGAAATCACGGCCCCCACTCCCGTGCGCTGCCGCGCGGGGCTGTGTCCAGGAGCCTGCTGGACAAACGCCGGTAAGGGCAGCGCGTGGCCACCGCCCACAGGCGAGGGCCACCTCCACGCTCCATCAGAACCTGCCTGCCCGGACGTGGCCAGCACAGCCCGGGAAGCGGGCGGCGAAATTCCCGCCTGGGAGCCAGATGCAGGCCCCGGCCGCCCACAGGGCCGGACCTCCTAGGGGGGCCGACTGGCTCCAAACGAGGAAACAGGGAACCGCCCAGGAACGTCCCTGACACACCCCGCTGGGCTGGTGCAGACCGTCGCCCGCCTTTGCCCACTCGTGGACGGAGGAGGCCGCCTGACCCTGCTGGGAACACAGCTGTCTGATCAGATCGGTGGACATGCAGGCCACAGGCAGTAACCTGGGCTTCCCGATGTTGTGACGATAAGCCTGAGGGTATCACCTGGAGGCCCCGAAGGCTGTCCATGTCTCGGGGGTTGTCACACACACCCCACCGGGGAGTGACGCTTTCTCCAGGAAATAAGGAGAAGTGACAGGTAAAGGAGAAATTTGAAGTGGTAACTCCATGTTACAGAAATAAGGCGGTCTCCCAGTTTGGGGTTTTACTAAGCTAACTCGTCGCCTACGTGGACCACCGGAGAGGAAAGCGGGCGCCTGACGTGTGACCACGAGCGTCCATAGACAGGAAGAGTTGGCAGGCGGGGACAACGGCCGACGGCCGCGCCCTGGGCTAACTGCTCCTGGGCCCACCTGGCACCCACGTTGGTCCCCTCCCTGACGCACCCGGAGAGGCGTGTGCGAGGCCCAGCGTCCCAGGAAACGCAGGTTGGAATTCCCTCTCGCACGAGCGGTCGTAAGAGCAGCTCGTGAGGTCACTGAGTACGAGACCAGGAGTTCATCCTTCCTAGCGCGAGGACAGGGGGGCCGTCAGCCCTTCGTCTGTGAAGCGGTCGCCGTGAGGACCTTCTCCCTCTCTCTTCCTTTTCGATGCGCCCATTGAAATGCTTTTGAAAACATGCTTTCTGATGCTTTTGTCTTTTGCCAGGTATTTTAAATTTTTATTTATTCGGCAACATTTTCCTTAAGACTCTTGGGTCTTAAAAAACAATTTAAATTTCTCGGCTGTGTGTTTATGTCTAGCTGTCTATTCCTTCTGGGCCGCGAGGTTGAATTCGCACAGTGCGGTGAGCTGCCACTGTTTCAGGAAGCTGTTATGCACCATTTGTGAAATACCTCTCCTTCCCGCCACCTTGAAATGTCACATTTATGATGGATTAGGCTCCTACATATACTTGGACCCAGTCCATTAAGCTCTGTTCCACTAATCTTTGTCTCCTTTCTTCGCCAGCACGTTATTTTGATAACAGCCTCCCTGGTGACTGCTCGTGCCTGCAGGTAAAGGTGGATGCACTACCTCTGCCTTTTCACGAAAGTAGAAGTCTCACGTATTTTCCATTCCATGTGAACTGTAAAAATGATGGGTTCTCATCTTCACCTCTGAAACCAAAATCACACAGACAAGCAAAAAGCGTCATAGAAATACCTATACGTTTACAGATTAATTTCAGAATAATAGACGTTTTTATGATATGAAGTGTTTCCACTCAGGAACACATATATTTCTCTGTTTATTCAAATCTTAAGTTCATCAAAAAAATGTTTGGAGTTTTGACTATGGAGATCCTGTATTTCTTCTGTAAAGTGATTCCTGTAGAGGTCCTTTAAATTTACATATGTAATATCCTCCTACAGTGCATGTAGATGTATGTTTTTTAATCTCTCCATTCTGTTCCATTTCTCCCCGTAATTGCATCCATGGATGCCATGTTGTTTGGTGCGTATATGTTTGTGATTATACGTTCTTGCGTTTTTTTCCTGGTTGGTATATAACATTCCTCTTTGCCCAAAAGCTTGTCTCCTTCTAGAAGTTTGTTTAGTGTGTTTGGGTTGTGGTGCATTTTCCTTTTGTATCATTACAGAAGATGCGTCTTTGTCTCACTGCCCAATCCCAGTGCTTTTTCTAACTTAGGCAAAGCACGCAAAGTTGCAGAAATTGATTTGCTTCCTGAAGAAAATATGGCAACAAGATGGACAAAGCCAGAGCCTTGAAGATGCCACAGGAAAAGAGGAGGAGGAGTCAGCAAAGAGGTCTGAGAGGAGGTGAGCCCGTCGCCCAGGACAAGGGCAGCCAGCCAGCGCAGGGATGCTCTAGGGACCGCGAGATGAGGAAAGCACCGTGGGGTTTGGGAAACGGGGGACAGGGCGGCCGCAGGAAGCCTAGATGCCCCTCCCCTCTTTCAGCCACGGCAGAGAGGACTCACGGAACTGGTAGGAGCAGAGGCCAGGTCCCCATTCTGCCCCAGAAGGACAGTGTTGACAAGGTGGGGTCCATGCCAAGGTCTCTTCTTTTCCCTTAAGACACGTTTCGTTCACATAACATCCACTCGACCCATAGGACATTACTCATGCAATGTTTTCATTGTGTAAAAATGTAATTAACCAAAAAGAGAGGGAAAGGACTCTGTAATTTTACCACGCCAGCCATCGACTTTCATGTTTGAGTGTACGCCCTTCCAGAAGCCTCTACGTGAACGTGCAGCTGATACAGTTTACCACACGACATCACAGCACACGTTTACGACGGATGTCGGGGGACGGTGGTTAGAAGCGCCGCCTCTCACGCCGGGATTCCTGGCTCTGGCGCTCTCTCTGCTCATTCTTGGCTGTGCAGACCCCGGGCAACAAGTCGGCCTCTCTGCGCCTCCGCCGACTCACGAGCGAGACGGGACGGCGTGATGCCTGTGTCCCCAGAAATGCCGGAGGCCCGGCGGCAAACTGTGCGGATGCAGCGCCTCGCGGGCGTCCTGCGAGTCTGCTCGTCTCGGGAGCCTCGGGGACACCGAACGGTCCTGTCTTGTCAGCAGTGAGCAGACGTGCTCCCCGGCCGGTGAAGACAGGCTCCCAGAGCAAAGGCGGCCCTGCTCGCGGCCCGTCACGGGGTGAGCCGTACCCCACCAAATCCATGCGTCGGGATCCTGACCCCCAGTACCTCCGAAGGTGACCTTATATGTAAATGGAAATGTGCTTAGTTGAGAGGCGGTCACACTGGAGCCCCAAATCCAATCTGACCCATATCCTTATGAAACAGGGACATTTGGACACAGAGGCGCACAGAGAGGCCATGTGAACGTGGGGGCAAGGCCTGGGGCGGGGCTCGTACAAGCCAAAGAACCCCCAGACGGCCAGCACCCGCCGGGAGCCGGGGCACAGCGTGGGACAGGGGCTCCCTGGCGACCGTCAGAGGGAAGACCCGCTAGCAACCCTGCTGCTTCCGGCCTCCCGAGCCGCAGGGCGGGGGTCGTTCCGGGAGACGCCGCGTCTGCGCCGCTTCGTTCCGGCCCCGCCCCCCCAACACCCCCCTCCCCCCCGCGAGCCCGAGCACCGCCTTCCACGTTCGGCCTCCCTGAGCTCGGGCCCCTCCCGGACCGCACCCCTGCACCCCTGCACCCCTGCACGTGTCGCCACGCGGGAAACGGGCTCGGGGACGGGCGAGAATGCCGACACCCTGCGCGCCCCTACCGCTGTTAGCAATCGACGGTCCTTTGTCTCTGCCCCGGGAGTCACGTGTCTCTGCCAAAACCCAGGAAACTGAGGCCGACCTGTCGGCGAGGCCGCCGCATGACTCTTGCAGTCTTCACGGTGGTTCTCCTTCGACATTACCCAGACGAGGGTGACAGGGAACACGCGCACACGCACGCGCACGCACACCCCAGAAACCCAGGCAGCTGTTTTCAGTTCTTCCCAAGACAGATTCCCCCCTGCCCGGCTTCCAGGCACCTCCCGGCCCCTGCGGCCGCGCACAGGGCCACGCGCACCCCCGCACAGGGCCACGCGCACCCCCGCCTGCCTCCCAGAGCCCCGTCTGGACCCCGCAGGGCTCCCGGGGAGCGTCCGGCCTGGGCCCTCCTCCACCGCCACCACGGCCTTTGACGTCCATGTCGCTTGTCTCTGCGCCACCACACGGATTCCCGCCTGGCAACAAAAGTTCCAGGAGAACAAGCAGGCGGGGCCTCCCTCTGGGGACCTGGGGAAAGAGTCGCAAAAAGGAGACATCCTGCAATGGGAACACACTGCAGAACCCGCTCCCGGACGCCTCGAAAAGTAGAGCCTGATGCCCGGCTTATCTGCACCCCTTTGTTTTCCTCTTAAACACCTCTTTAAGAACAAACAAACAAACAAACAAACACACCTCTCTACCACTGAGTGGAAGGGGAGGCACACTGCCGTCCGTGACACCCAGCAGCGTCAGGAAGGAAGGGTGCTGGACGTCGGCTGAGTCCCACACTGTCGGGAAGGGCACCCAGCCCTCGGGGTCCGGGGCCGCCCGCTCGGAGCCGGCAGGCGCGCCCTCGCCCGTAACACGCCGCCATGCGCGGTGCGGTGCGGCGCCACCTGTCGCCCCGGCCGGGCCGCGGTACCCGGAGGATCGAGCTCGTCGGGCGTTGCTGGGCAGGCGCTCCTCGGGCGAGGTGCGCTTTCGGATCGGGAGTTCACGAGGAAAGCGGTCACGTGCCCTGCGGCGAGCGGCCTCGTCCGATCAGCGGGAGGCCCTAAGGGAAGGCCTCGGAGAGGGAGGGATTCTGAGGACGTCTGCGTGCCGGCTCCAGCGGCAGCTCCCGCTCTTCCCTGGGTCTGCGGCCGCCAGCCCGCCCCGCGGAGCTTGGACCTGTGAGCCAGGTAGATACAGATAGATGATAGATGGTAGGTAGGTAGGTAGATAGATAGATAGATAGATAGATAGATAGATATAGATAGATATAGATAGATAGATGATAGATACATAGATAAATACATAGATATAGATGAGAGATACATAGATATATAATAGATATATAGATGATAGATAATAGATAGATAGATATAGATAGATGTAGATAGATAGATATGCTAGATGGATAGAATATACAAATATATAGATATATGGATATATCTCCTATCGGTTGTTTCTCTGGAGAACCCTGACTAGGATAGCTAAGGCGGTGCTTCCTAAACTGTCTTCCAAGGTGTATCCGAGGGTGGGGAGGGGAGAGCTGAGGGGGGAGGGGGGGGACAGGAGGAAGTCGAGCTGGGGGGGCCAAGCCCCCCAGTGCCGGCCTCCCCGCAGACAGAGGAGTTCTGCTTCTACCCTCTCACGGATTGGAGTCCCCGTCATGTCTCTTTAGGGGGAAAAAGTCTCCTGCATGAAAGTCTAGGCCTGAAAAGCACCGATCTCGGCATTTCCCCGTGACCCACTCATGCGGGTTCAGACTGAGGGGCCTGCTTTAAGAAGCCCCCCAGTTCCCTGAGCAGCCCACGACACACCTTAGGGATGCGTCTCCTGCTTCCTACACGACTCTGTCCCATGACGACGTCCCGGAAGCTTCCCAGAGACTCTAGCAGGGGTTCCCCTGGGGCGCCAGCCATGCAGGGGCTCAGCCCGTGGCGCCATGTGGGCGACTCAGGGAGGGCCCGGGAAGTCCTCCCTCGTGGGGCCTGGGCTCAGGCAGGGCTGCTCACGGCACTTGTCTCGCTGGTGTTTAGAGGGCGAACGTGGAACGGGGTGGGGAGGCCGGTCACCCTCACGCCAGGGGCACGCCCAGGGCGGGTGGGCGGAGCGCGGAGACCCCCGGCCCCCGCCGGCATTTCCAGCAGCGCGTCGCTGCGCCACTGGCGCCTCTGAGGCCCCGTCACGACGTTTTCTGGCGGGGAGCCGACCGTGCAGGGTGGGGAAAGAGAAGCGGGTCCCTCGTTTTCTCTCACGAACCGGCTTTTAGCTTACTCCAGACACCAAAAGGGGCGTGAGTCTAATCACTCGAGTTAGTTTGAGTAGCTGGTTGTAAAGGGGAGCAGCACATCAGAAAAAACGGCAGTCGGGCGCAGCCGGCCTGGCGGGGGCCCGGCAGGCCCAGCCACCAGCCCCTTCCTCTCCGGGTGCGCCGCAGCCTGTCATTTGCGGCGTTGCCAGGGCACCAGTCCCCACCTCCAGGCAAAGCCTATCCTGGGCTCACGAAGCATGTTCTTAAAATTCCTTACAGATTAACCCACCTTAATCTAACCCCGAAGAAAGCGTAGGCTTTCCCTTCTGCTCGGAGCTGCATTGTAATTTCCCCCGGCAGCGCGCTGACAAGACAGAGGGAAACTTCGCAACCAGCGGCCGGCCCTGCAGGGAAGCTGCAATTACGGGGTGCGAGGCCGGCGGGGCAGCGGCACCCCTTCAAAGGCGCGGCGGGCGGGGGCAGGCAGAGCTGTAATTAGCGCGGCCGCCGGGCGACCACGGGCGGAGAGAGCCCCGCGCACGCACAGCCGCAGGAACAAAGGCACCCAGTGTTTGATGTGAATCACCGGGAGCCGGGAGCAGAGGCGCGCCCCTCCGCCCTGCACCCGGGGACCCCGCGGGCAGCCCCCCTGCACCCTCTGCGACTAGTAGAGGCTTTGGGGAGATGGGCGGGAGCCACAGAGCAGGATGGAGGTGCGCGAGGTCTGCACGCCCACGCCTGTGGGGCCGGGAACGCGCCGCGCGCGCCGGCGCACAGCCTCTGCGGTCAGCGGGTCGGGGGCGCCTGCGCGGGACGCGCCTCCTGGCCACAGGGACCATGGGGCCCGAGCAGGGGACGCACCTCCCTGCCACAGGGACCTCGGGGGCTGGAGACGGAAGGCCCGGCTTGGGATGCCTGCTGAAGCACCCCGGGGAGAGAAGCGGCCTGACAGCCGGGGTGGCCGCCCGCTGGCCACTTGCTTGATGCCAGTTGGACCCAAACTAGCACCAAACCGGAGTATGTTGGCCTCTGTTGGTGTCCTATCCTCGTTATCTTAAGATATGTTTTAAACATTTTCCGAGGACACGAGATATGCAAAAGTGTCGCCCAGGCCTCCAAGGGCGCGGGGTAGGCAAACGCTGTCGCCCAGGCCCCTCCGGTCCCATTTTACGTGTTTCGCGGCAGGCATGCTCTTCAGTGAGTGAACACGCCATTTTTCAGCTTCAACAGGAAGAGCGAGGCGCGTCTGTGGACATTTTCAGTCCCGCCTCCAGATGTCGTGGCAAACCTTCTCACTTGTGTGGGCCAGGTGACCCACGCTGCTGGTCAGGACGGGCATGACAGGGCCCCAGTGGGGCGGGCCGTGGGCCCGGAGTCAGCGGGCCTCACCGTCACTGCCACCAACACCAGCCCCGCCATCGGCCTCGTTCCTGGACTCAGCTGCAGACCTCGCGGCCCCCGCCTGCCACACGCCCGCGAGCTGACGTGGGATCCCATGATCGAGGCTGTGTGTCCTTCCTGGTGGCCCTCTGCATTCCCTTCTTTTCTCCCACGGCTGAGTGACTGACAATCGCAGACTCCACCCCCCCCCCGCCCCCGTCACGGGACCCCAGCCTGCTAGTTCTGCACCGCCCTTCTGCACGGTGACCGAGGCCATGCCCCTTCTCTAATCCATGGCCACCGCAGCCCCCGGGGCTGTCCATCCCCTCCTCCTCTATAAGGTCCCCGTTCCTGGGGTGACCCCTCTCTTCTAGCCCTGCCCCTACCCCCTCTAAGGACCCCACATTCCATCTGCTGAGGGCCTGTTCCAGGACAGGGCTCTCCAAGTCCAGTGCGCAGAGACCCCTGGGGGACCCGGCTGGGGACCAGGAGTGCCGGATGCCACCATGAGGGACCCCGGACGGCACCCCCTGCAGGTGCTGTTCCCACTGGGCTCCGCCTCCTCCCTGGGGAGACTGCCCCGCCCCGTGCTGTTCCCACCAAGGGCTCGGGCCTCCGCCACGTGCTTCCCCCACTCCCCCCTCCCCCGGCCTCAGGTCCTCACTCCTGGAGTCCAGAGGGGCTCAGGCAGGGTGGGCCGCGCCTGCTCGGGTGCACGGTGGGGCCTAACTGCGGTTCGGAGGTCACAGAGGCCTCCCTGTCACAAGGCCCCATGGCCTTCCCACAGAAACAGATGGCCCAGTGGGACCTGAGTCACTGCGCTGTGGCGCTCCCCAGCGGGGTTGCTGGCAGCTTCCGACACCAAGCCGCCCACTCGTGCCAGCCCAGCTGCGGCCCAGGCTCGGGCACCTCCGCCCGCTGGTGGGGGGAGGGGCTGGGGGAGGGGCACGGCGCAAGGGGCTGTGGCAGGTAAGCCGCAGAGTGAAGGGACAGGGGACGGCAGGAGAGCCGGCCCTCCACTCGGGGCATGTCTGCCCCACCCCCGGACAGGGTCGGCCTGCGTGTGGTTCTCTGGGAGCAGAGTGGAAAGGCCAGGCGCAGGAAGACCTGAGGGTTCTAGAAAGAGC
This sequence comes from Rousettus aegyptiacus, assembly GCF_014176215.1. Classification (NCBI taxonomy): domain Eukaryota; kingdom Metazoa; phylum Chordata; class Mammalia; order Chiroptera; family Pteropodidae; genus Rousettus; species Rousettus aegyptiacus. Next base: position 1,031,793 of record NW_023416296.1, on the reverse strand, counting down.
CGCCCCATGGGGAGGGGAGGGAGAGAAGCGGGAGACGGGCAGAGGACGGGGAGATGGGAGGACGGGGAGATGGGAGGACACGAGGCCACCGGAAGTGCCCCCGCGCGAGGAGGGCTGTGATACGGCTCCTCCGTGTCCCGGCGAGGTCACCCCTCTATGCGTCTGTCTCCTGGTCTCCTCTGCTGTGGACACCAGCCCCGGGGGAGCAGGGCCACCCTGAAGCCCCCATGCTCCCTTGATCACCCCTCTGAAGGCCCGGTCTCCAAACATAGCCACACTCTGACGCACTGGGGGCTGGACGGCCACACGTGAATTTTGAGGATACAACTCAGCCCATAAAAACCATCGTCGTGGAAGAGACAGGTTAAAGTCAACACGTAGTGTAACAGTGTAAAAGTGCATTTCAATAGCATCTTCCTGGTTCACATCTCCCCTCTTCATTCCGGCCGTGACCACTTTGGAAAACATGTTATGGGTCATTGGTATCAATTCCTCAGTGAGTCAGCCCCAAGGACAGGGCAGAGAGTGATCTCTCCAGGCGCCAGCTGCCTAGGAGAAAATAGCTCCAAGGCTCCCAAGAAGAACGATAAAACAATATCGCCGCTGGAGTATAGATAACAAAGCTGTCCACCAGAAACCACATTTCCTTGTGTTAGACGCTAACCGCCAACATCCGCCTCTGTAATCTGCTTGCTTGCATAATCAAAGCCCACCAAGACATAGTTTCAGGCTTTATGAGCTGCCTCCTCCGGAGGCTCCGGGCTGATTCTCTAGTGAGGAGAATCAGCCCCATTGATCTCAATTGGCTCCGTGGGTCTTACTTAGATTTAAAGGCGCCACAACAGTAGGAGCGTATCAGGTTCTCGTCCTTTTCTCAATGTGGGAATAAAATTGGCCACACGGTCACCGAGCATTCGTCTTCACGAGGATGCGCCCAGTGGGGGGTGTGGAGAGCAGACCCCGTGTAACGCGCGCCCTCGAGTCAAACCCGGGGAGCGCGGCGCTCAGGCTGGCCCGAGGGCCCGGTCTTCTGGGTGGACTGAGATCGCAGCGAGTTCTCAGCACGGCGCGTCCGGCCCGCCGTCCACGCCCGGCGTGTTCGCGCCTCGGCTGTGCGCCTCGCCCAACAACGACAAAGGCCGCCGGGCGCCCGCACGTTCAGTCCCGCTGGCGCGCGAGGCGCCGCCCGCGGCTGGGGCCGGTCCGGTCCGTCAGAGCCCGCAAACAAGTGACCTCACCCAGACACACAGCCGCTTTCAAAGTAACTTTATTTTTCTTATTACGCAAGTAAAATTAGGTTCATTGTTGAAACCTCATCACATACTGATGAGAAAAAAAGGAAATGAAATTATCCATCCCTCTGCCGTCAGGGGCGCCACCCGGCTCCCCGGCGCCCTGCGGTGGGAATCGCGCCGCACACGCAGCACGCGGACCATGCCGGCGCACGAGGACACACGCCCCCCTCTGCCGCGCCTCCTCAGCTGGCGGGCTGACCTTGAGCGGGAGCTGGGGGCCCCGCCCCCACGCAGGCGCAGGCGCTGGCGACCGGGCCCCTGCGGGGTGCGGCTGGCTGAGCCGCTCCGGGGACCCGCGCGTCCCTCTCCCAGGTCAGCCAGGCACATAGATGCTCCCTGCGACCTGGCCCCCTCATTGTCACCCCCCTCTGTGAAGTCCTTGTTTGTGTGTTTGGGGGGGGGGCGTTTCATCAAAGGGGCAGCGCCCCTCCCCTGGAGCCAGCCTCCCCACCACCCCGAGGTCAGGCCTCCGGGCTGAAGGCCACCACCGCTGGTGACAGGGAGGGCAGCTGCCTTTGCTCAGCCTCCGTGTCCTGGGCTCAGCTTTGGTGTCCGGGTCCTGCAGTGGGGAGCAGCTGGGGCCACTGCCCTGCCTCGCTGAGCTGGCCCACAGCGGTGACCTGGGCCCACTCCGGGGGGTCTTTGCCCAGCCCCCACGGGCCGGGAGATGGTGGTCACCGAGCCGGAGCAGACGGTTCTGCCAGGACGGGGCTCAGATGCCACACGGGCCTGGGAACCTGCATCTTTCAACCCGGCGCCCCGAGAGGAGAGCAGCCGGCCCCCCGCAGCCCGCTCAGGCCCCTGCAAGGCTCGTTCCGCGGGCGTCCGACCCACGCGTGCGCTGGAGCATCCGGGCCTTCGGCACAGCCTGGTCTCGGCGCAGCCGCACTGCTCCGTGGACCCGGCCCCGCCCCCTCCGTCCCGCCACGTCCAGGGCCCCCACCCCCCAGCGAACCAGCAAACTCCCCAGGGACCTGAAGGGCCCAGAGCTGCGACTCTGACGTCCCAGGGAGGGAGCGCTGACGTCCGGGTGAGTGCCCTCCAGCGGGGCCCAGGACTCTATGCGTGGCCAGCGGAGTGAGGCCCACGGGCAGCGCCTGGGCGTCATCTGGCAGAGGGGACGACGGGAGGGGTCCGAAGGGGCGCGCGGGGTGGGAGTGGGCGATGGACCCTGGGCTCGGCCTGTCCCGTCCAGGTGCTGCGCGCCACCCCCCTACCCCCGCCGAGCAAGCTAAGCTCATGGTCCCGACCCCCCATTGGTCCTCGGGGAGCCCCTCACACAGATGGCAAGAAAACCACGCCTGTGTTTGGGCTTCCAGCCAAGACCACCAGCTCACCACCTGAGAGGCCTCTCCTACTCAGACCCCTGGCTGGGCTGTTAGCTAGGTCAGAGCGGGATGTGAGGTCAAGGTCACTGGCCGAGGAAGAGGATGACACCTGCTGCAGCCCGAGCTTATCACGATGACCCACTGAGGCCTGAGGGACCAGCCTGCGGCACCCGCAGGGGGTTCAGGGTTCCCGGGGCCCCGGAGGCCTCATTGTGGCCCCCCACGCTCTGGCACCCCGGCCCAGAGCCCACTCCCCTGGCTCTGAGCTGCAGTGGGGCCGGGGTCAGGTGTCCCAACCGCGCAGCCCAGGGGCCTGACACAGCTCTGGCCCACGATGACCCCACTCGTGACTGACCGTGAAGCAGCTGTGGCTCTGAGCCACGTTCCCCCACACTCTGCGCTGTCGGTGCAGAGGACGAGCCTCGGCCCGACACTACTGCTCAGAGCGACACGCCACCTGGCTGGCCTCCTGCTCCAAGGCTAGGGCGGTTCTCAGAGCAGTGTGTGCACGCACGTGTGCACGTAGATGTGTACACAGGCGTGTGTGTGCATGTGTGCATGCCTGTGTGGGCATGTAGATTTGTGCGTGCCTGTGGACGTGCATGTGTGTGCATGCAGGTATGTGCACATGGATGCATGTACGTGTGCATGTATACATGCACATGTGTGTAGGTGTGTGTATGCATGCACGTGGATTATATGTGTGCATGTGTGTGCACTCACATGGATCTGTGTGCATGTACGTATATGTGTGTATGTGCATGTGCGTGTGCAGGTGCATGTGCGCACACGGATCGTACGTGTGCATGCACTTACGTGGATGTGTGTGTGCACGTACATGTGTGTGTGTGCATGTCTATGTGTGATGACTGTCTAACCAGTAAGGACAACAGCCCACGATCCGAGGCTGTGAGTCACCTCCCGCCGCAGGTGACGAGTGCTGGGGGCAGGCCTGTGGCTTTGAACAGGAAGATAGGATCTGGCAGACGGAGAGTGACTGCATCTCCAGGTGGCTGAAGGGGAGGAAGCTGGACGCGTTCCGAGTGCGACTCCGGGAGCGACGTCGTCGTCGTGCCATCGCGAGTGAGGCAGCTCGCGACCCGTCCCAGCACGCATCCGCAGCCGTGAGCAGAGAGAGCAGCCCCCGCGGGCCCCGCACGGCTCGCCGTCGCTGCTGCTGCTCGGGGTCCTGGTCCCTGTTCCCACGTGTCTGGCCGGGTCTCCGGTCGCCGCGGGGTCACCCAGGGCAGGAGGGCGCTTGGAAGACACCTTAATAGAAAGCCGCACACAGAGCCAGGTCAGCGCCCGAATTCCCACTGAGAGGGCGTAAGCCAGCACGAGGCCCCGGGGCGGGCCCAGCGCTCGGCGACGACGCTGTGGGGCAGTCCGCGCTGACCGGGACGGGCATGGGGCGCAGGCGCCGGCACCGCCGGCCGCGTCTCTGGCGCCTCCTGAGCCGCGCGGGCCTGCGGCCTGGTCAGCTGCAGAGCGGGACATGGGCCTGACTGACGGAGGTAGCGTGCATGTGACAGAAGATAGGAGTGAATTAACTTGTCACTCTGGTGGCAGAGCGGCCGCGGTCCACGCTGTCTCACTCTTCACATCCTCGCTGGTGGCCTCGGGGCTGCAGGAGCTAGAGCAGGTTGTCCAGGACCACTGGGTATAACGAGGCACCTGTCCGGGGGGCTACGCGGGCCACCTGCCACTCCACGTGAACATCAGGTCACACATCGTCCCTCTAAAGCCTCCCCAGGAAGATTTAATTGCATTTTCAAAAAGCATTAGATTTTTAAAAGCTTAATTTTATTTATTTATTTATTATTATTTATGCCTACAGCACCTGGTTTTCCTAGGTGGTCTCCCATCCAAGTGCTAACCAGGCTGGACGGACCCTGCTTAGTTTCCAAGATCAGACATCCAGCTTGTTTAGGGTGACATGGCCGTAGACCACAGACTGTGGCTCCACTGGGGCACGAACCTAGGACCTTTTCTGTGTGTAAAGCAGACGTGCAAACCGGTACACTATGGAACCACTTCCTAATTTTAAGAATTTTGATTTACATTTTATACTCATTAATTATAATTCATAACCTTCAGGTTATTAAAGTTACAATTTGTATTTTAATATATACATTTGGATACGTTAGAAGAAATAGCATTTTGAAAATTTTGAAAATAAACCTTTCAGCTTGTTTTTAACTATATTTTATGGAGACGTGTTCAAATTCGGTATGCTTTGAATACAATTACAGTTTTAAAAAATATTTTAGACCAATACTGTCAATAGAGATTAATTTAAAGAAAATCTTGACTATAATAACAGTGATTTTGTTGAGCTAAGGCTAAGGAACATAGGTTTCCGGGGCTGACTGTGGAACAGCGCCTGAACGATGTGCGCCCACGGCGTCTTACACGCCCAGCGCCGCGGCCCAGCCAGAGCGCCCGGCCCGTGCGGTGACGACCCCCGGTGTGTGACGCGCTGCTGTGTGGAGACACTGGGGTCTAGACGTCCTCGTCCACACGGGACAGGACCCGCTGACCTCAGGGTAGCCTGGTTTTTGCCATGTCGTGTGCAGACGAGGTGGCCTTCCTGGCACACTCTGAGCCTCTGTGCCCGGAGCGGGCAGGTGGCGGGGCCGGGGGGCCTCCACCAGCTGGTCAGAGAGGCTCAGGGGCGGATCCCGTGCAGACCCCTGGATGGTAAGAAGAGGGGGTTTCAGCCTCCCTCAGCCATGAGATTTGGGGGTGTCTCTACAGCATGAGCCAGTCCCACCCTGGGTCCCCCCATAAGACATCTGATGGTGGCAAGTGCCCAGCCAGGCCAGGTCCTAGGACCCTGGGGCCCTGCACCAGAGGACGCCCCTGGAGTGTGGGCACCCCGCAGCCGGCACCAGGCAATCCCAGGGGGCTCTGCTCTCTGCCAGTGCACAGTAGTCTCGGCCACCGAGGCAGCCCGGGTGCGATGGCAGCCAGGTGACCTCCTTGGTTGCCCGGGGTTTGAAGAGAGGCAGGTGGGTGGAGGGGTCCGTGGGCCTGACCGAGGCGGCGGGCCCGAGCTCCTGGAGGTGGGCGGCTGCGTCCCCCGCGGTGGCAGCACCTGGAAGCCGAGCATGTGCGGGCTGGCAGTCGCCGATGACTCACGTGGCTCATTTCTTTATGACAATCAGGCTAAATTTAGCTTAATTACTTTCTAACCATCCTCCCGGGGGGACATGAAGACACTTGAAGCCGGTCCACAGCGCCCGCTCTGCTATCTGGTGGACGGGTGCCAGCCCAGCGGGGGCAGGGTGCCCGGGCCTCTGCCCTGCTCGTGAGGGGGCCAGGGCGGCCAGCCGGAAGGGGCCCTGGGCAGCGACGCCCAGCGTGGCAGCCCTGCTGTGGGTCTTTCGGACACTTGGACATGACCGTGTGCCCAGGGCAGCTTGTCTGCCGCCCCTCCCGCTCCCCCTCACCCAGCAGGCCGCACGCTGAGACCTGAGGGCCCTCCTCACCGCCACCGCCACCGCCACCGCCGCCGTCACCGCCACCGTCACCGCCACCGTCGCCGCCGCCGCCGCCGCCGCCGCCGTCGCCGCCACCGCCGCCGTCACCGCCGCCGTCACCGCCACCGTCACCGCAGCTGGGTTCCCATCAGAAACCCTTCTCCCTAGTCTCTCCTCCCCGTCCTCCCTTAACTCAGCGGCACGAGTGAACTTTCCAGAAAGTCGGTATGGAAACCAGGGTGCAGAGCCCGCCCAAGTGGCTGCCAGCCCCCCCAACCACACCCACACCCCCACCCTGCACCCCCGGCCCCACCCCGGCTGGAGCCCCCAGGGCCACCTCCTGGCTCAGCCGTCACGCTGGCTCACAGCCGCCAGCAGAGCCGTCTGGCCCCACAGCTGACCACGGACGCGGACGCGCGGGGCCGGCCCCCCATCCCCACACCCTACCCGGCAGAGGGGCCCCGCGGGCGCACGGCCGGCGCACGAGCACGCCTTCCACGCTCTTCCCACCCATCCACCCAAGGCTCCAGAAGCCGGGGGACCCCTGCGCCCCGCGGCTGCCCCCACAAACCCCATTCTCCCCTGGCACACCATGCCAGCCACATGGCCAGAGACTGTGCCCTGCTCCCGAGGACCCGTGCCCCCCGGGCAGGCCTGTCCCGCACGCGGTGGACGCCCTCCCCGCCCAGAGTCCACGGACCACAAGCCCCGTCCGGCGGGCCAGGCGCGCGTGAGTGGCCTCGGGTCGGGGTTCTGGTCCGCACTACGCTAGGCCTGACGCAGGTCAGTGTGAGGCCCAAAGCCTCAAGGTGAGGAGCCGCTGTGAGCCCCCTCCAGAGGGGACACAGCACCAGGCAGAACGGCACGTCCTCCCGCGTCCCCTCCCCAGACCCGCCTGTCACCCCGATGAACAGCACTGGTGATGGAAAGCCCTCGCGGCTCCCCGGGCGCTCCACAGAGGGCCCCGGAACAGCCTGGAGCCCACAGGGAGGGTCCCAGCTTACCAACGCCCTCATCTTTACTTTAAGTTACCAAAGCAGTGCACAGTCGGCCGTAACATGGGGACGTCACGAAGCAAAGGTGGAGGGCTCCTGGGTCCCTCCGCGCGGCGACGGCAACCGGCCCCGACCGGCACTTCGCATTAAACCAGCTCCTCCCCGGAAGACGTGGCAGGTCCCCGTCTCCAGGTGGGGCCGAGGGCCAGGGCGAGACTGGACCCCAGGCGGAGCGCGGCGGGGAGGGGTCGGGGTGGAATGTGCCGAGAGGGCCCCGGGGTCCACGGCCCCACACCCCGGGCCGAAGGCTGTCTGCACCTGGCAGCCTGGCCGCGTGGGAACCACCGAAAAGCTGCTCGGGCCGGGCGGAGAGAGCACCCGGCCGTCACTCACCCCCCGGGCGCCCAGCGGGGGCGCCAGGAAGGCTGCGTCTTGTAGTGGCCGAGCTAGACACCCAGCCCCCCGCAACGTCCTGACGGGAGGCGGGGAGACGGGGTTTGCACGCGGAGCCTGGCCGAGTCACGGGAGCTTGGGGAACACCTAGGACGAGCCTCCGAGACAACCCAGCAACGCATAAAGCCACACTCACAAACGCAGGGCCGACCAGACCAAAAACGGGCCCTCTTCGAGAAAGGTAAGAACTCGGTGTCCGGCACCTCAGCACCAAGCTGGGGGTCGGGGGGACGCGGCGTGGGAACAGGGCCGCGGACACGCAGCCCCAAGTCAGCACGGCCCTGGGCCCAGCGGGGGCTGCAGAGCTCGGAGGGCGGGGGTGTGGGGGGGGGCGCGGGGAACAGGCCAAGAACGAAGAGACACGAGAGTCGCAAGTCTCGGCAGAGAAACAGAAACTGTAAGAAACGCGAATCTTTCTTCCCAGTTCTGGAAAGTCCAAGATGGGTGACTCACCGGATGGCTTAACTTCAAGCGAACAGGTGAGTGGAAATGAAGCCGCCTGAGGAGGAGAGGGAAAGGGGGCCGAGAGACGGGCCGAGAGGGACGGGCCAGCCGCGGGGGCCGCGGGCCACGCACGGGTCCTCGCCCCGCGCGGCAGGTCTCCATAAACGGGGCCGCGACGCGCAGGCGACGCCGGGACCCCCCCGCGGGGGCGTCGACGGGCTCCGGGCTCCGGGCTCCGGGCTGCCGCCTGGCCCCGTGCAGAGGGACCCAGGCGCCACATGCCCTCAGGTCCTGCAGACCGCTGGGTGACGGGCGGGTCTGGGGACGGGATGCAGAAGGAGAAACCGCGAAACGGAACAGAAAAACGTCGAAGAGGAAAGGGAAGCGTTTCCCGAACCGATGGGCGACCCAGGGCGCCATGGCTGGCGTTCTCGGCAGACCCCGGCCGGCGGGTGCGCGGAAAGCCAGCCACACGGGCGCATGACGGCCCGGCCGGAAAACCCAGGAAAGGGGACCTGAAAGCAGACGGGAAAGCACCACTTTCCACGCAGGGAGCAAGGCACGCTGGACCCCGACTTCTCGGCAGACAAGCCGAGCCCATCCAGGGTCCGGACCGGGACGCACCCGGCTCACGCGGGACGAGGGACGGGGCTTTCCAGGTGGGCGGGGCACCCGCGGACCCTCGGTGGAGGACAGGGGTTCTAGAACTCTCCAGTTCTAGATGGTGCCCGCCACGGCCTCTCTGCCACTGATGACTGAGGCACGGGACACGGAGCTGGTCAGAAAGGCAGCCGGGTGGGCGGACGTGGGCCGGAGCTCGCTGAGTGGTGACCCCACGCTGGCCGCGGAGCGGGTCTCCCTGTGCCTGCTTGGCCTGCAGGCGGCCGCCCTCCCTGCCAGGAGCGAGGCGCCCGGCAACCCCTTCTCCGATCAGAGGACCGAGCAACGGCACAGCTGGGTGCACGCAATGCAGGGTCCAGCGTCCCTTCTGCCCTCCCCGCCTGGCCTTGCCCAGGGCTGGCCGTCGCCTGGAGGGGCCCCGCAGCCCCAGCAGGGCAGCTGTCCAAACCCCGAGAAACGACCCACCTTTCTTGCCAATGGAACGAGGAGAAAGGCCACTGCGGCCCGAGGCTGGCGAGGGGAGGCCTGTCGTGCCTGTCCTCACCCACTGCTTCGCTCTGCGGGCTGCGTAGGGGGCGGGGGGCAGGGGCCCAGGGCGCCGGAGGGCCTGAGGGCAGCAGCGAGGAGGTGCCATGCAGAGGGAACCCCCAGTTCCGTGTGCCAACCTACACAAGTCCTGGCTCCCTGCAACTCACGCATGGACCCCGAAGCAGCTCAGGAAAGCTTTTGAGAGCAAGAGCGTGATACGAGCTCCCCCGCCACCGCCCCCTTCAGACCCCCAGTGCGGGCTGCTCCCAACCGAGCCAGACGCACAGCCGAGGCTGACACCGAACTGGCCTCGGGCACACCGCCCACAGGGGCCAGGCAGGGCGTCTGCCGAGCCGTCACGGGGGACGCCCGGCTTTGAAAAACGTCTCCAGAGAAATCCAACAAGACAGTCTGAAAATAGAATACTCAGAATGTTCACGTAAGATAAAAAAATCACTCAATACACATTTAACCGTGAACAATTCCCAAGAGAAAAGGTCACAGACGCCAAACACAAGGTAATGCAGGTGCTGGTCCTGCCCGACCCTTGGCAGGTCTTTGCAAACACCCCGCCTCGAAGCGAGGGCAACACACCTGAACTGAGCGGAAACGCAGTTCTCAACAGAGAAAAAGAAACACGAGGAAGACCTAACTTCAAAACTCAAAACGACTACGACATGGGACATAAAACATTGACTCCGCGAAGACATGGAGACTAGGGCTGTGTAGTCGGTCACGCCGGAGCAGTCACTAAAGCACCAATGCAAAGAAACGCATTTGAAAATCTAATAAGCAGAACAGTCAAAATAAACAATATTCAAATGATCCTAAAGAATCAGGAAAACGGGAACGAAGTAACAAATCCAGAGAGGGCGACAGAAAGCCAACGGTAAAACCGCGGACCCCGACCCAGGATCCGCACGATTCTCCGAAACACTGTGACACTAGTTAGAAGATGGAGAATGTCAGACTGGATACATAATAAAGACATAAAAGCAAGACCCAAATGCATGCTATCTGTAAGCAATCAGCTTTGCAGAAAACACTATCGGTGGCCAAAACGTGAACAAGAAAGTGTTCCTCCAGAGAGAGCGGCAGCCCCGGGGGCTCCCGGGGCACGGCAGCAGACTGTCAGGCAGGCAGCCCTGCGAGGGGACAGTGACATCCCGAGCCAGCGGCAGGGAGAGAGCAGTCAGCCCCCACCCCGAGGGAGGATGCACCCCCCACACACACACACCGCCGGCACACACTGCCACGATCACACCGGGTTACCCCAAAACTCAGGAATGCAGACACGCAACGCACCCCAACAGATGAGCGGGGAGGGAAGGGCGCCCTTGGGTGCGGGCACTGGCGGGCACTCGGGGACCCGGGCCTCAGCAGCGCCGCTCTGAAGAAAGCCGGCCAGCGGCGGCGAGACCCTCCGCGGGCAGGGCCGGGCCACCGGGCGGCTTGCCGAATGCGCGTGGTCCAGCGACTCCCATGTCCCCGCGGTGCCTGGCAGCCCCGCCCGCGTGTGCCCTTGGTCCTGGCTGCCCGGCTGCTCCCTGAGGGGCAACAGTGTCCCTGGCCGCCTGGCGGGCGCCTCCGCCTCGACCTCGGCAAGGAGGACACACGAGTCCCGGTGCCAGGCAGGAAGGCCAGGGCTCACCCCGCGGCTGGCGGCCCTGACGCCCCGTGTTCCCCGCAGCGCTGGGACAGCCACCACGCACGTCCACCCTGCGACCCAGCTCCAGATGCACAGGGCCGGGGGCCAGGGCTGCGTGCGGGCGTGGGGTGCGGGGTGCAGTGTGGGCTGGGTGCCCGCCCATCCTGAGCGGCTCTGCCCGCACCCAGCCCCCCCTCGCGGGCCACAGCCCTGCCCTGTCAGCCCGAGTCCTGCTCCCTGGTGGCGCTGCCCTGGCCCGGCCTTTGCCCGCCGAGGCCCACGGGGTGCACACCTGCCCCGTCATGAGCACCTGACGTGTCTGCGGGCACTGCCAGCGTCCCCCGGGGGCCGGGTGCCCCAAGTTGAGAACCCCATGTGACAGGTACAAACGTGGGACCGGACTGGTGATCATGTCGATTTCGGGGTTGTGTCTTTGCCGGCTTCTCACCAGAGCCTCTAGAAGGGACAGGTGTGGGGAGCTGGCAGCCGTGTCTGGCCAGCAGGCCAGGGTGGCGCTTCCTGTCCGGCTCCCACGTGCCACGCTGCTGGCCCGTCCGAGCCCGTTGCTGAGTGTCACCGCAGGCCTCCAGGCACAGCCATGGGTCAGGACCCCATGTCCCAGGTGGGGCCACACACCTGCACGGGCAGCTGGTCCAGCCCAGTCCCTGCCGTCTGACCACAGCAACAGGGCTGGCGAGCTGCTCAGCCCGTCCACCTCAGCCGTTGGGGCCACCGGGAGGGGACAGAAAAGCCACAGGGACGGGGTGGAGAGCGGAGCAGCGAGAGTCCACAGAGAGGAGCAGAGACAGGTCAGCACCCTCCTGAGGTCGTCCAGTTACCCCCATGGGCCCCGGTCACGGACACGGCCGCCGGTCATGGACACGGCTCCTGGTCACGGACATGGCCGCCGGTCACGGACACGGCCCCCGGTCACGGACACGGACCCCGGTCACGGACACGGCCGCCGGTCACGGACACGGACCCCGGTCACGGACACGGCCCCCGGTCACGGACACGGACCCTGGTCACGGACACGGCCGCCGGTCACAGACACGGACCCTGGTCACGGACACGGCTCCTGGTCATGGACATGGCCGCCGGTCACGGACATGGCCCTCGGTCACGGACATGGCTGCCGGTCACGGACACGGCCCCCGGTCACGGACACGGCCCCCGGTCACGGACACGGCCCCGGGTCACGGACACGGCCCCCGGTCACGGACACGGCCCCCGGTCACGGACACGGCCCCGGGTCACGGACACGGCCCCCGGTCACGGACACGGCCCCCGGTCACGGACACGGCCGCCGGTCACGGACACGGCCCCCGGTCACGGACACGGCCCCCGGTCACGGACACGGCCCCGGGTCACGGACACGGCCCCCGGTCACGGACACGGCCGCCGGTCACGGACACGGCCGCCGGTCACGGACACGGACCCTGGTCACGGACACGGCCCCGGGTCACGGACACGGCCCCCGGTCACGGACACGGCCCCCGGTCACGGACACGGCCCCGGGTCACGGACACGGCTCCTGGTCATGGACATGGCCGCCGGTCACGGACATGGCCCTCGGTCACGGACATGGCTGCCGGTCATGGACGTGGGCTATCCTCTCCCGCGGCCCCACCCCAAAGGCACCTGCACCCTCGGGGCGGCCCCATGCTGGGTGCCGGGAGCTCCGGGCCGGGCCGGGCGGCACCCCGCGCCTGCAGCGTAGGCTGTGGGCAAGCCCCGTCCCCGCCCGCAGCCTCCCAGGACTGCACGGCCAGGTGCCCCGGACCAGCCCAAAGCCACAGGGCTTCTTGCCCTGGAGGGGCGGTGTGTGTGCGTGAGGGTGCACGCACGAGCTCCGTGCACACCTGTGTGTGTGGGCACTGGTCTGGAAGGAGGTGGGCACGTGCTGGGGAGGTGGCGCCCGGAGGTCTGGCGGGCGGGACCCTGTGGCCGCCCCGCCCCGCTGGCGGCCCCCAGGTGGAGCCCGGGAGAGCCCCGTGAGAGGCCCCGTGTGCCGCGCCCCGGGCGGCCTTGTTTCATGTGGCTCCAGCTCGTTTGGTGTGTTACCCAGGATTTCAAAGGCCCATTAGCAAGACAATCCCTCCGTCTCCGGTTTCCACCGGATCTGAGCCAGCGTCAGGTCCTCCGCCAGGGGGTGAACCGCACGCACACGTGTGCACACGTGCACACACACACCCCGAACGGAGCCCGGGGCCGCTCCCCGGGGCTGCGGTGGGCGCGCGTGGTGCCCGCGTGGGTCTTGCTTGGGGGCCCGGCCCGCCGCCCCCGTGTCCCGCCCGCCCCAGCTGGGCGTGCGCAGCCCACCGCCCAGGCCCAGGCCCCGCCACACAGAGGCCGGGTCTGAGGCCCCCATGCAGCTGCGCCCAGCCCGGAACACGCTCGCTGGCCAGCTGGCCTCGCTGCTCGCCCGGGCTCCGGGCCTGGCCACACCCCCTCACTGCCACGTGCCGAGCAGCCTCGTGGGGGCCAGCTCCACGCAGGGCCCCGACAGGGAGGGCGCCGGCCTGCCAAGCACGGGTCAGTGGCCGTGACGGCGGCAACCTGGAGGGACAGCGGCCGCTCCGCGGTCGGCCCGACCCCGACCACCCCGCTCCCGCCCTTGCCTGTCCCCCCGCTGCCCACCCGCTCCGTCCTCCGTGTCCGCCCGCGGCCCACGCCTCCAGGCACCGTGGCCGCCTTGGCGGGGGCCCACGAACACGCTCGGCCCCTGCACTCTGGGAAGGAGGCCCTCCGCCGGCAGGAAGGGGCGGCCGGAACGCACGCGGCGTCCACGGCAGGGCACGTGGGGCCGCCCGGCCTGGGGCGGGTCACTAAGGGCCAGCCCCGCCCCGACTGTGCCGCAGGACGGGGCGGCGGCCCCGGCTCGTGGAGAACGGACTGTCCTCTGCCGTTTCAGGCAGCAGCTCCTTCCGACTACCGCTGTCCGGCACCGCGCGAGATGGCAAACCCGGTCAGAAAGCAAAGCGAGGGCCGCAGAACGGGCTGCAGGCCGCCGGCGCCCTGGGGTCGGCAGACGGCAGCGCCGCCAGCTGCCCGGGACGCGCGCCTGTGCCCGGCGCGGCGGCGTGCTGGCCTCGTCGCCCGCGGCCCGTGCACCGCGGTCCCCTCATTGAGACAAGGAGCCCCGAGGACGCCAGGGAGATGCTGTGGGAACAGCCAGGTCACCAGGCTGGCTAGCGAGGGCATCGGGGACAGCCCCACCCTCAGGAGAAAGGTGCAGAGGAGCCCAGGGGACAGGCAGGGACCAGGCCTGGGGACAGGGCACACCCTCCTGAAGGCTGGCGAACAGAGCAGCTGTCTGTGCTGCCAGAGAAATTTCTAGGTGCTGGGGAGGGATGCTGGGGCCAGCCCTGCCAGCAGCCCCAGCCCTGCCAGCAAGAGGGAGGCTGGTGACAGCGACAAGGCCAGCGGCGGAAGCTGGGAAGGCGGGAGGCCCGAGGCTGCTGGCGGGTCCCCGGGTCAGGAGGGCACCGATATCCCTCAGCCCCCCGTCCCTCACGGAGGGGCAGGGCCACCGCCCCTGAGGGCCCCCTCACTCCGCAGAGGGCACAGCTCAGAGAACAGCACTTAGAGACGGAAGCCCAGGTCCCTTAGCCCTGAGACCGAGCCTTGGCCTTGCCCGTGAGGCTGTCGGGGAGCTTCAGGCCCCAGAGCACTGCCCCTTGCCCACGACTGAGCCGGCCTGCTACAGCGGGCGGCGCGTGGGCTGGGCCGGGTGGCGGTCCACACCCACTCCAGCCCCAGGCCGGGCACATCTGTGCCGCTAGGCCCAGCCCGCGCCCCAGAGCGGCCTGGGGATGCTGGCCACCCCCAGGGCACTGCGGCACCCCCAGCAGGGCGAGCACTAGGTGCCGAGCAGGCCTCAGCAGATGCCCAAGCTGCCTGCAAAACCAAGGGTCCCAGGGCTCTGGGGTGGCGGGGGGAGGAGGGGTGTGGCCGAGGCGGCCGGTCTGGAGGGGCGGTGTGTGCCTCAGGACCTGAGGGCAGAGGGGCTGTCTCCACGTGGCTGGGCCGCGGCGACGGCCACCAGGGCCGAGCTTCAGTCAGTGCGGGGCGGTGGGCACGAGGTGGCACACACCGAGGACACAGGGCCAGGGAGGGACCTGGGAGGCACTGCTGGACGGGGCTCGGCTCGGCTCGGCGCTGGGACCGGCCTCTGAGGGAGTGGACAGTTGTTCTGTCCCCTGTACAAAGCCCGGTCATGGGAGGCATGACCCAGACTTGGAGGGCGGTAACACAGGCCCCTCCCACACGGCTCCCTGCGTGGAAGGGGACCCGTGGTGTGGGGCGATCGGGACTCCTGGGACTTGCCCGAGGGGCCAGGCCCCGCCCGCCGGCTCAACAGGGTCAGCGGGTGCTGCCTCCCTGCTCGGCTGCCACCTCCTCAGGCCCCATGGGAGAAACAACAGCACCCTCTCCCCTGGGCACCCGTCGGCGTTGCCCGAAGCCGGCATTGCCCGAAGCCCGCGTTCCCACGTGCCGTGCCGGCTGCGCAGGCCCAGGCCTCGGCTCGCCGTCCTGCACACGTCCGCTGTACGTCGTTCTGCGAACCAGGAGCAGCACCCACAGGACCTGACGGAAGGAAGGGCGAGCCCCAAACCCAGGACACCCCAAGAAGGGTCTCGAGGACCAGCCGGGCCACACGACGGGCTCCCGCGGCTCCGCCTCGCACACACGACCAGGCAGCTCCGGGAGGGGAACCGGGCGCTTCCACGCCACCGGAGGGACTTCCGTGTTCTACCAAGGCCCTGCGAGACACAGAGAGACACCCGGGATGTGCTCGCCTCCAACGATTGCGCCATCTGGCCTGAAAGCCAGCTGGAACACAGCACACACAAGGAGCAGCAAGGGGTCACCGGGCAGCCCCCCGCTTCCTGTCAGTGGTGCGAGTGTCCTGGGGGCCCGGGCCTGCCCCTCCCCTGTGATCTGGGGAACGAAATGCAAGAACTGCGACCAAGCAAGCAATTTGAAATAAGTCAATTAAAATCCCCAAATGGGAAAAGTGCAGGACGCCTCTGCAAGAAGCAAAGCACAGCGGGCCGGGGCGGCCGCCCCCGTGCTGTCCCCGAGGCTGGCCCTGGGAACGTGGACTTCGGGAGGGTTCCCATCACCGTGTGCCCAGAGTGCTTCGTGGGGCCTAAACCGTCTGCTTGGATGCGACGGCGGGGCTGGCACCTGCTCCCCCTCTGGAGCCTGGGACTTGGGGGCGTGCCGGGCAGAGGTGTCACGTGACCAGCCCCCAATAAAAACCCTGGGCGAGGCGCTCCCTGACAGACAGCTCCCAGGCGCTGTCACGCTCTGCTGAGAAGCGTGTCCTGTGACTCCACTGGGATGGGCTCTGAACCCTGCGCCCGGTGTCCCCAACCTCTGCCCACACGCCCGTCCTGTGCTCACGGCGCACTGTATCCTTCCACGGTCTTGTCTGAACTGCGAGCCCAGCCGATCGCAAGCCTGGGAGGCCTCAGGGACGCCAGCGCCACGTCACGTCGGTGCCGGCCGCTGAGCGTGAGCGGCGGCCCTCCGCCGAGGCCGGGAGAGCGCTGCTGGGCCGAGGCCCGCGTGCGGGGCACAGCGGCGGGCTGTGCAGAGCCCGGGTCGGGCAGGGGGGCCAGCCCCCGCTCTGGGGGAGCCTGGGGACCGTCCCAGCTCACTGGGGACAACAGGAAAGCCGACTGTGACAGTCACCCCACTACGGCAGGTCAGAGAAAGCAACACCTGTGCCTCCGCGTGCGCACGCCCTAAGGGAGGCGCTTCAGAGGCAGGTCCAGCACCGGCTGCCACTCCAAGGCCAGACACAAAGCCACGGAAGTGTGACCTCGACGTCCTGCCTCTTCCTGCTCACGTGGCTTCCTGCTGCCCACGCCCACAATCAGAGACTAGTGACCTAGGACATACCCCGCCCAAGGTGGCAGTCCTCAATGCCGCCTCAGAGCCCGGCTAGGACGCCCGAGCCTCCCAGGAGATGCCGAGAAGGGGGAGAGGGAGTGGGGGCTGCACGGAACGCTCTCGCGGTCCTCGGCGGACACGGGGCCTAGCGCCCATGTGGAGCCCACTGTGGGCTCCAGCGCAGGCCACCTACCTGGCCTTGGGTCTCCACACAATCCCACAAAAACGCCACAGAAGAAAACACAGTGCAGGATGGGGGAAAATATATAACTTTATTTTAACTGTGAGATTTTTTTTTCCATTTAATAAATACAAATGAATAAAAATACTTTGTTTTGCAGAGACTGCCTTTCCTCCAGATTCACAGAAGACCCCGTGGCCACCTGCGGCTGGGGCCGCAGCACACGTGGACCCGCCCAAGCACGCCGTCCCTCTACACAAGGCCTCGCCTCCTGCAAGCGTGCCTGCCAACGCCCCCTCCAAACGCAAGTCCTGGATGAAGCCCACACCCCACACGATGCCCTCTGAGCAGGAGGGACCCTGGGCCCCACGGAGGCCGAGCACGGCCTGCACCCAGGACATCACTTGTGGGGCTACGGTAACACAGACGGCTGTCCCCAGACACACCATGCGAGGAGAGAAAAGGACCAGGCAAAGGAAAACTGTATGTCTTGTAGACCGTCCTTATTTCAAAAATAGAAATTCCTATTTAAATTGGACCTGTTTGGAACAGGCCACGTGTGACTGCACGCAGCGGGTGTGTTATTGCTTATGAGGGAGGCCCGGCGCCCCGGCGCCCCCGCCGCCTGTGCCGGGGAACCGCCAGACCGCGTCAAGCCGCAAACTGCAAGCGTGTGCTCTGCGCCCGCCGCGGGCCGGGGCGCCGCCGGGCTGGGGACCAGGCAAGCCCGCGCTCAGCCTCACAGCAGCTTCCCCTCCAGCGCCAAGCTGCGAAGGACAGTTCCGTCCCAATACTTAGTTTCTGCTGCAGCCACAATGTACAAAAGCCTAGAACTCCCAGTTTTGAGACTGGAAAAGGTAAAACTCCTACAGATCCAGAAAAAACTATGACAAAAACTTTCAGTCTTGTGCGTGCTCTAGTAATTAGGACAAATGTCCTCTTTGATGAACATGATCGGGAAAAACTGCTGGTCTCTACGACAGTGAACTTCTTTCCCATGTGCCTGTTTGTCATTAATCCGCATTTTAAAACGCGTTTATGTCCTGAAAGCATTCCTAACTGTGATAACTAGTAATACACAACGAATGAAAAAAGTGGAACCAAATCATAAAAAAAAATCTGTCCGTGGAACACGAAGCGCTGAAGCGAAGTCGGGTGCACCCCAGGCGCGCGGGGCCAGCGGGGTCCACGCAGCCGCCGGGCCGGGCCCCTGCCTGGGCCTCGGGCCCCACCTCCTCAGAAGGGGCAGTACCTGTTCCAGGCCCCGAGGAGGCCGGCGCACACCCCTCCGCGCTCGGGGGTGGGGAGGGGAAGCCACCCCCTGCTGGGCTCGCAGGCGCGGGGAGGTGACGACCGGGCTGACCCGCCTGCTGGGAACGGAAGGCTGACCCAGCTGGCATCGCCTACACAGACCAGCCCCTCGGAGGAGGAGCCTGTCGGGATGGGGAAGGCGGAAAGAAGGCAGAAGCCGCGGTCTGCCAGCTTGCCTTTTTTGGTACCAGCACAGAGTGTCACTGTCACCAAGAGTCCCGGAGGAGAAACGCTGGACGCTGCCCGACGGCGTGTGCGCGCAGGCGCGTGGGCGAGGCCTCAGAGCCCCAGGGACTTCTGCACGGTCTGCCTGGCGATCTTGTAGAACTGCTCCCGGTCGTCCCGCCACATCTTGGAAGCGTCCACGTTAGCTCCGCTTTCATCGTTGGGCTCTGAAAGAGAAGCAGACGCCGTCCACTTGGAAGGGATCTGGAAGGAGGACGAGCCGGCAGGATCTCCGTTCACGCAGAAACACCAGGGGCCTCCCGGAGCCGCAGCCCGGAGCCGCACGGCGCTGGCGAGGGGGCGCTGGGGGGCAGCGCACCCTCGAAAACGCGCCGTCCCACCGGGGAAGTGCTGTGAGGGCGGCGGACAGGCCCGCTGTCAGGACCCCCACTCCCGAGGGTCTGGACGTGCCCGCGCGGGCCATCTGGCATGCTCTGCGCACTGGGACCACCTCGCACGACCTGCGACCCGCCCCAGAAAGGGAGCCGAGACCACCCAACCGCCCGCGGCTTGCCCGGGGCTCCGCGCGGCCTGCCCCTCTCAGCCCCTCTTGGTGCAGCTCCCCTTGCGGCTCTCCCAGGGGACACTGCCGAGCGGACGGGGCCCCACACAGACGTTGGACCCCAGGCTGGCTGGTCCAGCCAGGGCCAGCAGCGACTCCAGGATGGAACAGGGGTGTGCAGAGGCAGTGACGCCTGCTGGGAAGGGGCAGAGAACCGGCAGCCGCCGTGCGGGCGGGCGGAGAGGGCGCTGTGGAGGGCCCCACTGGGCGGCGAGCACGCGGGCCGCCCCGCGCTCCGCCCTGCTCCCTGGGCTGCCAGTGTCTGTCCCTCCAGCCAATGCCCGTCCCCCCCTCCTTCAAGTCACTCGGCAACCCCTCCCCCAGCCTACGAGCGAGGCCTCCTGCTGGACACTGGCTGTCCAGCAGACACGGCGGCCTGGGCCATGGGCAGGCGGCAAACACCACAAACGCCTTGTTTCAAAGTAAGGGCCACAAAGGGGAGAATGGGGCAGCAAGGGACCAGGGGTGTGCAGGCCTCTGGGAGCATGTGGCACTTGGGGCCCCTGACAGGCTCACGAGTAGGGAACACGAGCATGGCCAGAGCCAGCACACACTGCGCGTCCAGAGCCTCTGGCGGACGACGCCCAGGGACATGGCCTCCCAGAGCCAGCGGAGTGGAGGGGGCAGCTGAGCAGGGGCATGGCAGCCAGCGGGCACCGTGGTGGCTGGAAAAGTGGCTCAGAGAGGGGACAGGTGTTCTGAGCAGGATGCAAAGAATATGGTAAAACCTTAAAAAAAAAAAAAAAAAAAGGAAAGAACTTATAGCAAAAAACGCTTGCAACGACAGACTTGTCACTCCTGAATGCCCCAAACCCATCCCTGACGGCCCCAGGACTTATCGGAGCAGCCTGGAATGGTCACTGGACTTGGCACGTCCCCGTAGGAAGCAAGGCCTTAAAGCCAGGGCCCGCGTCTCACTGGGCCTCGCGCCCCGAGCATACGACGTCCGCATCGCAGCAGGTCCCTGACAAACGCCCACTGGCCGGAGCGCGGCCACTTCTCCTCGACGACGGGATGCACACGGCACGCGGCTGCCCTCAAAACCCATCACCACGACCAGCGGACACACGCACGTCCCGACTCATCGCGGGAGCGCAAGGACGCGCGGAGGCGGGGCGCGAGGCGGGGCGCGAGGCGGGGCGCGAGGCGGGGCGCGGAGGCGGGGCGCGGAGGCGGGGCGCGGAGGCGGGGCGCGAGGCGGGGCGCGAGTTACCTGCCAGCATGCTCACCACCGACAGCAGGATCTTCTCCACGCTCTGCACCGGGCTCCACCGCTCCGCGCTGCTCTCGTAGCCCATGGGGTCGTCGCCCGGCGCGTGAAGGATGGAGATGCAGACTCTGCCGTCCGGGTAGACTGCGGGGGTCAGAACACGCCTGGTGAGCGACGGCCAGGGACACGGCGCTGTCCGCACGGCTGCAGCACACACGGGGGCCCCGCGGAGCCCTGCTCACTCCCGGAAGGGCTTCTGAGCACCCCACCACGCGGAGCTGACCATGCTGTGCTGAGAGGGCAAAGCGGTCCCTCCCAGGAGGACCTGAACTAGGGACATGTAACCTCCTCAGCAGCAGATGCCAAGTTCCGAATGAGAGTCTGAGCAGCATCTAAGAGGCCCAAGGGCTTCCCGCCAGGCAGGCCACCCCGGAGCCCATGGCGAGGACGGAGCGCCCGGGTGGGCTGCCGGGTGGTTCACGTGGAAACGGATGGAGAAATCTGTAAATTCTTTCATGGATTAAATTGGGCTTTAGCTACCCGATTCATAGAAAAGTAAAGGAAATTGGTTTCAAACCCATTGCTACAAAACAGCACGTCTTACTTTTCTTCTCCACAACTATTAAGGTCATGATTATTAGTGGGAGTTACAACCACTTATAAAAAGGAACATTACTCTAAACGCGATCATTGAAAACTCGACGTGTTTCCTTATTAGTTCTGTCTGAAAACCACAGCCTTGAATTCAAGCACTCTGGTCCCTGCTACTAGATACGTTTTCAACTGAAGCACCGTAAGTTTACTTACGTGACCTCATTTTTCCCACTTTTTAAAATTAATACATGTGTTTAAAAAAAAAATAAAAAACTTATAGAAAGAAAAAATTACCCCACCAGTGAAAGGGAATCACTTTTAACGTTTTGGCGCTACGTTTCAGTGAGATTGTAACCAACCACAGATGAGCAACCTGCTTTTCTCATTCAGTACAGCACAACTATGATCGCACATCACTGAATCTAACTCCAGGTCGTTTAAAATACCCACAGAGCATTCTAACACACGGATCAGGACAACTTACCTAGTTCTCCACTGTGGGAAACCTGGGTCGCTTTCGATTTTTTTCACTGTGGCAAAACAGCGCCGTGATGAAGAGCAGCGTCGCCCACGAGCACATGGCTGCGCCGGCCGCCCCCTCACCCCGCCCCCAGCCCCACCGGCTCAGACGGCACCCAGCTCTAGGGCCACATTTTCTCTCACATACGTTAAACTCCCCGTCGAAACCGAAATTGCGACGTCAATACCACCATGACTAATTTGCTGAGGCTCAGAGCATAAAAAACATTTTTACTGGTGTGTCAGTCACTGACACCACCTTTTTATACGAATATACACAATCCCCGCACCTCTCCTAGAACCAGCAAAACGATGTCCAAAAGTACTCACTGTTGGGATGGAACATCTCGCAGGTAAACCTCATCTTCGGGGGGCTTAATGGGTAATCGAGCGGGAAACTCAGGATGGCAGGAAAAACGCCAAACTCAAAGCAGGTGTCCTCCGGGCCCCTAGAAGACAGAAACACGCAGACCGCGCTTCACCGGGCGTCTGCCGCTGCCCGCCGCGCCCCAGAAACGAGTCGGTGCGCGTGCGAAGACGCGGCTCTCCCACGACGGGGCCCTGCTCTCCTGCCGCTGTCCCGCCCGACCTGGATGAGATCTTGGGGACGAGCGGAGGTGGAATCACAGGCGCAGTCTTTGCAGCACTGATGAAGGTAGAGTGGGCCGCAGAGCCTCGCGACCACCACGGGACCAGAGAAAAGAACTGAGGCCGGCGCCGCGCGGCACGACCGCGCCCTGGGCGGAAGACGCGCACCGCGGCACGCGGCGCCACGAGGCTGCTGCGGCGGGCGGGCGAGGGGCGGCGGGCGGGCGAGGGGCGGCGGGGCGTTGTTCCCAAGGCTATTTTTAATTTTTAAACGTGCCTCCGAAGTGACTTTTGGAACCTTCCAGAAAGAGGCGAGGAACGCGCGCAGGCTCCCTGCCAGGCGCCCCCAGGCCACGCGCCCACGCGCACCAGAGCTGCAGCCCTGACCTACGGGCCCGGGCCCCGCGCCACGTCCTGCGGCCACGCGGCCACCCGCACGCGCACCGTCCCCACACGTGCACGCCCGCCTGCCTGCCTGGGTTGACCAACTCCTCATGTGGAAAGTGGCAGAAATAGACTAAACCGCTTCAAAAGTCACACTTTACAAGTCTGTGCATAAAGTCACACCGTGCTGACGAGCATACACGGCATCGGGACAGCAGGAGACGAAGACGGAGCCACCAGCTTGCGTCGTAAGGAAGACGAACTCACCCCCCTGCAGGGCCACCTAGAAAATGTGCACCCGAGTCACTTCGACAGATCGCAGACCACTTTTCCCGCACATACTTCCCGAAGAAAACAGGACGGCTGAGTGACAGCTCCTGTGGGCATGACCCCTCAACTCAGGGCGTAAGGAAGGAGACCCCACGCCGTCCCTGTGAACGGAGAGGGACACCCCTCTCGAAACCCCCGTCTCTAAGCGGTGACCTCCCACAGCGCAGGGAGCGCCGTCACGGGACCAAGGCCTCGGCCACCGCAGAAGCAGCTCGACACAGACCCGCCACCCCTCTAAACACAGACAAGGGAAAATGAAAGTATCCTTCTTCTGAAATGAACTACGTATGGTTTTGTTTTTTAAAAATACAGCGTTATCTTAAATCTTAAAGTTATTCTGAACCGAGCACTTCACTGTCATCCGGTGCTGCCAGGCTTCCCACGGCACCGCTGCGGGGGCCAGGGCTGCGTCACGGGCTGACGCGCCGGGCCGTGCTAAGGTGGTCAAGACGGGCATGAGACGAGAAGTGCCCCGTGGAACCTCAATTTTTCAACCTAAGAGACAAATTATGATTCTGAAAACTGTCGTCGCTACCCCGGGGGGAAGCCGCGGAGAACAGCTGCTTTGTTCTGGAGGCGCGGGTGTCACACTGCATGGCAGTGCCCAGAGCTCTGGCCTGGATCCAGCACAGGGGAGCCACAAGAGGGGTGTGGGGCGGGCTCCTGCAGGAGGGGGCGTCCAGCCTGAGGCCGGGGCTGCGGGCCGCGCGG
Organism: Rousettus aegyptiacus; assembly: GCF_014176215.1. NCBI lineage: Eukaryota > Metazoa > Chordata > Mammalia > Chiroptera > Pteropodidae > Rousettus > Rousettus aegyptiacus. The sequence goes on along the minus strand of NW_023416296.1, from coordinate 1,008,480 downwards.
GGACGAGCGCCACCGGCTCCGGGCAGCTCGAGGCCTGCCCCGCTCCTCCCGGAGGCGCCGCGCCAGGACCACACACGAGGCTCCCACCAGCCCGCGCGCAGGGGGCGCCGCTCGGGGGACCCCACGCGCCCGCGGACGGCAGGTGTCGGGAGCGCTGCTCCCACCCCAGCAGCGCTCACTGTCCGACCGGCGAGGCAGCCGGGCAGAGGTCCGGGGTCAGCGCGGCGGTGACGGCACGGCCGGGCCACACCGCACACGCTAACGCCGCCCTGTCACTCGGTCGGGAACACTTCCAGGGCCTGCGCTCCGGGCGCCTCTGCGTGAGCTGAGAAAACAAGGCCTGGGTGATGTTTCTGGAATGAGCCAAATGGAATTTGCTCAAAACTTGGATAACAGTCCTTTGTTTCTCATAATAGGGCTTTCTTCAAAAAAAAAAAAAAAAGCCCACTGGGCCGTGCGCAGCCTCAGAAACAAGACCAAACACCCCCGCGAGGGCTCCCACGCCTTCGACATCAAAGCGCTTCCCAGCGCTCTGGTCGGCTACTGGAGTGACACCCGCTCGCGCCCCCAGGCTGCAGCTGCCTGTGGACAGGCTTCGGCGCCACATTCGGGCGACGAGGGAGGCCTCGCCTCAAAACCCCCAGAGAACGTACAGAGGAAACAGAACACAGTTGTGCGAGGCAAATATAAATTCTTCAAAGCCTGAAAATGCCTTCTGCCTTATTGATTAGGAAACGGCCTACGCCGCCTCAGAGCCGTGTCAGGGTGACGCCTGACGGCCGCCTGACGGGGGCGCAGACACGGAGAGGGGGCAGCAGGGCCCAGCCGGCACCGGGGGCCCAGCCGGCACCGGGCAGAGCCGCTGCGATCGGGGCAAAGTCGTGCCGTCTTCCCGCTCGCACCCAAGGGAGAAGCGTCCCCCACGCGGCTCACCCCCAAGGCGGCGGGAGCGCGCCCGCGGGCAGGGCCCGCCCGCGCACGCGGCAGCTGCGGCAGGTGCTGAGGCCACCTTCGCTGGTCTGTCGCTCACGCGTGTCACAGCGCACAGAGCCCCGGGAACACAGATGGCGAGTCTGAGGATGGCGACTGTGAGCCTGTCTGAGTGCTTAACTTGAAATGGGTGACTGAGGGATGCTCCTCCTCCCGAGACACAGCCACCTGAGTGTAAATGAGAAAGGCACACGCCCACAGAGGCCCCACTCCAGGGAGGGTCCCGGCCCCTTGCACTGCGCCCCGCCAGAGCGTCCAGCAGGGGGCGTCAGAGACCCTCTGCTGCCCAGGGGGGCCACGGCACCCCCCAACCCCCTCGCGCCCCTCCCCGATGCGTGGCCTTCTAGAAGGCCCAGGTCAGCAGCCGCCGCGGAGCCTTTCAGGCCCCTGGTCCATGGGCCTTGGCTGCCCGGAGGCCAGCGTGCTGCGGGAGACGGCCAGAGGCCACCCAGCATACCCCTGGGGACAGACAGAGGCCACCCAGCATACCCCTGAGGACAGACAACGCTGGCTGCCGGGAGTGGTGACCTACTGGAAGTCGTCCCCCACCCCCCCACCCCCCCCCCGCAGGGCCCTGCCTCGCACAGCTCTCCAGGGAAAACCTGGAGACCCTTGAGCTGGGCTCTCTGCTTCCGTTGCTCTGGGCACCAGGAGACTGACGCACAGACCCAACGCCGCCGTGGGCAGGGACGGGCAGACGCCGTTTCGGGAACCAAGGTGGCAGCAAACAGGCGCTCTGCCACAACCGCGCACACGACTGACCTGTCCAGGAGGCCACAGCGATGCTCTAATTTTCCTGCAATAGACATTTCTGAAAACTTCACAAATACGTTGACACTATATTTAAGGCCCGTTTTATAGATAAGCTCATCAATTGTAAGAACTTCACAGTGACTTCTGGCAGACAGCTTTTACTACAACAGAAACTTCGACTTTATTCAACTAAAAAATATGTGCATGTTGGAAAATGTTCCAGTGTGTAAGGATAGAAAACCAAAAGCACACGTCTCTCCTCTCGGAGGTGGCCCGCAAGGTCGGCTGTTCTCCCAAATTCATACCTTTACACACCAAAATGGATTTTTTCAAATTAAAAATGTATCATAGCATCACTGAGAGGACTTCTTAAAGACCCAAATAAATAGAGAGGTCCTCCACACATGGGACTGGAACACGCCTCATGAGGAATCAGGCAACGCGGTCCCCGCGAAATTCCCCAGCAGATCCAAAGATTCGCATGCGAACGCGACAGGCCCTGAACGGGGAAAACAGTCTTGAAAAGGGGGAACACCGCGACGCTGGGCTGAGGAAGGGCATGGCTCAGTGGAGCAGAACTCAAGAGTCCAAAAATAAACCCTCACGTTTACGGTCAATTGATTTTTGATGCCAAGATAATTCGACACCGAAAGGATTTTATTTTCAGTAAATGATGCCAGGACGACTGGACGTCCCCAATACATCCCGCCTCATGCTGTACCCCAACACTAACCCAGATGGATGAAACACCTGCGCGTCAGAGCTGCACACACAACCCCTGAGGGAACACTGAGCCCTGGCTCATGGGACGGTCAGAGCACAGGCCGTTAAAGGCAGAAACTGCCAGGCTGCACTTCGTCCAGCTTCTGAGCTTCAAAAGACTCCGTTAAGAAAATGAGAGGAAAGCTGCAGACCGAAAAAAGTTTGAAAATCATGTATCTGATAACGAACTTGAATCCAAAACATGTGAAGACTCCAATGACGCAGTAAGAGGACGTCCAAGTGTGAAAACGGACGGCCGTTCTGGAGCTCACCGAGGAAGACCCACGAGTGGCCAACGAGCCTCGAGAAGACGCTCGACACCACTCGGCCACCAGGAAGTGCAGACCACAGCCACGCGAGGCCCCACTTCACGCCCGGCAAACGGTGGGGACCGGATGCCGCCGGCGTGGGGGAGGGGGCAGGGAGGCGGGAGCCCTGGGGGCCACCGGCGGGAGCGTGCATCCGCACGGACCGTGTGCCGCGACCGCCGGGCCCGGTTCAGCAACAGAGGAGGAAACGCCACGCGGGGCAGCCGAACGCGCCACGCCCAGAAGCCACCCTCAAACAGGCGGGGCTGCAAGGCGGGGGACAGCAGGGCTGCCTGCGGCTCGGGTGGGGGCGGGGCTGACGCCGGACTGAGCGACGGCCCTGAACTCTGCTCGGTCACTGAAACCCACGCCCTGCGCGCTTAACCAGGAGGCTTGTGGTGCCTATGAGATCTCAGTAAAGCTGGGGGACACCGTGCTCGGGGGGGGGGGGGGGCGTGCACCCCAGGCCTTCTGGGCCTCGGCGGCTGCCTCTTGGACCAAACGGTCCCACAGTGTCTGCAGGGTCCCACTAGATGCCTGTGTGGAGCACCCCAGGTCCCCAGGGTGACAACCAACAATGTGTCCAGACATGGCCAAACGTGCCGGGGGCAGGACCAGCCCCAGAGGACGCGCTCGTCTCGCCTCGCTGCCCTGTAATTCGCTGCTTCTGCTCCACAACCACATGGCCACCTCCCTGGGCCAGCACGGAGACTGCCTGGGCCTCCTCAGAGCTACGCAGACGGGTGCATGTCCTGTCAGTCAGGGGCCCCCAGCCCCTGGGTACCGGTCGGTCGCGGCCTGTCAGGAACTGGGCCACGCAGCAGGAGGCGATGGCGGGCGGGCCAGCGAAGCCCCCTCTGTGTCTGCAGCGGCTCCCAGCACCGGGTCCGCCTCAGCTCCGCCTCACACCCTCAGACATCAGAGCCACAGAACCCTGGGTCCCTGGGGCCACGAAGGCTGTGGCCCGCCGCCATAAGTTACACTGGACGATGATGCGCCACGCTCATCACTGTGGCAACGCGACAGTGACCATCCTCGCGCCGACATCTTGACAGCTCGCTGCTGGAAAGCTCCTGGGGCAGGGCTGCTGGGTCAGAGAACACGCGACACGAATTAAAAACATTTAACATCTCAGGTTGGCTCCGGCAGGCACAGCACCAACGACAGATGCTCTGTGACCGTCTCCTGTAACTGAAAAAGCCCGACGGCAAAATGGTTGCTGTGACCATGACGTCCTCACCTCATGTAACCAAGCACAGTCCGAGGAGAAGCGACAGCCCCGGGGCCCTCACACCCACAGCTATACCCCAGCTGGGACCCGAACATGCTGCAGTCACATGGGGTGGAGTCGGCCGGGATGGGGAAGTCCTCATTTCGGCACAGCCGACAGATCCCCCAGGTCTGGAGAAGGGACAGCCAGGCAGGGAGGTCTTTGAGAATGCTGGGCAGGACAGAAACCTGCTGCGAGGGTACCCGCCGGACCCCCGCAGGGCCCCTGTCGCAGAGGGGCACCCACGGATGCACACGTCCACCCTCTGCAGTGTGGGACCTCAGACAGCTCCCCGTACCATGGCCAGGGGCCAACAAGGTGGCACAGGCCAAAAGCTCCAGAACGTGAAGCCATCTGCCTAAAAGGGAACTGGACATCTGTTTGGACCCGAGTGAATGAAGGTCAGAGAGGCAGGGTGACCGGCCCACGGCCATCCCGCCTGCCAGCCGCACGGCCCCGGCGTGACGGGGTGCCCCAGCCCTTTCCCACGGGACCACATGCTCCACCTCCACCGCAAGCTCAGCCGAGAGTCAGGAGAGCGACTTGTAACTTTTAATCAGAAGCAGGCTGGGGCAGTTTTCTCGGTCATTAACCTGTCATGCTCCCGCGTCTTTCAGGGTGGGGGTTCAGGGCCACCGCGGACAGGGCCCAGACGGGCGGGCACTCGGGATGGGGTGCCCGCGCCGCGGACAAGGGAAAGGAGTCAGCAGAGCTGTACACCCTGGAGTGGGAGGTGGACACAGCTCGGCAAACCCGGGCTGTGGGAGAAACTCTGGAAACGCTGGAGAATAAAAAGCAAAGCCTGTCCCTAGGGAGTAAAAGCCAGCCGCCTCAGCCAGCACAGCGGGTGCGCTGGGCCCCGGGAGGACAGTTAATTCCTTGATAGACGTTCTAAGCACACCGGTGAACGGCCTCTTGTTTGCGAAAGGTCTGGAACGAGACCAAAACCCATAAGCTCGTCAGGTCCCGAAGCGGGGGAATTCCGTACTAAAGCAAAGCCTTCTTCAAACATGAGCGTGCTCTGCTGAACAACGGCTCTAATTACTTTTTTAAGACAGGTTTTCAAAATATTGGTTTAATTTTATACTGTTTATCTAAAATTAGTAATAGTTACCCTGACAGATTTTTAACAATAAACGCTTTTAAAAAACGACAGCGAAAGGCTCATGTGTCCCTTTCGGGGCGTCCAAACAAGTCCCCTGTGGCTGCGCACAAGCCCTCATCTGCCAGGGGGCCAGGCTCCGGAAGGCCTCAGACCGTCGGTGCCCTGCAGCCGGGCCTGCCTGCCGCCCTGGAAGGTGTGTGCCACGTGACAAGCCAGGCACGTGACACTAAATGGGGCAAGCAGTTCCAAACCAAGGTCGTAAGCTGCGATCGCCTGTTTCTTTAGAAACAACAAGAGCTGGAGCCAAGACGAGTGCACACGCCACGCGCCACTGGACATGGGGCCACTGCCCAGGTCCTGCTCGCCACCCAACTCTGCAGCACTTCGGGGACAGAAGACACACCGGCGTGTCAGACACAAACACGGGGGGCAGAGACGCCCTCGAGCCAGAAACACTGAACCGCGACCAGAAGCCCAGGCTTCGGGGCGTCACCGACGACCGGGAAATGTCAGGCCTGCTGTGCTTCCCCTGGATAGTGTTTACTGATGACTGTTAAAATATTTTGCTTATCAAAAGAACTCACTTCACATCGATTCTCAGACAGTAGTAAGCAGCAGCCTTCTCAGACAACATGTAACTCTCAGGAACTAGTGGGAGGTACGCGCTGCACAAACTCACGCGGCCGAAGCTGCTCAGCCTCCCCCTCCCACCCAGCCCACACCTGCTGCGGGGGACCCTGCACTCCTCCCCGCCCCCCACCCATCTCCAGCGCTGCTGCGCCCCACGTGAACACGCTCTCGCTAATTAAAGGCCTCACTTCACCAACGAGAAATCTGACCGACTGATTATAAACTTCAGCTTCCTAAATGCTACCTTACCACATTTTGCTGAAATACGTTAAGTCTAAAAATGCTCAAAAATTATACATCTAAGATAAAAAGAAGACAGACAAAGAGCCTGGGTCACAGGGCCACAGAATGCTCTAGAATCAGGTCCATCTGTTGCTCTTTCCAGGGAACATCACTGTGAGCGGGATGTCCAGTCACAATCCTTCTAGAACGGGGCCAAGAAGCACACTGCCCATCTAGGAACTAAGAAGAACGGAGGCAGTGGACAGCCGGGCAGGCACACGGACAAGGGAGATGCGGAGGGAGGCAGGACCGGAGTCCTGGTGCCCCGGCGCGGCGAGGCCCAAGCTTTGCCCACAAGCCAGGGAGCCCCCACTCCCACCCTGGAAGCCTCTCCCACCTCGCAGCCTCGGGCTCCAGGGACTTCCTGAAGCCAAAGCCCACCCACACTGTTTGAGGCTAGCCCAACACAGCCACACTACATTCGCATTTTATTATTTGAAAACTCTATAAATATACATTACTACTAAACCTTTCACTGGCGCTGAGGACACGTTTTCATTTCTGTTGCATAAACGCTCATGTTTTCTGCTGTCGGGCTAGCGGACTAGAGGAGCTACACCCACGGGACGTCCTGGGCCTTCCGTCCTGACGGGCACGCGCTGCGCAGTCGCGCTGCTGGGGTGCGCACGTCCAGCTCCCAGCAGCCTCGAAAACCGACACCATGTGCGGTCAACTTACATGATCAGTGCCTCCCACTCAAAGAAGTTCTCTTCGTTCATGGGGCCTGCAGGAAAAGAAAAACGTCCACGTTGTAACTGAAGGCAGCTTTGGCAATTGGAAGTAAATCAAGAAAAGGTTAACTTTAGCACCTCACCTGCCACGATTCCTTCCGGAGGATTCAGTGTTAATTCTATAAAATTAAAAAGTAAAACTATTATGAAACAGAATGGACATTATGTTGGCATTTTAACAAAACAACTTAAAAAGTATACAAGACTGTAACATATATACATATTAGCAAATTAAAATTCTTTGTTCAAAGTCAATGCCTGCTCTGGTTGCATTTCTGATATAAATGATGTAACTAGTTCTTTACACCAGCCAAAAGCAGAACTGCAAGCTAGAAACCCTTTCATTTTGCAAATGAAGAAACAAACAGAAAAGGTTAAGTGTCTTTCCAAAATACTCCTGCAGGTTATTTTGATTAAAGCTCGTAAATCAAGCATAGTATATTATTTTCCAACTGAAAAGTGTCTCCTGTCACTCTGAGACGGGACCAGCGCTGCGGCCGCAGAGAGGGCCTCCAGCGCGGCCCGGGCTCGCCGCCGTCTCAAGCACCGCTGCAAACTCTGTGCGCCCCAAGCGCGAGACACCCCCGAGCACCAGACTTCAGCACTGACAGCAAACACAGCAAGAAACAGGCCGGCAGCAGTGTTTCTCAGCAATTTACGAAGATGTGTAGTGGGAAGACTTGAGGCCCTGCCACTCAGAAGCTGCCACCGAGAAATGTCATCTCAGCTCTGAGTCCTGGATTTTTATATGGGAGGCTCCAAGAAGAAACCTGCCCTGCACACAAACCCACAAAGGCAAAGAGCAGGCTGGCCACACAGGAGTGGCAAGCAGGCCACAAATGCAGGCCCTGTTTGGGCTGTGAGCTGGGGAAGTTACTAAAATAGTAAGAAACATACAAACAGAAGATCAACAAAACCAAAAGTTAATTCTTAGAGGAGACATAAAATTAACAAATGCCTGCCACGAGGCACAGAAACAAACTGTCATTATTCACGGAGGCTGCGCCAACACACACAAGTCCAAAAGAACCTGAAGATACATTATTAGAAAGAGTTTGCCAACGCTGCCGAACAGGTCGAGATACGTAACAGTTTTTCTATCCATCAGCAAGTTAGAAAAGGAGAGTCTTCCAGTTACACTAGGAGACGTGGAAACGGGCTTTTAACCGGGCAGAAGGTCTGCGGCAGCAGGACAAGCCCTCGCTGAGAGCTGACCACCGCGTCCCGGGCAGAGCCCAGCACCCAGCCACCAGGCCCCCAGGCTGGACGCGAGGCTTCCATGCCACCTCCGCCACAATCCCAACAGGTTCTCTTGTTTGAATAGGAAGATTCTAAAGATAAGTGACAACGCGAACGACCGAGACAGCCCAGGTGCTCTAGAAAGAGCACGCGGAGGACTGGGCGGCAGGCGCGGCCTCCGCTGCCGCCGCAGCACGCAGGGCGCGGGGTGCGCCGGGTGCGCCCACGACAGACGCGCGCGTGCGCACAGCGCCGCCGCCACTCACGCCCGGGGCAGCGCCGCGCAGAGGCGACCGCACAGTCCTTCCCGCGAACGACCAGAAAAAAGAGACCTTTTCTGCACTTGACGCTACATACAAAAATCAAAACACAGAAGAAAAGGGGAGACGGGGCATGTAAGACGATAGAAAACATATATACGCATTGGTCTCTGCCCCTGGCCTCTGGCACCACGCTCCTAAATCCCATGGGATTTCCTGGGTGATAAGAGCCTCTTTCGTCCTGATGAGGTGACTCCGGGTGGCTCCTGGGTGGGGGCTGATCGCCAGAAAGACGAGCCACGATGCAGGCTGGGAACTCGCAGCGCCACCCCGCCCTCCAGAGGAGAGGGGCTGGGGGCAGGTGTGATGGACGGTGCCCACGTGAGGAAGCCCCATGTCCCTCGGTGGCCCGCGGCTCCTGGAGCTTCTGGGTGGGCGGGCGCTCGGGGGCTGGGAGCGCGGCACACCCACGGGGCGAGACAGCCCGCGCCCTTCCCCCCCCCCGGCCCCGCCCGCCGCCTCCTTCCAGCTGCCCACCGGCCCCTTCCCTCTGCCTTTACCATAAACTGGTAAACTGTCCCCCTGAGTTCTGAGCCACTCTAGCAAATTCACGGAACCCAAGGCGAGGGGCGTGGGGGCCCTGACTCAGCCACAGGTGGCAGCCTGTACCTGCAGCTGGCATCTGAAGGGGGAGGCAGCCTTGCGGGGCTGAGCCCTCAGCCTGTGGCGCCTGACACTCTCTCGAGGTCCCTGGTGTCAGAACCGAGTTAACCTGTAGGACGCCCTGCTGTCACAGAGTCGCCTGGTGGGGGGAGTCCCACACCGGTGCGGAGCTGTGAGCGCGTGCGGGGTGGGAGCGTGACGGAGACACGCGGAAGGAGGGGTTTTCTGAACAGGGCAGATGTGTCCAGACCTGTCACCAAGGAAGACATGGGCAGAAATCGGCTCATGGAAAAATGATCAACGTTGTGAGTCATAAGGGAAATGAAAATTAAATCCACACAAAGATATGGCTATGCGCCTTTATTAGTAAAGATGCCTTTACTCAGAACAAAACAGCTAAAATGAAACAGACTGACAACACCAGCGCGGGCGAGGTTAGTGGCCGGACCTCCCATGCCTCGCCGGGAGAAATGCAAAGCGACTAGTCGCCCTTCGTTAAACAGCTGGACTGTTCCTAATAAAAACAGGCTAAAAACAGGCTAAACACATGCTCACCCTGAGACCCAGCAATTCTCCTGGATATTCACCCAAGAAAAATGAAAATTATGAGCAACTTTACTCATAATGACCCCACACTGGGACCAACCCAAACGTCCACCCACTGGTCAACGAACGAGGTGCGATCTGCGTGTTCAGTGGAAAACCACTCAGCACTAAAGAACAGACCGGGACACGTGCCACACGTGCTAAGCGGGGGAAGCCTATTCATGGGAAATTCTGGAAAAAAGCAAAACCATAGTAATCAAAAGCCAATCAAATGTGGCCAGGGGCCAGGGCCACGGGACAGTGGGAAGGGACTGCAAAAGGGCGCAAGGGCACCTTCCGGGCAACAGCAACGTCTGTGCCGTGGCCGTGCGGCTGGCCGTGCGGCATTTGTCAAAGCGCAAAGTCCAGTACATTTGAAATTGGGAAATTTTATCGTGTATAAATTTTATCTCGAGAAAGCTGACTCGCCCCAAAATCAACTTCCGTTGTTTTATGTAGTATAAAACAATAAATCAAAGTAATACAAAATGCCTCATGCTCCTAGTATAAAGACTTCTTAAATAGGACTAAAGATAAAGTTAATAATGAAAAAGTACTAACCATAAAGGAAAAGACTGATAAAATTAAGAATATTAAAATTAAGAACCTCTGACAGCAAAAGATATTTTTTAAATATTCAAAAGACAGCTTTAAAAGTATAAAAATGTAAGCCCCAGAGGAAGATGATATTTGCAATAGATATCAGCCAACAAAGGACTAATATCCGAACTTCTGGAGAACATCTTGCAAATCAGTAAAAGTACAGAAACAACCTGAAAGAAAATCAAGCACAACACTTGAACGGGCACCTCACACACACACAAACATCTGCATCTACACGTCTGTCGACAAAGACGATATCTATAAATAGCCATCAGTACAGAGATACGCGCATCTCCACATCTAAGCAGCCGATAAACACATGACAAGGGACCCGCCTCGCTCACTGCGGGGGATTTCACGCCAACACCTCAGCGAGACAGTGTTGCCACCACCGGATGACCCAGAGACTAGATCAGGAAGCGGGTAAGGGTCCACACAGACATGCGGCCGCAGAAACGGTCCTCTGGCTACGAGGCTGCTCGTGGCCACCATGACCCCGAACTCCTCGCAGGAGCACACGTGCAGAAACGCGTGTGCGTGTGTTTGCATGCGTGCACCAAGACTCACATCTCGGAACCAAGCGCTTCAGAACCAACATGCTTCTGCACACAGCGACTTACACCAAATTATAAAAATCCCCCTATGAATCCGCCTCCGGAAATAATGGGGAATAACAGGTGAAATGTTACCGGACGCAATCAGTTTGGTTTTCCAACGCTCGGCGCACTGCCCGAAGAGTCAGAGTGGGCTCGGGCCAAGGGCGACAGCGTACGCAGCAGCGAGCCCCACTCGCCAGTTTCACTGGTGAGGGCCACGATCTAAATCTTAGAAACACAGGAAAACTGAGATACTGATGTCCTGAAAATACAGTTTTAACTGCTGGTTTAAAAGTTTGCCATGTGTCTCTATTTTGCTGTACGATTGTATTTACTGAAAAGGAGTTGCAATTCTCACAAAAGCGCTCAATTCTGGTGGCATTTCTTCTTTCTCTTTGCCTCTCGGTCACGCCTGAAGCTTTGAGGAGCGACACGAACGCAGCCACGGGGCACTGGCTTCAGCGCCCCGACTTGGCCGAAGCGCTAAGCGAACGTCCATTACCAGATGAGCAAGCGCACTTATCTGCCAAGCACGACGCCAGGCAGTGGAGACACAACGGTGAGGGAGACGGACGGGCCCCGCCTGCAACGAGCTTCTGTCCTAATGAAGACAGGCAGGCGACGGACGAGGGGCACGCAACCAAGACAGTCTCAGACGTGGATGCGCCCGGGGACGAGCACGGCCGAGTGAAGTGACAGGTGGTCACGGCGGGCCTCGCTGCAGAGGTGACACTGGAGGCGGATGACAGCCACAGCGACTCGTTAAAATCCATCAACATAGTTACAATTCTTTTTTTGGTGATGAGAACATTTTTGAATTTCTTATTTACTTATTTATCTACTTACTTACTTATTACAGTGACACTGGTTAACGAAATCCAGTCACTTTCCAGCGTATAATCCAACAGCGGCACACGCATAAGACGCTGTGTGAGCACCCCGTGGTTAGATTTCTTTCCGTCGCCATGTCTCTGACCCCTTTTACCCCATCTACTTCCCCATCCCCCTCCCCTCTGGTAACCCCTGGTCTACTGCCCACGTCTCCGCATCTCTGTCTGTCGGTCCTGTCTGTTGCTTTTAGGTCTGTATCCCACGTATGTGATAGCATGGGGTCTTCGCCTTTTTCTGTCTGGCTTACTTCCCTTAGCATGATTATCGCGAGGTCCACCTTGTGATGAGAGCGTTTAAGATCTACTGTCTCAGCAGCCTGCAAATGCACAACGCGGCCTTACTGACTACAGTCGCCACGCCGCACATGCCCACGACCGACTGGCTTTAGCCGGGAAGTTTGTGCCTTCTGCGCCCCTCACCCAGCTCGCCGCCCCCCCGGCCCTCGCCTACAGCAACCGCCGATCCGTTCTGTTATCTAGGATTTCCGCGTTGCTTTGCTTGTTTTCTTTTTAAGATTCCACATATAAATCAGGTCTGGCATTTGCCTTTCTTCGCCTGGCTCACTTCACTTATCATAACATCCTTCGAGATCCATCTACGTTGTCACACATGGCATGATTTCCTCCTTTTTTATGGCTTATTCACTGTATACATGCTGTACATTTACAGCAGCATTATTTATAATTGCCAAAAAAATGGAAACAATCCAAATATCTAACAATAGTAGACGAGGTCAATAAATTGTGATATATTCATACAATTGAACAAAATGGAAAAAAAATCACGCACAGCTACACACATTGTGCAAAATAACCCAGACCTAAACAATGTAACGTACTGTATATATACACACTATCAAGTGCACACGCACATGCACACGCACGCATGACACACTATCAAGTACCCACGCACACGCACACGCACGCATGACACAGAACCCAGAGTCACACTGACGGCTGCACACGGCACTGACTGAGAACCACGCTTCGGAGGGAAGGCAAAGGGAGGAAGCAGTTCCTGCGCGAAGGGCTGCCTTGGGGCGGGGGGCCCCACACTGTGGGGTGCTGGCAGGCTCTCGCTTCCTGGGGCCGGGGGACCCTCTGAGAACTCCCTGAGCTGCACACGCCGTTCCTAGCACTTTCCTTTATCAGTTATATTTCAAGCTAACCAACAGTTTTAAAAGTCGTAACCGCAACCGTCCAGGCAGAGAAGACACCTTGGACCAGTGCAACGACAGGGTGAGGTTCTGTTCTGCAGGTACGGATGGCAGTGCTTGCTGATGAAGTGTGTGGGGGGGGGGCGGCTGAGGACAGACAGGAGGCGTCCCAATGACTGAGTGGTGGCACCGTTACTGGGGTGAACTGGGGTGGGAAGGGGCAGGTCCAACGTCAACACAGAAGGCCAAGATGTCAGACACGGCCAAGCCCGCGGGAGGCGGGCGGCTGGGGAGTCCGGAGCGCCAGCAGGCTGGATGCTGGAGGTGGCGAGTGGGGAGAGGCTACACGGCGGTGAAGGAGCCCCCAGCCTGACGGGGCTCTCTGGGGCTGTTCCCAGGTCCCACAGAGACTGGGGGTACCACTGCCATTTCGGAGGAAGGGACCAGGAATACGTACTGTTCTGCCACCAAGTCCTGCACAAGGGAAAACTGTCTCACTGAACCTGCCAATAACACCTGTGGAGAGACCGCGGCCCAGGGGGCCGGCAAAGGGAGAAAGGAGAGTGTCTGTGACCAAGGGTGTGACAACACCAGGAAGGGGGTGAGGCCGAGGCAGCAGGAGACCATGGGGCAGCCAGTGAGGCAGGACGACCTCCTGCTGGCCGCAAGGCCGAGCGCACTAAGCGCATTAAGGGCCAACTCAGTGGAGCACAGGAATGCCAGGGACGCGGCCAGCGCGGACCAGCGCGGACCGGCTCGGCCCGGCTCGGCCCCTCTGCAGCTGAGACCCGGCTCGCCAGTCTTCATACGCCCGACTATCTGAAACCTAATCTGCGTCCTCTATAAATCAAGTTACCTTTTTTAAGAACAACAAAACAACAAATTAAGGCGGATGAGCTATAAACTGCTAAACTGCGAGGAGGGACGGAGGGACCTTAGTTGGGGGAGGGAGTAGGGTGCCGGGGCGTCAGAGAAACAATGACACCGGCCATGTCCCCGGGCCTCGAGGCGCTCATGCCAAAACGCGCCGGCTGTCCTCTTCACCTGTGGAGTTCCCCTGGGAACTTCCCTCGGAGCCCGTCCCTATTTGGGGTGAGGCCCAGCCGCCAGCCGCCTTCCCACGGCTTCCTTACCCAACGGCGCCATCTACTGGTCAGTGCGGACCTACAGCAACCTGGCTCTCCGGGAGGGAATGCGTCTGGGCCACAGACAGACACACGTGTGCAGACACGTGTGCGCACACAGTCACACAGTTTCACATTTACTAATAAAAACAACTTCAGAAGGAGAAACAAGGGCATTTGACATCTTGCTCCCTGACATATGCTGACAATTTGGCTAAAATAAACTGATAAAAAACTTTTAAAGAGAAGTGACCCCACAGTGCAGCGGTGAGCACGCCTGCTTCACACACAGAAGGTCCCGGGTTCGCGCCCCAGTGGAGCCGCGGTCCAGGCCCCAGGTGCGCCAGGCCCCAGGCTTCTGCCCCAAGTGCGTGGGAGCAGACACCCCGCCTCCAGAGATTCAGTGGCGGGGAGACCACAACACCTGGAGGGCAGGGGTGGGGGGAGGGCAGTAAAAAAAATTGTTTTAAGAGAAGAACATCTTAGTACTATCAGAGACTATGCTACTGAGTCCTTGAAATGTTAATATGTTAAAAATATGTTAATTGTAGCTTTAAAAAGAGCTGCCACACAAATTAAAATATAAATTTAACCTTTGGCCCAGCAATCCCACGTCTCAGAATCTGTCCACAGTTACAGCGGTAAAAACGAGAAAAAGACACCTGCATAAGGCTGTCCATCTCAGAACTATTTTAATAGTGAAAACTGAGAAATGACCCAAATACTATCCCCAGGAAACTCGTCAAGTCAGGTGCACCTGCGACAGAAGACGGTGCAGCCGTGAAAGGAGCGGCGACCGCCTCCGCGCACGGGGCACCATGACCTCCGGACGCGGCGCGGGGAAAGCGCGACGGACGCAACGGGCACGCGGGGCCCCAAAGAGGCGGCCAGGTTCGACGAGGTCCCTGCGGCGGGACCTGACGCGATCTGACCGGGGCCCTTAGACGGTAAGGAGACACAAAGGGACGACCGCGGGAGGACGCAGGAAGACGGCAGCTGGCAAGCCCAGGAGGGGCCTCAGGAGCAGCCACATCCTATGAAGAACTTCTACCACTTAATAAAAAAAAAGTAAAAAGTGAGCAAGAGACACGAGACCTATCAAAAAAGACAAATGGACGGCACATAAACACACGAAACAATACTCGGTGTCACTGGTCATCAGGGAAGCGCGAATTAAACCCATGATGAGAAGATGGTGACACACGAGGACCCTGACTCACTGCCCCGGAAAACACAATGAGTCAAAACCTATGTATGGAACAATTTCCTCTTAACCCGCAGAGGCTGGCTGAGCGACTACACGCAGAACACGGAAGACGCCCGCATGGAAGTGGGCAGGAGGGGCTGGGACCCTTCTGACCCTGAGCCCTGTCCCCAGGCACAGCCACCGCAGCCGGGAGGGACTCAGACCTGCTCCCTGAGGAATGAGGGTGCGAACCCCACGTTGTGCTGCCAGTTAAGCCCTGTGCCCGAGGCAGCAGCCCCAAACATCTCACTTGGAAACCCCACAAGACTGCAGCCGTCTGAGGACCCCAGGCCTGGCTCAGAGGGTGGCCCAGGGACAGGATCGGACCTGCACAAATGCAGGACCCTCTAGGGACAGAGCCCGGGGCGTCACCTCCAACCCCTTGGCCAGGCTCTAGTGCCAGCAATGCCTGCGGTAGCCTCACACACATATGCCACCTTGGTTTCTGCAGCAGGAGCCGAGGAGTGCCTCTTGATCACCTGGGTCTGGGGGACAAGAGAGCATGTGTCCCTGGGTACCTGGGACTGTTATAATCAGTATTGCCCAGAAAGGAATTCAAACCCCAGTCTGGCACCCTGATTTTCTGTGACTGCTACCAGGCAATACCTCTACATTGCCTTGCTCCGGGGCCAGTGAGGCTCACACTCGTGGGCCACATGAGATTGTCACCAACAGGGAGAGTTCTGAGACAGCTGCCACCCCTGGGGCAGGGCAGAGGCCACTAGCCAACTGAAGGACACAGCCCAAGGGCCAGGCCCCTGATGAAAGCTGGGCTGGGGGCTGGGGGCTGGGGGCTGGGGCTGGCCAGGCCCCTCTCCAGAACCTGGGGGGATGGGCGCATCCGCATGCCTGCCCTCTGCCACACCCCAGAGGGCCAGTTTCTCCCTGGGGACCGCTTCGCACGGCGGGTGCCCTGGTGGCGGTAGGAAGGCCAAGGGAGACCTCTAAATCACTGTTAACGTCCTGTTTCTTAAGCCGGGTGCCTCGGGTGAAGACGCTCGTTTCACTATTTCATCTGAACATACACGTTTTACACACTTTTACCTCTCGGCTTCACAATCAAAAGCTAAAAAGGGTTAATGACAGGGAACGATGACAGTAAAGCGTAGGACAGGCAGACTGGTGCAGGGATGGCCTCTCCAGGGGGGCAGGGCGCAAGTGATGCGGACATCCGGGAAGAGCCTGGGCCCGGGCGGGGGGGGGGGGTGCCGACGACGAAGCCAGGGGCGGGGTGGGGGGGTGCCCGCACGGAGGGAGAGAGGAGCTCGGAGAGGCAGGAGGGGGCCAGGGCCCGCCGGGTCACTGCGCGGACGTTGGTTTTAACTGCAACCAGGGGTCCTGGACAGCGCCACAACTGGACTCTGCTGTGTGACTAGGACCTAGCGAGGCAAGAGCAGGAGCAGAAGAGCGAGTGAGCCCCTGCTGCCGCCGCCCAGCCCGAGGGTGAGGTCTGGAGGGGGGACGGCAGGCACCTGTGGGAAGAGGGGCAGCACGGCTGGAGCCACGTGTGAGCCTAAACACCTGGAAGGATGAGGCTGCCGCTGACGGGGACGAGGGTGACAGGGAGTTAACAATGGTGCGGGAAGAGCGGGGGCTCAGTTCTACACGTGTAGGTTTGGGGTTCCTGTTAGACACTGCACCAAGTTGAATAACGTCCCCAGAACCTGTGAAAGTGGCCTTATCTGGAAACGGAGCCCCTGATGATGTGCCCAAGGTAAAATGAGTTCACAGCGAATCGTGGTGGCCCTAAACCGATGACTAGCACCTTTCTAGGACGCAGACGGCCACGCGTGACACTCCCAGAAGCCCAGGAGCACCGAGGCTAGTGGCAGCCCCGGAAGCTAGAAGAGGCCAGATGGGAGTCCTCCCCCGTCTTCGGATACCTTGATTTGGGTCTTCTGAGAGAAGGAAGTACCACTTATTAAATTTTACCGAGCTTGGGCTGCTTCGTTACGGAGGCCCCAGGAAGCTCACACCTAAGTCCACTCTGACACTTCCGGGAAAGGCTAGGTGATGTGTGAAGGCAAAACATACAGAAAAGATGCCAGGTTCTTCTCCTGGTTCTTTTTTTTTCGTTTTAAGAACCCAGGCCATTCATTTCGCTTGTTATTCAACTTCCTGTAAAGTCTGGGCCTGAAAGAATCACAAAGTCTTACTAAGTCTAGGTTTCTGCAGCTCTGTGACTATTCCTAAGGACAAACGAGGTGGCTGCGCCCTGTCCAAACCTACCTAAACTCCGTGCCACCGGGCAGCTGCTTCTGTGAAGTCTACCTCCATGCTGGGTGTGCCACCTTCAAGTGTGGCAGGACAAACTAGACACTAAGACACAAAAGACAAGAATCACTAAATGGAATTTTATTATGTTACTAAGATACTGCAACAACAAAACTCCCCTCAGTAACATATTGACTTTGTTTGCTATTGTTGACATGACAAATCACCACGAACTCAGTGGCTGAGAACGCCGCCCACTGATGACCTCAGCTTCCAGGCAGCGGAAGGCCGGGCACAGCATGGGTCAGTTGGCTGGCTGCTTAGAGTTGCCCAAGGCAGCAATCGGGTGTGTGCAGGGCTGCCTCCCCAAGTTCATCCGGGTTTCTGGCAGAGCTCGGTTCCCTGCGGCTATAGGACTGAGGGTCCACGGTCCCTGCTGCCGCTGGCCGGAGACCACTGGTCACTCTCTAGCTCCTCCTCCTCGGAGCTCCTGTCCTGCCTCACCTCTCCTGCCTTCCCTTCCATTTTGGGGCCTTGTGTGGTTACGGTTATATCCCAAGAGTCCAGGATGATCTCCCTGTCTGAGTCAGCTGGTTCGTAAGCTGCCCATGACATCTGCAAAGTCCCCTTGCAAGAGTGCCCAGCTGAATGTCTGACTGAAGAACCAGGGGACAGGAATCTTAGGGACATCTGCAGAGCTCTGCATATATACTCCAAAATGACATATAATGCACTTCCGCGCACAGCTTTGGAAGTCAATCATTACCTACGTTCTATCATTGCAAACCCACCGCGTGGTTGAAACAACAGATGAGGCTTCGGTAAGTACTGTAAGGGGAAAGTCACCCTTGCTAATACAAACACTCTCAGGAAACACAAGTTCAACAAAGCAAAGGCGGGACGGAAGCAGCAGCCTGAACTTAACTTCCCTGGCAGGAGCTTAACAGATCTCTCTACGGAAATGAGGAAATAACACCGGCTCGCAGCCAAAGACGGGCCAAACAGACTAAACCAGGCACTGCCGCAGAGACCAGGGTGCCAGAAATTGGTAAATTTCCCACACATCTGAACCCCCGGCCAGGATTCCCATGAGGAAACATGAGGCCACGGCCCCCTCAGCCCACCCTCCGCTCACCGTGAGCCATGTCGTCTCTCCCCACTGTCGTGGAGGGCACAGGCGGCGCGCTGCTCAAACATTCGTGTAAGGAGCCTGCACTGGCGACACGTCACCCTCGCCCCGTGCAGCGCCGTCCGTGCGGGCAGGACGCTGAGCTGCATGCGTGTCTACCACCTATGTGAAGTTCATGACGTTAGTTTATTTTCCACTCTTTGCTGAAAGTATCCTCAGTGCAGTTATAACAACGTCAACGACCGCCGAGCTCCCAATCCGGGCTCTCGCGAGCTCGAGTCTCCCCGGGCGAGGCAGGGGCTGAGCCCAAGTCTGTGGCTCGAGGCCCCGCCGTGTCCCCGCCGGCTAACGGGGGCTCTGCGGGCGCGGCGGTATCCCAGGACTCGCCACCGCGATGCTCCCGAGGGAGCATTCCGCCGCCGAAACGCGGAACGCGGAGTGTTCCGAGGTTCTCGACTGCCCCTTTGTTTCTCCAAACATCAGAAAAATCTCCGGGCTAAGAAAGCACTGCGGAGGCTTTCCGGACACCATCCGGGAAGAATGACAGGTGGCACTGTCCTGAAGAACGAGAACAAAGTCCGCCCTTTCCCCGCGAGCCCGCCGCGCCGCGCTCCCCGCAGCGCCCCTCTCTGACCTCTCGGCGGGCAGCTCCGGCCGCCTCCCCGTCCCCGCGTGCGGCCGGCGCCGGAGACAGGGGGCTCCGGGTCGCTGGCAGCGCCGGACGGCGACCGGACGCAACCACCGACGCCGCGTCCCTGAACGACCGCAGCAGCAACGGCGACTTCTACCCTCCAGGTTCCCTGCGCCGGGCGCGAACGCCCTCGAGAGGCGCCCGGGACGCCTGCGGCTCCGCGGGGGCCCCGCGTCCAGCTGCGCCACGCCAGGCGGCCCGCGCGCCGGGGCCGCCGGGGCTGCCCGGGCCGGAGGAGGGGGCGCGGCGGGAGCCGGGCGCGGCGTCCGGCCCGACGCGGGGCTCGGCGGCCTCGGCGCTGCCCGCCCGGCCCCGCTGGGCCCCGCACTCACGTTTGTACTCGGCCATCAGCCTCTTGAGCGCCGTCCCCGCCATGGTCCGGGCAGCAGTCGAGCGGTCCGTCCGGCCTCCCGTCCGCGGCGCTCGTTTCCTCCCGCCCGCCGCCGCGGCTGCTTCCGGGTCGCTGCGCGGGCGCAGAAGCCCTTCCGGGGCGCGGGCCGCGCGTGCGCGGTGGCGGCGGGGCGGGGCCGCGCGGGGCCCGAGGCCCCTTTGTGGCGTGAACGCCGCTCGCGACGACCCCGTTTCCTGTGCGGCTCGCGCCTCCGGGAGGGTCTGGGGCGCGGGCCCCCGGATTGAGTGCGTAGAGGCCGCCCGTTGCGTCACACTGGCCGTAGGGGGGTCCGATGGAGGACGGGGCGGTGGACGGCGGGCTTGGCACATTTTTTAAAGACACCAGAAGGGGGCGCGGAAAACGACGAGTCAGCAGTCGGAGAAGTGTTCACATGGCGTGGCCGCGACGGGCGCTCTCGCCATGACCCCGTCGTCGGGCGCAGTCACTGACCAGGCCCCGTCTCTGAAGGCCTCGGTGCCCCCTGACCACCTCCCCGCAGGTCTTGGGTTTGGAATGGTGGCGCGGCCCAGCCGGAATCGGGTGCCCAAGACTTGCCCCCCACCCCTACCCCCGGCGAGAGGAGCTGGGGAGACCCGAGGGGCAGCCGAGCCGCAGCCAGCCCGTTGACCGGCGCGACCACGGGCCGGGCAGCGGGTGTGTGTGATGGGTGATGGCTCCCTGAGCAGCGCGCACGGGGGAGACCAGCAAGCTCAGAACACACCATGCGACTCTGGCAACTAAGTTCTAAAATACGAAAAGTGTGTCACAGCTGAACCCGTGTTTTAAGGAAGAGCTTTAGTATTAATATGCTTTCCCAGCTGTGAGGTCCTGGACACGAGGGCTACACCTTCGGGTTTTCCTAGGACCCAGGGTTCTTGGGACATGGGACTTTAAGTGCCAAAACCAAGGTGCTAGCTGGAACCCAGGGCACCAGTAACAGTGTAAGTCGGACATATCTCTTCCTGAAGCATCAATTTAACGAGTTAGATTTGTATAACTTAATATTTTCAAAATATTAATGCCAGGATTATTCCATATGCACAATTTGCATTAATTTGCAGACAACCTCAAGGACATACCCTGTTCTCTATGGTCCGGTGCTGTGCGTGGGAGGTCAAGCAGCACTGATCTCATGTCCCAAGTAAACGCTCAGCCGCCCTGTTCTAACTCAAGGCACAAGTGCAGGGGAAGTGACAATCCCTGTGACATGCTTGAATCCTGCTTTTTGCCGGTGTAGATCAGGTGCTAGGGCGCCGTGCTGTTTCCTAGCTGCCCTTTACCTTTCGGCTTAGGCTCGTCTCACCTGATGGACTACCTCAAACAGCTCAGTCATTTCCAACCCTGGTTCTGTCACAGCAGCCCACCGGTTCGCTCAGCTTCAAAGAGTGAGTAGGCGGTCGGCCGCACTGAGGAAAAGTCTGAAAGTCAAGCACCAAACAACTCAAGACACTCAGACTGACGTCCAGATCTGCTGCCTCCAAAACCCACCCTATCTACACGACACCCAGGAGAGGAAAGGACTGGTCACAATGCCAGTTTAGCTCAACTGACAGCCAGAGCGCTCTGGGAGGCGGGAGAGGACAGGCAATCTGCCAGAGGTGCAGAGGGAGCCCGCAGGGGAGTAATACTTACTTTTCGGCGCCTAGCCTTTAAATCAGAGTCTGAGTGGCCTCACTAAATGGTCTCGACGAATGCTGAATTGTGACAGCCCCAACTTCCAAACGCAGCATGTAACACACGAGACCGAATACCAAACTATATTTACTGTTTACAGTAGTAAAGGGCAACAAAGAATGTACAAATTGGTGAATAAACAGCCAGCAGGCCCCACCCACGCCCCGACGGCAAAACACAAGAGAAGGCGAGACTCCAGGCAAGCAAGAGACGGCGGTCATGGTCGCACTGTCCAGACGAGGCAGAGCAGGGCCGTCAGGCAGCAGTGGGTCCATACAAAAGGGCAGTGGAACTAAGAGTGTAACAGGTGCAGATCCCCAAACGCTTCACAGAACTGAATCACAGCTAAGGTTTGAGAAGCAGCAGCGCACAGCCCGTGCGAGGGACGGGAAGGCCCCTTGGCGCGGACCTGGGTGTGACCACACTTTTAAGGAGCTCTTTTACACAAAAACGTCACTGCAAATTCAGCAATACTTAATCATACTTTTCTATGTAGAGGCCATAATTATTCATCAGAAGCAAATACTAGAAGGGAACTGAGGCCACAGTACTATCACCGAGTGAGAAATGTGGGGGTTACTTTCCTCTGTGTTAAGAAAAGGGGCGAAGCCAAGTGCCAGACCACACTTCGTCAGCGTAGCATCCCGGGCGCTGTGCCCGCCACTGCACAAGGGGACATTCGAGGAGCACAGCGCCCAGGACCATGTCGCGGAGGGACTCAGCTGTTTTCCTTTTTACCTTTTAGAAAGCATTCCAGTATTCTCCTTTCAACTACTGTATTCTCACAAAACTTAAATTTGCAAAATTTAGCACTTAAAAAAACCTGTGCCTACAAAAAATGGTAACCAGAAGTTTGTCTCCCATCCCCACCACGCCCAACACTTGTCCCACATAAGCACTCCCACTGTGGTGACATGAGCTCTCTACATGATCGGAATAAGCAGTGGGGGGGGGTCAATACCTGGGGTAGGACCCCCATCTAAACTAAAAGGAGACATTCAGGCCACAAGCTCGGGGAAAATATCACAGGAAGGGGAAAGAACAACAAAAATGAAAGCAAAAACCCAAAAAGCCTCACGACTCGTTTCCCTAAACAAAGATGACAACTGTGCCCGGCCCGGGTTCAGGTGAGGACTCATCCCTGCAGAGTTCTGAGTGGCACCCGCAGTGTGTCACAGAGGAAAGGAATGTGGGCGGATGCCCTCGGCCTCCGCAGACTCCTTTGCAATTGGCATGGTCACGTGCTCACTATTCAACGGCAAATGCAAGGACGGCGGCGAAGGGGGGCCGTTGCGCCTACAGGCGGCGTCCTGCAGGGCAGCCGGTCTCCCTGGAGCCCCCCGTCTGCTGCTGGAACACGTCGATGGTGTCTTCGTCCTCCATCTCCAGCTGGCAGGGCCGGCGTGACGGGCACAGAGACAGGGAGAAGCTGTTAGTTTTCTCGCGGTCACAGGAACAAAAACTGCCGGACGAGACACACCTGCCTACAGCACTGGCCCCTCGCTGGCGCGCACGGGCTGTCGCACGCTTGCTCTGGGGCCGTCACTCCTGGTCGCGGCAGGGAGGAGAGGCTGCGTCTGGGATTCCCAGCGCGCTGCTCGCTCGGCAGGCCTCCCCCCACAGAGCTCACGAGAGGACGTTCAAGGCCAACTTCAGCGGACAGAAAACGGAGTCTCATTAAAAAATGAACAAGTATGTAAAACTGTTACTGGAAATTACACAATCATTCCAGTTAGGAACATCCAGTGAGCGGCACCAAGTCCTGGGGACCAGCAGGGGCACCCACTTCGTGACAAGTGCGGTGGATGGTGCCTGCGGGTTCCAGTCAAGCCGAGTATAACATCAGGGCGCACCGTGGAAAGGCCCGCTGGCCGGTGCCCCCGTCCGCTCCCCGGCCCTCCCCATCAAGGCCAGGCCAGGGGTGAGGTGACGCTCCTGCTCCTGACCCCTGACCCTGCAGGACAGACCCCTCCCACGATCTCCGCCTGTTCTCGGAACAAAAACTCCTGCCAATCAGAGACCAATGTGCTGGAGGCAGGAGCGGCTCCGGAACCATCTCAGACATGGACACAAGTACGCGGGGCCAGCGGCCACCACGCTGCAGACACCACCCGGATGGGGCCAGGGTGACAGGCAGGAGGAGAGCCTCCCTCCCCAGGGAACCCTCAGCGCCCACCGCTGCCTGGGCGGCTGCAGAGTCCCACAAGTGGGTGGAGGTACGGAGATGTCCCTGGGAAGGGCCAGGAAGACTCCGACAGTCGGTGGCTCTGGATCGTGAGGTTGTCTGGCCCATGAATGACGAGGGCCCGGGCCATGGCCTCTGCCTGGGTCTGCCCCAGCAGGGCCTGGGCCTGGGCCAGACTTGCGCTGACCCGCGGCCTGGGCACCTGCCCCAGCCCACGCCCCGCATCTCCCGACGCGGGGGAGGATGTCTCGCAGAGGCTTCCTTCCCATTTGAAACAATGAGTCTCTGAATTTAAACACTGAACCACCCAGTAACAGACCCCCGCGGACACTAAGGTGCCCCACAAGGGCCTGTGGCTGCCATACCTGGGCTGGGGTGTCCGCCTCGTTGATCGGCTGCCCATCAAACCGGAACCTAATCTGTCTCATTGACAAGCCCTGAAATGAAAAGGCAAATACCAGTCCATATTTCCAGGTAACGCATTAATTCATAAAAGTCAAACATTTACACCAAAATACCAGAATTCTGAACACGCAGACTGATGAGCCAGTTCATTCTAAACCCGCTGGTGGGCCTGTGCTCGAATCTACATGATGACAGCACCGTACCTTCAGAAAGCACTGTTCTAGCAGCTTCTAGCCCAAGGCACGCCTCACCCATCCCTCGCTTACCCCCGCCCCATAAGCCAAGCAGGCTTTCTGCACTGCCGGCACCACCACGGCCCCCTTTAAGTCTCTCGGAGAGACGCAGGCCAGGGGACGAGGCATGTGACAAGGACGCCACTTGACACTGGGAAGCTGCAGAGTCTGGATGGCTGGGGCCTTGAGAAAAGACAGAAGGACGCTTTCCACCCAAAAAGGGGCACATGTCACCTTTCTGTGTCCCGAGGGAAAGTGAACAGGTCAGGGGGCAGAGACAACCGCCTCTGAAAGGCAGTTCTGACTTGGCAAACACAGGACGGCAGGAGTCAAACCCGCGCCTCTGCCCCGCGGGGCCCTGCTGAAAAGCACGAAGAAATGAAAAGCAACGAACAACAGGACAGGAGAGCGGGAGGGGGCAGGGCCCGCAGACCAAGGGCGGCACTGCCGGGCCAGCAGCCGGAGGCTCCAGGCTGTGGACACCAGACCCCAAAGTCGGGGTGGGCTGGGGCAACAAGATGCAGCCCCGAGAGGCGGGGTCCAGCACAGCCACTCTAGCAGCTGATCTGGGGTGATGCCTCGAAGCTCCTATCAGTCCCCGAGCCAGGGTCCCCAACCCCAGAGCCCAGGTGCTGCTCCTCCCCCAGACAGAGGGAGCTCAGGCCGCAGCCCGGCGGTGGGCAGTGGCAGGCACCCCCAGCGCCACCTCTGGGCCTCCCCTCCTCTCTCGTCCCCTGCACTCCCATGGCACAGGCAGGAGCCTGGGGGCCACTTCTGGGAAAACTCAGGGACTCGCAGGCTGCCACATCTAGGAGCCCCACACCACAAACCCCGGTAGGCCGCCCCACAGCCAGGTGCGTGCGCAGACACACACGGGCACGCGGCTTTTCAACAGGTGTCAGCGCTTCGTTCTCAGATGTGAGCAGTCAATCAGGGTTAGAGGGCGTTTAAGGGGAAGACTCAGTACGCGAGACCAGACCAAACGGAGAAGGGAGGACGCAGGCGGGGGAAGGGGTCCGAGGGCACGTCACACACACGCACGCACTCGCACACGCACGGACGTGCACACGCGCGCGTGCACATATACACACATGC
This sequence comes from Rousettus aegyptiacus, assembly GCF_014176215.1. NCBI lineage: Eukaryota > Metazoa > Chordata > Mammalia > Chiroptera > Pteropodidae > Rousettus > Rousettus aegyptiacus. The sequence goes on along the minus strand of NW_023416296.1, from coordinate 983,269 downwards.
GCACGCATGCGCGCGCGTGCACACTGCCCGTCCGTAGGGACGTGGAAAGCGGCAGTAAGGCGCCACTGGCCAGGAGAAGCCTCGGAGCACAAGAGCCTAGAAACCAGAGACTGGAAACCCCGGCAGAAGTGAGGCTGTCCACAAGCGCTGAGCAAAGGCCCCAGGAAAGAAACCCACAGCGATGACGAAACCGGTGCCAAACAGGACGCGACCGGAGACCAGGTCGCGGTGACACGGCCCAGGGCAGGGGGCCGAGGCGGGAGGGGCGCAGCCCCCGGGACTGACCGTGCGTTTCTGAGCCAAGGTGGGTTTCCAGACCACAAGGGCCCAGAAAGGCAGAGCTGAAACTGAGCACCCCGAAGCCTGTGGCGGTGGGAGCCCCGACACGGGCATGGGGCCCGGCAGCGCTCAGAAGGGGAGGCTGAGTGACCCCCAAAGGCAACAGACCCAGAATGCCGCTGGACGGTCACAGCTACACCAAAACCGGTGGAAGACACAGGAGGTCCAAAACAGGAAAATGAATTCCAACCCCGAAATTTCTGTGCATCCCAATATCCCAGCCCAAAGGCTTATAGGAAGCAAGTCGTTTTCCGACACGGTGTCTCAAAGATGCTGCGTTTTCCATACTCTTTCTGAACAAGAGCCTGGAAGACGTGTTCCACCAAAACAGAGGAAAGTGATTAATCCAGAAAATACACTGGAGGGAGGCAAAGAAGCTTCCAGAACAACTCGGGTGGCTCTGGAGACAGCCAGCCTCAAAAGCAAGCTGTCCAGGGGCACGGGACAGGAGGGGCTCCAAGGACAATGGGGAGAGCAAGGACCCAGCGGTGCCGGTGCCCGCCGGTGGGGGGCTGGGCAGCACGGGAAACGTGGGGTGCGTCAACAGCGGGCCGCCCCACCACCGGACCAGGAGAAACAGCACTCGGCAGGTCGCGGCAGACGAGCAATCCGACTGCAAGGACAAGGACGACGGGGGGAGCGGTGCGGTGGCCGCATCGGAGCCGAGTCACCACCGTGCACAGGTGAAAGCGACTTCTCAACCAAGAGCACAGCGCGCGAGCACATTCGCCGAGAAAAAGCTGCAGAGGAAGTCGAAGCGCAGGCTTCTGGGGAACAGGGCTGGAGAAGCGGGGGTCAGAGCAAGACGCCACAACGCCACTTTCCTGCGGTGCCCTTACAACAAACTCCCAAGGCAGGAGTCTCAAAGCCAAGAGCAGAGGCCGACCCGGCACTCGCGCTCCCACGGCGTCAGAGGACAGCTGCCTGCCACTCGGAGAGACGGCTCGTGGAGAGGAGTGCGGGGCAGGCCGAGGGCACCGGGCGGAGGGCGCCGGGCGGAGGGCACCTGGCCGAGGGCACCTGGCGGTGGGCACCGGGCCGAGGGCACCTGGCCGAGGGCACCTGGCCGAGGGCACCTGGCAGTGGGCACCGGGCCAAGGGCACCTGGCGGTGGGCACCTGGCAGAGGGCACCTGGCGGTGGGCACCGGGCCGAGGGCACCTGGCCGAGGGCGGAGGGCACCTGGCGGTGGGCACCGGGCCGAGGGCACCTGGCGGTGGGCACCGGGCCGAGGGCACCTGGCGGTGGGACCGGGCCGAGGGCACCTGGCGGTGGGCACCGGGCCGAGGGCACCTGGCAGAGGGCACCTGGTGGTGGGCACCGGGCCGAGGGCACCTGGCCGAGGGCACCTGGCAGAGGGCACCTGGCGGTGGGCACCGGGCCAAGGGCACCTGGCGGTGGGCACCTGGCAGAGGGCACCTGGCGGTGGGCACCGGGCCAAGGGCACCTGGCAGTGGGCACCTGGCGGTGGGCACCGGGCCGAGGGCACCTGGCGGTGAGCACCTGGCAGAGGGCACCTGGCGGTGGGCACCGGGCCGAGGGCACCTGGCCGAGGGCGGAGGGCACCTGGCGGTGGGCACCGGGCCGAGGGCACCTGACCGTGGGCACCTGGCGGTGGGCACCGGGCCGAGGGCACCTGGCCGAGGGTGGAGGGCACCTGGCGGTGGGCACCGGGCCGAGGGCACCTGACCGTGGGCACCTGGCGGTGGGCACCTGGCGGTGGGCACCGGGCCAAGGGCACCTGGTGGTGGGCACCTGGCAGTGGGCACCGGGCCAAGGGCACCTGGCGGTGGGCACCTGGCAGAGGGCACCTGGCGGTGGGCACCTGGCGGTGGGCACCGGGCCGAGGGCACCTGGCGGTGGGCACCGGGCCGAGGGCACCTGGCCGAGGGCGGAGGGCACCTGGCGGTGGGCACCGGGCCGAGGGCACCTGACCATGGGCACCTGGCGGTGGGCACCTGGCAGAGGGCACCTGGCGGTGGGCACCGGGCCGAGGGCACCTGGCCGAGGGCACCTGGCCGTGGGCACCTGGCTGAGGGCACCGGGCGGAGGGCGCCGGGCGGAGGGCATCTGGCCGAGGGCGGAGGGCACCTGGCGGTGGGCACCAGGCCGAGGGCACCTGGCGGTGGGCACCGGGCCGAGGGCACCTGACCATGGGCACCGGGCCGAGGGCACCAGGAGCCCCACGCCCGGTCACTCCAGACCAGTGCGTGGGCAGAGCCACCAAGTGAGGACTCGCGGGACAGGATGGGCCCCAGGACCAAAATGAGGCCACGGGAGCACAGATGGGAACAAAACAGACCGCGGCACGAAGCACAGGTGCACCGGAGCCACGAGCTCAACGTGACACTGACCAGTGACAGCTAAAAAGATGCAGTCTGACTGGTCACGGTGTGGGCGGCCAGTGACGACTGAGGAACCGAGGGACGGGATCGGGCACTGTCTGGAAACCACACTGTGACCAGGGCCGCGTCCCCACAGACGTGGCCCAGCCACCGTGGGGAGGAGGAGGAGCTGCACACAGGTTCAGCCTCTGCGACCTCCAAGGGAGGAGGCGTCCAGCCCGACCCCAACCCGGAGGCCACCGCGCCCCACGTCCTGGGGAAGGGTGGACAGTGAGTCTGCTGGGACAGGCGGTGGGCACAACCTGGAGACGAGGGCAGGAGAGAAGGGCCACGGAGGGACGCACGCGCATGTGCAGACACACACGTGCACACATACGCACACACGTGTGCACACATCCATGCACACGTGTGCATGCAAATGTGCACACGTTCACAGGCGCACAGCCACGTGCACGCACCCGCAGCCGCCCCCGCCCGCAGCGCACCTGCCTCTCGCAGTAGGCCTTCATCAGCTTGCTCAGCGGGGTATGTCTCTTGATTTTGAACTGGACCACGGAGCCGTCCTGCCCGGCCACCTTCAGGTTGATGTGGTCGTTCTCCGTCTTCACGCCCTCCTGCAAAAGACGCAAACGGGGCCTGGACACCACATCTCAAGATGACCACGGTTTTCAGGGCAAGTCTTTAGATAATTGCTGGGTTTTTTAAGTCGTTAAAAGCAACCTAAGTCTTAAAATTCTTTAGCAATCTAGAGCCAGTCACGTGACATTTATTTTTACACAGAATTTATTTTTAACTTCTAAGCATCCGTGTGTAAGGAAACGCAATGCAGATCTACAGAGCTCATAGCCTGTTAATTGAAAGAAAGAAGTCTGCTTAACAAACATAGGAGAAAATTGAAAGTCGCGTCTGTCGCAAGACGGGTCCTGCGAGGCCGGGGAGGCGGGCCACGCGCCGTGCTGCGGCCGAGCCAGGCTGCCCACACGCCGCATCCACCTTCCCGCTGCCCGCGACCGTGGGAGGAAGCCCGGCCCTCCCTGTGCAGTTTCGCCTTCGGTCACTCCCACCTGAGTGGGGACGGTCCCAGCATCTGCCTTCGCGTGAGCCCTGACAAGCTCACGCTCCTGATCGAGGGCGCACAGTTCCTGCCTCCTAGAAACACGTGGACTTGACACAGCACGTCTGTCACGGGGCAGAGGCTCCGCCTGCAGCACATCCTAGGAGCCGGAGTGACACACCGCAGTGGCACGCCCCTCGAGGGTCCTGCAGGCACAGTTCCGCCTCATTTACCTGGCACCGTTTGGGAATAAAGGAGTCGTTTGTGTTTGAATAAAGTGATGAAGCGGCCCGGGTTTTGATGGAAATCAAAGCGTATGCTGCACTTTCTCCGCCGACACACGTGCTCACCTCTTCTCGGATGTGTCACTTGTCAGTGTGGCCCTGGAGCAGTGACCGGCACGTCAGGGCTCAGGGCCAGGGCTACAGGTAGGCTCCGAGGAGGATTCCACACCTCTGCCCTACCCTCCCTCCTGGGAGGGCTGGGGCCTTGCTCCCCTCCCCGTGTCCCCAGCCACCCCAACGGAAGGGGCCTGGAAGCAGGCAGCTGCATCCCGCACGCTGGCTCCTCAAAATCCTGTGTGGGGCGCAGCTCAGTCCAGGGTTCTTGGAGTGGCCAAGAAGTCGCCCCAGGAGGCGAGAGCCCAGCAGGGAGCCGGGAGGAGGGTGCCTGGGGGAGGCGCCACACGCGCTGCCCCTGCCCGCACCCTGCACCCTGCACCCTGCACCTGTGCGGGGTGGGGGAGCTGGTGGGGCAAACGGGTGCTCGGCAGCCCCAGGCTGGGAAGCGCTGGGCGGCCCCTCTGGGAGCACCTGCTCCATTTCCGAGAGACTACAAATGCATTTGGGTTTTTCCAGTTGAAGGTTTTATTTTGGAATGATTTCACATTTACAGAAAAGTTGCAAAACGGCGCACGAGCTCCTGTGCACCCCGCGCCGTCCCCCGTGGACATGTCGCAGGCCCACGTGCATGTCACAGCTGAGCACCCAGCACTGCCACATCATTAGCAACGACACGTCGAGCTTTCTTGGTATTCTGCCAGTTTTCCCATTAACGTCCTATTTCTACTGTGGGATCCGATCCAGGGTACTACGTCACGCTCATGGGTATTTTTTTCCTTTTTTTTTCCACTGTGTTAAAATACACACAATGTAAAATTTACCATTTCGACCATTTTTTGGTGGCATTAAATTAAGTACATTCCTAAGGTTGTGCATCCATCAGCACCATCATCTCCAGAGCTCTTTTTATCTGATAAACCTGAAATTCTGACCCATTGAACAATAACTCCTTTTCCCCAGCCCCTGGCAACCACATCCTACTTTCTGTCCCCATAATTTTTATTCTAAGGACCTCAATGACATGGATAATGCAGGATTTGCCCTTTCGTATCTGGCTTATTTCACTCAGCATAATGTCTTCAAGGTCCATCCGTATCATAGCGTGGGTCAGAATCACCTTCCCTTTCAAGGGTGGATAATACTTCATTGCACAGGCACTTTGCTCACCCGCTCATCCATCGATGGACACTTGGGTTGCTTCCACATTTTAGCCATCACCAATAATGCTGCAGTGAGCACTGGTGTGCAAATATCTCTCGAGACCCTGCTTTCAGTTATTTTGGGTATAGAGCCAGAAGCGGGATTGCTGGGTGATATGGTAAATTTATTTTTGAGGCACCGCCATCCTGTTTTCCACAGCTGCTGCACCATTTTACATTCCCACCCACAGTGCGCAAGGGTCGCTGCCAACACTTTTTATTGTTTTTTTGATAGCAGCCATCCTAATGGGTGTGAGGTCTTGGTTTGCATTTCCTCAATGATTGATGACATAGAGCATCTTTTCATGTCCTATGGGCCACTGGCCTATCTCTCCTTTGAGAAATGTCTGCTCAAGGCCTCTGCCCATTTCTAAGTGGGACTGTTTTTTAATTGTTGAGTCTTAGGAGTTCTCTACACATCATGGATATTCATCCCTTGTCGGATATTTGATTTGAAAACATCTTCTCCCCTTCAATAGTTTGCCTTTTTACCGTTTATAGCGTCCACATCACATTTTGATGCACAAAATTTTAATTTTCATGAAGTTCAGTTTTTTTCTTTTGGCGTCATATCCAAGAAATAATCGTCACATCCAATGTCGTGAAGCTTCTGTCTGTTTTCTCCTAAGAGTTTTATTGGTTTAGGTCTCACATTGAGGTCCTTGATCCATTTTGAGTTAATTTTTGTACATGGTGTTAAGAAGGGTCCAACTTCATTTCTTTGCATGAGGACAGAGGATGCATTTGCTTTCAAAATGGAAAAATACAGACATGTTCAAACAAACAGGTGCAGGGCCCAGAACACAAAACAAACACAAAGCAGCGGCTGCAGACTGGACGCACACAGGGCCCCACCAGAAACAATGGGGCACCAGCTACCTGCGTGGAGTGCAGCCAAGAAAGGCCCCAGGTGCCTCTCCCCTCTAACGGAGCGACACCTAGAACAAATGGCCTGTCCCAGACCCCTGGTGAATTCCGAATAAACAAGGTGTAATGGGAGAAAAAAGAAACCCTAAAAACGACCCCAATTCACTGCAGTCGGTGCCTCCGCCACACAGGGGCAAGACGCTGCTTTCCCAGCTGACCCATCAGGCTTTGCTCCCTCCAGCACAATGGCCTGGGAGCATGCCTCCCGCCAGGCCTGGAGCAGAGAGGACTCCTCAGCAGGCACGACAAAGTATTTAGTCCTTTTAGACGCAGTTCAAATGTGTTTATGGAGCTGACAGGATGGTAGGAGTTGGCAGGACTGACAGACTTAAGTTTAAAAACACTGAAGAAAAGAGCGCCGTGGGCACATCACGCTATTTAAGCCTCAGTAACAGGAAACCACCCAGGAGAACGTGAGCTCGGCATTTATACTTGGCCCAACAAACGACCCGCTGGGAAGGAGCCGCTGCAGAAAAGGCTGAGTTGGAACCAACGTGTACAAAGCGAAGGCTGCTCCTGCCGCATCTGCAGAGAGGTCTGCCCCGAGTGTGACCTCTCAGAGCGGGGCAGGGAGGGCGCAGACTTCCACAGAGCCCCGCCGGGGGCTCCACCCCAAGCCCAGCGGTGCCCCTGTGCTGGGCTCGGTCTCCGTGGCGGGAGTGCGACCTCCAGAACCCGGCTGTCTTCAGAGGAAGCCAGCAGATCTTCCTTAGGCAAAAAACTGGCCTAACAGTGCGGACGAAAAGCTTCGGAAGCCTGTTTTAAACACGACTAGTTAGCACACCGCCTGCGGCCACCCCAAGGACTGAGGCCGACGCCAGGGAGGGGGCGCGCTCCCAAGGGCGCTATGAGGACCGGGGGATGGGGCACGCCGGGGGACATACTAGCGGAGGGTGGGCGCACGCCCGAGGGCGGCAAGCTGGGGTGCGGTAGAGGTTGCCAGCGCGCGCAGCCAGGCCAGGCCTCTCGGGGTCCCTCAAGGTGGCCCGCAGTGAGGACCAAGGAGGGGCCCTCAGCAAACAGCGCTGGGCGGGTCCGCGGACTGGGGTCCCGGCGCGAGGGGCGTAGCAGGGGAGGGCACTGGCGACAGAGGTCCTGAGGAGGGGCTGTGGCCGAGGGGGTCCTGGCGGGAGCGGGCGGGGTTTCTCCCCAAAGTGGGTGGTAGCGTCCGAAATCTCCGCAATCGCGATTCGGGAGGGGAGTTTCCCGTCGGGGAAGGTTGGTAGAGGGGACCCTGACAGAGGCCTCCAGGGGAGGGGCGTCCGGACGCGGCCGGGGGTTCCGGAGACGCGGTGTTGCGGTGGCTGAGGGGCGGTGGTGGCGGGGTACTTCGGGACAGGAAGAGGTGAGACTCGCGGCGCCGCGGTCCCCGCGGAGCGCAGCGCAGGCCCCGCCCCGCGCCCTGGGCCAGCCCCGGGCGGGGCTCCCGGCGGGGCGGGGCCTGATCGGGGGCGGGGCCCGGGCGGTCGCGCAGCGGCCGGAGGGCGGGGCCCGCGAGGAGCGAGCCTCGGGGCGGAGCCTGGCGGGCAGGCGGGGCGCGGCCTCGCCTGGGGGCGGAGCCTAGGTGGCGGGCGGGGCGAGGCTCGGCCGTGAGGGCGGGGCCTGGGCGGAGGGCGGGGCACCGCGCGGCGGGCGGGGGAGGGGAGCCGAGCGGCGCGGCGGCGGGGGGAGGGGCGGGAGGCCCGGGCGCGGGGAGGCCCCTCCGGCTCCGCGGCCTGCCGGCCCCCGAGGCTGCGCTCCGCCGCGGAGGGCGCCCGGAGCGCGGGGCGCGGGAGGGGACGGCGCGGGCGGGAGTCGACCTCGAGGGCCGGCCCGCGCCCACCAGCCCTTACCTTGGGCTTCTCCTCGGACATGGCTGCGCAGGCGGCGGGGCGGCGGTGGGGAATTAGGCAGCGCCGGAGCGGGCGAGTCACGCTCTCGGCCCGCCGCTCTCCCGCCGCAACTGCTCGCGGGGCCGCGCTTTGCCCCCCAAATCCTGGCGCGCCGGTTGGCCGGCGGCGGTCACGTGGTGCGCGCGCGTTCACGATGCGCGCGGCCCGCGGCGTCGAGCGCGCGCCCGGCCGGCCGAGGTTCCTGGCGGTTGGGAATGCGTCACGGGGCGGGTCCCCGCGCAATCCCAGCGGTCCCGGCTCCCCGGGGCGCTCAGGGCACTGGGGTCGGGGGCAGGGGAACACGCCGAGACCTCCGGGCGCTTGGGGCACCGAGGGCGGGTGGCAAGTTGGCCTCAATGGGCACCGAGGGCCCCAGGGGACGCACAAAGAACCCAGTCCATTAGGCCAGCCCAGGTGCGGCGTCAGGGACCAGAACTGGCCTTTTACCTGGGGGCCTGTGCGCCTCCTCAGTGACCTGGTACACAGACCTGGTCCCTCGCCTACTTAAGCTCAGCCAGCCAGGCCCAAGCGCACGTTTCCCGCATGGAGAGTTCGTTTCTCTGAGGAAAAGGAAAATGAGGCCAGCCTGGTGAACCTCTTCCACTGGCCACGGGGGCCCTGGGAGAGGCAGGGGCGCCTCAGCGGTGACCCTCTACTGGGGAAGACTGGGCTTGCCTTCACTGGGGAGCCAAGCGGGGGTGAACCGAGGCCCCGCCCGCTGAGAACACGTTTCCTGTGTATTTTGAAGCTGCACAAACTCAGGTCTTGACCTCTGTCACCCAGAACTGCAGGGGGGCAGAGGCACCAACAGTTCAGGGATGTGGACTGTCTTTCTCTGTCCCATTCTCACTCTGAGCTTGGCCAGTCGCCCTCTGCGGCTTCATCTCCCTTTGTCTAATCCCCACTTGGGGCTTCTGAACCTGGCGGGTTCTCAAGCTGAGCACACTGGGGAGATTGTGGGATGGGTGCAGGAGGCCCTCTTGTGATCGTTCTGCTAACGTATCTGGAGTGTGCACTCTGTGCCAGATCCTAGTGCTCACAATCTTCACAGCAGCCCATGTCACAGGTGAGGAAATGGAGGTGCTCAGAGGTCAAATTACACACCTGCAGTCCCAGAATTGGTCAGCAGTACAACTGGGATGAACGTGGGCGCTTGGTCAGTGAGCTTGACCACTGTGCTCTTGGGGTGAACCCAGGGTTAGGCCCCGTCTGCGTGGCCACAACGGGCGCTCAGGCGGACGCTGGGAAGGAGCCAGAGGACACGGCCACAGTCGGGACATCTTTCAGTACTAAGAGGGCCACGTTCTTAGGAGTCCGGGGTCTTCCTGTGCTCTCGCCTGCAATCCTAGCACCTCTCGAGGAAATGGACCGGTGATGGCTGGCATTTATCTGTCGCGCAGTGCCCAGCATGCTGCCGGGCGTGAGTGATCCCACTCAAGCTGCACAGCACTCTGAAGCAGAGGTCCTGGTGATTCCTCTTTTGCGAACTAGGAATCAATGGTTTAGGGGGAGGTGGCCTGCACATGATCACACAGCTAGGATTGGAACCTAAGTGATGGGGAACCGTTGCCCTCCTGGGTGAGGCCCGGCTGACTGGGTTCCACTAATTTTCTGTTAAAATAGCAAAGCCATAGAGTCACGTTTTCATGGACTCTTAAGTTCACAAACCATCTTTGACTCATAAAACAAATTCACTTTCTTGATCAGAGGTACCATTTAGGAGAGGGGAAGGGGCTCCTCAAAGTGGGGCTCCCATGTCACAGGTCTGATCAGAGCCCACCTCCCACCTCTGCCAGGTCCCAGGGTTTGGACCTTTTCATCCTGGAATCTGGACCATGGCCCACCTCTGCCAGAGGATCCCTAGGTACCATGGCCAGCTCAAACTGTGCTTCTGGGAAAAGGGAGCCTCCAGGAACAAGCCCCTTCCAGGAAAGAGATAGACAGTGGGGACCAGACCCCCCACCCCCAGATTATTGGCTGTGGTGTGACTTTGGGTAGGCATTGTTTGGATCCATTAATTCTGACACCATCAGTTATAAAACATAACATACACATTAAACTATGGATGGAAGACATCCTGGTTTTAGACTTAAAGTATGAAAAATATATAACTTAGGATTGATGAAGCACAGTATCTAAATGTGTTACAATAAGAAGTTAGTTAAACTATGGTCCACTCATAATGAAAGGCTCATGTCGCTATTAAAAGGAATGTGTAAAAAAGAGTAGTTGATAACAGGAAAAGATGCTCACATGATGTTGATAAGTTTTTTTAAAGCAAGTTATAAAACCATTATGGTTTTAAACAACAGGAAATTTGTATGAAATATTTCGAAAATCTGAAGACATCAGACAGCTACCAAAACAGAACACCTTCTCTAAGGGCACGAAGATCCCAGAAAGAAGGGGTGTAATTTTTCCTTTCGAGGCGTTTGCTGACGCATATGATGTATCTGTCTTCTTGGACCCCCATAGCAAAACACCACAGATTATGTGGTTTAAAGATTAGACATTTATTTTCTCACAATTCCAGAGACTGGAAGTCCAAGATCAAGTCACCAGCAGGGTTGGTTTCAAGCGAGGCCTCTGTCCTTGGCTTGTAGATGGTCAACGTGTCCCTGTGTCCCTACATGGCCTTTTGTTTGTTTGTGCATGGAGGGAGAGACCCACACCATATGGTCCATAATGTATTCATTGGACAAAAAGTTGAGACAAAAGCAGAGCTTTGGTCTCATAGGCTGGAGGAGATAATAACTGGGCATGGCCAACAGCAAGATGAAATGGTGAGGGGCTCTGATAAATAACCTGGACCTTGAGCTAGAGTACTGAGGTCTATAACGAAGGAGTAAGCCTGTAGCGTGAACAGATCAGTCTGCACAAAGACAAACCCCGCAGCCAGACAGTTCGCTCCCAAACTGGACTAAGCTGATCCGCCCTCCTCCTCATTGCCAGCCTGAAGCAAAAGGAGCCCTCCGGAGGAAAGCAACAGCGCCCAGGGCCTCGAATTCCCTAAAAGATCTTCGGACACAATAGATAGGACTGAATAAAAGTTAACAAAGAAAACCAGAAAACACATGATCTAAAACCAAGGGGAAAAAATATATGTAATATAATATGTAATATGTATATAACACATAATAGTAATATGATATGTATATATTAGTAATAAACCCACAGAAGAACAAGATGTTGGCGCAGACTTTAAAGTCACTTGAATACATTAAAGGAAATAGATTGAGATGCAAATATTCAGAGAAGTAGAATCTATAAAAAAAGAATAAAACATATACTTGAAAATAAAAATACAATCCATGAAATTATGAATTTGGAAGATGGTTTTGACAACAGATTAGACACAATGAAAGAGATGATTATGAACTGGAAGATGGGTCAGAAGAAAATATTCAGACAAAAACAGAAAAAAGTATGGAAAATACAGTGAAAGGCCTAAGAGATATATGCAACATGGTCAAAAGATCTAACATCGTTGTAAAATGGAATCCCAGAAAGAAAGAATAGTCCAGAAACATTCAAAGAGATAATAAAGGAGGATTTTTCAAAATTCACTAAAGATAACACACCACAGATTACAGAGAAACTACCAACCCAAATCAGAATAAATACAAAGAAAACCACATTTGACTATATAACAGTAAGCCTGCTGAAAATGAAAAACAGAGAGACTATCAGACAGATATTTAAAGGAGAAAAAGACATCAGACTTTGCAACAGCATCATGGAAGCCGAGTGACCATGGAATAACATCTACAGAATGCTGAAAGACAATAACTGCCTACACAGAGTTCTGCCCCAATTAAAATTTTGTATAAAAATATAAATGAAATAAAAATATCCAGAAAAAGCAAATCACCTAGTCTTCATTGCCAGAAAGCATACACTGAAGGAAATACCAAAGGGATATCTTCCAGCAGAGGGCGAGTGATTGCAGACGGAAGCCTGGAAATACAGGGGGGAATGAGGTATGAAAAAGAGCGTATGTGTGCAGGCGGATCTAAAAGAATAATGGCTCTGCGAAACAACAGTGATGGTCTCCGGACAGCCATCGCCCACTTACCTATCCACCCATCCGTCCATCTATCCATTTACCCACCAATCCATCCATCCACCCATCCACCCCATCCATCCGTCCATCCATCCACCATCCATCCATCCACCCATCCACCCCATCCATCCACCCATCCACCCCATCCATCCACCCCATCCACCCATCCCATCCGCCCCATCCATCCGTCCATCCATCCACCATCCATCCATCCACCCATCCACCCCATCCATCCATCCTTCCATCCTTCCATCCATTTACCCACCAATCCATCCATCTACCCATCTACCCCATCCACCCCATCCATCCATCCTTCCATCCACCCATCCGTCCATCCATCCATCCATCCAGCCATCCATCCATCCATCCATCCATCCATCCATCCACCCATCTATCCATCCATCCTTCCATCCATCCGTCCACCCACCCACCTACCCACCCAACCATTCAACTACTGACCCATCCATTCACCTCCACCCATCCGTTTCACAAATACTTGCTGAGCTCACAGCAGGTGATGGTGCTGTCCTGGAGGCAGGAGACAGACAATGAACGGATTGGCATGTGCCATGTGAGGTGGCAAGATCTGCAACATGTCAAGGAAGCTGGTGGAGAACACCCCCGGAATTCCCTTTCTTGTGCACTTCTAGTTGGAGGGGGCCCGAGGCAGGCTCCTGGGAGCTTCTGGAGCGCAGAGAGGAGTTAGCGGCCACTCCGCCTGCTTGCCTTGTGGGTGCGGCAGCAGGCCAGGAGTGAGCAGTGAGCTCCGTGACAAAGGGCCCTGCTTCTGAAGGAAGAGGGCAGAGGCAGCAAACACGGAGACAGGGTTCAGTCCCTCCTCGAGAGGTCCCACTGCTCGTGACCCCTCCTTCCTGTCTGCCCACCTCGCAGACTTTAGGCGCCAGCATCAGATGGGGGTCTCACAGGGACTGCCTGGGATTTACAGTCCCATGATTGTGGCAGCGGATTCCCCATAATAGATCCATAGAAAATGGGTGGATCCGTGGATGGGTAGGTGGGTGAGGGTAGTGGGTGGACAGATGGACGGAGGGACTGACAGACGGATGGACAGATATCCTACTGGTTCTGCTCTTGTGATCAAGCCCTGCTACATTAGGGAGCCAGAAGCACTGAACAACAGATCTGAGTTAGGGAGCAGATCGTAACTAAGGAGGGCTCTTCGGGCAGGTGGCCATGGACGGCGCACACACCTGAACAGAGAGACTGGAGGCGGGCGCCGCCAGGATGCCTAAGAAGGTGCCCCCGGTGCTCCAAGGGGCAGGCGCCGTGGGGCGGGCCGAGAGGGGCTGGTGTCCTGGCGGCAGGGAGATGCCGGTGGAGACCAAGGGGCATCTAGACTGTGCAGGACGTCAGGACTCCATGCGAAAGCTGACCCGCCATCGCGACGCCTGGGCGAACCGGGACCCCGCCCCGGCCCCCTCCCCCGGGGGAGCTCCGGGCGGTCACGGGGTCCCGCGAGTTCTCTCCCTGGGGCAGGTCACCCTTGATATTGCCTTGACTCGCCGTGGCACCAGAGTCTCCTGGCGTCTGACTGCTTTGACCACCCCGCAATCTCCCTGTTAGGAGATGGGAGCGCCCGGTCGCGGTGTGGGGTGCGGGGTGCAGGGTGCGAGGACTGCGTTTCTGTCGTGGGCTCCCCCACACGCGCTCGCCCACGCTCTGGGCTTGGCTGCCTCGTTCTTGGCCTGTCGGCTCCTTTGGCATCTGGGGCCACTTGGCACACCTGGCCCTCTTCCCAACAGGCCTTCCCCGCCCCTGGGCTTTCCGATGTGCGGGGGAAGTCATGGGGGATTGTGTGGGTCCCCAAACCAGACCTGCAGTTTGAAAGGGTCCCTCAGGCCAGGGAGGAGCGTCTGCAGGGGAGGGGCAGCGGCAGAGAGAGCGGTGGGCCCAGCCAGGCTCTGGGGGTGCAGGGGGGCTGGCGTGGGGACCCGGCGGGGGCGTAGGGGACACTGCTGCGTCCTGCATGCTGAGGCCCAGGTGACAGGGCCCCATGGGCTGCTGGTGGCAGAGGCCTGGGACGGGATGGGGTCAGGGAGCGGTGTGGTGGCCAGACGTGGAGGCGGGGTCACCGGGGCCTGGAGGAGAGGATGGGAGGGCGCGGGCTGCCAGCGGACCCCAGGACCTACCGGCACGTGCTCCTGTGTCCCCTGAAACAGCTTCCCCTGATTGTAGGGCCTGGAGCCCTGGAATTCAGTCCCCCATCCAGCCCTGTGGCTGAGCACATAGGCTTCTGGTGTGCCGGCCACCCCCGCTCCCTCGGCCAGAGTCCAGGAGGCGTGAGATGGTTAAGCCCTCGCCGGAGGGTGCTAACTGGGTGAGTGGCGGACTGGGAGGCGGACAGTTCACGCCCAGGCCCTGATAGGCAGCCCGGCCCGGCAGCAGGCCCCGCTGGCCTCGGGGCTCAGGGCGGTCTGTCATCGAGCACCCCAACCTCACTCCAGGTCACCCGGAGGGGGGCCGCCATGGCACCCTTCTTAGGAAAGGGGGCCCGTCTCCAGAACAGGTCATCCGACCTTGCCCCCCCATCCCCCCCGCAGTGGGGTAAAGCTTCAGGAGCAGGGCCGCCTGGCGGAGCCTCCTCCAGGGCGGGGCTGCCCCCTGGGACCTGGCGGGACCGGCATGAACCAGCCCAGCTCCTCCATGGGGCACCTGGCAACCCGGGCCTCCGGTCACCCAGTCAGCACCCCTTGTGGCGAGGGGTTAACTGCTTAGTGCCTGGTTAACTATTCATAATGTCTGGCTCACTATCTTCATGCCCGGTTAACTATTTAATGCCTGGCTCCCTGTCTCCACGCCTGGCTACTCCTCATACCGGGTTACGACCCTTTACAGTGACTGAGTTAACTGCTCTGCCGAGTTGACGCCGCTTTGGCTGAGGTTCTGATCAGAGAGACCAGTGTCCCTCCTCGGCCGGGGCCCTGCTGGCACCTGAGCTGACGGCGGGGTAGCACCCCTTCCCCACACTGCTCTTCGAACGTGAGTCCCTGAGACCCTCTGAGTGATGCGAGGCGGCCCTGGGATTTCGTGAGGCTGCCGTGGAAACGAAGACGGCGATGCTGCTACACTGGGGCACGGAGTCGGGAGTCGAGGGGCAGGAAGGAAGTGCCATGCCTCCTTTGCCTTGTCGCTGACTCGACCCGGCCCAACGAGCCGCCCCGCAAAGCACCCGGGACACGCAGAGCGCGGGACTGCGAGCCTGCCCCGAGGGCACGGGAGGGACGTTGGGGGTCCGCGCCCCGTCGCCGAGCACCCCGCCCTTGCTCCAAGCCGCTGCAAAAGCCCCAGCGCCACTCCCGCCACCAAGGCATCCGCTTTGTCGGCCAGGCGCGCTGGTCCCCCAGCCCAGAGAACCAGGACCCGCAGAGCAGCTCCCTGGGGCCCGGCATGCCGATGGCGTCCAGCGGCTTCCCCGCAGGCGGCAACCGCTCAGCCTTCGGGCTTCAGAACGCGGGACGGCCGCTCCGGGACCGTGGGTCCCAGATCCCATGGGGACTGGACGCTCTGGAGGACCCGCCAGGCCCAAAGCCATCCCACGACCACGTCTGGGGACAGAGACGCGACCTCCCACCTCCCCCTTCCAGCTGCGGGCCTGTAACCGAGACATTTCAGAACGAGCGTGGGAGTTGACGGATGTGGGTGGCGGGCCGCGGGGTCCGGCGGGGCAGGCCCGGGTGTCCCGGGCGGCCACAGCACTGGCAGACGGGCGCGTGCCCACGGACGCTGGCGCGGCACAGGGAGGTCCTGGGCCCCGAGCACTGACGCGAGGGTGAGAACGGTTTGGCGGCAACTCAGAGGAGGGACGGGCCGCGCCCCGCGCCCCAGCAGGGGGGACGGAGGGCGCAGTGTGTCGGCAGTGGCGTTTCAAACAGGGGAGCCAAAGACACAAAGTCCAAAGGCAGAACCGCCTTCCCCTGGCGCTGTCTGCATCTGATTCCAGCAGAGAAGGCAAGCGCGGGGGAGGGGTGCACGGACGGGAGGGAAGAGCTGGCCGGGCCGGGCCAGGGGACCCGGACAGGCTCAGGAAAGGGGCCTCGCACACCGCGGGACGGGCCCCGAAGTCCGCCTTCGCCGCGGGGGTCCAGCGAGCCTCGCTCTCCGAGTCGGCGGTCCCTGGCTTCCGATGGCTCGACTTACAATTTTTCCACTTTGCAATTGTGAAAAGTGACGGGAATCCAGTAGAAACCACACCTCCAGTTTCAAACTCGGTCTTTTCCCAGGCTGGCCACATGGTGCGACACCCCCCTGTGACGCTGGGCAGCGGGGGAGCCGCAGCTCCGTTGGCCCCAGAAGGCGTTTCCGCGCAGATGGACAACCCCGCCCCCTGCAGTCTGGTGGCCCGGGCTGAGCCCGATGCTTGCAGGTTAGGGGGTCACAGGCATGCTCGGCTCACGACGGGCGGCCCCGTCAGTCGAGGTGCGTCTGTAATCATGGTAACACCCCCAAGAAATGAAGCACAGGGACACAGAGCATATTCAGCAAAAGTGTGTATTAAATCATGTACATAGGAAAATGGGTAAAAATCAAGGCACTGCAAACGTCACGGTTTCCTGGAGGTCGTGACCCGGCTGCTCCCAGCACGCGCTGGAGAAGGCGTGTGGGCCAGGACGGCCTCCCGACGGCGCCCGACGCGCTGGACTCGATGCGCCGCCCGCGAGCCACACACACAGCAACTACCGCCCCAACACGAGGTCTGCGACGCGTTAAATCTTCCGTGAACAAACGGCAGAGAATCGATGCGTGCAGGCCGCTGTCAGCCACTCGGGAACGTCTCACGTGACTTTGAACTGCTACGAAATGCCCGAAGAGTCAGAGAAGGTTAGCGCCTGGGTGTGCACGGAGGGCGCTTCCCGCGCAGGCCGCGCAGGCCGGTCCGGCCATCTGGCGCTGCTGCGGCCACACTGCCCTGCCTGTGGACTCACACGGGGGTGAGCGCGTGGCGTCTCCCACGTGCCGGGTGCCCCACTTTCCCGAAGCCAAATGCTTCCCCATTCGAAGCAACCTGGCAAAGGGGACTCTTGCCAGACTCGAGGACAGTGGCTGCCAGCCACGTCACTGTCAGCGGCTGTCCTGCCAGGCGCTCAGTCTGTGCATTAGAGCCGCGTCTCTGGATCTGAAAGAAATGGACCCACCGTGCCTGTGGCACCACAGGGCACCTGGAGGCCACCGACACCCTCACGGGCAGTCTCATGAATGCCAGGGACAGGGAAGGGCAGCTCAGGGTGGGGTCGTCCTGTAGCGGGACGATGAGCGTGTGTGGTGGGTGGAGACCCCGCCCCCGCCTCCTGGTGCACAGGGCCTGGGACCTTCCTCCCCGCAGTTCGCACCCGGCCTGATGGCGAGGAGAGAGTCTCCGAGACCCGGGAGAGCACCTCAGAGGACAGCTGAGTGCACGCGGGACCGACGGTGGTCGCCAGCACACAGCAGCACCCGCCGCAAGCCTCAGGCAGGTTGTTTCAAACTCCATTTATAATTCAAATTCACGTTTTTCACTGGAAAACCACCTTCACATTCTAGTAAAGATGCAAATTTAAAAATTACCCAATAAACGATCTCAACTTTGACAGTAAATTGTTTTGGTGAAATCTTTTAGGTGGGGGAATAAAATCAAGAATTATTTTAAAATAAGATCTCAGGTGCGTTAGGTCACTTCTCAGTGCTCTTCACCGCAGCTGAGGTCGGAAGGGAGGCCGCCTTGCCTCCAGGGGAACAACAGGGACTGGTCGGCCGGGCCCTCGGCGCTGTGTGAAGCCCAGGAGGACAGCGGGGAAGGCAGGGCAGACCGGTGGCCGCAGCGGGAGGGACGGACGGGCAGGCCTCAGGGCGTCAGGCTGTGGAGTTGGCGAGCTGCTCCCAAACCGAGTCTTCCTCAGACGGGCAGCAGAGACGAAGACGGCCCCAGGCGGGCTCAAGGCCTCCAGCGAGCAGATACGGAAGGAGAAGAGACAGACGCCCACGGGCCGGGCTGGGCCACCCCGGCCGCTCGCGCGCTCGCCCGGCTGCGCCCAGGCGCCAGGCCGCTGCTGGGCCGGGCGCGGAGTGTGCTCTAGTTGTTCTCGAACCTCGCGTAAGGGTTTTCCTCTTTAAACAAACCTGAAAACAAAACGCACTGGATCACAAACGCCCCCAGCAGGAAGCAAACCCGAGAAAACACTGCAGCTAAGTTTCACATGAAGATTTACTGAGGCCGCAAGAAAAATGGGTGTTCTGCGCAGGTTCAAATGCCACGTGAAACCTTTTTCTTGAAAGTCAAACCACGTAAGAGACTTTAAAATTGAAATAAAATTTACCAAAAACAGTTAATTTTAAGAAAAAAGGCCCTAAGAAGTAAAGACTTACTTGCTCATTTTCTCAAAGAGAAATTAAGACATTAAAAGCCAGCATTTCTCCCCACAGTGATTGGCTGATATTATACAGAAAGAAGGAACAGAAACCCGTCTTCCTTTAAACGTCTAAGCTGACTTCGAACGTCCTCGTAAACGCCGCTCACCTCTAAGAACTACGACCACGTGGAGAGCTAAGGCCGCCATTGATCACTGTCAAGCGCTGCGCGAAGCGCTTTTACCTGTGACAACAGGTCTGCGGTGCCGGCAACGCCCTTCGCGCTGCGGGCGCCACCCGCGCCCCATATTAGGCGCCTGCGGCGTCGCCACGGGCCTGCGCACTGCGGACGTCTGCACTGCTCTCCGGGTGCGGATGGGGGAAGCTGGGGACCAGGGGAAGCTGGGGACCGGGGGAAGCTGGGGACCGGGCGAAGCGGCCCGGGAGACAGGCCGAGGCGGTGCAGAGCTGGCGCCCGAGGCTGTACCAGGCTCACAGCGCCCACTGGTGGCCGTCGGCGGGGTCTATGCAGACCGCGGGTGTCCGGCCGGTGGGCCGAGTGAATCCGTGTGTCCAGGACACCGGCAGCCCCGGCCGGGAGCCGAGCCTCAGGCTGTACTGTTCTGGTTGGTAGGGCTCCAAAATGCCGTGAAAATACACTATTTCCTTATACGCACAGGACATCACGATAAGTGCATTGGTCTGAGAAGAGTCTAAATTTAGCACGGCTGCCTGGCCCCCACCATGGGGGCACAGGACCCTTGGGTCATGAGGTCAAGGGCGGCAGAGCGCTGGGGGCCCTGTGGCTGCCGTCGGTGTGGCCTTGCCTCAGCACAGCCCTCACCCCCGACAGCGCGGGGGCGCGACCGCTGACCACAGGTGCAGACTCGATGTTCTCGAACACCGAGGGGCGGCCAGCCCTGCCCCCGTCCGCCAGACACAAACCCCAACACGCGGGGCAAGACCCGGCCGACTGGCAGCCGGACCACGGTGCGGCTGACCCTGAGGGAAGGCGCAGCCGTGACCGTCAGAGGCGGGGAGAGGGCAGCGTGCTCCTGGGGGGGGGGGGCCGCGGGGATCGTGTCGTTGAGCCTCGTGGGCACGTGGCGCTCCCAGAGAAGTCTGGCTGAGCCCCACAGCCCAGCCCTGTCCTTCAGGACACTGCGTGGGGTCAGTTATGTCCGCTCTGCTCAGGACAACTTTGTGCAGCAGGGGCACCTCTGTCCCTGGGGAGCCCGCAGCCCGCCCTACGGCCTCCTGAAGCGTAACGATGGCCGAGACGCCGGGCGGCACACGCCCAGCCGGAACGGGGACCCCCAGGCCCTTACCGTATTTCCTCCTGATTTCATCGTGTCTCGACTTCATCTCTGCTCTCCTGAAAAACAAAGGGATCGCGCTCAGCACCAAACTCGGCGTCACTTTAAAACCACCACTTTCGTTTCCTTCGGCGGAGCGGCTGTGAGCGGTTCTTGCTTCCCAGGCTGAGGGTGGGTGGGGACGAGTTCAGCCGCCGGGCCACCCTGCCACGGGGACAGGCAGAATGGCACTGCGCAGTGTGCCGAGGCGGCCCCGACATCGTGCCATTCGACCTTGTATTCAGCGAAAGCGATTCGAACGTCTGACGCCACGTCCAGGGGACGCCCTGGTGGGTGGAAATCTCGAGCCCGGTCCTGGAGGGGGTCAGGCACGTGGGGGCGCTAGCACTTAGGGGCGGATGGCTTCGGGGCGACGGCATGGAAACCTGTCCAGCCTCAAGCCTCACCAACAGCCGTCTGGACGAGTCGGCGCCTCCCGGAGCCAGCCGGTCCCTTGTCTAGGAGGCACGGTGACCACGGCCTGGCCTAAGGCCGCATCACATGCCCACCGAAGCGCTCTGAGCCGCATGCTGCCCGGCAGCACCGGCAGCACAGAGCGCCAGCTCGGCCACGGGCAGACGGGCGACCCAGCGCGCATGTCCCTCCCCCCGAGCTCCGTGCGCCCGTCATGAAGACAGGCGGGGCACGTGGCCTCCGAGGCCCTGCGGCCCGGACATCGTCCGCAGGAGGCGCTGCCAGCCAGCCCCCCCCCCACCCAGGCCACGGCCCTGCAAGAGCGAGGCTCGCAGCCGCGGCTGGGCCCCCGCGGCGGGGCGAGTGCAGGCCTCACCTTTCCTCCTGCCGGATCCGCCTCTCCTCCTGCTCCCGCATGACCTTCTCCTCGCTCCTGTCCGGCTTCCGGCTCCTCTTCCTCCCGCAGCAGCAGCAGCAGCAGCACATGGCGACCGCCAGCAGGAAGCTGCCCCCGATCACCGACATGGCGATGATCAGCGCCTCGAAGTTCACTGGGGACAGGGGGGCTGCGTCAGGGCCGCTGGGACGCAGTGGGACCCGCCAGGAAGCGGTGCCCCTGTCCCGGGGCGCAGCCCTCGGAACCCAGGCCCGCGTGGCGGCGTCTGTCAGCGCGCGGCTGTCACTGCTGACGGTTCTGTCAACCGCGGACCGAGGCCACAGGGAGCTTTTCCCACCGAGCAGATGCTTTAAGCTCGAGAAAAGCTGACGACCAGAAGGACTCCCCTAAAACATCTGAAGCCTCAACTCCGTGGAGCTCACGAAAGAGGCTGCGCCTGACGCGACTTATCTGCCTGTGTCGAGGTCAAGGACATCGCTTTCTCCCACAGGCGCAAAGCCCTGACCACAAGCCACGAGGACCTGCAGCCAGGGGCATGAGGACGCCACCCGAGCGGCCCCAGACGAGCTTACGACCCCGTCTCTCCGGCCTCCTGAGACAAAGACAAGCATGAGGCAGGGTGTATGGACCCTCCGCCCTCTCTGAACGATTTACAAACTAAAACCCGTCAACACGCTTGTGTTCGAATCCAAGCCCAGCCAAGCAAAGGACGCGGAACGCTGCTCCTGCAGGCGCCCCCGTCACCCGGGGGGGACAGCCGCGCGGCTGTGCTGGGCTCGGCCCACGGCACGTCTCGTCTGGCCCCTGAAGGGGAGGCCGAACGTGCCCCCAGCACTGACCGCCTCTGACCTCGCTGGTCTTCGGGTTGTGGCCGGGGCGGGGCGGGGCGTGGCGGGCGCGTGTCCCGCCCGCGTGGGGACGGGGAGGGAAGGCAGGCGCCAGTGCCCCGTGCCCCTCGAACCGCGCTCTGCGCCCGCGTGGACCTGTGACACACTCCGGGCTGGCTGCGGGCGGGACAGCGCCCGCTCAGCGTTTACTCAGTGATTTTTAAAATCAGGAACAAGCGACATCTGGTCAGATGCCTCCTGAGCGTCACTGTGTTCTTCCCTGACCTGCCCTAGACGGGCTTGAATCACAGGAAAGGATACCGATAGGCTGGGTTAGAAGGGACACCCTTGCTGGCAGAGGATGTAATTTTTTAGCTAGAGAACGCTAAAATAATCAAGTTTAACACCAATGAGGTCAACGAGATGGCTGGGTCTAAAAACACCTGCCCCCAGAACGGACTTCCTGCTCGGCAGCCGGAAGCACTCATCAAACAAATACAAGCAGAAACCTCACGGCAACAGGAAGCAAAACCGTGGGCTCCTCTCCCCGCCACCCCAACAGCCAATCCACGGCCCCCGCGACAGGACGCGAGGCGCCACCTGGCTTCCGGACAAAGCTTCAAAACGGCAAAGACCTTGTTTTTCTCCAAATGAACGTAGATATCTAAGGTCATCGCAATTAAAACCCCAGAGCAATTTTGTCTGAACTGGATAACTGAGTCTAAATTCTAAGAATAAGAGCACCTGCAGTATGAGCCCTACGTTCAGTGTGGCGTGTACCCCGATATCTGGTGAAACCATGGGGGCCTTGCAAGGCCCAGCCATGAGCTTCCCTCGCGCCTGTTCCAGACCAGGCCCTCCGGCCACAGACCTGGCCTTAGCGTGGGGACCAGGCCCAGCTCCTGCTTATCCCCGAGCGGCAGGTGTCAGTCCGCTGCCAGCCTGCAGAACTGCCCACATGGCCACATCGTCTCCAGGGCCCGGGGCCACCTCCCACAGCCCCTGGCTTGTTCCCATGTTCCCTCCTCCAGGCTGTGACTACAGGTGTCGAACAAACTGCCGCGCGGCTCATCTGTCCCGTGTCATGTCGAGGGTTTGGCTGCCAGCCCAGCAGCCCTGGGGTGGGACTCTCATTCCGGAGACTCCCCCAACCTGGAAAGGGGCCCCCACCACACGTCACTAGAGAAATACGCCTCACGCCCACCAGACGGACCACGTGAGATGACGAGTGCCCCAAGGGCCGGCGGGCACCTCGGACAGCTGGACTCCCACGCGGCCCGGAGGGGCGTGAGCGGGCGCGGGCCCGCCAGGCTGACCGCGCGTGCGTGCGGGGCGGCCGCCACCCGTGTGTGCCCGCGCCGCAGGCTGCAGTCTGGGGAGGTCCCGACGCCCGTGTGCGCCCGCGCCGCAGACTGCAGCCTGGGGAGGTCCCGACGCGCGCGCGCCCCATTCGAAGTGGCGCTTCCACTGAAACGGTTCTGCTCCACACGCCCAGGGCCCCCGGTCCAGGAGCGGGCTCCGTGGGGCAGTGGGCAGCGACAGGCTCCACGAGAACACAGCCGTCGGGCAGCAGCAGAGGGCGGCGAGGCCCAGCGAAGCCTTTCTGGTGTGAGGCCAGCAGACAGGACTCCAGCTGGGGGGCACGGCGGCCGTGCATTGCACACCCACACGTGCCCACACGGCAGGCACCCAGCCCCACGCGCACACGTCAGGATTCGCGGGGCCTCGACACCAGAAGTGTTTGACAGAGGCTAACGGCTTCTACGATGGAAACTGGAAAAAAGCCGCGTAAGTAAGGAACAAGCAGCTGACAGACCGAAGATGCAAACACACCACTGAAGCCGCGAAGCACCCCAAAAAGCGTGGCCCCTTTACGCGGCTTAATAGGCAGCTCTGCCGGCCCCCGAACCGGAAGCCACAAAAGGACGGACTGGTAAACGCACCCACGCGGAAGGAGCTCCGTGGAGCAACGCCCGGCCCCAGATGAGAAGGCAGACTGCACACTGATCGGGGTCGCAGAGGGCCACGTCCCTGCCGGCGGGGCGCCTGCGACTCAGCCACAGGCTTCGGAGGGACGCCGGAGGACCAGCAGGTCGCGGCCACACTGAGCGGGGACCCCTCCCTCGGGAGTCGGAGCAGGAGGCGTCCAGGCGGCAAACGTGCCGAGTCATCCCAATAGCAGCCTCATCCCCTCCCCCGCCCCCCGACCGGAACCCCAGAACGTGGGGAGACCCAGCGCAGAGCCGGGGCTGCCGGCCTGCGGAGGGCCTCCGGACCCAGGGGTCCCCAGCTGCTCCCCCCGACCCGACGAGCTCCCACTGGCGATCCGACTTCCTGCTGACAGCGTCAAACAATTACCGGGACCGTCACTCCCGGCAGCCTGGGGGAACTGAGCAAGAGCAGAGCTTTCCAAGGCCCCGGCTGAGCGAGACGGGGACGCGCACTCACCCCAGCACACGCCCCAGCGCGCGGAGCTCAGCGGGCAGAGCGAGGCGGGCGGCAGGAGCTTGGCCACCGGGTAGTCCACGCACGTCTTGTTGACGTTGCACCAGAGACACTGAGAGAGAGGAACGTTAGACCAACGTGAGAAATTCAGTGTAGACACCAAGGGACCACCCGGTCCCGGACCAGCCCCCACGCCGTCTCTACCGCCGACCACCCCGGCCGCTCGCCCCTGGAGGCTGGTAATGGCCTCGGCCCCCGGCCCAACACGGTAGCTCAACACGGCCCGCCTGCCAAGGCCGTTACTCAAGCCTGTCCCACCGGACACACTGCACGGCCACGCGGCCTCATGCTGGTGTGATGGGCGCCAGGCGGCCACACCCCGGGCCTCTGCGGGCCTGCTCCTCGGCCTGGAACGTTCCTCCCAGGGCTCACGAGGCTCCTCCAGGAGCCCCCCCGACCCCTTCTATCTGGCAGCACCGCCCCCTGGCACTCAGGCTGTGTCTCGCCCCTCTGCAGGATGGCAGAGGTCTGGGAGTGTCGCTGGAGGGCCCCTGGCAGGCGGGCTGAGCCGGGCCCGTGGCTGGAGCTCACTGAGTACTGGCTAGTGTTCCTCTGTGACCACAGCATCGCTGTGCAGAGACCCGACCTCTGACCCCGACAAGGGCACACAGTGAGCTACGCTGTCCCCGGCCATTGGGAAGGCGGGCTGACCGAGGCTCAGGGGCGTCTGCCAGGACCTCAGAACTGGGAGTGCGTCGGGGCACGGAGCTCACAGCGGGCCCAGCATGTCCACCCGGCATGCGGAGACGAGAGCTGGCGCCGTGGCCGCTGGCGCCATGGCCACCGGCTGCCGGGGGTGGACTCAGGCCACAGGCACAAGCCTGCGCCTCAGGCCTGGGCTGTCATTTTAAGTCTGGAAAGTAACAGTTTCGCTGAGTTTTTTCCTTGGAGTTTTTCCAGGATAGAAAGTAATGGCATTTTCTTTTCCCAGGTCAGGGGGAACTATTATTACAAAGAACAGTCAGCCAGGCCCGCCAGGCCCGTTTACAGAACCCCCAACTCGGGGTGCTGTGTTTACAGGGTGCTCAGCACACATGCGACAAGCAGTGATGAGGCCCCGCCCACCCTGGCTGCTTGAGGCCATCGTGCATTTCAGTTTTGATCTGGCTGAAAAGTTATTGGCAAATTCCCATTTTCGAACAGCTCAAGTTTCAAGCGCTCAGCTTTCCGATCTCCTACAGCAGTTTCGCTGAGCACCGAGGTCCTCGTGGGCAGGCGCAGTGGCTCTGGTCCGTGCAGCCAGCGGGGCGACTGCAGGCGCATGGTTCAAGCGGCACCCGCACCCTCAGGTTCGTGTCAGACCTCCCAGGCAGCGCGCGCACATCCTTCCAGAAACTTCTGTGAGCTCCCAGATCCACCCCTTTCATCCACACCCATGTGCGTGTCCTGCGCCCCGTACTTCCAACTTGCCCTGGCTGCGTTCAGAGTGCGGGTCCGGCCTTCAGATGAGGCGCCCACCCCACCGTGATCCGGACCTGGCCCTCACCTGCACCCTGACTGCCCTCCCGGAGGGCGATGTCCCACAGGCGCTCGGGGACTGTGCAGTCACACAGCCCCCAGGCCACTTTCACGGCTAAGATAACTTCCAACCAAAAAACCCAGACAGCAAAAACCGCTCCACAGGGAAGTGCCACTGTAAGGACCGCAGTGGCCCGAGCCAGGCGGGCCGTGTCAGTGGCCACACCACACCCACAGGACGTGCACCTGTCCAGGGTCGCCGGCGGAGACACGCCCTCCGACCCACACCTGGCCCTTGGGAAGCACGGCCAGAGCCTCGGACAGCGGCCTCCCCCATGCGTCTCTCCTGGCCCGTGTCGCACGGCCACGCCCAGGGGGAGGAAATGCGCACGCAGAAGCCCCAGTGGGAGCGGGGAGGCCGCGCCCCCGAGCCCCAGGCCAAGGCCCCACGGAAGGCTTTTGCCCCCAGCCCGGGCCGCTGGACCGGGGGCGGCTCGGGAAGCCATGGGCCCGGACAAAGCAGCACTGTCCTCGCGAGTCCCGTGACGCTCCGACACCGCGGCAGGCTCCCCGCGCCCTCCGCCTCTCACGGCCGGCTGGACACGGCTGCGTGTCAGACCCGGGACGGCCACGCAGGAGGTGGCCACGCAGGAGGTGGCCCCACAAGCCCGTCCTCTCTGCTCCCATCCCCACACCCCCTCCGAATGACACTGCCTCAGGGAGGCTGGCGCGTCCCAGCCATGGGGCCCCTCAGAACCCCCACACCCATTTCAGGAGTCGACATGCACGTCACTGACGCCCGGGGGGCAGCTGCAGCCTTCGCAGGACGGCCGGCTACGCCGAGAAAGGCTAAATGACATTTAATGCCAAGCACAAAGACACCCCACGCCCCGAGGACAGAACCGGGCCCTCTGTGCCGGGACGGCGGCCGCGTGCTACTCACGGAGACGTTCCTCAGGCACTCCTGGCAGGTTCTGTTCGTGTTCTGAGAGCAAGCTGCGGGGAGAAGAAACGAGCCGCTGAGGACTGCGCGCGCACGGGGTCCTCTCCGGGCACCGCGCCCACGGCGCCGCGCACAGGGGCGTTCCGGAAGCCCTCGGCGGCGGTGAGCCACGGAGCGGGCACCGCGGCCCACCGGCCGGCTGAGGCCACCAGGTCAGCAGCAGACGCCCTGTTTGGAACCAAAGTCGACAGCCAGGCTTCGGCCCCGGGCTGGTCCCCGAGACACCCCCGGGAGACGCCAGCCCCAACCTGCGCCCGGGGCTCTTCACAGCACTGCAGCTCCAGGGGGCCCAAAGGCCACGCCGCCATGGCAGGAGGGCACGGTGACCAACGCATTCCAGGGCGCTCCGTGCCCACCCCCTACGGCAAGCTCGCACTGTGCAGAGAGCACCCTTGCGCCCCAAAACTGTTTGCAAAGATGACAAGAAAGCAGCTATTATGACTGACCGAAAATTAAAAACACTGCTTAGAATTAGCGTTGTGTGTCAGCTTACCTGCGCCCTGGAAGCGCCTCCCTGCTGTGGCCGTGACTGTCCCCTTCCCGCCTCGTAAACAGCCCCGCCCCCGCCTCCTCATCAGGACACGCTGGGGGTCTGCTGGGGGTCTGCCTGAACCCGGGCCTCCCAAATAGCTGTCCTTACTGATCTCAGACGAACGTCATGACCTCTGGCTCCACGGGCCTTTTTTTAGGCTGGAAGGCCTCGGACCGCGTCCAACGTCACACTAGGATTCCTGTGTTCCATCGTGAGTACAACCTTCCTCAAGAAAGGACGGACGTGGAACTCGAGTCCCCAACACGTCCAGTGAAGTCACGCGACTCTGTCACTCACGTCTGAGGCGGGGGTGGCAGGCCGCAGCTGGGCGCCCGGGCAGACGCCGGGGGCGGGGCGGGCCCCACGCTGCTGTCAGCTCTGCTGGGTTTTCATGATAAAACGCAGGGGGAAAGCTTTAGCTTCAAGGTACGGCTTTCTGGTCACTGTGTGATTAAGAGGGACGTGATCTGAAACAGTTTTGCACAGTCCAGTTCTTCTACATTCCGTTTCTCTAAACAAACCCCGTTTCATTCAGAATGGAGTGAAAGCCCACCCTGTCACATGTCACTCTGCAGCAGTTGTCCCCAGAGAGACGGTTTTAGGCATCTCCAGCGGCGTGCTACCAGGTTTCTGTTGCAGCTTCTTTTCAACCACTGTAAGTCCTCAAAACAACAGATTTAGCCCCAAGAAAGCGAAGAAAACCAACACCCCCAGAAGGCCTCGGTTCCTCCAGCACTAAGGCAGGCAGGGCGGCAGCGCCTGCCCCGTCAGAGGCAACGCTGGAGGCTGACGGGAACCCCTGTGGCGTGGGGTGACGGACTCTGAAAGCCCGACCCTGGCTCTGCCACCGGAGGGCCCAGCGAGGACGACACCGGCAGCAGGGAGGCACGTGTGGTGCCCAGGCCTCGGTTTCCAGACGCTGCTCCCCAAAAAGGCACCCGCGCTCCCTGGAGAAATGGCTGACTCCAGAACTGGGGCAGGGGAAGGACAGAGCCCTGGGCAGCCTGCGGTGCCAGAAGGCGGCACGAGCCGACGGGCACAGGGACCCCCAAGCCCGCTCGGAGAGGGTCCTCTGCGTCACAGCAGGGCAATCGAAACCCAAAGTCAATGACAGTAAGGGACTCTGACCCCTTGAGCAGTCCGTGATCTCCCACTGACTCAAAGTGACTGAGCCCAGGCAAGGCAACTGGCGAAGGGAGACAAGCTTCCACTTTGCGACCGTTACAGTGAACGGGGACGCCCAGACCACGGTGCCCGCTCACAGCGCCACCCACTTCGACCACCACCTCTGACAAGACAATGCCACCTGAGAAGTGATCACAGCGTCACGAGCATAACCTGTGGCCACACGACAAAGTGACAGCGGGTGCCTCCTTGGGGGAGGGGAGAAAGACAGTCACCGAGCGGTGGAGTCGAAATGCATCTGAGGCGGAGGAAACCAGACACGGCCAGGTGGCCGGGCGGAGGGCCTGAGGGGCAGAGACGGTCACTGAGTGCACCCAGAGCGCGGGGCGGGGATGCAGGCGGGACGGGGGCCGGGGGCCCCACCAGGACCCTGGGTAAACCAGACTGTGTGTGCAGACTGCACGTCACATCACGTCCTCGGGCAGCGTGTGTGCCGGTAACCGGCCAGGTTCTGGTCGTCCCAGAGCCATTACGTAACGAGTCCTTGGCCCAGGAGAGACACCCCGCAGAACTGAGGGGTAGACGGCCACATGGCGACTTACTCTCCAACGGTGCGGTTAAAACAAACCAGCAGACACGGCAACGCGCCGCCGCGGCGACAGGGAGGGATTCGGGAGGGCCTCGTTCCGGTCACTCCTCCGGCTTCTTGGCGGCTCCCCCGGTTTCCTAAGTACTGAGTCGGGTGAGGGTGGCTGCCTCACACACCCGGCTGCTAGTCATTTCCGAAAACGTCCAGGGAGGGGTGCACGTCCTCCTTGTCCTTCCCAACGTAGTGGCCACGGGCGGCGGGGCCACGAGCTACATGGAGTTTCTCATGGGAGCTTCCACTCTTAAAGCCTTTTTGATAACTGGTCTTCCGTGAACTGAGAGCACTCGGCTCCAAGGCACACGCGATAAACCTCGTCCAGGGCCTCCGATGACGGGCCAGCATGAGTCACCAGGGAGGCATGGAGGTGAGGTGAAGGCCAAGGGGGTGACCTGGGCGTCTCCCGCACCAGCACGGCCGAACGGGGCGGAGACAGCCAGAGAAGCAGGCTCAGGGCTGGAAGGGCAGTCTGTCCTCCCAAAACACCCGAGCAGGAAGGACAGGGCCTTAACCACCTGCCACTGGTCCAGACGGGAGTGCCCTGTCTGTCAGGTGGCTCTGCCCCCTCGCCACGGGACACAGAACACCAGGTGCTCAGAGCCGCAGAAGGCACAGGACGCCTGGCGAGCAGGCCTAACGCCACGCGAGAATGTCCTGACCCCTGAAGCCTGACGATGTCTCCGACTCAGGTTCTGCTTAACCATTAGACAACGTTAAGCCTCGTTCACTTCAGAAATTAAAAGACAGAGGAAGGGTCTTCTGCGGGAGGCACTGACCCAGGCCCACTTTCGAGTTCCTTCAGAGTTCCTTCCTAGCTTCAAGCGGGTCAACTGGCTAAGCTCAAAAGCTCACACTGGCACGTGGGAAGAGACGTTTTCCACATAAGGAAATGAGTAAGGATGTTGTCCGTGACGCACGTGTCACACAACGGGCCAAGGGCTGCAGTGGCCGAGCCCCTCGGTGGCAGGACAAGCCCATTGGGGCAGGGCGCCCACCGTCCCCTCCACGTGAGAAGCCAGGTGGGCACCCCCTAGCTCCACGAAGAGCAGTGAGAGAGGCGTGGGGCACATAAAGCCGTGGCATAGTCTCCGGAGGACCGACCACCCGTGCCACCGTGGGAAAGCCGGGCTCCTCCGCAGGGGGCAACCCCTCCACCCAGCGCCCACTGCCAGCAGCAGGTGGGACCCCCATGAAGCTCCTCTGGGTCCCTTCAGGCTGAGGTCCCTTGTGGGGTCGTCTTCCCCAAGGTGTGAAGATGGCTCTGGGCCGAGTCCAAAACCAGCCACAACAGAATTGGGTCCAAAAGCCCACGCAGGCCCCTCCAGGGTGACGAAGGTCGCCCTCAAGATCATCAGAGCCGCGGGAGTCCGCAGCACCCCCCCCCCCGCACCAAAGCACACGAGAAGACCCTGGACAGCGCTGGCGTGGCCCCGGTGCGATGCTGCCTTAGAAGGCACACCTGGGACGGCTGACCTGATGTGTCACCTTGACTGGGCGAAGGCCGCCCACGCGGCCAGTAAACACGACTTCCGGGTGTGTGCGTGCGCGTGCTTCAGCAGCCCGGCGTCTGAGCCGGCGGGCAGGGCACCACGGCTTGTACTGCCCTATCCGCTGAGGGCCCAGTGGAGAGGCCGGGCACAGGGGCGGACTCGCTCTCTTCTGGTGAGCAGGACGGCCCCCTCCTCCAGCCCTGGGCCACCGGCTCCCTGGTTCTACGCCACCCGCCCTCCACTAACTGTCCCCAGCCCCCAGCTTGCACATGGCAGGTCATGGGACTTCTTGGACTCTGTAATCACGTAAGCCAGTCCATCGTAATTTTTTTTGGGAGCAGCAGCAGTAAAGAGAAACTTGGTTATAAGGGAAAGCACACTTCCGACGTGGAGCGGGCCTGAGCAAGAGAAGCGTGGCTCAGAAGGCCCCTCAGGACTCCGCATAGCTCTGCCGGTTCCGCTTCTCTGCAGAACCCTGGCTAAGAGCCTTACAAGGAGGGCACGACGTCTCAAACGGCGTAGTCACATCCCCGCAGGATGACAACCCGTAAAAACTCACACTGAGCCCGTGCTCTGCGGGAAGGGGGGACCTCACTGCCCCCACTCGTTAAAGGTGAATGTGGACCCCGAGGGCACCTGGGCAGCAACCGCCATCACAGCCTGATGCCAATCCTGCCATCTGAAAGTGTTGC
Source organism: Rousettus aegyptiacus (assembly GCF_014176215.1). Classification (NCBI taxonomy): domain Eukaryota; kingdom Metazoa; phylum Chordata; class Mammalia; order Chiroptera; family Pteropodidae; genus Rousettus; species Rousettus aegyptiacus. Next base: position 952,345 of record NW_023416296.1, on the reverse strand, counting down.
TGACGAGAACAACAGCCCAGCCACCACCCACCCAGGACTGGGGCTGCCACCAGGAGACAAAGAGAAGCGTCGCTCTGAGCCAAAGCGAGCGAGAGCAGCTTCCAACTGGAAGGGAGTGCTGCCTTGTGGCCGCGGAGCTGCCTTCCACGGGACACTGGGATGGCGGCTCGGTTCCAGCCCCGGCCCGGGAAGGGCACGCCCGGGCATGGCACACGGGCTTGGCAGCCGCAGCGGTCCAGGGCAGCGTGAAAGGCAGAGCGGCCAAACCACTCCAGGGCACTTCCTGACATGCTCTCATGCCACGACCACACACCCCGCAGCCACCGAGAGAGTCCCGGGGCACACAGCTGTGCTGCTTGGGAAGGAGTACTCCCCCCGCCCCCACCACGTCTGCTCAGAATTTGATTTAGACTGAAAGTTCCCTTTACAGTGTAGCTGCTTTGTTAACAAACAGCATAAGCACATCCAGGTGAGTACACCTGGAAGTGGATGGAAAGACACACGCAGTCCTGCACTGGGAAGAACACGCAGCAAGCGCACGGGGAAGGCGCTCGGCTGCGCGCACCGGCCGGCTGAGCCAGGGCGGGCGCCCGGGCTGGCCCGGGGCCGCTCTACCTGGAAAGGCATGAAATTGAGATTAAGTGGCCTGCCCTGGCTCTACTTCCCACAGCGAGGGGTCACAGGGGACCTCCACTCACATCATGAAACATTTGAGAACCAGAACCACAGCCACTGCAGCCCCCAGCTCGAACCCTTCTCCGCTTTCTGCCAGGCGGTGAGGCTGTGTCTCCCCCCATGAACCCATCCTCCAGCAAGAGAGTACTTGGGGGTTTCGGCCATCCTCTGGCCCTCAGGTCGCGCAGTCACCCCCGCCCCAGCACCGCCCTCGCCCACCCACCCGGCACTAGGACTGCTGGTTCCCTGGTCAGCCCCACCGGAACTCAGCTCCTCAGGGACAGACAGGAATTCTGTCTGCCAGCCACCACCGCGGTCCCAGCACAGGCGGTTAATCAGTCCAGGTAGAATAAGCGGATGAAAAACGCCCATGGCAGGTCTGGAGTGGAGGAACTGAATCGGCCTGCGTCGGAGTGGCAGGTGCCACGGCACTGTGCTTTCTTGCCTCGACCCGAGGCGCCAAACTCCGGGTACCCCTCCTCGAGAGCAGTGGCCGGGGACACTGGCTCCGGGTTTCCGGACCCTCGAGGGCCTGGCACCGGGGCCTGGCACAGGCCACCGACCAGTGCTGGACTCGAGCAGGTCCTTAAGCTCTACTTCCCGACTCTGCATCTAAGCCGGAGAGCTGTCTTCGAGAGGGTCGAGGATCGCGCTGAGGGCCCAGCGAGGGCAGTGTGCTAAGCCAGGCCCACCCCGCGGGGCCCGCGGGCCTGGACCACCTCCCACAGCCGCGCTGCGCGGCCGCAGAGGCCAGGCCAAGACAAAGGGCCGGCCTGGCCCTCCAGGGGCCCCCGCTGCGGCCGGACCGCGGGACGGACACCCGGGTAACCCCGCTGGCCGCCCCGCAGACCGTGGCCCGGGGCGGGCTGGGGCGGCGACCCCGCGTAGTGACGACCTCGCGACGCGGCGCCCCGTCCCCCGCCTCGCCCCACCGCGGCCTCCGCGCCCCCCCCCCCGCCTCCTCAGGGCCCGAGCGCCCGCCGCGGTCCTCACCCGCTCCGGGCGACTGCTGCGCCGTGGCTGCCGGCAGGAGCAGCAGGAGCAGCGCTGCGCCACTAAGGGACAGTCCCTTGCGCATCGTCGGCCCGCGAGCCCCGCCGGACCCCATGATGGGTGCGGCCCAGCTGGTCGGCCGGTCGGTCAGTGCTGGGCCAGGCAGCCTCTGCCCGGAAAAGCCGCCCGCCGGAAGTGGGCGGGGCGGACGGCGCTGGCCAGTGCGCAGCCGCGGGCCCCGGCGCCCCGCCCGCAGCCCCGCCCCCTGCGGCGCGCGGCTCAGCGCGCCTGCGCGGCTGGAAGCCCGACCGAAGTGGGGCTCCTGCCTGCCGCTTAGGACGCCGGCACGACCGCGAGGGCTGTTCGGAGGGCTCGCGTGTGCCATGGCCTTACCCCTGGGCAGGCTGCCGTGGGCAGTCACGCCCCAGGCCCGGAACTTCTGTAGGCTAAGGCTTACCTTTGCTGCCTGCATCAAAGCTAACACTTTGAAACGCCAGAGTAACCCTCTTTGGAGGCCCCTCGGAGGCGAGCGCCCGCCAAAGGAGCTCATGATCTCGTTACCTATCCTATAATTGCATCGGAGATGCCCCCGCCTGGCTTTCTCCCACCTTCATGTGAACGTCTTTACATTCCTTCCTTAATTCCAAATGTGTAAGAGGAACAGCAAAACTGCCATTCGGCAGAGCGTTTCAGATCTTGCTTCCCTGGCAAGTCGTCAGTTAGGCTCAAATAATCTCAATAAAGAAATCCTCTACAGGTTTGGACGTTCCTACATTAACACCTGGTAAAACCCTTACCCCTCCGAGGGGATCCAGAGGAAGGAGAGCAGTTTGGGGAAAGACGCCGAAGTCCCCTGGATGCGCCTGTGCCACGCCGGGTGGGGGCACCTGCACGGGGTTGGCATCAGTCCAGGGCGGGCCCGGCAACGTGCAGCCCACGTGGCAGGACAGGCTCCCCTGCGAGGGGGTGACCACGGGAAGGGTTTCGACCGGATGGTAGAGCCACCAGCATTTCAGGGGGGCCTGGCCCTGTCTGAAAGCGACCACGTCATGTTCAGTTGAGTCGGAACAATTTAGGTGTGGAAAATAAAGCCCGATTGTCCCCCGGCCGTGGGACTGTGTGGTGCCGCTGATACGGGACAGGGTCAGTCTTTGGCTAGTCCGTTTCAAATACGCTTGTTTATGAGGAGGGCCAATCCCCAGAGTGGGGCACGAGTGATGCCGGGTGACAGCTAGAATGATGGGGACCGAGGTGGGAGCATGGGCACGGCCCTTGTCACCCTGTGGAGGGAGAGGTGTGAGGCCCGGGAGGGCTGAGGAAACACGCCCAGCCCCTTGAGACCCCAGGAGGCAGGAGAGGATGTGGAAGTCAGAGCTCTGAGCTGGGCAGGTGGGAGCTCCACACAGCCGGTCGGCCCAGGTGGAAACGAGGGAGCTTCCTCTGTGGAAGGGGGAGGTCAGCAGGACAGCCGGCGGTGAGAGTCACGAGCAGTTCAGTGGGCCAGGGGCTTAGTTCCACGTCTCTCGGTCTCGCTCTAGTCCCTGTCATGTGCTATCCGGCACGTGTCATTTGCAACTTTATGCTGGCTGTGTGGATCCACGTGCCTCCAGGACACAGGATGTAGCCGTGTTTGCCGGGCTCTGTTAGTGTGTTTAGAATGAATGGACGTTTTTAAATGGAGAGTTATGCCGAGCATGTAATAAGAACTGAATATTTCCAGGGGAAAAGGTCAAGGCTTACATCGTTCGAACCCGTGCTGTGCACAAGAACGTAGACTCACCACGTGCACCTCACAGCCACACCCCTCGTGCGTCCGTGCAGCAAAGAGACGGGAGACAGCAAGCACCACCGCGGGGCGGAGGGCGGCAAAGTCTTGCGCTCCGGCCATTTCCCGGGGGATCCTAGGACGCCCCCACCCTGACGGGCTCTCATGGGCCACACTCAGACCCTGGCTCCGCGAAGCCTGCTAACATGGTACCGGTGTCACTGGGTCAGCCATGGCGCCCAAGCCCCCCCATGAGACGGCCCGTGAGAAACAACTCACTATACATTAAGGGCTTGGCTCCCACTGCCCATTCCTCAGGAGCAGGTGTGCAGCCAGGCACGGGGTGGCAGACACCGTTTCCCGCCTCGCTCTGCCCTCATCAGGAGCCCAGGGACCCCCTTTGGCAGGGCTGTCCCCGGCCCTCTGCAAGCTGCTTACATGTGGGGCAGGGCCTGGGACCCACAGGGGCCTCGCGTGCACAGCCAACAGGTGAGGGAGGAGACGAACAACAGAGCCCCGCACAGACCAGAGTCCGCCCGGCCCCTCTACCCCCCGAGTGTGGTCCGGGCAGGGGTGGGGGGTGCAGGAGGACACAGCGTGCAGAGCCCGGCCTCCATGGACAGCCGCGACGGAATTTATTCACCTTTCCACACACATGGCCGGGGACCAGTGTAATCAGTGGGTGTGACATCTACCATGATTAGGGTGCAGGAACAAACATGGGTTCACCGCCCCGAACAAACGCCCGTTCTCGTCTCTACACGGGAAGGCGTGCACCTAACCTCGTCAGGCCCAGAGAGCCCTTCTTCTTCTCTAAGGTCAGGGGCGGGGGGGCCGCTTCTCCTGGTGAGTCTGTGGAGTCACCCGGCCATAGCTGTCACTTTGAGGGCAGAAGAAACTGGATTTTTGGTTAATGGATGAAATGGTCAGGCGTCGGGAGCTGCGTGCATGGGAGCTGCGTGCATGGGCGAGGTCGTGGTCCGCCTGGCGGAGGAGATGTGGTCGGGGGTGCTTCCTTCTGGTCGGTTCAGATGGCCTCGTCTTCGCCAAGCGCCCCTAACTCTCAGCAAACTTAGGGTTCATGACCGTCGTGGTGGCGCTCTTAAAAAGGGGGTTTTCCTGTGTGGAAAAGCAGAGGGGGCTTGTGGGTGCCGCCGGGGCAGGGGCGGGGGCAGGTGGGCGTCCACGCGTGGGGGTCACGCCGGGGCACCCTGTCCCCCCGGGGACAGCCACTCACGTTGTTCCACTGAGACTTGAGCTTCTCCTTCTCGAAGCGCTTGTACTCCCTGAGGTCACTCAGGTGCGTCAGCGCTTTCCAGATGACCAGCAGGAGGACCCCGATCAGCACGACTCCCGCCACGGTGCCCCCCACAATGGCAGCAACGTTGGGGCCCTCTGGACACTCTAAGGTGAGGAGGAAGCACGTGCACCCCCAGCATCAGCATCCCCTCTGGCTAGGGGCCCAGGGTGTGCCCGGGCCCCAGGTCGCTGCACAGTGCTCAGGTGGACAGCTCTCAGCCACCGGTAGGTGGGAAACCGCCCAGCCAGGCCCCTAGCCAGGGAGGGGGCAGGGCCACGGACAAGGCCCCGCCCCGCAGTTCCAAGTGAAGCTGCAGAGCCTCTCGTTCACAGAGGAGGGGGCCCAAGTTGCCCACTAACCAGGGTGGCGCCCCCTGGCCCCTCGCAGTCTACGTCTACCCAGGCCCTCAGCGGTCTGTGTCTGGATTTTGAAAGTACTTCCGGTGTGCCACCTGCTCTCCTGGGACCCTGCCAAGGCCTCCCGCTATGTGTGCAGAGACACCCATCTGCTCCCCAGATTCACAGGGCCCCGGGCGACCAGTGCCCGGCGCCTCCGACCGCATGCCCCCTGTCCCCTCTGTCTGGAGCGTCATCCTCTGGTCTCAGCTCTCCTCGTCGTCCTCCTCCTCCTTCCGGCCTCTGACCTCAGAAAGCACCCCCGACATGGTCTTTGCATCCTGTGTCCCCAGCTGCAGCCCCCTGCCCTCTCGGCTGGTGTCCTGACACGTTGGCAGAGGGGGTCCCACACCGCTTCACGTGGCTCCGTGAAGACCGGGTTGGTGTCTCCACATCCTCAACGAAAGCTGGGCCGGCAGGGACCCGGAGCCGCACGCGCAGACAGCCCGCAGGTCTTGGGAAAGGCGGAGCGGGGCTCCCGGGCCCCTGGCTCCCCCAGGGCCAAGCTCTGAGTACGTGAATTGCCCGCAGCCCACGCAGCTGTCCCTGGGCCAGCATGGGGCGTGTGGCTCTGGGACACGGGGCTTCAGGCCCTGTTGGCCTTTGTGGGCAATTACCAGCCCAGGCTGTGTGGTCAGCCCGGTCAGCTTCTGTCCCCTTGAGCAAGGGGACAGGCTGTCCACTGGTTGTCACGCACTTCGAGGTGACGTCAGAGATAGCGCGGAGGGGCCAGGTGGCAGGACCACGGTGCTGGACGCTCGCCCGACCCCGCCAGGCCCCCCTCCCGCCAGGGCAGGGCCCCCCCGCCCCGGGCCGCCGGGCCTCACCTCGCTGCTCGTCCACCAGCATGCTGTACTTGTCCATGCCGTCCTGCTGCCACAGGGTGTAGTTCAGCCAGCAGCCCTCCGAGTCCCGCTCCCTGCACCGCCGCGTCAGCCCCGGGTGGGCGAGCCGCCCAGGCTCGGGCGCGCTGCTCAGCAGCGTCAGGTTCGCGCAGGCCCGGCTGCAGTTCTTCTCCAAGGGGCCCTTGTCGAACTTCAGGCATTCGGCACAGGAGCTGCGGGCGAGCGACAGTGTGAGCGCGTGTGCGAGGGAGCGCGCCGGCGCGACAGGGCTGGAGGGTGCGAGGGTGCGTGGGGGGGCGGCAGGGAATGTGCAAGGTCAGGAGGGGGCGCCCGTATCGGGGAACGGGGCAGCTCGGTGGCAGGTCCCGGGGGCTCTGGGTGCCTGTGAGGCCGAGGTCGGAGGGGGTGGTCCTGGGGAGCGGGGCGGGCGTGCCCGCTGGGACCGGGAAGGTGGACCTGTGCCGCCCGTAGCTGGAGGCGGGCAGCCCGCAGGGGCCCCCTGTCCCCTCCCGGGGCCTCAGCCAGGCGAAGGGCGTGTGCGTGGGCTCGTAGAGACACCAGGCCCGGCCCCGCGGAGGGGACACTCACACGAGCTTGCCGCAGGGCGAGTGGCAGCCAGGGCAGTCCTCGCAGAAGGGCAGCTGGTAGCCCGTGTTGCACATGCACGCATTGCACAGGCACTGGCCGCGGCCGCTGCACACGGCGCCCCGCACGTTCCGGCAGCCGTGGCTGGACTTCTCGCACTGGCAGGCCGAGCCCCCGAACCCCTCTTTGCAGAGGCACTTGCCGCAGGAGCACTCCCCGCGACCTGGGTGACAGCGGGGCCAGCGCAGAGTCACAGCTGCTCAACGCCAGACCCACCGGCCTGGCCCCTGCTCCCCAGAGCCCAGGCCAGGCCCTGCTTTTCCTTCAGGTCTGTCCGCCTGTCTGTGCTCAGTGTCCGCACGCCCCCGCCACCCGGTCCGCCCGCCGGCCCCGCCGGCCCCGCCTGCTCCGCCGGCCCCGCCTGCACGCACCGGTCCGCATGCCCCCGCCACCCGGTCCGCCCGCCGGCCCCGCCGGCCCCGCCTGCACGCACCGGGGCCGCCGCACACGTGGCCGCCGTAGCGCTCACAGTTGAAGTTGTCGCACTCGCAGAACTGCCCGAAGACCTTCCTGCCGGGCACGTCGCTCGCGTGGCACACGCACTGCCCGCAGATGCAGTCCCCCAGCCCCGAGCAGATGACGGACACGTTGTCCTTGCGGCAGTTGCCCTCCAGCTCCTGGCTGCTGCGGCCCTGCGTCTGGCACTCGCAGTTCTTGCCGGTGTAGCCGGCGTCGCACCTGGGCGAGAGGGCCGGGTCAGGCCTCCTCCAGGCCCCCGGCCCTGGGGTCACCGTGCGCAGCCGCCGCGGGGGGGGGGGGGGCGCCTCACCTGCAGATGCCGCACTCCACAGAGCCCTTGTTGAGGCACAGGCCGCGGTCCCGGCCCACGTCGCGGCAGTGGCATGCGCACTGGGGAAGGGCCTGCACGGTCACCGTGTCCGAGAAGCCCAGCGCCCGGATGACGAACGACGTCTCCGGGATGCACTCCGCGGCCGTGACCTTCACCTGGAAGGTGACCTGCGGGGCACGGCAGGGCTCAGGTGAGGCTGGGACAGCGCGGCCGCGAGGCCGCCCCCAGGTGTGTGTGGGGGTGCCGGCCCCTCAGGGGTCCTGGGAAGGGCGCCCAGCAGTGGGCGGAGGGCAAGAACGTGGGACACTCTGGGTTTCTCTGGAATTTGGGTCTTGAGATGGGAGAAGAGAGAAGGAGGAGCCGGCCCGGCGGTGGCAGGTGCGCAACACCACGACCCGCCACCTCTGGCTTGGGCTTAGCTCGCGGGATGGTCTTTGGAACACTTTCTGCTGCACGTGCGTTAGCGAGGATTGACAGGGGACTTTGCAGAGAACGTATTCTTTGTCCCCCATCCCCAAACATCGAAGCGCCCAAACCCCACAGGAGGTCGGTCCTCCATGCCGACGGCACAGCTCTGTTCTGACCTGAATGAGCAGTCAAGGCCGTGGGACAGAGCACAGACCCCGCTGGCCACCCGCACACCAGGAGGGGGCATCAGCGCTGAGCCTTGGCCAGTTTAAATGCAGCCGCTGCCACAGCAGAGTGAGGCTGGGAAAGGTGGGGGGGGGGGAAGCCATCGCCAGTCGCGAGACTGAATGATCCCCGGGGGCTCACCCAGTGCGAGGAGAGCATTCGGTAAAAATGCATGGGCAACACTGAGTCTGAAGAAATGCCATGTTTGAAGAAATGCCAATGTCATATTTAAAAATGACCTAACAGCAAGTATTTCATAGCCAGGAAAAAGAAAAACGTAATTGTCATGGTTGCCAGGAGCTTGAAACAGGACAGTAACTCAGCGTTTACCTCTGAGCATCTGCTCGGCCTGTGCGTTAATGTCTTTGTCCATAAACAGCAGAAGCAGGACCGTCAGGAAAACCGCCCCGCCCCAGACCAGCAGCGAGGGGAAGGGCGCCCCGCCCTCCTTCGCCAGACGCCCTGTTCCAGCGTCCGCGCCCAGGGGGCGCTGTCACCCGTGCGGTCATGCCGGCTGCCCCCGGCGTCCTCGGTGCTGGGCAGGCTGCCCCGTGCCAGTGCGAAGTGCACCCCCTGCTGCTCTCCGTCCACCTGAGCTGGACAGTCCCAGGAGGGTCGTCTGGCCTCAGAGGATTTGAAGGACCAGGACCTGCCTGCTGCTGCTGGACCTTGGCTCCTGCCCCTCCCTGACTTGTTTCTGAGTGGAACCTTTTCCCCAGGGGCACTTCCTCTAGCTGTCGCTGGGACAGAACCTTCCAGAACGCTGGGATGGAGGCTCACCGGGTTGTTGATCTGGACGCCGTCACAGTCCCCTCTGGGCTGGTTCACCTGCGATACTCCGTTACTGCAGAAGGAGTCGTAGGTGACTTTCAGGGTGTCGGGGAGGGTGTTGTGCTCCAGAAAGACGCGGGAGGACAGTTTCTGTGGGAGAAGAGTGGCCCCTTTCACGGAGGGTCGTCCCGCGGGCCCCGGCCTCTCCGGGGCATGGCCCTTGCACGCCTCCCTGTTCCTCGTCCCCCACCCTCTCCCCAGAGGCCCGCGGAGACCTGGGTAGGTGCCTGGTCTGCGTCCCGGGGGGGTGAGGGCTGCTTCCCAACACCGGGGCCCTGCCGTCCCATTCACCACTGAGCCCCCGGCGCCTTGCACAGGCAGGAGCCAGAGGCTGTTTAAGTGAATGAGAGACACAGAGAGAGGACAGAGAGAGAGACAGACAGACAGAGACAGACAGAGACAGAGATGGCGACAGAGAGCAGGAGGGAGGGGGCCAGAGATCCGCGGCACCGTCCTTGTGAAGACAGGATGCCACCCGCAGCGGGGGCTCGAGGAGGGCCCAGTTTGGGGTCTAGGCCTCCAAGTAAGTACAAGACGCCCTCAGAATCGCCCCGTTAGGGCTCTAACTTAATCTAGGGGCACCAGCGTCTATCGGGTGCTCCCGGGGAGCTGTGCCGGGTGAGGCCACGGGGACCGCGGGCCAGAAGAGGCCCTGACTCGTGTTTCAGAGAGGGCATGGGTGAGGCCCTGGCGTGGCACTGACCACACCATCAACGAGAGAGGACACGGCGGCCCCATGGGAAGTCCAGGGCCAGCTTGCCCGGAGGGCCGAGGGTGGCCCACGCGAGACAGGCCTCGGCTGTCCAGCCTGCCCTCCTGACGGCCGCGGCGGTGGCGTCTGCACCGGGCACCGGGCACTCACGTTGTAGGCATTCTTGATGAGCTGGACCACGTTGCTGGAGTCCTCGGACAGCTCCCCGACCGCCGACTTGGGGATGATCTCGGTGAGCTTCTGTCAGGCAAGGAGGGCAGGCGGGTCACAGGGGCACCCTGGGGGCCACAGGACCCCACGTCCAAGAGTCCTAAGACCCAGAGGGCCCCTTCTGTGTTGCTGAGTGGTGCAGACACCCTCCTCCCAATTTTGCAGAGTATTTAGTTGGCAGCTCGAGGTTGGGGAGCGCTGGCCAACGGCCCACCACATGCTCTCCAGGAAAAGCCCCGAAGCGTCCCATCTGCCAACTCTGCTGGTGTGAACACCCCACCCCCGGGCCGACTTGCACTGGGGAGCAATGCGCCTCGCCACAGGCCAAGTTTCACACAGGCACCGATGGCCAGGCGTGGGGAGTCGAAAACTGAGCATTTCTGGGGGTTAACATCATCGAATCTTAACAACGACCCTGCTAAGAAAACCTGACAGCCGGCTCTGGCAGGCCAGGTTCAGCTGGTCCAGCAGCACCCTGGGGTCGCAGGCCCAAGCACTTGCGATGCAGACAGGTCTGGTGCCCCCCGCCCGCCCCCGCACCCCCTGCCCACACCTGCCTTGGCTCAGCTCAGGGCTCGCACCATCTTTCACAGAACATGGCACCACTTTATCCTACAGACGTGACCACTGGGTCATTCTCCTGCCTCGGAGCCTTCCATGACTCCCCAGAATGCACAAGCCCCCTCTGCCTCCAGCGCCTGCCCCCTCCCGCCCTGGCGGTGGGGCTCCACTGTGGCCTCTCCCTCCCGCGCATGGGGACTGGGGCCGCAGATGAGCCAGCGCACGCTGTCCGTACAGGCCAGGGGGCGTCTGGACGCCCATTCGTCAGAAGCATGGTGAATGGGAACACTGCCCAGCGCCTTGTCTATGCTGTCGGGGGCAGCGTTTGGGGCTCATGTCTCCCCCTAGCTTCTGCCCCATCACCGCTCCTGCTCCTGCTGCTCATAGCAGTACTGGGGCCAGGTCCGACCTGCCGAGAAGGGGCCGCCACCTCCCGTAACACAGTCAAGGTCTCGACCCGCCGGCGCTGGGGCCGCTGATGCGGGCAGTCTTTGGACCTGCCGCTTCCGGCCATCAGCCCTGCAGGGAGTTAAGCCAGTGCCCCTGTGGCTTGGCCAGCACCCACCACCTGCCCCCTCCGCCTTCCTTGTGTCCCTGGAGAGGTCCCGTCCTTGCTCCAGAGTCTGGGAGGAGTGACGGCAGCAACTGCTGGTCTCGCCGCTGGCCACGGGCAAGTGCCCTGCGCCCCACAGGCCGAGGCCACAGCAGGCCGTCGGCAGCAGCGGAGGGTCGAGCCGAGTGGAGGGACGGTGAGGGCCCAGGAGAGCAAGGCCATCTGTGCGAGGGCGTACCCCGCCCAACTGCGGCAAGCCGAAGCGCAGCAAACACAACGGTGACACGAGAGGGAGGCGAGGAAGGACAGGGAAGCCGGTCCAGGGACAGGAGACCAGCCGCGCGAGCGCCTCCCGCAACGGAAGACTGTGGGAGGCACAGTGATTCGGGGTAGGGCCAGGAGGAAGTGATCTCAGGATGCGGATGGTTTCTGCGGGCGGGGCCCAGGCAGGGGTGAGGGGTTATGTGCCAAAGCCCGCTGGCAGGCCCAGGTTGGTGAACTTTCCTGTTGTATCTTACACTTCTGGAAATTGCCCACATTCAGGTGAATGTGGATACAAAACAGGAGAGCTTTCCCTGCAGATTCCAACACTTGCTACATTGTTGCAAAAGCAGAAACCTCGTGACTAACACCAACCCGAGGCCAATGTGCTGAATGTTGCAGACCGGGAAATACCCCTCTTTCATCCCCACGGAAATGTCACGTGACCGAAAGAGGCCTCCGGCTCCCCGGCAGCAGTGATCACATCCCCCCAACCGTGGTCCCAGCGAGGCCGCCTTCCCACGCGCCCGGCCCGCGGAAGCAGAACAAGACCTGTGGTGACACTGGACTTTGTCATTGTTCTGCTGACATGGCCGCGTCCCACCCTGTTGCTCAAGACCTCGAGCCCACGTACCTCGTAGGTTTTCACCATCCTCTTGGTCACGGCGAAGATGGGCTGGATGTTGCTCTCGGCCAGTTTGTGCGCCAGCTGGCCGACCGACGGGTAGTCCTGGATGGGAGACGCCCGGTCACTCTGGCCCCAGGCTGGAACCAGCCGTCCTGCCCGCCCGTGTGCAGCACCCGGTGCCAGGAGCGACCATCCAGGGCCCAGAGGCTGAGCCCTTCCATGCGCCACCGCCAGGGCCCTTCTGACTGACGTTGACAAGTAACAGGATTATCAGGGAGACTGACGATACTGCCCCTGCCCCGCGGCCTGGGACGTGCTTGTGATCCGGGCACTAATGAAACTGACAGTCGCAGCCCAGGCATTCAGAGCGGAGACGGGAGTAGGCATAATGCTGAGGTGCCCACGCTGTGGGGTGCCAGGGGACTCCTCTGCTGTCTGCTGGGCAGGTCTCGGACACCGCCCCCAGCACGGGGCCTTAACCTTCACAGTTGAAGGACAGGCTCAGTTTCAGGCAGAGGCGCCCCAGAGCCTCAGCTGTCATGCTGGTCCTGTCCGAGTTGTGGGCCCCTGAAAGCGACCGGCAGCATCCACCCAGGAGGGCGTAGGCTCCAGGCAGGTGCCCTGACTCACAGCATCCCTCATTCCTTTCAACATCCAGCGCCGGTTTTGGGGTGCAGATGTCACTGCGCGGCAGGCCATGCGGACGCCCACGAGGGGCGGTGGGGCGGGCCCTGGCTGCGTCCGCAGAGCAGAGGATGTGCGATCTCTCCTGGCCGTTGACGCTCCCCCACCTGGCCCTCCTCCCCGTCCCTTCCTGCCCCGCTGGTCCCAGCCGTGCACTCTCGGTGGGCCTGGGGTGACCCTGGCCTCCGGTCCCCCAGGCTGCGCCACGGATGCCTCTGGCCCAGTGCTCCCTCCCCTGTCGCTGTGCTGTGTACCCCCCCCCGCCCCCCGCCCAGCACCCCGGGAGGGGACACTCACAAACTCATTGCTTCTCTTGTACATATTGTCCTCCAAGTGGCAGCGGCCGTCATTGGGGGTCAGGATGGCGCCCAGTTTCCCGTCCCCCGCAATGTGGAAGCCGTCGTCCGTGGCAAACACCAGCAGGCGCGTGACGTTGCGCCAGCCAATTTCCTTCTGAGAACCAGACGGCAAGAGCGCCGGCCTCAGTCTCCGCCTGCGGGCCCTCGCAGACGAGAGGGAACCAGGCGCTGTGCCCGCCCCCGAAAACCCGGGGGGGGGGGCATCCACAGACAGGACCCAGGCCGTGCCCCCGCGTCTTGACTCAAGGAGCCGTGTCTGGTCCAGATTCTAGCACCCGGGGGGTGGGGATCAGGCTGAGCACCTTCTGTAGGGGGACAACTTCCCAGTGCCCGGGTACACGCGGCGGACCCGAGGCACCGACATGTGTGTTTACGGTAAGCTACATGCGTCCCCCGAGGCCCAACTAGTGCGGACCTGGGACCACAGCCCGCGGAACAGCCCCAGCGGAGAAGAGACGCCACCGTGGACATGACGGCGAGACTGTAAACACGCGGCCGACGCCGCAGGGAGGGGCCGAGGGGCCCCGCGATGGGCGGAGGCGGCGGCCCGCGCCTGCGCCCTGAGCGCCGCGTGTCTGAGGTGCGGTTCCCGCGGGGCAGCCGCAGGGGTGCAGGCCGGTGCGTGAGGGGTCAGGGCTGCACCGGTCCAGACACCCGGCTGGGGGCTCTGAGCCAGGGCAGGGCAGGGCCACTGCGCGGGGGTCTGGCCAGCACGGCCGACCACGCCACGTGACCCGGGCGGCTTGGCCAGGACGCCCCCTTCCCGAGGGGCCCGGGGTCGGGGCGGCCCTGCTCCAGGGACCACCGGGATCGGCCCCTTGGCGGCGTCACTTGCCGAGGTGGCTTGCTCAAATCGAGGCTTCGAGGATTTGCCCCGCGTCCCAAGCGGACAGCGACACCTGTGGGTGGCCGACGGCGCCCGGGGGGGAGGCACCCAGAGCACCTGTAGCCGGCGAAGTCGGCCCGTGTCTGCGGGACCGGAGCCCCACACTAGAGCCACCTGGAGCCGAAGCCGCGACAGGGCCTCACCGGGCACGCGGCCACCTGCATCATGGCGTCCAGCCCGCCCTCGGGGGCGTCCAGGTTCCCGGAGATCAGCTGCTTGCCGACCTCCGTCTGGAACTGGTTGGAGTTGTCGGTGAGCTTCAGCACGTGCCGGAAGGCGAACGGGGGCTGGCACTGCTTCTCCTTGTTGGGGCACGGGTTCTTCAGCTTCTCGGGGTGCGTGTTGACGAAGGGGAGCACCGTCTTGTCCACGAAGGACCCGAAGCCTGGGGTGGGGCGTGCGTGGGGAGGCGAAGGCGACGCTAAGCCGTGAGACGGCAGGACCACAAGCCCTCGGTCCCCCCACCTGGCACAGGGCGGCGGAGAAAGCAAGACTGTGCGGGGCGTGTGAGTGCACAGGGGTGTCAAGTGTGTGCGCACGTGCGATCGTGTACGTGTGCGAGCGTGCGTGTCCCGCGCACCGAGACAGCGCTTGGAGGCGGCAGGCGCGGGGGTGGCACCTCCTCCTCTGCCCCGCGCGCTCTGCGCCCGCGGCTGCGCACTGCGAGCGAGCGAGTCCCTGCCCGTCCGGCTCAGTTAGGGCCGCGCCGCTGGCGCGGTTATTCCGCAGTCCACGTGCTTTCGGGGTCTTTAATTTTCCCCGTAACTAGCACCGTGGGATTATTCTCCTCCAATGTAACCAAGAACAAAAACGAGGAGACAGGAGGGGAGGAGGGGGCTGGGCGGTGTCGCAAGTGCCAGGGTAGCAGGCACAGGGGAGTCCTCGGGGAGACGCCCCGGGGCCCTGTGCGGGTGCCCCCAACGCCGTGCCCTCCCACCCCTGCATGGGTGCGGGGGAGGGGGTCGCAGGGTGGGAGTGAGGGGCGGGATGGGGGTGGGGGGTGGAGTTGGGGGTGGGCGGGGCTCGGGGCTCACCGATGCGGCCAGACTCCGTGATCTCGTTGAGGGCCTGGAGCAGGTCGCCCCCCAGCTTTTTGACGTTGATGAGGTCGTCCAGCATGGAGTAGGAGAGGTCCATCAGGTAGTACAGGTCGATGGGGTAGCCCTTAGCGCGGCGGAAGGTCACATTGAATACCGCCGCCTGGCCTGCGCGGAGATGGGGGGCACGTGGGGCGTCAGAGCCTGGCTCTGCCCGGGGCGCCCGGCCTTCTGAGAGGGCCATGGCGCAGAATGAGCTCCCTTTTACAAAGAACACAGAACACGGGGCTGGAAGAGACCCGGGCCCCTGGCACAGCGCGGGGCAAGCCCACCTGGTCTCAGGTAGACCCTCACTCTCTGTGGGGACAGCTGCTGCTTCCTGCCCCTGTCCTCGTCCTTCTGGGGCTGGGCCAGGCTCCTGGGGTCCATGATATCGTCAGCGGCACAGCCCTTAGACAGCAGCTGCTCCCGTGTGTCACAGCGAACGGAGTCGGGCTCGCTGGGTCCTGTGAAATTCTGGTGCGGGGAGAGAGTCAGTAGTTAGGAACGGGGACGAGAAAACACGGGGAGCTGTGCGGGCTGCACCCCGCGTCATGTGAGGCGGCCGGCCTCCCTCATTTCCCCCAGGTCTGATAGTGCCCCGTGGCATGGGGACACGGCGAGGGGCTGGACAGCCCCCAGGGCGACACCCGCCCCCAGACGGCCTCTCCATGAGTCGGCCTCCAGGCTGCCCTAGGGCCGGCGGGGTCTGTCTGTCAGACGCCCCTGCGTCCTGTCTGCTGCTGCCCCGCGAGCGAAGGGCCAGGTGATGGCCCTGGGCACCCGGCCGGGCGGGGGGAGGGCTCTTACCAGCTTCTGACACCAGGCGCAGCCGGGCCCCGACTGGATGCAGTCCTGGCAGGTGCCGACCTTGTACTTGGGGCACTCCTGGGAGAGCACTGTGGGCGAGATGAGACAGGCCCCGTGAGCGGAGAGCCGGCAGCCACGGGGGCCTGCAGCGGTGCGTGGTGGCGGGCAGGCGACCAGGCCACGCGCGGGGGTGGGCGGGGAGGGGCGGTCAGCGGGAGGACCCGGATGGTGGGATGAACCAGAGGCGTGTGTGCCAGGCCCCAGGGAGGGGGTCTCCAGGGGGCGTTAGGGTGGGCCCATCCTTCCTGACCCGGAATGTTCTGCAGGACTCACCAGACCCGAGGGACAGCAGACCCGCCAGGGCCAGCAGCGGGAAGCGTTGACACGGCATGTCCTGTGGAGGGAAGGGTCTTGGCGACAGCGCCCGGGCCCCCAGGCTGGGTGACCCCGTGCAGCCCTCCACCCCAGCCGGCGGAGGAGGAGCCCGGAGACGCGCCCCTGCTGCGGGGGGCCTGGAGCACGGGGCGAGGCCGAGCCCCGCCAGGCTCCCTGGCCGCCCTGCGGGGCTGCACGCCAGGGGACCGCGGCCTGGCGGGCCGTGGCGGCCGCACCGATGGGTGCCGGGAGGCCTGCCAGTGACACACGTGAACAGACTGCACACGCACAAGCACACGTGTGCACGCACGTCATGCACACGTGCACACATACGCTGCCACACCCCGAGCCCACTGGACCTCTCAGGATGAGCAGAGGGGGACTCCCGCCAGCAGCACATACGGCCACACGAACACCCACAGACTCACGTCGCACATGGCACACACATGCACATGTGCACACAGCACACATGCACACACGTACACCCACGTACCCTCACACCTTGCACACGTGCACACACCACGCATAAACAGATGCGTACCCTGTCCACACACACACACACGCCCACACACACACAGTGCTGCCCCTTCTGGGTCAGGGCCATGGGCGGCCTCCACACACCCTGAGCCCTCAGCGAATTGAATGCTGAGCCCAGAGCAGAGACTCGGGCGCCCGGAGCCCTGGCGGGTGGCAGAACAGCCTCCCCTGACGCCTGGACCGCCCGGACCGCGCCCGCCGCCTGCTGGGCACCAGCACACGGCGTGCCGAGCTGTGCAGAGCCACCGCTGCCCGCCCGAGGCCCCAGCCGTGGGGCACGGTGGATTTGTCCTCCGTCCGCACGGCCATCCTTACCCAGGGCCGGGGACACGACACAGACACGGCATCTGGCCAAGCGGCTCATCCGGGCGCCCGGCTGCTGGCGCCCCCTGAGGCTCCCTCAGGGGCACCGTGTTGGAAGCCCGGCGTTCTGGTCTCGGTTCCCGGAGGCAGAGGAAGGACCTCTAACCCCTGCCCATGCGGCGGGGCCGGCGGCGGCGGCGTGGTGCAGGCCCGGGCTGGGCACAGAGCAGCTGCGCCCCTCTAGCAGGCCGGGGAGGGTGGCAGGCCTTCCGGGGGCACGGGGGGGCCCCAAGGTCTGAGCAGTCTAGCTGGCTGGGGCCTTTTATCTGACACCAAGAAAGCAGAGGTGCTGAGAAGCCCGCAGCCGGGAGCTCGTGGGCAGGAAGGGGCTGCGCTTTATCAGCAACGGCGATCGGCAGGACGCCCCGGAAGGTCAGGCAGGTGCCAGCTGCTCTGCCGAGCACCGGGGGGCCCCGCGTCGGGGCACGTCTGTCCCAGTGGGCAGAGGCCCCGGCCGGGACCGCCCGCCCGCGAACTGCGTGGTCCCGCCGTGGGCTCTGGGTGTGCCCGTCGGGGGCTCCTGCCTTCTCCTCTGCTCTCCTGCCCAGCCCCAAGTTCCTGCCTCTGTGGAGGTGACCCTGTCCCTGCTCCCCACACGATTATACCCAGGACCCAGAAGTGTCAAAACAGAACCTTCGGTCCTTCCCACTCGGGCGGGAAGCAGGGCTCCTGCCTGCGCTGGCCTCCTGGGCCGCGGCGGCGGGCAGCGAGGGGGCAGTTTGGGTTCCCTCCAGGTCAGAGTTCCCTTGTCTCCCCACCGTGGGGTCACGGGCCTCCATTCAAGGCCGCCTCAGCTCGCCATCTGGGTCAAAGTTCAGCAGCTGGACTGGTGCCCCAAGTGTACCCAGCGAACCCTCAGCTGACCAGCAATGCCCTGGGGCACAAGGTCCAGTCGGCCTCAGGGTAGCACCCCCATCTTTGAGGCTGGAGCTGCTCCAAGCAGAGGGCAGGGAGCCCCATCCCCAAGCACCCCAACCATGCTTGTGGTCTGAGCAGGTGAGCAGGTCCCCCTTTCCTGGGGAAGGACCCACAAGTAGAGCTGGCCCTCTCTCCCGCGGCCGCAGACCAGACCCCTGGAACAGTGGTGACAAGCAGCTTGTAAACAACTCGGTCCTCGCAGGGGGAAACTGAGGTGTGAGCAGCAGCGGGGTGTGGGCCTGGGGACGGTGACCCTGGTGCACTTCCTCCCACAGATAAGGGAGTGCACCTTGGTCAGGGCAAGACCCACAGGCGGCAAGGCCCTGACCCTGACCACAGGAAGCCAGGCGGGGAAGGGGCGGAGCTGCTGCTTCCCCGACTGTTACTTCACTTCACGGGTTCCACCCTCTGGCCACTGTGGAAGCCCCCCCGCCCCTGGCTGAGTGGGGGCCGGACACCTGGACACCTGGGGGCTCAGAAGTGGACCAAGGGAAGGAGGCGGAGTGCGGATCCTGCCAGTCAGCCCTCCCCTCCGCCTGGGTCCTGCAGGATAGGGGCAGGAAGCTCCTCACTGGGCCCAGGGTGGGGTCCACAGTGGGCGTGCCCGGCAGCCAGGCTGGCCCCCGGGGTGCGGGGGGCCCAGGGCTTGAATGTAGTCCCACACCCTCTGGGCGGGATCCCGGTGGTCACTGGGTCAGCCCTTGGCAGTGCCCGAGCCTAGGAGGAGGCCCACCTCAGCGGCTCACTCTGCCTCAGTTTTCCTGTGTGGCCGGGGCTTGCTAGGCCCGCCCCCTGCCCTGGGGAGGACAGCCTTGCATGGCAGCTGTGTGTGGAGTGACCTGAGTACCTGGCGCTCACACTCGTGGTCCCTGCACTCTGTAAGGACGGCGGGCACGAGAGCACGCAGGCAGCCGGGAGGCCCTGGGCTGAGCGGAGGAGAGAGGCGAGGGCAGGAGGGGAAGGCCGTGGGCACGCGCCAGGCCGCCTGGGCCCTGCCCTGCGAGCTCCGGCCAGAGGCTGCCCCGACGGCCCCCCGCCCCCCGCCGCCCCCAGCGCTGGGTACCCTCCCCGCCAGCTAGGCCACCATCTCCCCGGAACTGAGACACCCCGCTCGTCAAGACGCAAGATGCAAAACCCTAAGCCAGGCAGCTGGAGAAAGGCCAGGCCCCAGGGACCTGCGAGAACCCCGGCCCCGCCCAGTGGGGGAGGGATGGTGCAACCCAGGGCAACTGGGGGAGCAGCCCCCCAAGTCCCCTGCACCGGCCCCCTTCCCGAGACCCTCAACAAACGCCGCCAGGGAGGGCCCACCGCACCGCGGACGAAGCGCTAAGACCTCAGGTTCCAGACGCCGAAGGAAAATGGAAGATGTCTCAGATCACATCCTCTCTCGAAAATGTCCCCATTTGGCAAAAGACGAGAAAGGGGAACCGTTGGTGGAGAAACAGGACTTCGAGTGAGAAGCGGAGGAGGCGCAGCATCTGGGGGGGGCGGGGAGGAGGCTGGGGTTGGACCAGGCTCCCACCGAGGCGCAGACCCCCAGAGGAGGCCACTCGGCGTCTGTGGCCTCACTGCCCCTCGGCCCTCCCCTCGGGGGAGCCCGCCCTTGACCGCCCATCAGGGCCAGAGAATTAACCCGGCTGGGCGGCTCGTGAGAGGCACCGGATCGCGTGATGGACGGAGAGCGGGGAGCGCAGGTGAGGGGTGTTCTCCTGAGAAGCGCAGAGGAAGGGAAGGCAGGGGCCCCTCCTCCTCCTGGAGTGGACGTGCCAAGGCTGCTTCACGGAGAGAGGAGTGAATGCGAACTACGGACTCCACAGAGGCCCTGGCCTTTTCAGGCCAGACGTGGCGTCAGCGCGTGATCTTTCTCCGCGAGGGGCCCCGGGAGGACGCAGCCTCCCGCTCTCCAGCCCTCCAGCCCCGCAGAGGCTCCAAGTGCCTGTGGACAGAGTCGCAGCTGTGAACTTCACCGTCGCTGAACCCCGAGAACAGAAATTTGACTAAATGGAATAAAGCGAGACCTCCGGCCATACGCACGTGAATTAGAAATTTTAAAAGGCTGCCGAATATCTCTTAAAGAGGAAATCAAACTCACGCTCACAGACATTTTGGAAAAGAGGGTGACGCAAACGTCCTCCGAGCAGCGCGGTGGGACCTCTGTCCCCTCGGGGCTGTGAAGCCGGTGCCCTAGATGCTTCCCCGCCCGGCGGAAGGACAGTGCGCTCGGCGGGGTCCGGAGTGAGGGCGGCGGCGGCAGAACTTCCCCGAGGGAGGCGGGAGACACACGGATTGGGGCAGAAGTCGGCGAATCAGAAAACCAACGAAAAAGCCAAAATCGGTAAGGGCATCGACACCCATTTCCTGGGAAAAAGCAATTAAATGGATCGCCTGGAAGAGGAAATGCGTGAGGATCGGTGGGGAGCCTGGAGAGGAGGGCGCAGGGTCGCGAGCGCCCTCGGAAGCTTCGGGCCCACAGCCCAGTCTGGTCGGAGGCCCAGCCAGCGGGCGCGAGCGGGTTCGACGCCGACCGCGGCGGGCGCACCTCGCTCAGCCCAGCGCCGGGTGGCGGTCAGGGACACGCCGGCTCAGTGCCCGTTCGAGCCACGGCCACGTAAACTCGGTTTCAGGCGGTAACGTGATGAAAGGCGTAGACGAGTGTCCACAGGAAGGACGCCCTCGGCGTGAACCCTCGGGGCACAGGAGGCCCAGCGGACAGACGGCGCTGAAGCAGCGGTCGGTCCACGAACACCGAGTTACGGCGCTGCCGAAGGAGAGCGGCGATCTGCAGCCCCAGGGGTCGGCAGGAAGGCCAACGCCGCCCGGAGGCCCGGCCGGAGCAGATGCCGCCGCCGAGCCAGCGTCTGCGAAAGTCCCCGGGCGCGCGGTCAGCGGTGACGACGGAAGCAGCTAGGGTTCTCGCTGTCCGGGGCGAACGTCCTGAAGGCGTAGAATGTGCCCCCCCCCACCCCCGGGGCCTGCACGGGCCGAGCCGGCCACCCGGTTTCGGGGTGGGGAGTGACTGGGGAGGCCGGTAAAAGCGGAGTCGCCCGGCGCGTCCGGCGTCTCTGCGTGGGGCCGGCGTAAGTTTTTCATACTTTCTTCGCTATTTTTGTCTGTATTTTCCAAATGTTCTACAATAACCATATAGACTTGTTTGGTTTTTTTTTAATTCATACATCTAAAAAAATCTGGGCCGCGTGATGGGCGACAACGAACGGCCCTGAAGGGTGTCCTCCCGGCTCCGGACGCGGTCGGCGTTCTGCTCCCGCTGCCAACACCTCTGGGGACCTCGCTGTCCCGTGGAGGGAGGGGCAGGGGATGGCTGCGCGTGGTCCATTCACTCGTCACCCACCACTCCAGGTGCCCGTCTCCCGGATGCTGCGGTCCAGGAGGCACCGCCCCCAGGGGACCCCTAAAGCTGCCAGTGAGTGGAGTCATGCTGCGTGGCCACAGAGGACTCTGCACCTCAGACCCTCAGACCGGCTTGATCTCGGCACCCAAGACGCCCGGCCTCCACCGCAGCCCCGCACCTCCCGCCAAGGAGAAGGAGGCCGGCCGCCTTCTGCCGGGCGGAGGCACTGGCTGTGGGGTTCCGGGGTGCGGGGTGGGGCCCCATCATGGCAGACATGGCCAATCTCCATAGGGAGCTTCCACCAGCGGGCCGTGGTCCTTGCCTGGATGGCCACTCAGGGCTGGCCCCATAGGAACCGGACTGCGCACTGCCCACAGCGCCCACCCTGCTGGGCACCTGTGCCCCCGGCCTTACCCCAGCCGCACCCACCGGGGGATGCGGGGCCTGCTCCCCATTCCACCAACGGCTTCGAGAGATTCAGTGCCTTCCCCAAGCCACACAGCCAGGACAGGCGCCACGGCAGGAGCCCCATCGGCCTGACCGCGGGGCTGGCACTCCTGAAGCTATGCCCAGCAGCTGGGCGGCTGCAAACAGGCCATCACGGCCCTCTGAGCCTCAGTTTCCTCTCCTGTCCCAGAGCGCCAAGGATGGCAGGACAGTGAAGGGCATGCGCCAGCTTGGCCAGCACCATAGGCCACGGCGGCCGGCTCCGTGTGCACACACTGGTCCAGACGGCGCTGAGAGGGGATTTCCTAGGCGGCGGGAAGGTTAACTAGGAAGGCCTGTGAGCGCAGCGTGGGTGGGCCTTGCCCGATCAGTCGAAGGCCTTAAGAGCAAAGACTGCGGTCCCCTGAGGCGGAAGGCAGGTCCACGTCCACACAGCTGTCCAGCTCCAGTTGCAGCTCCAACGCCTCCCTGGGTCTCAGGCCTGCCCTGCAGAGTTCGGAGCTGCCGGCTCCTCCCCTCCCCTGCAATCGCGTGAGGCAGCCAGCTAGGCAAAATGAATCCGTCTCCGCATGCACATGCACACACACACACGTGCACACATGCACACAGACTCGCACATGCACACACACGTGCACACATGCACACACTCGCACATGCACACACATGTGCACGCAGACACATGCACACATGCACGCAGACATGTGCATACGCGCACACAGACACGCACATGCACACACACATGTACACACGTGCACACATGCATGCAGACATGCACATGCACACATGCACGCACATGTACACGCAGACACGTGCACACATGCATGCAGACACGCACATGCACACACACATGCACACATACACACATGCATGCGCACACGCACACTCAGGCACACACATGTGTGCACACATGCATGCACATATGTACACAGACGTGTGCACATAAACACACGTACATGCACACACACACACACACACACTCACACTCACTCACACCACGTGTCCTGTCTGTCTGTTTCTCGGGAGGACCCTGACTGCCCGGAGCCAGGCTCGGGCTCGGGGAAACTGGCTGGAGGTGTTTGCCACGGACTGGGAGAGGAGGGGGTGGCCGCACCGCAGCTTCCTGCTCGTGGCTCCAGAGGCCGTGAGGGCGATGCCGCACGCCCCCCGCCCCCGTGAGAGCCCCGGGTGGTGGCATCACACCTTCCCCAGAACCCGGACGACCCGCGCGACACCCTTCTCAGACATGGGCTGTGTGCATCTTGTGCTGAGTGGGGACCCGTGTGAGGGGAGCGTTCAGAAGCTGGGCTCTGCCGCCTGCTCCCCGACGCCCCCCAGCTCTGCCACTGGGCTGCTGGGAGGGGCAGGGGCCTAAACATCCTCGGCTTTCACAGGAGGGGGTCCTGGGCCAAGGCAGAAAGGCCGGCCCAGGGCGCAGGGGGGCAGGTCCAGGTGTTGGCTGTGCCTGCCAAGCCCGTGCCACGTCAACAAGATGCCCACTTGCCAGTGGTGGGGGCGACTGGAAACCACCAGCCTGGTCAAGGGCTGCTGCTCCGCCCGTAGCCCACCCCGCCCAGGAGAAAAGGGCTGGAGGGCTCTCTGCTGCCCCTGGGGGCACCCAGCGGCACCCCTCGCCCTTCCGCCGGCCGCCCGTGGGGCTCCGAGTGAGGCAGACGCCCAGCTTGGTGGGAAGCTCACGTCCAGGGCGAGGCCCAGGGCCAGTGGCCAGGGCAGTCACCGGTGGCCCACTTTGTCTGGGAAAGATGGGGTCTCAAGACCACAGGGCGCACTGAGACGTGGGGCCCCCGCCCCACCCCCCTTGGCAAGGCGGGGTTCAGCAGACGCCCTCTACCAGGACCCAGCCCACAGGCACAGGTAGGCCCAAGGTATGACAACGACAAATCCAACACCTCGTGTTACGTGCAGCTTGTGCAAAAAAAGCGGTGGGCGTCCTGACTGGGCCCAGCTGGGCAGGCGTCACCTGGACATCGCCAAGACTCTGACGGCCGCCCTGGAGCCGGGGGTTCTCAGCAGGGCCAGACCCTGTCCTCTGGAGGCTCACGAGTGTTGCGAACCCCTTGCAGGCAGTGTCCTCCTCTGTGAAACGGGGAGCGCCACCCCGTGACCGTGCCCCAGGCGGACGCTCACCAAGTGACAGCTGTGCACCGAGGCGAGCCCCCTGGACTCGCATCGCGGAGCCGGCCCCGCCAGCTCCACACGGCTGCGGGCTTGTCACCACCCCGCCCACGTCCAGACGGATCTGCTGGGGGAGGTGGGCTGGACGAGGGGGTAGCCATGCGTGGGCAGCCTCGGCGGCCCCCAGGCTCCAATGCCCCTGCTCCCAGGAGACCGTGAGACAGGCCTGGCCGTGAGAGGTTCAGGTCACACACCTAATGCTTGTCACCCTGATTCTCAGCCGTCACCCAGTGCCTTCATAGCCTCAGGCCTGAGCTCGCCAACCTTCGAGAATCCAGGAGAAGCAACAGATATCATCAGGAAAATACACCGTGTACACACGCACACCTCACACATATTTACACACACACCACACACTCACACGTCCCTCACGCATACACACTCACACTCAGAGACGCACACACACGCAGACTCTGCCGGGGCAGAGCAGCCCGGGCCGCTCCGGAGGCGTGAGGAGAGGAGGGTGCACTCGGCAGAAAGAGGAAGGCGCAGTGGCCAAGCCCCGCAACGCCCGTCACGGCCCGGCCTCACACAGCCTGGCCCGGGGCCCACCAGCTGTGGGGAGGGCTTGCTGACCTCTGCCGGGCCTGGCAGCCACGTGCCAGGGGCTCAGCGGGTGTTTGTGGGAGGCCCTAGAACTG
Source organism: Rousettus aegyptiacus (assembly GCF_014176215.1). Lineage (NCBI taxonomy): Eukaryota > Metazoa > Chordata > Mammalia > Chiroptera > Pteropodidae > Rousettus > Rousettus aegyptiacus. The sequence goes on along the minus strand of NW_023416296.1, from coordinate 927,910 downwards.
GCAGCGGAGGCCCGGGGTCTGTGCCCTGTCCTCTACCACACCAGGACCCGGTCCCCTGGGTTCGGACACTCCTACCATGCCACCCAGATCCACCCGTGGTGGGCACAGCGCTCCCCTCGCTGGACCTCAGGAGAACGGCCCTGGAGCAGATGGCCCCAGGCTGGGGAAGCGGACCAGGGCCACCAGGGCCACCAGGGCCCTTGAGAAGGAGGCAGCCACTCCCCAGGGAAGAGCCACAGGAACTTGTCCCCATTAGAAAGGCCAGCCTGGGCACAGGAGCCCCGGGCACTCACCGCGCTTGACAGCCTGAGGCCGCGGCAGGGGCGTCCGACTCGCTGGCAGGGGCCTCTGGGCTTCTGCCCACTCTGCAGCCGGCTGGGTCTGTGGCACGGCTGGGACGACGCCGGCCAGCCGAGCCCCTGATGGTGAAGACGCGATGCTTCCTGCTGTGAGGCGCATGGTGAGGCGCCGGGAGGAAGTAGTTACGTGTGGGCGATTGCGGCACATGTGGCCCGTCAGCCCCGGCCCCCTGCTCTGCACCGGCTCCCGCGCGGGCTGTCGGGGGGGACACCGGGACCCCCCAGGTGGGGCCCCACCATCCGCTGTGTGCGCCATGGCGAGATGCAGAGCCGAGAGAAAGCAGGCATGACCGCCGGGAAGGGGGGCCTGTGGGGTCCCCGAGGGACTCGCCACATGCCAAGGAGGTGGCTGTGCAAGGGAACAACGGGGACTCCAGGGACTCACGGAGGGAGTGCCCGAGAGACGGGACCGGCCCGCAGCCTGAGCGCCCACGGTGGCGCGCACCCTTCCCAGGAGCGGCGAACAGGGGTCCTAGGGGCCCATACTCGGTCACAGAGATGGCGAGGAGCAGGGGGGCCGCGGCTGGAGAGTGGGGGCAGGGAGCTGGCAGAGCTGCGGGTGCCCTGTGACCAGCCCTGTGCCCGCGGGAGGCCGGAGGGAGGAGGGCAGCCGGCAGAGGACACAGGCCACGGACGTGCCAGACCCCGGGGAGGACCCGGCTGGAGCTCCCGTGTGCCCTCGGGAAGCGGCGGGCCTGCAGCGAGGTTCCTCCTGTCCTGTCGCCGCACAGACAAGGCAGCGAGGACAGAGGGAGAGGCACGGAGAGGGGGCGAGGGGGACAGGGGGACACTGCGCAGGTCACAGGTTAAGAGACTCAAGAGCCTCTCCACCGACCACATCGCGGACCACGCAATAACGCTGTTACTCTTCTCCGTGTGACAAAGGTTTTCCGATTAGGTTTAAGAGGCCCAACCTTTAGTTACCTGCGGAGACACTGCAGTTGGCGCAGTGTAACCTTTCTGGTTTGCGCCCAAGGACTGGCGGGGGGCGGGGGGCGGGGGACGAGCAGGGCTGTGAATGAAACCGATCGGCCTTGAGCCGATCGTCACCGAAGCCGACGTAGGGGTGTTCAGACCGACCGAACTGTGCTGTGCAGTTTTCTACACACGCAAAATTTTCTGTAGTGAAAAAAAAAATGTGTTTAACTTTGAAAAGAAGTATCAAGCTGTCTAATGGATATAGAGTTTCAGATTTGCAAGATGAGAAAGTTCTAGAGACTGGTCGCACAACAATGTGAGTATCCTTGATACGGAACTGTACACTTAAAATAGTAAGGATGGTTAATTCATTTTATGTGTACTTCATCACAACTCAAGAAAAAAGAAGTTTAAAAGCGCTGTCTATCGGATGGCCTGTTGGGGAGACACTGCGGGCTGGGGGCAGGTGCGTGTGCGTGTGTGCGTGCGTGTGTGCGCGTGTGTGTGCGCGCACGTGTGAGGGACGGGAGGACTGAGGCCAGAAACCAGCGCGAGGCTCGGGGCAGGACTCCGGGAATAACCTTCCCCACTTCAGCCAGGAAGCTCCATCTGCCGCCCCGCAGAGTCCTTCGGCGCCGTGACTGCACCCTCGCCCCGCTTGACGCTGAGGGGCCTGCCCAGGGGCCTCCGGAACATGACGGCTGCCCAGCCAGAACGAGAGGCCTCCCCCAGAGCGTCACCCAGGTGTGGGGGTGCGGGGGCAGCCGGGTGCAAGCAGAGGGCAGGAGGAGGTGTGAGGGGTGGCCGCCGCCTTCTCCTTGCCGTCCTGACGCTGGCCGGGCACCCCCAGCCCCACCCCCCACCCCGCCATGTCCCCAGGACAGGCAGCCCGAGACCCCGGAAGGGGCTCCTGTGCGATGGTCTGAAGGGGTGTCTTCGCGATAGGGAATGTGAGGCGAGGGGACCCAGACGCCCTTGACGGAGACTCCGGGGCAGGGGCGGCAGAGGTCACTGAGGCCGGGGCGCCTGTCAGGGCCCTGGCCCTGCAGCCCAGAATGCCGTGTGGGTGAGCTGAGCTAGGGGTCCCCCATCACTGGAAGGGCCTGGGGTCCAGCTCCCAACGGGGGCATTCGGAGAAGGCACTGCCCATCACCTGTCACCCAAAAGGAGAAAGCAGTCTCACCCCAGGTGACTCAAGGGCCTCCAGGTGGAGGCGAGGCTGTCCTCTGCTCCCTGCTCCCGGCTCTTCCCTGGCTCCCAACTTCCCCCTCTCACCCCTCCCCCGGCCTCTGCCAACGCCCCCAGCAGCCCTACCCAAGCTCTTCTCCTCGGCCTCCCCCGTCTTTGCTTTTTTTTTTGGTGTTTTAAAATTTCTTCCTCCTCTAACTTCCGTGTGCAGTGTTAACTCAGCTGTTGCCCCTCTGGGGGAGGCAGGGTAGGAGGAGCTGTCAAAGGCAGCTGTGGGGGAGCAGGGGGAGCAGGGGGAGGCAGGCGGCTCTGCTGGGGGTGGGGAACCGAGCAGAGGTGCCCCAAACAGCACTTTCTCAGCCATCTCCTGCAAAGGCACAAGATAGGCAGAAAGCCACCAGCGCCTGGGCGGCCGAGGTCCCTGAGTGTGACCTCGGGGGGCAGCCAGGTGACCTGGAAAGGAGGGAGCAGCTGCCAAAGGCCTGGGAGTTTCCAGCCGCCCGGGCGCGAGGCCACAGCTCCCGCCAGCCGCCAGCCACACTTCACGCAGCTTCTCCTTTGCCTTCCTCTTTCTGCTTCCTCCCTCCGTGGATGGAGCTGAAGGGGGTGCCTTCTCGCCTCCCTGACCCGCCCAAAGGAAGGCGTCAGGCACCCCGGGAGACCGGGAGTGGGCGGCTGGCCTTGGACCTGAGCAGGGGTCCCTGGCCCTCATCAAAACAGGCTCGACCACGTGGAAGGTCACACTGAAAAGCCTCTTACAGACCTGTCAGCGGGAGGAAGGCGGCCTTTAAGTCCAAAGGAGATTACAGAGCAAAAGTCAACTCCAGGAAGCTGTGGAGAGGATACAATGTCCACGCACCGCACCTCGAAGGCCAGGCCGGCTCGCGGGGCCCGCCTGGCCCCACCCAGCCTCCTCCGGGCCACTCCTCCCGGCACTTATCCAAGGGGCACTTCCCGCTGGATTCCTGGTCACGCCAGTGCTGGATGTCGAGGGGCCCTGGGGGATGGCTGCCCACCGAGGTCTGAGCCCCGTCTGTCAGGGCGGGCGTGCGCCTCCCGACCCGGGTTGCAGGGCGCGGTTTCCACGGGTGCTTCCTAAGCCCCTCCTGCCCCAGGGGCCCGGCTGGGGGACAGAAGGCCGAGGCGAGGACGGAGCTCACCAGCAGCGGGGGCGCCCTGACAACTCCGGGGCCCTTTCCTTCCCTGGGCCCCAGTTTCCCTCCTCCCCACCCCCGTCTTGTGAGGAAAAACGAGGACATGTGAAAGGACCCTGCCAAGCAGGTGTCAGAAACGCAGACGTGTAAATAAAAAGGACCACACACGGCCACAGATCGCGGCGCCGGCATCAAGTCACGGGCTTTCTCCTTCCCTCTTTCCCTCTCCCTGCCCCGCCCCACTCTCTCTCTGTCCTTCCTTCCTTCCTCCTTCCCTTCCTTTTCAGGGGAGGGTCTATGTCGGGGCTCACAGAGAAATTTCTTCTCATTGAATGTTCTGCTTCTACCTTTTAACTTTCAAACCTGGAGGAGTGACTTAGTTTTCCCGCATCGGGTTCTTCCTGAGTCAGAGTCGGATTCCGCCCCCACTTCCTCCCACAAACGCGGCGCGGCCGAGACCCCGGCCTTCTCTGAGCGCTGAGAGCCTGAGAGCGAGAGGCGGGAGGGCGGGGCGAGGCCTGGGCGCCAAGGCCTCCCAGGGGCAGCCCGGGCCCTGCCCACCGCAGCGGCAGGTGGCTCTCGAGCAGCCTGGGGGTGCGGAGGAGCCTGACAGGTGCTCCCCGCTTTACTCCCCACGTCCGCCCTGGCGGGGTGCACAGGGAGCCCACCCTTCAACCTGCCTGCCTCGCCTCATCCCTGAACACACCTGTGTTGTCCCACCCAACAGGCGACTCTGAAGCCCTTCCAGCCACCCCCTGCTTTCCCCTCCTGGAGGGTCCCGCCCCAATGCTGTGTCCCTGGGGCCAGGCAGGTGGATGGAGCTGAGGCCCCAGCTGTGTGCCGCGTGGTCACCAGGAAGACAGAACCCCTTCCACGCCTCCACGACAATGAGTATCCCACGCTACACGGGCTGCCTGACAGGGACAGAGAAAATGTGGTCGCTGGCAAGGACTGGCTCTACACACCGCGTGCCCCCCCCCCCCCGCCACACACACACACACACACTGCCCAGACCCGGTGCACTGCGGGCATCTCTGAGCATGAGCAATGGGATCAAAGGAGTTTTAATATTTAAAATAGTTTTCTGTATTTTCTGAATCGTTTACTACAGCCACGGATGAGTTCTACAATTACAAAGGATGTTGCAATAAATCAAGTTAATCAAACACAAAACCAAACCAAATGGACCCAAACCCCCAGAATCCCGCCCAGTAAGGAGCTGGGAGAACGAGAGGAAAGAAACGCAGCCCAAGGGTGGGCGTGGGGCTCTGGGGCGGGCCCTGGAGGGCGACAGGGCCAGGCCACCCGTGGAGACAGCCCCGGAGGGCCACGGCCACGCCCCTGCCTTCTGTGGTGCGGGCCTTGGGCAATGTCCTCCCGAGGCCTCGGCCCCACCCAGCCCACTTCCCCCGGATCTCCCCACGACGTCCCCACCATCGGGAGTCTGACCCATCGTTTTACCGCAACAGTTTGCTAATTCGGGGACTCCACACCCCCAGATAGTTTGCGGCTGCGCAGAGATGTGCAGGTTGCGGCCGTGCGGCGCTGTCCCGCAGGAAGCAACGTCTGTGCCGGATTTGAGGAGACCTGCAGGCGCCGAAAGGCCCCGTAGAGACTCAACCAACCACTGTAAACCGCGGATGTCCCTAAACCAGTCAAAGGGCGAGGTCTTGGGGGCGGAGGCGGCCACCGTCCCAGCGGGCCAGGTCCCTGCTGCCAGCGCCCAGGGTGGCCGGTCCCAAGTCTCCTCCATTGAGCAGTGCAACTGAAGCACATGCGTCCAGGTGCCCATGCGCGCAGGAGGCGCCTGCGACCCGCATCCTGCGCGAGCAGCCCCACCGGGTTTGGAGGAGGCGCGGGGGCGCCGGGGGCAGGCCGGCGGGGCTAGGCGCCTGCCTCTGTCTCAATACCGGTGCGGGGGGGGGGGGGATGGAGCCCACTGGGCGCTGAGGCTCCAGCCTGTCTCGGTGCGCCCTGAAGTAGGCGCCTCCTTCCCATGGTTGCTTTTTCTGGAAGCGCTGGAGGGGCCCCAAGAAGAGGAGTGGGAGCCGCCGCCCTTCCCCATGGCTCCCCGGAACTGGGTGCGGGCAGGAAGGGCTGGGACAGACTCAGGACTTGGTTGGTGCCTGCCGGACCCAGGCACCCTAAGCCCAGGGCTCCGAGCCTCTGCCCGCCAGGGGCACACTGCGCGGTGCCCACGCCCGGACCCAGGCACCCTAAGCCCAGGGCTCCGAGCCTCCGCCCGCCGGGGGCGCACTGCGCGGTGCCCACGCCCTCATCGCAGCACCCAACCGGGATACCCGAGCCGTCCACGCCGCCCCTATGTACCCCGGGGCCCTGGACTCTCCTGAGTGCGCGCTACCAGGCGTCCCTGGTGCTTCCCCTGTGAGCCCTCAAAGACCCCGAGGTGACCCCATTGTAGGTGAGGAGACTGAAGAGCCCGCCTTGCCCAAGTCACCTCCAAGGCTAGCCACCTGCCTGGGGACTGTGATCAGGGCCTCCCACCCAGAAATGAAGCTGGACTCAGGCGGGGCAGGGGCTGGGAGGAGAGGGGACTGTGGGGAGAGGGCTGACAGGGCAGGTTCCCCGGGCTGAGGGAGGCTCAGTGGGGCAACGGGGGTGTGGGGGTGGGGCCGGCAGCTGACCTCCATGACCAGTCTAGGAAAGAAGGCCTGCCACCGGGCACACGGATGCCTGCGGGATTAGGGCGTTGCACTGGGGCCAGGCAGGGCTGGGATGCGGTGGGCCCTGGAGCTCCAGGTGCAGGGACTGTCACTGGAGGCGCTGGGAGGAGCCCCTACCCACTGCTCACAGGTCGCCATCTGCTCTAATGCACATCCGGGGCATTGGGTACTCAGAGCGCAAAGCCCGGCGCTTCGCTAGTAAGCGCTGTTGGAGGGCCCCAGGATGGGGTGCAGGCGACCTGCGGCGGGGGTGTTGGCTCATCCCGGAAGCCATCCTTCCCCCACTGTGCCAGAACCGAGAACCCGGGCGCCGAGGCCTTCCTGTGGCTCCCATGTGGGCTGAGTCGAGCGATGGCTGGAGATACTGGGGTTCCAGAAGGACCGACGCCGGGATCCTCCTGCAGCCTGCGTCTGCCCGGTCCCCAGCCGGGCGGAGCAGCCTCGAGCGCCCTCGCTGTCCGTGAGCGCCCTCCAGCGACAAAAGATTGAGTCAGAGGGAAAACGAAGAACTGTCTTTAGCAGCCTGAACCAGGTGTGGACGCCAGAGACCCCCAGGCAGAGAGGTCTGGCGGGGAGTCAGAGTGAGCAGCGGACAGGCCGCGATGCGGTAAAGCGCCTTGCAGGCCGAGGGGCTAAGGGAGGAGGACCAGGGAGGTCAAAGCCAGGGGGGCATTTTCAGGGAGACCATGGCCTGCGGGGCCCTTCAGAGAGGCAGGGTGCTGTAAGTAGGGGGGGGGGGTTAAAGGGAGGGGAGGGGGGCAAGGGTGTCCCTTCTGGCTGAGGACGGAGCCAGAGGCAGGGAGAAAGGGAGACCAGGGCGGGAGCCCAGTGGGTTGTGGGATTTGGGGGAGCAGAATGGGGCTGTTGGGGTGGATGTGACAGGGAACTAGGGAAGATGGCGCCTTGATTTTGGGTCAGGGCAGCTACGAGGGGGACGGGGCCATTTCTCCTGAAGGGGACTATCTCACTGGAACACCGGGGCAGATGGGAACAAGATTCCTTTCTGGGATCCCGAGAAACTCTGGTGGAGAAGGCAAGAGACGGGGTGACGAAAGAGTCAGTAGCGGGGTGTGGTTTGGACGCGAGGCCGCCGAGAAGAGGGCCGCAGAGAGGGGGCCCCAGGCTTCCATGACGTTGAGACAGACCCGCTTTGAGGTAGTTGCACAGTCTTTTCCTTTTATTGAGACAGCGCTGACCGCACAGAGAAGCAAAAATAAACCCTGAAAAGGAGGCTGTCCTGCGGGCCGCTGGAGCTGCCGAGGTGCCGACATCACTGGCCGGGTCAGGCAGGGGACCCTGTGTCCCCCCACCACTGCCAGGAGCCAAGCCGGGCTCCCTGCCACGGACGACTCAGGAAAGGACGCCGAGGACACAGTGTGTTAAAGATCAGGTCTGCGACGCCGGGCCAGGGCTGCTGCTTCTGGAATGCTCCCGCGTGTTTCTGCGTGGGCTGCGGGGGGACGTCCTCGGTGCCGGCTGCGCTTTGTCTCTGCGCCTGCGCGCTGTGCCACAGCTCGCCCCTGCGCTGGTACCTGCAGGAATCACCTCTGCAGTCTCATTCTGTCCCCACGTGCTGTTTCCTCTGACCACTCGTTGGAACCAGGCTTCTCTCACTTCTGTTGACACCACCTTAAAGAAGTCATAGGTGCCACCGGATGGGTGGGGTAACGACTGGGGAGCGGGTGCAGCATTCTCCATATTCCAGAAAGGCCACCTGCTAGGCCGACTTCCTCTCTGCCCAGAGGTTCCACCAGTCCAGCTCCCAGCCTGGCCAGAGGTCCGCCGAAGGAGGCTGAGCTCTCCTTCAGGGGACTGACTGCGGGTGGCTGCTCTGGAGTGGGGTGTCCCACCTGGGAGCTAGCTTCTGAAGTTCTTCCAGGAACAGTTTTCTCTGGCCTCAGCCTGGATCCGCACTGTGACTTGGCCCCCCCTACATTCTGGCCTGTTGTCTAGGGTCCTACGTCGTCTACAAACGTCCATGTTTGATATTCTAGAACTGGACAGGCCAGCTTCTGCAACCCTGAAATGACCTGTAACAATCAGAGTAGGGTATCGACTCGCCATAGTGGCGGTCCACCCTCCAGGCCGAGCACCTGTTCATCCTTCCTGAGAAGTGGCACCCAGCTCTTTGCGGGGCCGTCTATTCCTGTCCGAAGCTCATGTCCTGTGGGTAGGTTTCCACGGGGCTCCCGGACAGGGCTGAGTCCTGAGTGCTGGCCCTCAGGGCCTCTCCGCTGTCCTGGCTGAGCCTGGACTCCTACATGGCTCCTTGGGGAATGCTGTCACACGCAGCTAGCTTTTTTTCCCCCAAATGTGCCTTTTGGGGCTGGTTGCCCAGGGAGCCTGGAGGCAAACTGCGGAGATCAGAAGGGCAGAGCTTGCTTGGGTCCTGGTCCTGCAGCTTCCCAGCATGCAACTTACACCCAGGCCAGTGAACCCAATTTCAAGGGGCCAGTGAACCCAATTTCAAGGTGTTGTTTTGAAGAGTTAAGTGAAATACTGTAAAACAAACAAACAAACAAACAAACAAAAAACATGGACACAAAGTAAAGGTTCGAGCACAGTTACTAAAACAAATGAACTTGCTCAGCCAAGGGTTGTTGGGCCTCCCCTTAGGCTCAACACGTTCAGCCATTGCAGACAGGACGCCGCTTCTCATAGCGGGTAGGCCCACTGTCCCAGTTCTCCAATCTTTCTCTCCCCCAGAGCTTGTATGAAAGGCACATGTGTGGTGTGGCGAGTACAATCGTGTGTTTTCACCAAACTTGGCCTCATTCAGCACCATATTCATCCTCCAAATCTTCGAGGGGCTGGCTGCCTGGATTCCAGCAAGCAGCCCGCACCTTCTCGAGAGGCGGGGCCAGGAGCGCGGCCCCGCCCCGTTGCCACGGCGTTCTCTGTGGCCCCGCCCCTTCGCTGGAACTGCCCGCCCCTCCCGCGCGCCTGCGCAGTCGTGGCCCGGAGGTTCGTGGAACCCGGTCGCTTGAGTCGCAGTTTCCACCCGGCCCTCGGAGCGCGGGGCCCGCTTCCGGCAGGCCCCTTCCGTGCGCCCCGCGGGCTGGCCCTGGGTCTCCAGCCGGGACATGGGAAAAGTGAGGGGCCTGCGGGCCCGCGTGCACCAGGCTGCGGTGAGGCTCACCGGGCAGGCCGCGCCCGTTCCCGCGCCTCCGGCCCGCGAGGCGGCCCCGCTGCAGGCCTTGTCCGGCGGAGTTGGGGAGAAGGTGAGTGGGGTGCGCGGGCGGCCGGGGTGCGGCGCCACCTCGGGGCTCCCGGTGGGCTCGGCCCTGCTCCGGCTCTTGCCGAGCTCCCAGGAACGGAAGTTCCCCAAGCTGCAGAAAAAGTGAAGAGCGAACTGGAAAGGGACCCTGCGTCAAGTGGCAGTCACCCGTGCTTCATCTTCCCCACCTCTCAGCGGCCACTGTCCTACTTGCTGCCTGTAGTCTGGATGTTTCACGGTCGGAGTCATGTCGTTGTGGTCTTTGCGTTGGGTCGCTTGGACTTCTCATGACGTCTTTGATGTTCATCCAGGTTATGTCCTATGTGAGCACCTCGTTGTTTTTTATGGCAGAATAGTGCTCTACGGCGCGGACTAGCCACGTTTTGTGGATCGAGGACCAGGCCCTTGAGCTGCCCTGGAGGCATTTAGTGGCGTGTGTAACCAGGGGGCTAGCACGGAGCAGCAGCCAAGGCCTAGTCGGTCCATGGGACCCTGCCTTTGGTTCAGCGATGCTAGTGAGAACAGCCATGTTTATTGAGCGCTTGCTATGTGCCAGGCACTTGACATCTTCCCAACAGCCCTAACCTTTATGGTACAGGTGAAAAAGCTGAGCGTTTAAATAAATTACCCAGGACACACAGCTGCTGATGGAGGAGCCAGTGTTTGAACACAGGATTTGGCACAGCGTTCTGGCTTTTATACAAATGATTGAGACATAATTAACATGCCCTAAACTTCACCCATATAATGCGTAACATTCAGTGGGTATTTTTTTTTTTTTAGTATATTCACAGAGTTGTGCAGCTATTACTACAAATACGAGAACATTTTCATCATCCCTAAAAGAAATGCCATACTTACCATCAATCATTCAGGCAAACACGTACCTGATAGATTTGCCTGTTCTGGACATTTTTAGAAATGGAGTCATTCGACATGCAGCTTTTATGTCTGGGTTCTTTTACTTTGCATGTTTTTGAGGTTCCTCCTTATAGCATTGTTTTTGTTGCATCATTTCTTTGTTTTCATGTTTGTGGTGGAAGAACATTCCATTGTGTGGGAATACCACAGCACACCACATTTTGTGTATCCATTCTTAGGTCGATGGGCAGTGAGGCTGTTTCTCTTGGAGGAGAGCCCTGTACAGCTTTTCCTGTTGGGGCTGTGACTGACAGCTCTTGCCTGTGGAGGGTTCTTCTGCGGGGGCCTTCCTGACCAATTTTCTGGTGCTTGCTGTCAGGTGGGCACTGGTCGCTCCATTTCAGTGAAGTTTCCCTTTATTACTTTTCACGTCTGCAAGGTTGTTCTGTAAGCTTTATTCTGTTCATTTTCCTGTCATGCTCTATTCTATTTCTTCTGCAATCAGCATCCTCTCTATCGGTCTTTCTTTAACTTGCTGATTGTTTTCTCTGCCAGCTCAAATCTAGTTCTGAACCTCTCAAGTGAAATTATTCATTTCGATCACAGCACTTTTTGACCCCAGAATCTTATTTTGTTTTAATAGTTTCTCTCTCCCGATTCTCCGTTCGATGCGCCATCATCACACCTTCCAGCGGCTCTGTAGACATGGCGCCTTTTCATTCTGGGGCCATATTGAAACTGGCTGCCTCGAAGTCTCACGAAGTCCAACGTGTGGGCCCCTCAAAAGCAGCTACTGCTGCCTAAGTCACACGTTCCTGTTTCTCTGCATGTGTCACACTCTCATCGTGGGACATTGCACGTTGTGGGCTGTGCGTTGTGGCACCCGGGGCTGCTGCTGGTTTCCCAGGGCATTTTCCTGGTGTGCTGGGCTGGCAGTGAACTTACCACGTGAAATCGATGCTACTCGCCCGCCAGCGTGCAGCCTCCCATCTCCTTGCTCGTGTCTGCCACTGTGCCCTTGCTGACATGGTGTGACCGGGTTCCCCCACGGCCCCAGCCTTCAGTCCCCGTTCTGGCCAGGCCAGGCGGGATTTCCACAGCAGCTAAAATCCTGCTCGAGTCAAGACTGCAGGTAAACGTACAAGCAGACAACCCACATTGCATGGGAGTCAGCAGAAAGAATAAACATCACAATTAGACTGCTGCAAAGTCAGAAAATAAAATTATTAGAGACTATAAAGTAAGTGTGCCTAAAATACGAAAGACATGAAGGGATCAAATGGGAGAAAGGAACAAAAGATGAGGCAGATTTGGAGGAAAAGAAGCAATAAATATTCTTTGGTTTAAAAGAATAATCATTGAACTTTAACGCAGAACAGACGAGTAAACGGAACTCTAATTTCTAGTCACGTAATGACATTGTACTTTGTAGAAGACGTTGGATGTGACATCACCTCTTATATTAAGCTGTACAGTGCAAAGTGACGTGGTGAAGGAGCACTGCGCAGAACGTCCGAGACGGGAAAGGAGCAGAGGCCCAGTGCGCAGGGACTCCCCCGCGTGCCCTGCGCTTCCCCGGCCGGGAGGTCTCGGCTGAGGTGGCCTTCCCGCCCAGCCCGCCGCCCTTAGACTCCCGCACTGCTCCTGTGTGAGCTCTCTGAGGCCTCTTGTTTACTGACCACCTGTCCCCGGAGGTCCCCGAGAGCCAGGGCTTCTCTGCCAGGCGCTCCGGGCGGTACACTGGGCCTGGCACCTTTCTGGCGCCCAGGCCAGTTTCTGCATCACCCGCGTCCTGTCCGTGTGTGACTCCTCTGGGGGTGGGTCCTGCAGTCCCTCCCTCCTGAGGCCCCTGCTCTGGAGCCGCTCGGCCTGGGGGGCAGGTTCTGGGTGAGCATGGTAGGCGGCGGGGGAGGCAGAGTGACTCCAACGGGTGTGGAGACCTTGACGTGGGGATGGGTGTGAGCTGGGAAGGATCTGGGAGAGACAGGGCCGAGGCGGCAGAGGGGTGTGTGGCAGGAGAGTGAGCGCCTTAGGGGTAAGCAGAGGCAGGCTTGGGGGGCCCTGAATCAGGTCTCAGAGGGCCCTTCAGCCAGAGCCACCCGCCTGCCGATTGGCGGCTAGCGGGAGGGTGCCGCCTTGGAGCCCTGGGGTTTTGGGGAGCGAGGGTGGCTTCCCCAGACCATGGCAGGCCAGGCCTCCCTGCCGAGTGACGGGCCCCGCAGTTCGCGCTGAAGCTGTGGACGAGTCCTCAGGACCCTGTCTTTCCCATCCCTAGGAGGGGGCTTTCCTGAGCGCCGACCTCTTCGCCAGGACCAAGATCGAGCCCGGCGCCCTGGTGCAGACGCTGGACCTGGACTCCACGAGTGCGCCGTCCGCAGGGAAAGGTGAGTGCGCACGCGGCGGCCTCGGGCCTGCGGGTCACAGCGCTGGTGCAGCTGGCCCGAGCCTTCGTGCGCCTGGGCCGGAGCAGGGCTCAGTGGCCCTGCACGCTTTTGGAAGTTCGTTATTCATGGAAAAAGTCAGATTTACTCAAGTGGAAATAAGGCCGTGAAGAAATCCCACGTGCCCCGCAGCTGCCGGCACACGGCATTCCCTCGCGAACACCACCGGTCATTTCCATGGCGTTCAGCGGAAAAGCCGTCCCCACGCCAAACACAAGCGGCCGTCAGCCGCCAAACACAGTGCGCACTGCCTGCCCGCCGCCTTGCGCTGCGTCCCGGCCCCTCCGCCCCTCCCCGGGGCTCTGGCGGGGAGGGCACTGTCTGGCCGCCTCCTCCTGGCGTCTTCGTCTAGTTCTGCGATCCCGCCCAGCCCTTGGCCAGAGCTCCCGGCCAGCTGGCTCCCCCAAGCCGGGGCGCCCCAGCACGCTGTCTGCAGACGGGCCTCAGTGCTGGTCCTGCGAGCCAGCGCTGGGGTGGCGGGCAGGCCGTGTGTCCTCGTTAAGGCGCTCGGGCCTCTGGCGGGGCCATCGGCGCGGGTCCCGTGCGACCGTGTCTCGTCCGCACGCTTGCGTCCGCAGCTTTAATGCTCGTGCACGTGTCCGTCTTAACCCCGCAAGCAGCTGTCCCGGCGCCTCAGCGCTCTGTCTCTGGTCCCGCGGTTCTCCGGCGACTGGACCTGCAGACTTTTCTTAATTATCTTGTTGGATAATGAAGCAGCGTCCGCAATTTTAGGATCACTTTCCAGGTTTCCACCCCCAGTGTGTACACAGCTCCTGGAGCTGTAAGTGCGGTCATCTGACGGCTGCGACCTTCCGCGCGCGCCTTCTGTGCTCGCCGGCTTCCGTGTCCGCTGTGGCTCATCATTAGGTCACTGCGGGGGACTCTGCGGCTCCCGGCCACTGCGCGTGCGTGGAAAGCGCAGGGAGCAGACACGTCTCCCTGCCCTCCTAGGTGCCTGGCGAGGGCGCTGCGAACAGAGAAAAGCAGTTTATTAACGTGTGCGGTGCCGGCCACCCGGAGAAACTGCAGCCATGAGACGCTCCGAAGGCCGTGGGAACCCGGTCTCTGCAGTCTTAGCCCAGAGCAGTGCGCCTGGCGGCTCCAGGGCGCCACCTGGCGGCCGGCGGGTGGAGGACAGTGTCCGCGCAGGCGCATCCCACACTGCCCGTCCCACAGCGGCCCCCGCACTGGCCCCCCACGCCGGCCCCCCACGCCGGCCCCCGACGCCAGCTTCCCCGGCCTTCACTGGACCGGGGACTCCTGGCCGTGCTCCTTCCTCAGAAGTTTCTTTGGCAATCAATATGATCAAAGGCTTTCCGTGTTTGGAGCTGTTCTGATCACCTTAACCTCAGACGGGTGCTTTACGGGTAATAGATGTTAGTTCTTTGACGTGTTGTGCAAAAGTCCTCAGATGTTTTCAGTGTGCTGGGTGAGCTACGCCCCAGAGAGCCGACGAAGGCTGTCTCCCGTCGGCTTGCCTGCCTGCCAGCCCGGGGCCTCCTTCCCACTGCCCCTGCTGGTTGTGGAGCTGAGTTTGCCTTTGGCCCTGGGACAGGCTCGGCCCTGTCGCTCCAGGTTGGCATGCTGCCCTGCCTCCTGGCGGTGCGTCCACCAGGAAGGAGAAGCCACCTGTGTTGCAGCAGGTGTCCCGAGCAGTTTGGGGAGCGGAGGGGACAGAGCGTTAGTCTGCAGTCACAGGACCCATGTTGGAGCCCCAGTGCTGTGCTTTGTTGGCTGCTGGATTTGGGGCATCTGTGTCACTTTCCAGGCCTGTCAGTTCCTCGTCCATTAGTGAGCCTGCCATCTGCTGGGCAGGTGTGCCACCTGGATCTGCCTCGCGCCCTCCTGGGCTCCTTCAGCCGTGCTGGCCAGCGGCACTCTCCTGTCAGGGAGGAGCTCGCCCACTTCTTCCCCTTCCACAGACAAGGACGTGGTGCATCGTAGGGTCTGGCCCCTCCCTTCGCTGAGCTCAGGCCTGCAAGGCCCCTTCCTGGGCCTCCCTCTGGCACCCCTGGGTGGTTCCCTGTGGGACAGCGTCACAGCGTCCCCCTTTCATGCAAGCCGCACAGAGAGGCTGAGGCTGTGCCCCACCGCAGGGTGGGCCCGTCTCAGACCTGCTGGGTCCGTCTTCACCCACCCAGGGATCTCAGCTGTGGGCATCATCTGCTCTCGTCTCTGTGCACAGTGTGGAGCCCACGCTGGCCCCGGCTTCTGAGCTGTGCTCCGCCAGGCCTTCCTGGTCTCCGGATCCAGCCCCGGGGTGCTGCAGCTGCTGCAGGCACCCCCCTGCACTCCTGGGGAGCTGGTGTCTGCGTTGTGGCCTCTCCTCGCCCCTCCCCTCGCCTCCCCAAGCAGCTTCTGCTTAGGCCTGCAGCCTGCCTCCCGACTGGCCAGTGCCTGGATCCCGCAGGAGGACAGTGGGCCTTGTGGTCCCCAGACCTGAGCTGGGGCTGTGGCCCGGGGCAGGTGCAGGTCATGCGGAAAGTGGCATCTGATGGATGACTCAGCCGCGCTCAGCGACTTGCTGGGCCGTGAAGGCGAGGGCGTCCGTCTGCCTGGATTAGCACAGACACATCCGTCCTTCCGAGTCCTCACCCTAGGCTGAGTCACAAATAGAACTGCCCCCCACGTCTCTGCCACTGTGCTGCCCGCCTGGGAGCGGGGCCCAGCCGTGGGGTGTCCCCACGGGCTCATGGGCACTGCCCTTCCCCACTCACTCCCGTGTTGCCAGCACAAGCAGGGGGCAGCCTGCATGACCCTGCATGGCTGTGCCGCGGCCTCTTTCCTGGGCTTCTGCACAGAGCTTTTGGAGCCCTGAGGCTCAGGGCCCAGTCTGCCCCCTGCGTTCCTCAGGCCCACCTGATTCTAGGCAGGCGCCGAGCTGCCCCGGGGGGCCCCACTGGGCTCTGCCTGATAGGCTGAGGTACAGCGCTAGAGACCCCCACCGCCACCTACCCTGACCCCCCCGTCCCCTTTGCAGATGACCCCCACCCTCCCTGCTCCCCCTGCAGACGACCCCCACCCGCCCTGCCCCCCTGCAGACGACCCCCACCCGCCCTGCCCCCCTGCAGACGACCCCCACCCGCCTTGCTCCTGCTACAGAGGACCGGCTACTGTGTTTCCCTCAGAAAGGCATCCTGAGCAGAGCAGGTGCGGGGCCTCCCAGCAGAGGGCGGCAAAGCTGTGTCCCCTTCCAACGGCGCCCAGATGGGAGAGGAAGTCCCGAGAGGAAGGCCGCTCTCCCCTGTTGAGGGGTTTTCCATGAAGCCCACTCAGGGACGCTTCCCGCCTGTCCTCCAGCCCTGAGTCGGTCATAGGACAGACTCCTCTGCACCACTTCCCTCTCTCGCCTCCACCCCGTCCCCCAGCTGTGAGAGGGAGACCAAGGAAGAGGTGGGGGGCATGGGAAGGGTGTTACTGCTCTGGGGAGTGGGCCCCAAACGGACTGTTGTGGTGCGTTCAAATCTAAGACCCACAGAGTCAATTGAGATGAATTATGAGCCTTTATTAGCTGTCTGGCGACTGACTCTCCACCAC
The DNA here is from genome assembly GCF_014176215.1 of Rousettus aegyptiacus. Classification (NCBI taxonomy): domain Eukaryota; kingdom Metazoa; phylum Chordata; class Mammalia; order Chiroptera; family Pteropodidae; genus Rousettus; species Rousettus aegyptiacus. The sequence goes on along the minus strand of NW_023416296.1, from coordinate 911,551 downwards.
GCGGGGTCAGAGAATCAGCCCCGAGCTTCCAGAAGAGGCAGCATACAAAGCCTGAAACCACATCAAACAAGCAAGCAGGTTACAGAAGCAGAAGTCGGCCATTTGAAAATCTCCCACCCTTAACAGGACCACCTGGTGATGTCCGCAGCCACGTTGGGTCCCCTGAGGACGGGGTGGGCGGCGTTCCCGATGTGAGCCATGTGGTGGAGTGGTCGCCAGCTGCTGGCCGAGAGCTCCTGGCATGTCTCCTGGGGGTCTGCCGCGGGGAGCGGGTCCTCGGGGGAGTGCCTCCGCCAGGCCCGGGGAGGGGCGCCCATGGCCTCCGGGGCCCTCAGGCCACGGGGCCTGAAATCCCCCGTGGTTGGCCAAGTGCAGGACGGGAGGTGTCTGGCAGCTGGGGTGCTGCTGAGTCCCATGCAGTGGCTCTGGCCCTGCGTCACACGGGGGACCCGCAGGGGGCCTGTTCTTGCCGGGTCTGTGTGGAGCCTGGTCTCTAACGCACAGGCTGGGAAGGGCAAGGTCAAGGAGGCAGCCTGGGAGGACCCTGCTGGGCCTTTGAGAGGGAAGGGGCTGGGCCCGCCCCCCCCCCCATCGCTCAGGGTGGGGCTAGGTTGTGGGTCCCGCCCCACCTGGCTGGGGAGTGGCCTGTGTCCCACCCTGCCTGCTCTGGGCGGCAGCACGGGCGCACCTTGTGCAGTGCGTGAATTCCGTCCTCATTTCAGGACTGGACGAGCTGCAGCTGCTCCGTTCCAGCCCGTCCTTCCTGGCTCTGGACGGTGGTATGTGGCCCGTGGGCGCGTGTGGGGACACGTGTGCACGCACTGTGCTGGGAGAGAGGCCGTGTGGCCTGCCTATGCCCAGGAGCCGGTGTTCATAGCGCCTCCGGAATGGTCCACAGGTGCCTGGCTCCTGTCCCTTCGGTGGTAGCGCTGGGAGCTGGCAGGAGTCGCCCCCCATGGTGCGGGGGCGGGGCCCCAGGCAGCGGCAGGACCGCCTGCCGAGGGGCGGAGCCTGGAGGCCCCGCCCTGCGACCCCAGCGGGCCCCGCCCTCCCCTCTGGCTGTGGGAGCCGCTCCGCCCCTCCTCCACCCCCTCATCGGTTGCTGGGGCGGGTGGGGCCGCCCTGCTTCGGGGTGCAGCTCTGGGGAGAGCACCTTGGGGCGCAGAACAGAAACCGCAGCCGCCCCCAGCGCCAAGGGCAGACCGTGGTGCGTCTGTCCGCGGCCGGCGGGCCCTGAGGTTCGGACCGCATCCTCGGGCCACGCTCAGCGCCGTGGAGCGTGTCCCAGTGCGTCATGGGGAGGCCTTTCGTTGACAGGGGGCAGCTTGGGCACCCGAGCCTGGTGGCGTGCTCTGGAGCCATGCCCTTCCCAGGTGACCCTCTGTTTCCGGAAGCCGGGCCCATGGCGCCCAAGGCGGCCTCCTGTGTTCTAGCTGCTTCTCTAGCTGCCTGGGGCTGGGCCGTCCCCTTCCCCTGGGGTGTCCCCATGCAGATCACTGGCCTCGGCTCCTAGGGCACCCCGCACCCCTTGAGCTGATCCCCAGCACTGCCTTCTCGTGGGTGTTGGGCAGAAGAGGGTCACGTGCGGCCGGTTTACAGGGAGGCGAGGCTCAGGCCCGGCGGGCGGCGGGGAGCACAGTGCTCTGTCATTCGGGAGACTGTGGGTGTGTTGGTCAGCTCGACAGCCGTGACAACGCGGCAGATTGGGGGCTTGAGCCACTGACGCCCCCCCCCCCCCCATTTCTGGAGGCTGGTGTCGAGGTCACGGTGTGGCCAGGTCGTCCCTCCCGAGGCCTCTCTCCTTGGGGTGCAGATGCTGGCTTCACCCCCTGTCTCCCCGAGGCCGTCCCTCTGCGTTCGTGTCCCGGTCTCCCCCTCACAAGGGCGCTTGTTGGATTAGGGCCACCCTGACACCCTCATTTCAACTTAGTTACCTCGTGAAAGACCCCCACCTCTGTGCTTGCCACTTTGCGAGGTGCTGGGATTAGGGCTTCAGCACCCGAATCTGGGGTGCAGAGGTTAGCTGGGCACAGTGGAGGTATGCTGACAGGCCATGGGGTGAGGACAGGCTCACGAGGGAGGGGAGGCCTCAGACCTGGGCCAGGTGGACTCACCGTGACCACCCAGTGCAGGGGAATGGGGCAGGAGCTGACAGGGACGGAGGTGTCTTAGGGAAGTGTCGTGCACCAAGTCTTGGTGCGGGCAGGTGCTGGCCGCAGGCACCCTGGGAGCGAGCGGGCGTTCCCGGTGCCTGGCGGGTGCGGGGCCGCGGGCCGGGCTGCCCTGGCCGACACTGGGCTGGCTGAGCCCGCGGCTGGCACGCCGCGCGGGGCTTCAGGGTGGAGCCCGTGGGCCTCGGCCCCGGCGTGCCAGGCCCCGCCCGCGAGCGTCCTCCGTGAGCCGTGTGGCTCTCTCCCCAGCGGCTATGCAGCCGCCTCCTGCTGGTCACCCTGGGCCGGGCCGGGCGGGGCGGGCGCGTCGGAGGCCGGCCTGGGCAGCCCTGGGAAGTGCCGGGCTGTGGCCTCAGGGGGCTGCCGCAGGAGCCCACGGCTCCATCTTCACCTGGGGGCCGAGGGGCCGGGCCGGCCTCGCACTGCGGCGCAGCCCGAAGGTGGCGGTGGGTGGGGGCTGCAGGCTTTCGCTCCACTCACTGCGGTGCCTGTCGTGTGCTCTGTCCTCAGGTGCGCAGGCGAAGGCTGTTTTGCCCAAGAAGGAGAAGCGGAGGCTGCGACGTGAGCGGTGGCTGCACAGTGAGTCCGCCCCGCGGCCCCCCGGCGTGAGAGGCGGCTGCGCAGTGAGTCCGCCCCGCGGCCCCCGGCGGCGGCGGCTGTCCGGCCTCTGTGCGACCCCTACGATCAGTGTTTTGGTTTCTGTCCCTCCTTGGCTCTTTTGAAGGGGACAATTCGCTCGTCATCCCCTTTTTCGCAGCCCGTCTCTGAGGCGCTGTGCGGTGTGTGTGGCGGGGACTCCGAACAGCTGGGCTCCGCTCTTGATCAGGTCTAAACTCGTCCACAGTGCTTGGTCTTTTTTACTACTTGAGTCCATCTTGGCCACTCATATTTTCCCATAAAATCATCTATGCAACTAAATCAACCTTTTTAGCAAAGGGTTGTTGGTTTCCCATTATTAGATATTCTGTTTATTATTCTTTACTTTTATCCAGTCTTAATTTCTGATTAGTTTGTTTTGTCTCTTTCATTCCAAGAATTCATTCTTGTATTTGCTTGTTAATTCTACTGCTTTGTTTTTTAAAATTGTCAGTTTCTGTTTTTTAACACCGTGTTCTTGCTTGAGGTCTGTTTGAGTCCCTCATTTATTTTCTGTTTTAGCGAGGCTTGAAGGGCTATAAATCACCCCCTGAATGTTGCTTTGGCTCCCATCTCCCAAACTGATTTTACTTAATTTTTTAGCATGAAAAATTTCATACGGAAAAGTGAGAACACCCACTCACCGTCACCTGGATTTGACAGTGGGCCCTTTGTCACATATCTTGATACCTGTCCCTTCCTGTCGGCCCACCCACCCCACCTCTGTTTTATCTACGCATTCCAAGCCTTCTCCCAAATAGTTCTGCTGGAGTCTTTTTTGTTTTTATTTTGAAGTAAAATTTACATACAGTGAAATGCAAATCTTGAGTGTGCCATGCAGTGATTTATAACAAATGCACACACTCGTGCAACCGAAGTCCCTTTCATGATACAGAAGCTCACCGTCCTAGGCACCCCGAGTGCCCAGAGGTAGGCGCTGTCGGGTCGGTGCGGGTCCCAGTGTGGGTTCGCTCCTGCTGGGCAGGTGTCAGTCACGGAGGGCGTGTGCTTTCTGGGTTTCTCGACCCTCCCCGTGCTCCTGTGGCCGTGCCCTTCTGTTGCTGAGAAGCGTTTCTTTATATGGACATGGTGCTTGGTGCCCAGTTCCCTGCTGACGGACACCTGGTCTTTTTTCTCTTTGGCCACTATGACTAAGGCCGCTCCGAGCGTTCCTTACCAGTCTTTTTGTGGACATGTGTTTTCATTTCTCTTGGGCAAATACTTGGGAATGGAATGCGGGGTCATAGGGTGCTTGTATGTTTAGTTTTACAAGCGGCTACCAGACGTTTCTGCACAGTGATGTGTTTCCACGCCCACCGACGCCGGCGGGGGCTCGCGGCCGTGCGCTAGGCCGGTGCGCGGTGGTGGCTGTCCGCCGAGTGCCAGGTGGTGGCTCGTGGAATGCGGCTCGCGGCCCTGTCGTGCGTCCCGCGGCCGAGCGTCTGGTGCCGAGCTCTGAGTTCTTGTGCCCGCCACGCCAGTCCTTGTCAGCGTGTGTTTTACAAGTGCTTTTCTCTCAGACAGTGACTGGCCTGTTCGTTTCCTTATTTATTTATTTTTTGATGAATAGAAGTTAAATTTTGAGGAGGCTAATTCACCTTTTTTCTCTTACCCGGTCAGCGTGTGTGTGTTTTGTTGGAGAAAACTTTGTCTCGCCCCAGGTCACCAAGGTGCCGTCTGCTCCTCCAGAGCCCTAGTTTGGCTTCTGTACCTGGGCCTCTGCTCCGCCTCGAGTGGCCGTCTGTGGTGGGAGGCGTCGGTCGAGGTTCTTTCTGTTGTTTACTCTGGCCGTTCAGTTGTCCCGGCACTGTTGGCTGTGAAGAGCGTGTGACAGGTCAGATGGCCGCTGCGGCCGGTCGCGCCTCAGCCGGGCAGCCTGGACGCTGCAGCGTCCGAGTGGGCCCGGGGCGCGGGGCGGGGTCCTGCCCTCGGAGCTTCGCCCCTGGACCGTGTGGGCAGTGCGGGCCCCTGGCGTGTGCGCGCAAGCGGTCCCATCGGCCGGCCAGTGGCACCCTCACCCCCACCGGCGCCAGGAGCCCGGCCGGCCCGGTGCTCGGGGGCTCGAGGCCTGTGGGCCGGCGTTGGAGAATCGCCGCCTCAGGAGCAGCGACTGTCCCGCGTGCACGGGCGTGGCGCGTGCGTTCTCCAGTTCCTGTCGTCGGCGTCGCGCGGGTAGAGGTCTCGCGTGGCTGTGTTTTCTTTAAATAAGCTTAACTGTTTTATAGTTTTTGAAGCTGTTATGATGGAATTTGCAAGAGCCGCACCTTCCAGTTTTCTGCTAGTACATAGAAGTGTTTTTGTTTCACTGTAAACCGTGTGTCCTGTGGCCTTGCCGGGTCGTGCATCGGTCCCGGTGGTTACTCTGTAGCTTCCTTAGTGTTCTCTGCGTTACTACTCACGCCACTTCAGTCGGAGACGTTTTCTGTCTCCCTTCCAAACCTGGGTCTTCACGTCTTACCACCTCACCGCAGTGGCTCCAGCCTTCAGCCTTGGCCGTGGTGTCAACAGGAGGTGTGAGGATTGTTCCCGGCCTGGGGGCCAGCGGTCAGGGCCAGGCCCGTGCCCCACGAGCCTGCTTTGCGCAGGAGGCGGACCCCAGGCCTGCGTGCGGCGTGGAGCGCTCGAGCTCATGCGTTCCGTGCCAGCCCGTCTGTGAGGGGCTTCCCTTCACTTTTTTGTCTGTTGGTGAACGTGGGCCGGGTCGTAGGGAGCGGGTGACAGGGATGCTTCTTGTTGCCTGTCTTCGGACTTCGGTGCTGGGACCTGGGCGGGCTGTAAGGCAGCTGGCGCCAGCCTTCTTGGCTCTGGATAGCAAGGCAGGTTTCAGCCCGAAAACATGTCCGAGGCCCTATTTGCATATTAAGTGCTTTCCTAATTGCAGACTCCAGCGAGTGTTCAGCTGGACCCTTGGGGTGAAGGGGCCCCAGTCCGCGTGGGCCTTCCCGAGCCCCGGCCAGGCCCCCGGTCAGTGCTTCGGAACCCTCCGCTCGAGACCCCGAAGTCGGCAGAAGGGACTTTGCTTGTCCCCTTTGCTCACTCGTGGGCTGGCCATGAAAACCCGCTCCTCTTGGGACAGATGTCAGCCTGTGGGTCAGTCCAGCCCCGGCTCCCGTCCGGGCCACGGGGTTTCCTGGGGGGAAGGCACGGGTAAGGCACGGAGGTGCGGAGGGGCCTGCGGGGCGTTGGCCTCCCCGGAAGAGGGCCTGGGCCTCAGGACACGTCCAGGAGTCGGGGGAGCAGCGCCTGCCCCAGCCCCCCCCACCGCTGTCTCAGTGGGCACAGGGTGGGGGCGGGGGGGTGTCAGTGGAGGGCGCTGAGAAGGCACTGAGAAAGCCCTGAGCTGAGCCCACGGGCGTGGAACGGACACCCCTTAAACACGCTCCCCCACGCTGGCAGTGCGCCCCAGGCCGGGGCGGAAGGACATCCAAGCACAGTGATGTTCGAATTGAGAGTAGCTACGCGGTGGAGCCGTTTGCGTGGCGCGGCGTTCAGGGCCGGCGCGCGTGTGGCTGCCCGCTCGGGGGGGCGTGGGGCCGCGCCCCGCCTCCCGCCCCTGCACGCACGCGGCTGCTGCCCGGGGCCCACGCCCGCCCGGCCGCCCCCGCCCTCTCCGCCTTCGTCGCCGTCTGCAGCGTGAGTGGGCAGCCGGCTCTGTCCTATTCTGGGCATGTCTCCTGGCGACTGGCAGCCGCTGCCGTCGACCCCCAGCAGGTGTCCCCGCGTGAACCATGCTCGTGAGCCTTGACACTCCTGGATTGGACGCCACACGTCACTTCAGAACGCTCGGCTCTGATTCATCCGGCGTTGGCGTGGCCCTGCTCCCCTGTCCCGGGTCTGCAGCCCAGCGTGTGACAGCGGTGGCTTTGGGGCCCCCACCCCGGCCGCCCCAGCCTCCTGGTCCCCGCTGGGCGAGGCACCTGGCTGGTGAGGTGCTGAGTAAACAGGTCACCCTCGTCCTGACAGGACAGAACGTCCCATGTCATCACCCTGAAACCCAGTCACCCTGGGCTTGGAGAGGCGGCCTGGGGCTCAGGGCGCAAGGCCCCGGGACGGGGGGTGGACTGTGCCCCGGTCTCAGCCCTTTGGTGCAGGGGAAGCTCACTGCGCCGGGCCCTCGGGGACACTCCTAGCTGGGGGCCGCGCTCGGGACCAAGTGTGTGTCCCTGGCTTGGGCCCAGTCAGGAGGGGCCTTTCTGAGCCGGCTCTGGGCTGCCCGACGGGGAGCTGCGGGAAGCAGGCCCTGCGGGCGGTGGTCAATGGGCCGGCTTCCCACCCGCGGCCCGGTTCCTCCCGCCTCCCCCATGGGGTGACAGGGCCGCAGGCTCTGCATGCGGCTCGAGGGAGCAGCCCCCGTGGGGCCCGTGTGGCCACGGGCTGCCCGCTCCGGGGAGGCTCCGAGCCCTGGCCGTGTGTCGGGAAGGTGGCCTCTCAGTCCCCTTCCGGCGTGACTCAGAGCCCGCACCCTCACTCCCAGTGCAGCAGACTGGCCGTGGGGCGTGTGCGGGTCTCGGCCACCCCCGGCACCGCCCTGCTTCCCGCGTTGTCAGCAGCGGAGCCTGTTCACGTGTAGAAGACCCCGGGGCAGAGCAGGGAGCGGGGCGGCCGCACCGGGGACGCCGCGATGGCCGCCTGTCTCCCTGGGGGCGGGGGGCGCTCTGTCCAAGGTGCGCACACAAACCGGCGAGCCGCGCTGGGAGCCACGTGTCCGAGGACGTGTTTTATTAGCAGTTTTGAAATAAACGTACTTTTAAGTGGAAATCAAAGCGCGGGTCTGTGCCCCGTCCAGCCTCTGCCCGAACCCCTTCTGCAGGGCACTGGCCACAGCCTCATCTTGCCACCTCTCCCCTGTCCCCGCCCCTTCCCGGTGGCCGTGTGGAGGGAGGCCTTCTCCAAGGCCCACCCCCCAGCTCCCGTCCTGTCCCCTCTGACCAGGTCAGTGTGAGGGATCCGGGCTGTCCCCTCCTCCCATGGGGACTCTGTGTGCATCCGCAGGAGGCGCCCGGCAGGCGGAGGAGGATGGCGTGCCCGCCGCCCGTGTGCGCCGGGCCCCCACGCGCCCGAGGCCTCAGCGCCCGCAGCGCCAGCCCCGCCGCCAGCCCTGTCATCAGCGGAGTGGCGAGGGCGGAGAATAGCGCGGAGACCTCCCCCGCCCCCTCCCCATTTCCAGGGCGGCTTGGAGGGGCCAGTAGGACAGACCTGAGGGCCGCGGCCTTCGCCTCCCCCCAACCCCCTGTCCCCCTTCCTCAGAAATCGAAGCCATAAAGCTGGCCGAGCAGAAGCGCCAGGCGGAGCGGAGGCGGCGGGCCACCGTGGTGGTGGGGGACCTGCAGCCCCTGCGGGACGCGCTCCCTGAGCTGCTGCAGCTGGAGGCCGGCTCCCGGCGGCCGCACCCCAGCAGGTGAGTGTCCCCTGCGACGCCAGGACGGGGCCGGCTCCCTGTGCTGCAGTCGCGGCCCTGGCCAGGGCGGAGGAGGCGGCGGGGCCGGGGCCAGCGGGCGCTGTGGCCGGTCCTCACACAAAGCCCTGGCTCTCGCGGCCTGAGCCACCAGGAGAGCAGGCGGTGGCCCTCGAGATGACGAGGACCGGGCTCCCCGGCGAGCGGCCCCTGCCGCCCCTGCAGCCTGTCCCAGGAGCCCGTGTCCTTCCAGGGCTCGCTCTGCCCCGCGTGACGCGGGTGCCGTGGGACGCCCGGACCTGGCCTCGGGGAGGCCGGGCGGCGGTGGCGGGCCTCTGCTGTCCTCCGTCCTTCAGCGCGCACGGGCTCGTCTCCGACCCGCCTTTTAAAATGGCCTCCCGCTGCCGCTCCCTCTGAGGAGGAAGGGTCCCCCCCTGCCACTCTCACAGTGAGCGTGGCGGGGATGCGCAGAGCCATCCGGGCCGGCTCCCAGGGCGGAAGTGCCCCAGACATTCAGGCCGGATGAGGGGGCCGCCGGAGCCGAGCCCGAGGTGCGGGTTCCATCCTGGTTCTTGGGGGAGGAAGGCGGGCCACGCGGCCTCCCCTGCTTCCGGCTTCTCATCGGAGAGTGGGCCGGCCCCAGGGGGCTGGGGGCTGGCCAAGGGTCTCTGGCGCGGGGTAGCTCCCGGGGAGGCCCCTTGGCCGGGGGTCACCATCCGCCCTCACGTGCATCTTGGCGCTGGGGAGCTGTCCGCACGAATGTTCCTTTAGGACAGTCGCAGTTTTACAGAACAGCGGCAGAGACAGCGCCGTGAGCCCCTGCGTCTCCCTGTTGGAAGCAGCCGCGTCCCGGCGCGCGCGTCCCCGGCTCGGACGCGGCACGACACGCGACGCCGGCCGTGAGAGGGTGGCGGCCGACGCCCACCCCGCTCGGGGCGCCGCAGGTGCGGCTTGGCCTTCTCTGTCCCGGGTCCCGTGCAGGGCACCACACGGCATCGCCCTTCCCCCCCCGGGGTCTCCCCTGGGCTGTGACGGTTCCCCAGACTCTTCGCCATGACGGTCTTGAGGAAGCTGCCCAGGCGCGCTGCGGGAAGCCCTCACCTGGGATTAGCGCGGAGACCCCTCCTGCCTGGACGCTGGACGGGGACGGGCTGTTGGGGGAGACCAGAGGGCCAGCGCCCTGCTCCTCACGCCCTGTGCAGGCCCCTGGCGGAGGCGTGTCCGTCAGGCTCCTCCGGCCCACGTCACCCTTCACCCCACACCGTCCTGTGCGAGGAGGTCGCGGGGCACAGCCCGCACCTGAGGAGTGCGGCGCGCTCCCCGCCTGAGGACGGGCGCCCTGGAAGCCACCGCACCGTCTGCACGGGACACTGGCTGCTCCCCCGCAGCTGGCCGCTCACTCAGGTCCGCGTCACCGGGGACGTTTAGACGTGGGCTGTCGCCTGGCGCACTTTGTTCTCACGCTGGCCTTGCCCCAACTCTGGCCACTGGGAGCTTTCCCTGGCCCTGGGGCCCCGACACAGCCCGCGGTGTGGGTGCCGCCTCCGGGGCGGGCACGTCCTGCCCGCTGGCACCCCCGGGCCCACCGAGGGCCCTTCCCGGACGCCCGGACCGTTTCCCCAGGGAGGCCGGGTGTCTGTCGCTGGGAGCAGTGTCCGGAACCACAGCGTGGACGCTGGAGCGCGGCACGGGGGGCCGGGGCAGCCCCCGCCCCGAGGTCCGGGAGACACGTGCCCGCGCACCCTGTGCTCTCCCGCCCGGTCAGGGGGCAGCGCACAGGGCCACCCTCGCTCCTGACACCAGCTGCGACCTGGGGTCCCCCGCGTACTCTTCGGGCGACCATGCCTAGGACTCACAGAGGCCATCACACTCAGGACTGAGGTCTGTCGCGGCCGAAGGGGACAGACTAACATCGCAGGGCAGACGCACGGGGCAGGGCCCAGGAGAGTGCCGGACTGCGAGCTGCCAGCCGCCCCCTCCCCGTGGGGTCAGGACAGTGGTACGCAGGGGTGCTGCCAGCCAGGCCCCCCAGGGTGCCCGGCCCCTTCACCCCATCCCTGTGCCCTCTGAGCCTCCTGCCTGGCTGGTGCCCAGGGGACCCCTGCCCCCTTTCACAAGCTGGGGGTTTCCGCCGTCACCCTCGGTCGCAGCTGGAGCAGGCCCAGCCCTGCGTTTTTCTCACAGGACGTGTTTGGCCCTTGTCCCGGGCAGCGCTTCCTGGAGCCAGGGAGAAAGTCATGGCATTCAGGGGGTTCACACCGAGGGGGGCTCGTACACGTGGACGGGACGAGTGCGACTGCTCTCTGCTGGCTCTGTCACCACTGCCCCTCCAGGGGGTCCTAAAGCCACCGTTGGACGTGGTGTGGGGGCAGTTTGTGATCTCGGGCACCCAGACCCCGAGTGCCAGGCCGCGGTCCCCAGTGACCACTGGGACACCCCGACCATGGCTGTGGGCCACACGAGCTGGCTGCAGGTCTAGGATGAGGCTTCGTGTGGCGGGGGTGGGGGGGCCCTCGGCGCCGGCCCTGCACCTGGCCGACTGGGCACCCCGCGGGGCCGGCGAGATGGCCACGCTGCCAGGCCTGCCCGGACAGCGGGGGCGGCTGGGGTGGGGGTACCGCGTGGGAAAGCCCAGCCCCTGTGCCTCAGCTGAAGGGGGTTTGCCTGGCTTGGCTGTGAGTGCAGTGTCCTTGACTTGGGGAAGACCCATTGGGGAGGACGTCATGCTTCCCAGGGGAGCCGCTGACCGGGCCTGGGCAAGGCTCTGCCCTGCGAGGACGGCTCAGCCACTCAGCTCCGTGGGCACTGAGGGGCCCCTCGGATGCGTCTTGGGGCCAGAGGGGCCATGGGAGGTGGCAACCAACCTGCTACTCTGTCTTTTAGTCTGGGGTAGAGGACCATGGCCCGAGGCCCTGGCCATCGGGTGTGCTGGACCTGTTCTGACCTCCCAGCATGTGGCTGCTGTCTGGGGACAGTGGCTGGAGAGGGGGGTTCGAGCCCCGGTTCTGCCGGCATGCACTCCGTGGGACCTGTGGGGGCAGGGGCGGGGGCAGGGGCAGGGGCACGGGCGAGAGGAGTGGACGGAGTCGGGACCGAGTCCAGAGTCAGGCTGTGCCCGGCGAAGGGAGGGAGGCGCACGCACCGTCCTGAGCGTCCGTCCCGGACGTGCCTTCGTTAGTATTTCTGAAGGACGTGAATTAAAGATGAGGCCTGGCCTGGGGGCCGAAGTAAGGAGCTGGCCAGGGCCAGGCAGCTTTTCCCCTCCGGCCCCGGGTGCCCCAGCCCGCGTTCTCCCAGAGTCGTGCTCAGTGACAAAGAGAGCTGGCCGCAGCGTGGCCTGGAAGCCCTGTGGTCACGACCTTAGAGCCACACTTCCAGGCCGGTCCAGGTGAAGTGGGTAGCACTGACCAGCTTCCCTGTCCCCGCAGGGCAGGCACCAGGCCCCGGCCGGCCGAGCTGAGCAAGATGAGCGCGGCTCAGAGGCTGCAGCTGCTGTGAGTACCACCCACCCCCGGGACTGTCCCTGGTGGCCAGGGGCCCCAACCCAGCTAGTTCCCTTGGGCGCCGGGGCCAGCTCTGGGGCACAGCCAAGTTGGCGGGAAGCAGCCTATTTCCAGTGGGGCTGGGAAGCCCCTTCCCCTGGGGTGGTGAGGGGGCCGCTGCGGCTGGCTCTTGGAGGCTGCCACTGGGCTCAGGTCCTTGTCGGGACCCCCGCTGTCCCAGGCTGCTCGAGTGTGTCACCTGGCTGCGACAGTGCGGTGGGGTTACTCCGCAGGAGCCCCTAGCCAGTGACCAGCAGCTGCAGCTGGGCCTCGGGGCCCACAGAGCTTGAGCTGTCCCCAGCGTTTCCAGAGGCGGCAGACGGCTGGCTTTAGGGACAGAGGCACAGAGAGCAGCAGCCACCGCTGTGGCCTGGGGGGAGGGTGTCCCTCCTGTCCTCTCTGGGGGCCACGGCACCCCTCAGTGAGCAGAGCGGGCCTGGGCTGTGGGGTGCCGAGCTCTGGCCCCCTGGCCCTGCACTGTCGAGTTGGCTTGGGCCGCATGGAGGGCGGCTGCCTCTTACGTAAGGGCACACGTGTGCCGGGTGCGTGCAGGCTGCCGCCTCCAGCATTGGCGCCTGTCTCCTTTAACAGCAGCTCCCCGTCAAGGTCAGGGCAGGGGCCTAGAACGCCCTCCCTGGGTACCAGCACTCCCCAATCTCCCGGGCGGGCGCAGTGGCTCCAGGGTCCCTGGGACCATGAGGCAGCCCCAGGGCAGTCTCGCCCCTCCTGCCCGAAGCCCTGCTCAGCCCTCAGAGTGCCTCAGACCCCCAGCAAGGCCGCCCACCCCGGGAGCTCGGGGCAGTCTCACAGGCCGGGCTGTCTTCTCCCTCCCTGCCCTACATCCAGCCGCCGCCAGGGCCCCTGCCTGTGCTGACGGCGGCCCGCCCTGTCCACTCCAGGGTCCAGCCTTCCCTGAGGGCCAGGGGGTGGAGGGGCTCAGCCACGGTGGGTCCTAGGTGCTGAATGCTCCTGTGACCCCCTGGGGTATGGGGCCTGCTGACCTCTGACCTTGATTCTTTCAGCGAGGAAGAAAGGACCCGCTTTCGGGAGCTGCTGGCCAGTCCGGCCTACAGAGCCAGCCCCCTGCTGGCCATCGGGCAGCAGCTGGCGCGGCAGGTGCAGCTGGGTGGCGGCGGGCTGCTCTGACCGGGCGGGGCGTGGCGAGGGCCCGCTCCTCACCGTCGTGCACGCGGCCCCCCCGGCCCGCTCGCTGGTCTGGAGGTGGGGGGCTGAGCCCCGGGGCGTCAGTAAACACCCTGTGAACTCTCTGAGGCTCGGCGCTTCCCTCCGCACCCCAACGCCGTGGAGCAGGCCGGTCGTCAGCAGCGCCGGCCGGAAGGGCGGGCCGCCGGCGGGGACTGAGCTCATGCAAGGGTGCGGCTGCCGCTCCCGGGTCATGGACGGGAGTGGGGTCCGTCGGGGACGTGCGGCTCAGAGGCCACGGCTGCCACCAGCAGCGGCTCTGAGCTGGGGCGGGCTCTGCAGGGTGACCACTCGGTCACTCGCGGGACGGCCGGGAGAGCCAGCACTTTGCCCTGGGCCACGAGGCGTGGGGGGCGGGCAGCAGCGTGGGCCATGGCATCGGCACGTCCACGGGCCTCCTGGCTGCAGTGCCGTCCAGGACGGGCGGGGGCGGGGAGCAGAGGCGGAGCCTGCGCCCCGGCCCCTCTCCTGGCGGAGACGACGCGCTGGGCACACACGGCTGGGCGCGTCACAGGAACCGGGCACGGAGGGGCGGAGCCTGGGGGCTGCAGTGGGAGCCCCAGCCCCCACGGCCGGAGGCCGGCACGGTGGCCCCAGCAGGCAGAGCCAGCCCCCAAGTGACACAAACCGCTGTCCTCAACACAGATGGCATCCTGAGAGAGAAGCAGCTTACAGAGCGTCCCTCGTGACAGCCCCGTTTCTGTAACTAGGTGAGCGCAGGGAAGGCCGGGGTGGGCCGGGGCACAGAGCTGGCTGCCGCAGCGCGGCGCCGGCCCCTCGGCCTGTCTTCGCCAAGCTTTTCCGTGCCGTGAGCCTGTCGTGATGGCTGCGCGTTTACTGTGTCTCTTTAGAGGAAAACCTCTCTTCTTGGCTTCCCGCCCCTCCAAGCCTGACCATGGCTGTGGCTGGGGCAGCTCGGGGCCCCCTGGCCTCACTGCCCAGAGCCAGGACCATCCCTCGGGGCCTGTGGTCACCATGCTCTGAGCTGTGAGGTGGCCCAGTGGGCCTGTCGCGAGAGGGCAAGGTACAAGCACCGCCGGCCCACCAAGGGGGACGTGGGAGCCTGCCCCAGGACGTGGCCCGAGAAGCCGCAGACGCGGGGACGTCGCCCCAGACCAGAGGACTCGGGCCCCGGTGGCAGCCGATGCGCAGACAGGCTGGGGCTCCCGTGGGCGGTGACTGAGGCTGTCCCGGCTGCTCGTGGGGTATCCTCTGGGTGGGGCTCCCCGCGGTGCACCCCAAACCCCAGCCCCGAGTGGGGGCGGGGAGCGTCCAGCCAGCCCTGCCATTGCGTGCGTCCTGGTCTGGAACGAGTGTGGCTTCCCCATTGGTGAGTCACACGCCTTAGCCCTGGCGCCCTAGGTGGGCGGCGCATGAGCAGGTGAAGGCCCCGGCCACGGGTCAGGTAGTGGCAGGAGCCCCGGAGGAGTGAGGGCCCCCTCGCGCTGGACTGGACCGGAGCCTGCCCTGCCCCGCCCCACCTGCGTGTGTCCTGGTAGGGGGGCCGAGGGACCGCAGCTTCCCCAGCTCCTGGTCGGTTTCCCCAGTCGCCTCTTGGGGTCTGGCGGCCCTGCCTGGATCCGCCCTCCCCCTGGACTGCCCCTCCCGCGCTGGGCCCCTGGGCGCTCTGTCCACAGCCCACTCCTGCTGGCTCCACTGCGAGTGCCGCTGTCCTTCGCCTGCGTCCAGCTCGAGGGCCCTGAGCAGAACCGCGGCCGGGGCGAAGGTTGTCTGGACGGCACCGGCACCGGCTCGGGGATGCGGCCCCTGCAAGCAGAGCTGCGCCTCGGCACGTGTCGGTTCTGCCCGCGCCGCGCGCACCTGGGAGACGTGAGTGCGCCTCGGCCCTGCGCGGCGTCACACCCCACGAGCCCCGTGGGTGCGCCCGCTGTCACCCGAGTCACGGCTCTCACACCCCACGAGCCCCATGGGTGCGCCCGCTGTCACCCGGGTCACGGCTCTGGGCTCCGCGGCCCCGAGGCGGCTGCGGCGTCGCCGCTCGCCATGTAGACCATCACGGACGTGACCTCGTGGGACCCTCCCGGCCCCCACGGGGGGGGCCGGTACTGCCCCGTGTTACAGAACAGACCGAGGCCCAGGTCACCAGCTCACAAGAGCCGCCTCTGACTCCCGGCTGCCCCACAGGGCACAGCCCCGTGCACACAGCAACGACACAGGCCTCGGAGATCGCCAGGCGGGTCCTGCCTGAGCCCGGTGGCCCTGCTCCTGGCCTGTGTCCCCAAGGCCGTGGACTGTGGGGCAGGGGGCGGGGCGTGTGGAGGCAGCTGGGGCGCGTATGTAGCGGGTCAGGACGGGGCCGCCTGCCGATGGCTCCTGCGCATCATAAACGATTCCCATCTGACTTCTGTCTGTGAGACTTCATCAGGGTTCACGCGTCTGTCCAGCTGTTAGCGTTTACCCGATGCGGAGCGCATCGTGGTGCCAAGACGGGCTCTCGTGTGTGTGCCTGTGTGGCCTGCACACGTGTGTGTATGCGTCCACGTGGTGCGTGTGTGTCCATGAGTGTGCATCTGTGTGTATAGATCCATGCAGGTGCGTTGTGTGTGCCTGTGTGGCCTGCACACGTGTGTATGCGTCCACGTGGTGCGTTGTGTGCCTGTGCGTGTACACACATGTGTGTACGTCCATGTGCCGTGTTGTGTGTGCCGTGTGCACGTGGACACTCTTCTGAACTCGCGTTCCTGGACCCTAGACACCCATCTGCCGGAGGGCGCTGAGCTGCGGAGTGAGTGTCTGTGGCGGGGGGCTGGCGGAGGCCGGCGTGTCCTCGCTGAGAGGGGACCCCTGTTCCTCCCTCCCTGCTTAGAGCCAGGCCTCGGCCTCTCCTCTCTGCCTCAGCCCCGGGGCGCCCGGGGCCTCTGACTGGCAAGCAGGGGCACAGCCTGACTAATCAGATGGCGTTTCCAGGAGCCAAACAACAAACATGCTTACCGGAAGCCGCGGGAACAGCCCGTCTCCCAGGAGAGGAAGGAAAACAGGAAGCTGCCGGCGGCCACACTGGGGACAGCTGTAGGCCACCCGGGTGACGAGGGCCCGGGCTTGGCGGTGGGCACGTGGAAGGGCAGCTCTGCCCGTGCAAAGGCCCTGCAGCCTGCAGTCGTGGGCTCGCAAAGCACCAGGAGGACCTGGGGACACAGTCAAGCTCTTCGGAGGGGACTCTGCCTCCGTGGTCCCTCCCAGCCCAGGCTGTGGGCTCTGCCCTGGGCCCCGCCCGTGGGGATGCGATGTCCGGAGGCGGTGGGGGTCTGGGGCCGAGCCCTGTCAGGTCTCACCTGCGCATTCTTGAGAAGAGCCTGCGTTTCCCTTCTAGCCCTTGACCCTGCTGAGGGCTCCAGGAGGCTTGATGCCCATGCCACTGGGCCTGGGTTTGCACACAAGCCACTGGTCTGACAAGCTGGCCGGCTTGGCTCAGCCATGTCTGTCTGCTGAGGTCGCAGCCCTTGGCAGCCGGAAGCCAGCTGTGGACCCAGAGCCCGGCCCAGCTCGGAGACCTCCTGTGCGGACCCAGGTGGCCGTGATGGGGGAGGCGTGCGAGGGGCCGCCCTGCCTGGCATGTGGACACCAGCTGCAGCCCAGCCCCGTGCGCTCCTGGCCCTCAGGCCCCCATGCATGGGGAAGGGGGCCGTAGGCCCGGCCTCTGCTGGGCCCGGCTCCCAGCCGCAGGCCGTGGGCTCGGTCCTGATGTCCGGGTCCCCTGGGGCGGGGGTGGGGATGGGTACCCAGGTGGGAGCCCCTGCCCTGCTGAGTCTCCCGTGCAGTTACGTTTGAGATCCCTCAGTCAGTTTTCGGGGAGGGAGCCCAGGGCCCCTGTCGGCTCGGCGCCCCTTGCTGCCCGGGAGCCGCTGCGCTGGGGGCGTCTCCGCGAGCATGGCGCCGGCCCCTCCTTAGAGCCTTTCACGTTTAGTCTGTGTCTCCAGCTTCGCTGGCGGGCGGAGGGCGCATGAGGCTCTGAGCTGCCACCGCACACGCACGTCGTGCCCCCTCGGCTGGAGTGCCCCTCCCGCCCTCCTCCGCACGGCCCAGCCCCCGCCCCCGGGGCCTCTGGGGCCAGCTGCTCCCCGAGGACATGCCTGGGGGCAGAGGGCCCGTGAGTGGCCCCTGCGTGAGCTGGTGGTGGGGACAGTGGTTTGACAGCAACCAGGCAGACCCCTCTCGTGTGGGGACTGGGCCCTAAGGGCTGTGCCTCTGTGCAGCCCCTAGCTCAGCAGCTAGCTGCATGCAGGGTCCGCAGGGGCACCCCCACAGGCCCTACCAGCACCCCCATTCTCTGTGCGGGGCTGGGGACCCAGGGAGCTCTGTGGTGGGTCTGCTGGCCTCTGCCCACGGGCACCTCCCTCCTGCCATGCTTCATCCCAGCGCCCCGGGACCGGACCCCGGCCACCCAGCCTGCAGGAGAGGGCCGAGCTGGCCCGGCCCCAGAAGCTGGGGAAGGAGCAGAGGCCCAGGCTGCAGAAGCCGGCTCTCGGGGGGCAGGGCCTCCCCTCGCGGGGACCACTTGGAGAAAGGTCCCTGCTGCTGCTGCTGCTGCTGCGGGCCATGGGGGAGAGGCAGGCCAGGCGCGGAGGCCTCGGGGGCAGGGGCGGGTGAGCAGCTCCAGCAGTTTGGTTCTCAGCTGCACTCGCTCCGACCCTGGGGAGGACAGGAGCTACTGAATGTGACGTGGTCACCCGTGTCGCCCAGCTCATCCCCAACTCCAACCGGCTAAACGGAGCAGGAGGCAGCCCCCTGGGCGTCCTCCCTGTGCGAGGGAACCAGGCCCCTTGGCTCTTCGCGTCTGTCACTTGCCAATTTATGGCCGTCTTAGTTGGCCCAGGCCAAGTAACAAGCGCCACCGCCCAGGGGCGCAGACGGGGATGCACGCAGCGGACCAGGACCAGCAGACTGTCTCCCAGCCCTGGAGGCGGAGTCCAGAGCCGGTGTCTCAGGGCGGCTCCTCCCGAGGCCTCCGTCCTCGGGTGCAGACACCATCTCCCCCCTGTGTCCCCACACGGTTGTCCCAATCTCATTAGGACACCAGTCTCACTGGATTGCCCACCCCAAGGACCTCATTTCACCTCTGTAAAGGCCCCACTTCCAAACGCAGTCCCATTCCACGGTCCTGGGGTCAGGGCTTCAACATGTGAATGTGGGGGACACAGCTCAGCCCAAGAGAGGGGCTTTAGCAGCGGAAGGCTAGGGGGGTTCTGACCGCCCACCCATCTGGCCGCCGGCATCTCTGGGCTCTAGCAACGAGCAGGGGGTCTCACCTGTGCAGAGGCCAAGTGTCCGATTTGAGGAGGATGCGGGGGTCTTGGCCACGGGTCCTGTCCCCACAGGGTCCACCCGGAGCCCCAGGCCTCGTCCTCAGGGCAGCCGCGTCCTCTTGGGGCCAGCCTGGGTGGCCTGCAGAGGAGCGAGGCTTCGCGCGTGGCGGCCGGACCCTGGGCGCAGCCCAGCGGCGGCAGCGCCGGAGCAGCCAGTGCTGCTGTGCTCACAGCTCCGGAGCCGTCGGGGCCAGCCCGGCCAGGCGGGGCCACGCGCCCACCTCCGACAGCTCCGGAGCCGTCGGGGCCAGCCCGGCCAGGCGGGGCCACACGCCCACCTCCGATGGTCTCTCCTCGGCACGTCAGGGCTCCGCGTCGTGGCTGCCAAACCCTCGTCTCCCCAGGAGAAGGGGGGTGGTGTCCTGCCTGGGAGCCCTGAGGACAGGGCTCCTCACAGCCCTTTGCTCAGCAGAAGCCCCTGTCCACCCAGATCCGCCCGACTCACCCTCTGGCTGCTGGACGGCTTCGCCAGGGTCAGGTGTGTGAGCTCCCGGTCAGGATCAGCTAGGAGGTGAGGAGGAGGTTCTTTGTCCAGAACCGTTTGGGAGATGCAGGGTTATGCAAGTTGAAAACTGGCCCTGCAGCAGGACTTATCAGAGCCTAGTGGGCCAACATGAACTCTGAGCCTCCAGAGAGGGTGAATTGTGCTTTTTTGTTTGTTTATTATGAAGCTTCTGGGAACACCTCCTTATGAACACAGTTTGAGAATGCTGCTTTAGAATAGCCAACAACAAAAAATGTAGAATGTGACCGGTAGAGGTTTTTATTCAAAAATAAAAAACCCTACAAACCTTAACTGTTCTTCGCTTTCTCATTATTTAAAACCGAAGGATGTCTTTCACACTCACTTTGATTTCGACAGACTCAAATGCTTTAAGAACCTCAAATGCTTTTTTCTTTTAAGAAGTCAAAGACACGGGACTGTCAGGTTTTAGAACGCGGTGTGTGAGGGTCCCGGGGCGTCTGGCCGCTTTCTCCAGTGGGATGTGGTTGGGGCCTGGGCGTCTGTGTGGGTGCAGACTGCCATGTGACCTCGTTCCTTGCAGAGTGGGCCCTGGTCTCTCTGATTTTAATTGTGTGTGGCTTTCTGGATTCCAGGCTTGGGGTTTCCCTGGCGACCGACACATGGGGTAGCTGTGACGGGCCTTTGCAGGCCAGTGCAGCAGGAGGGGGTGTGGGACGTTGGGTGGCCGCGCTCAAGGAGCTGGTGACAGCCAGGCCCTTTCGGTCCCGTCGCCCTAGGGACGCGGTGCCGGCAGGCGTCAGCCTTGCTGGAGGTGCCGCAGCCTCGTCTCGGGCCGGCACTGACCCTGGAGGCAGTGGGAGGTGAAATGCCAGGCGGAGTGGGACAGCCGGGCCCTCCGGGCCCTGGCGACGTCGCTGCCAGGACTCCGCACTGTGGGCAGTGGGATATGCCTGGGGCTTCCTGGGGACGCCTCAGACCCCTGTGCCCCACAACCCAAGCAGCGGGGGGCAACCACGGTGCCCGGTCGCTGCCGTGTCTGCCACACCCGAAAGGCCTCGTGGCTGCTGTCGCACATGCAGAGCCATGCCCGGTCCCGCCCTCCGCCAGGGGCCCGCCCAGCAGGTGGGTGCGGGGTCCAGTGCAGGCTGCCCCGCAGGCCGGGGGAGGGGTGCCAGAGCACCCTAATTCAGGAATCCTGGGAACTCCCGCGCAGCCGCCCGCTTGGCTGGGCAGCGGTCCCCTCCTGGGTAAGATCCTAGTGAACGGAGAGCGCGTGTCCACAGCCACTTCACAGCCGCCCAGCTCAACAAGGACTCGATGGCTTCGCGGGTGGTTACCGGACCGCACATCCTGAGTAGCCACAGCCGGAGTGGCACGGGTACCTGGAGCCTCTCCACCCAGACGGAACTGAGGTCAGGCTCGCGGGCCGGGGCACGGCGAGTTACCCAGGGCAGGGGGATACCGAGGGCAGGCTCTGGGGTCCCCTGCAGGAACACGCTGGTCTCACTGCGCTGTACATGCACCAGGAGAGGGCTGGACGCGGCTGGACCGCGCTGCCACTGTCGCGAGGTGCCCCGCGCTCCTGGCATGAGCGCCTCCAGGGGAGACCCGCTCTGTGGGCCCCTCTGTGCCCCAGGGGAGGCCCCCCGCGCTGGCTCTCGCCTGGGCGCACAGTTGGCTTGCTTCCCGCCCCCCGCCCAAACCCCGGGGCCCCGCACCCACCCCCGGGAGCACACAGCGCCCTTAACCATGGTCGCCACGTATTTCCATGACCTCTTACAGAATTTTTAACAGTTGGGGTCTAATTTACCTATCGTGAAATTCACCTTGCAGCGTGCGCCTCTGTATCACTTCGTGTCATTTCATCCATTCACACGGTGAGCCATCACCGATGTCCCCTTCCAGAGACTTTTCATTGCCCCAAAAGGAAACCCTGCGGCCCCTGGCACCCCCTCCTCCTGTCAGTTCCTCCAGGCCCCGCCCCGCGCCTCTGCGGGTTCTCGACTCGGGGGACGGAGTCGCATGGCGCGTGAGCTCAGCGTAGCGTCCGGGGCCCGTGCACGTCGCAGCGTGCGTCCGCTCACTCCTGTCCTGGCCCGGCAACGTCCCATCGTACGCGAGGCCACGTTTTGTTCACCCAGCCATCACTCGGGGGTATCGACCATAAACAAACAGATATTTCTCCAGCAAAATGGGGACAATAATTAGTAGCAATTTAGGACCTGAAGCCGAACGGCGATCCACGCCAGGTCCCACGAGCAAAGGAGAGGAACACAGGGAACGGGGGCGTTCCGGGGGCGGCGCTGTCGTAGACGCAGAGACCACTGGAGCAAGCTGGGCGTTTGTCCGAAGGGTCGTGGCTTTTCACAGACCGAGTGGTGGCCATTGAGGAGAGGCTCCTCCTCCCTGCAGGAGGGAAAAGCTTCCTCCGTTTGGGGTGATTGACCCCGGGTGGGCGCTGGGGTGGAGCCTCCCGTGCACCCCCTCCGACTCGCACGGGGGAGGGGGGATCTGATCATTAGGCGTCACAGTGGACGTTTGGGGTGTGTTCGCTTTCCTGCAATCATGACCCACGCACGGGACGCACGCTGCGGGGACCCTCACGCACGGGACGCACGCCGCGGGGGCGCCCACGCACGGGACGGACGCCACGGGGCCCTCACGCACGGGACGCACGCCGCGGGGGCGCCCACGCACGGGACGGACGCCACGGGGCCCTCACGCACGGGACGCACGCCGCGGGGTCCTTCACGCACGGGACGCACGCCGCGGGGCCCTCACGCACGGGACGCACGCCGCGGGGGCGCCCACGCCCAGGTTTGGGCGGCGGCGCGTGGTTCCGTCCCCTTGGGCGTGTGCCGGGAGCGACTCGCCGGGCCGTGTGGTGGCCGCGCACCTGTTCGGGGTCACCGCGGAGCAGCGCGTTAGGACCGTCGCTGCCCCTTGCCCCGGCGGCTTTTCCCAGCGCTCGCCACGGGACTGCAGCCGCCACGGGACTGCAGTCCGTTCGTTTAGGCCCGGAGGCCTCTGCCCGGTATTTCCTGCAGAGCGGGTTCGCTAGTGACGAATTCTCAGATTTTGTTCCTTTTTGTTCACTTTGTTAAAATGTTTATATGTTTGTCTATTTAAATGTAAATACAAATAAAATAATCACTTGTTTCGTTTTGTAACTTGCTCGTTTTTCTCAATCCCCCTTCCGCTTTTGAAGGACAGTTGTGCTGGGCATAGAGCGTCGGCCGCCGCACTGTTTTTCCTCCCCCACTTTCAGCGCGGCGCCCCGCTGCCTTCTGGCCCCCGCGTTTCTGCCGGGAAATCCGCTTGCTATTTTAAGATCTTGCTATTTTAAGATCTCTCTTTGTCTTTGATTTTTCGGTCTGATGATGTGTCCAGGTGTAGATTAATTTGAGTTTGTCCTTAGAATTTGTTGAGCTTCTGCAATGTATAGATGAATATTTTTCATTAAATTTGGGAAGTTCGGGGCCATTATTTTTTCAAATATTCTCTGTGCTCTTCGCTTGCTCTCGCTCGCGTGCTCGGTGCCCTCCCCTTCCCCGCCTCCTCCTGGACCCCGTTTTGTGTGTTTCCGTGTGCTCGGTGGTGTCCCACAGCTCGGCCCACTTTTCCTCGTTCTGTTTTTGTTCTGTTGCTCAGACTGGGTGGGCGGACCTACTTTCAGGTTTGCTAATTCTTCCTTCCCCCTGCTCAGATCTGCTGGTGAGTGCCCAGTGACTTTCTTGGTATCAGTTATTGCACTTTTCAGCTCCAGAATTTCTGTTCGGTTCTTTTTGTGAGTTCTGTCTCTTTGTTGATTGTCCTCATTTGGTGATACATTGTTCTCATACTCTCTTTTAGTTATGCATACAAGGTTTCTTTCAGGTCTTTAAACATATTTAAAATAGCTAATTCAAGTCTTTGGTAAGTTTAAGGTCTCCTGGGCTGCCCGAGGGACAGTTTCTATTGATGCTTTTTTCCCATTGTATAGGGGATACATTTCTTTGTTTGTTTGCATATCTCTATTTTTTAAAGACTAGATACTTTAAATGATATAATGTAGCAACTCTTGGAAATCCGATTCTCTCCACTCCTCAAGGTTTTTGTCTTTGCTACTTTTGTTGTTGCCTGGTTAGTGATTTTATGAACTAGTGCTATAATCATTTGTCGTGTATCCTCTGTCATGTGTGGCCACTGAAGTCTTTCCTCAATTAGCTCAGTGGTCAGCTAATGACTGAACAGAATTGTCCTTACATTCCTGGAACCAGTAGTTCTCTCGGTCTTTGCACCTTCACTACGCAGCCAGCAGTTGACAGCCTGCCCCAGTTTTCAGTTCTAGCCTGCAGCTCGGCCAGAGACCAGGGGCTCGGGGTCTCCCCAGGTCTTTACTGAGCGTGTGCAGTAAGGCGCGTATGTGTGTGGGGAGGTAGGAGGCCCCCAGCCTCCCAGAGCGGTCTCCTTTCCCAGCTTTCCCTTGAAGCTCATTTGTTGAGAGCC
This sequence comes from Rousettus aegyptiacus, assembly GCF_014176215.1. Lineage (NCBI taxonomy): Eukaryota > Metazoa > Chordata > Mammalia > Chiroptera > Pteropodidae > Rousettus > Rousettus aegyptiacus. The sequence goes on along the minus strand of NW_023416296.1, from coordinate 888,326 downwards.
TGTTTTTTGCCCCAACTCTTATCCACTGCCTCAGGCAGCGTCAGTATTAAGCTATGGCCTCTGATATTTTTAAACAAATGCCTTCGGAGAAATGAGTGTTCCTTCTCGTGAGCTCTGACTCGGGTCAGAGGGAGACAGACTTGGAAGTGGGGTGTCAGGGACCACCACGCGGGTCGGGCGATGCCAGCTCTCTGGGAACGGGGCTTGGCGGCTCCATCCTCATCTGCCACCTCCAGTAGCTGCCATGCTGTCACTCGTCAAGGCCTCTGTGGGGATGGGCTTGGCAGATGGGAGCAGGGCATATTAAAAGCCACAGAGCTCACTGTTCTCACCAGGATTCTGCTGCTTCTCTCGAATAAACATTTCTCATTTCAAGTGTTTGGTTAATTTCCAGAGCTCTAACAAAGTTGGCTCTGCCCAGTTTTGTCCATGTTCCCACTGCTTTTATAGATAAGAGTCTTTTCGGATGTTCTTTTTCTGCCATTTCACTGATGTCATTACTCAGAACTTTAAAAACAGCTTTATAGATATAAAACTGATAAACAGTAAACCACACACATTCAAAGTGCAAATTTGACGTTTTCACTTGTGTATATACCTATGAAAGCATCACTACACTCAAAATGATGGCCAATAGTCCGTCATCCCCAGAATCTCCCCATGCCCCTCCATGCCCCCGCCTTCTGCCCCACGCCTCATCCCCAGGCAGCCACCCCTCTGCCTTCTGTCACTGCAGCCTGGCCTCGTTCTCTGCAGCTCCGCACAAGCGCACAGACGCCGGCTCTCAGAGTCACTGGCTTGGGACCATCCGTGTTGCCGTGTGACTCAGGGTGTCACTTCTGTTCATTGCTGGTTAGGGTGCGGTGTGTGGACATGGACTACACAGTTTGTTTATCCATTGCTCGGTCGGTGGGCATTTGGGTTGCTTCTAGTCTTTGGCTGCTATAAATAAAATTGCTATGGACCGCACATAAGTCTTGGTGTGGATGTGTGCGGTCACTTCCCTTGGGAGTGAAATGGCTGGATCACATGGGAGGTTTACGTTTAACATTTTAAAAAACTGTCAGATTGTTTTCAAAAGGTGTGTGAACTGCACCACATCCTCACGAACCTTTGAGACTACCAGTTCTTTTATTTTTAGCCATTCTAAGAGCTGCGTGGTGGCATCTCATCGTGGTTTTAATTTCCCTGATGACCGATGATGTTGAGTGTACGTGTGTGTGTGTGTGTGTGTGTGTGTATGTGTTTGTGTGTGTTCTAATTTACTATCTGTATACCTTTGGTGAATTGTCTATTCAAATCCTTTGCCTGTTTTTAAAAAGGGTTATTAGTTTTATTATTGAGTTTCGAGAGTTCTTTATAGATTCTGGATACAAGTCTCATCAGACATGTAGTTTTCAGATATTTCCTTCCAGTCTGTGGTGTGTCTTTTCATTCTCTTAACAGTGTCTTTTGAAGAGCAGATGTTTTAAATTTTGATGAAGTTTGGTTTACTAATTTGTTTTTTTAAGGATCATGCTTTTGGTGTTGAATCTAAGAAATCTTCACCTAACCCAAAGTCATGATGATTTCCTCCTGTGTTTTCTTCTAGAAATTTTATAGTTCTGGGTTTTACCTTTAGACCTGTGATCCAGTTTGAGTTAGTTATTGTATGCGGCGCACAGTGTAGATAAATGTTTACTTTCTCTCCACATGGCTAACCGGTTGTTCCTACACCATTTGTTAAGGAGATTCTCCTTTCTCCACTGAAGCAACTTCGCATGTTTGTCACAACTCTGTTGTCCGCATGCGAGCGGGGCCGTTTCTGGGCCTTCCGTGCAGCTGCCCTCTCGGTTACTGTCATGCCCTCTCGCAGTCAGGCAGTCTGTCCCCTCCTCGCTCTCGTCCTGTCTGTTCCAGGCCCTTTGCGCTTCTTTGTGGTTCTAGAATGAGTTTTCCAAACCCTACTAGAAAGGGGGGCGGGGTAGCTTCTGGGGATTTGATTGGCATTTTGTCGAATCTATAGATCAGTTTGGGGAGAAATGATGCTGAAGAACGCCGAGTCCGCCAACCCCTGAAGACAGAAAAACTTCCCCTTTCTTCAGGTTCTCTTTGATTTTTTTCATCAGTTTTGCTGTTTTACGCGTACAGGTCAGTCACATCTTTTGTCTGATTTATCCTTAAATATTTGATTTTTAATTTAATAACAAATGGCGATATTCTTCCCGTTTCGATTTTCAGCTGTTTGCTGCTAGTATAGAAACGTACAGTTGTTTTGTATGTGAATCTCCATGCTGGGTCCTGTCCAACGCGCTCACTAGCTCTGGGAGCTTTCGCGTAGATGCCACTGAGCCGTGTGCATGGATGAGCTTGTCACCCACCAGGGAAGATGGTTTTGCTCCTCCCTTGCAGTCAGGGTGCCTTCCACTGTCTCTGTCGCCCTGGCGAGAACGCGGGACGGGAGTAGTGAGCGCACATCCTTTTCCTGCCCCCGGCCTGAGGTGGAAAGCGTTTTTGTCGCCAGCCAGTGTGACGTCAGCCGTAGGTCTTCTGTGGGTGCCCTCGTCGCATGCAGGAAGTTCCCTTCTCTTCCTGGTTTGCTGAGAGTTTTTATCAGAACGGATGTTGGATTTTGTCAAATTCTTTTTCGGTCTGTTGAGAATATCTATTATTTGTTGATTTTTTTGTTGTCGTTATTTAGCTAATTTGGTGAATAACATTGATTGAATTTTGCATGTTGAATCAACCCTGAATTCTTGGGCTACACGCCAAGAATGGTTACGATGTATCATCTTTTTTGCATATTGTTGGATTTTGCATATTGTTGTTGTTTAGAATTTTTCATCTTTGTTCACGAAGGATATTTGTCTGCATTTTTTCCTTGTAATATCCTGTCTGATTTTTGTGTCGGGATAATGCTGGTCTCACAGAATGACTTGGGAAGAATTCCTTCTTTTTCCATTCAGTGAAAGTTTATGTGGAGGCGCTACCAGTTCTTCCTCAGCGGGCTGGCAGAATTCCCCGGGGGCCCGCAGTTTCCCCGTGGGACGGGTTTGAACTAGAAATGCATTAGCTGACGGGCCCCCCGCCGCAGGCTCGGGGAACCCCGCGAACCCCTGCATGCAGCCGCTTCCCTCCGGGTCCCCCCAGGCTCAGCGCGCTCAGTCAGGGTGGCCCCAGGCTCCCCCCGGCCTCCGCCTGCGCTGGGGCACTCACCGCGTCTGTCCCCACCTCCCAGGCTGCGTGGCTCTCTGTCACCTGATGTCTGGCACCTCGAATGAAAACCCCGGTTGTATAGGTTTCGCGGGGTGTTTGGTTCTTCAGGCAGGAAACAGTCCGGCCCCTTCCGGGCCACGGCGGCTGGAGGCGGACGCCGACCGCCCCTTTGCCTTTCGCTCAGAGGGGCTGTGCTTCCATCATGGGAGATCTGGAAGGTGCAGAGGCGCGTGGAGGGGCGGGGAAGAGCCGCAGCCGGCCCGCTGGGCGTTCGCGGGGCGGTGGTTTCCGGAGAAGCAGGACCAAGGCCCGCAACGCCGTGTCCGCTGTGGGCCACGGCGCAGCCGCTCCTGCCCGGGAACCCCTGACCTCCATTCCGAGACGTGGGGGGGGAGACGCGGGGCTCCGAGTCCATCCCCCGCAGATGCAGCCGTGACCCCGGGACGCGGTGGGGCGAGGCGGGCGCGCACGCGCGCGGCCTGGCGGGACGTCTGCGGGGACGAGGGCGGCCACACCGCGTGCAGCGGGCGACGTTTTGCATTTGGACCTGGCTGCTGGTTTAAGGGGTGCCCTCAGGGTGTGAAAGCTCGGGGATGGCGAAGCTGGGCGGGAGCCGCAGATGCCAGCGGTCGCCGCCGCGGGGCCGGGTCCCTGCGCAGCGGGGTGGAGACATCCGTCTGCAGCAGAGGGCACCCCTCTCGGTCCTTTGTCAGCAGGCCACAGGACTTGGCCGCTGTCAGGAGTCACCCTCCACCTGTCGCCCTGCGAGGCCGAGAGGCCAGGTGTCGGGGGGTCCACCGTGGACAGGGCCTCGGTCACCCACAGTCCCCCGAACCCCAGGAGCCGCCGGTTTGGGGCTGGGCGCTCCAAGCAGGTCGCCGGCCCCGGCACTTGCTCCTTGTCAGAGTGTTTCCATCCGTTCGTTGGCCGGACATTTGGCCGGAGGGACCCACTCTTAGGTGCGAGCGGTGAATTACTCATCAGGAAGGGACAGGCCTCCGGGAGTTGGTGTTTCCTGAAGCATTGCCTGCGTGCTGGCGGGCGGGGCAGCCAGGGGCCCGAGGTGTCCCTGGGGGGCTCCGATAGAAGCCCGCGGCCAGCCAGGGTGACTGTGCCCCCGGGGGTGTGGCCCTGGTGACGTAGCCTTCCGCCAGGGACATCAGGGTTGAGGGTGGCCAGGCCCTGCCGGCTCATCTCAGCTGCTGATGGGGGGCTGTGGGGACCAGCCATGGGGAACCCGCCCTCGGGCTCTGGCGGGTCAGCCACCCGAATCAGGACAGGGCCGGGCCGTCCACCTGGGAGGGCGCCCGGTCAGTGGGCGAATGGCGCTGCTGCCCGCCGTAGCCCACGGGCCCCGGGAGCGGGGCCGGCACCCCCTGTGTTATCAGCGGCTCTCTTTCCTTTTTTATGAGAAATCGTGTGCGGTGCCTTTTAGGACCTTGAGGAAGTGCAGACTGGCCGAGGGCAGCACCCGCCTCCCTGGAATCCCAGGGTCACTGTTCGCTGTCTCCCGTGGCCTTTCGGATACGCGTGGGACCACGCTGCAGTGGCCCGGGCACCGCCATGGGCCTGCCCGTGGCTGGACAGTCCATATTGTTGGGCACGTGACCCTGTCTGTATAACCCAGCCATGTGGCCACATCCTCAGCTGTCCCCGGATGTCACTGTGTGAACCGTGTGGCCATGACTGCCACGGTGGCCTTGTCTTTGCCTGAGGTGTGGGTGAGGTGGGGGGGGGGGGCTCCTCGACCCCCGTTCAGCAGCCGCATCAGGCAGCGGCAGAGCGAGCCTTCTGCCCTGCCACTGGCTCTTGGACTTGGCCCAGGGGCTTCCCAAGGCCAGGACCGCTGGCCACTTCCTGCGGCCTTCCGGCCACATCGGCCCCGCTGTGCTCAGGGAGCTGCAGACGCACGCAGCGCAGCCAAGCAGAAGCCCCTGCAGGGGACGGGGGTGCCCCTCCTCGCTCAGCCCCCGACACTGCCGGGAGGCCGGGCCCCTCCTCACATACTCAGCGGGGGTGACCGGGCCCCCTCCTCGCACACACACACCCCGCCCCCAGCCCCTTACTGTTTCCTGTCACGCACCTTCCCACCAGAGACAGCCGGAGAGCAAGTGGGCCTCCCCTCCAGCCCATGGCCCCTGGCCTCTGGGCCATGGGCCTGGGCAGGGCCATGGGGCCTGTCCTGAGACGGGGAGCCCCAGGCACCCTTCCATCAGGGGTCAGGTACCGTTTTTTCCTACCCCGACCTTGCCCACTGACGGTCTACCCACTGGAGCCCCCCGCTCTGCAAACAAAGGCCAGAGGCCTGTGGTCGCTCCTGCCTGGGAAGCCCCTTCGCCCCATGGGAAGTGGACAGCTCATGTACTGCAGCCCCCAGCCCCCCTGTACCCGCCTGGCACGTGGCCCCTGAGATAATGAGGCAGAGATGTTGGAGGCCTGTCCTCTGACTACCCGGCCAGCTGCCATCCTGGCCCTGACCCCTCCTCCATGCTCTGCGGCCAGTCCTACACCCGGGCCTCGGCCGCTGCATCCTGGCCACCCGGCTCCAGACCAGGGCGGGTTGGGGGGCTGGAGGGAGCGCTTAGCGGGGCTCAGCCTCCTTGTGTGGCGCGGCGGGCTGGACTCTGTGGTCAGCACCCCTGTGACCCGGGTGAAGGCTCGGGCCAGGAGAAAGGCGTGGGGCCGGGGAGCACGGGGCCAGGTGGCCGGAAGGCGGGGAGGGCAGCGGGGGCACCCGTGGGGGGCTGGGCGGGGCCGCTTGCTTTCCCCTCGTGCCGTTCAGACTTCTGCACTGTGTGCAGGTGACTTGCTGACGAAAACGCGACGGAAGCAGATGCAGACCCTGCACGAGGCCCCGGCAGCCGGCGCCGCACCGGCCGAGACCCACGCGGGGCCCCGCCAGGCCCCCGTCGTCCACTGCCCAGGCCGCCACTCGCCGGCCAGCCCTTTACTGCCCGGCAGTGTCCCCTCCTGACGTGCTGGGAGCAGGGGGACCGGAGTGGGGACCGTGTCGTGTGCAGCCCCACGGGACGCCGGGTCCTCCCTGGGAGTCGGACTTGGGTGTGAAGGTTCGAGCTCCCTGCAGCCCGAGTCCCCACCTGCCCCCGCGCCAGTCCGTGTGTGGGGCACGGCAGCACCGGGGCCAGCAGCGGCCCCAGGAGGTGCGCACCGGCCCTATCTGCCCCCACCCCCCACGTTTTCCTGGAGGCCGGCTGCACCCGGGCCGGCCCGACCCCCCGCGCTATCGGACATTCTCAGACATTCCTGGGCCGCTGGGCCCTGGCGTCCTGCGGGGCGTTGCTGGGAAGTGCCTGGCGCTGGCTTCCACACGCCCAGCTCTGTCACCACTGACGCCACTGGCCGCCACTCCATGTGGGCAGCACACTGGGGCTCCGTCTGTACACTGTGCCCCGGCCCTCAGGCTGACCCGAGGGGCCCAGTGTGCGGCCCAGGCAGGGGACAGGCTCGGAGGAGGTGGCAGCTCCCCGAGGTGGCCCCGGGGCCCCGGCAGGCAGAGTGGATGGCGTGGGGCGACCCCTGTGGCTTGGGGGTGCGGTTCGCCCAGCACCGCGCGCTCGGGCAGGTGGGCCGGTGGCCAGCCCCGTCCCGTGCTTTGCAGTGCCCTCCGATGGCCTGCCCCCAGAGACGAGGAGGCTGAGGCTGCCGGGGAGGCCGTGGCTGGTGGCCTCATGCAGTCGCGTTGCCTGTGTGAGGAGTCCGAGGTCCCAGGGCGACATCAGGAAAAACAGCCACGCGCTGTGCTCTGGGCGGGAGGACTCGGTAGAGCAGAGCTCGGTTCTCCCGACACCGGACCAGCCCGAGAGAAGTCCGCACTGGGTGCTCCCTCCAGCCTCACAGCTGCATGTCCGGCAGTGACCACTCCGGCCAGCTCAGCCCATGGACCCTTGGCCTGTGACGTCAGCACCAGGCCACGGGGCAGGTCCACGGGACGGAGCGTTGCAAACGTGCTGCCCGTCGTCTGGGGCCGGGCCGTCTCCCTGTGGGCGGCTTGTGTGGTCACTGATGGGCGTTTAGCAGCGTGCCCTCCCCGAAGGCCGTGGCCTGCTGGGCGTGGGGTGCTCACATGGCTCAGTGGCCGCCATCCGTGCCAGCCCCCTCCTCAGAGCTGGTCATTCCCATGGCCCCGTGGGTCACTGACAGAACCCAGGGGTCCAGGTCAGGGTTTGGGGGCTGCAGAGAGGAGCCTGGTGCTTAGGAAGGGGGTCCTGGGCAAGGAGGAGTCCCCGAGCAGGGGTCAGTCCTGCCTCCTCCGAGCTCCCCGCCGTAGCCTGGTCAGGCGGGGGCCCCTGGCACTGTGGGCAGCCAGCAGCCAGGCTGTGTCACTCAGCTGACGTTGCGGTCGGGCGGGGCAGGCCCCTTCTGGAGGCTCCAGAATCCACCCCCCACCTCCCGCCGCCTCGCACAGCTGCCAGAGGCTCCCGTGTCCCTGGGCTCCTGGCCCGTCTCCTTCTCGAGGCCAGCCGCGCAGGGCCGGTCCGCACCTCACATCACTGCCCTCCCCCCCCGCCTCCTCCAAGCTGAGGGCGGTCGCCAGACGCAGCCCCCGGCCCAGGACGATCTCCCATCCAAGGCTGGCCGATGGCAGCCTTCATTCCCCTCCGCCATGTGACCTGAGGTGGTCACCGGGCCAGGGGTTCGGACGTGCCGTCTTTGGGAACACCCTGCCAACCATTCTGCCAGCCGCCTTCACTGAAGCGTGGCAGGGGCCCTGGACCTGGCCGGGAGTGCCATCCTGGGGACCTGGCGGAGGACACGGGCCTCCGGGAAAGGCTAAGGCCTCACCTGTGGGCCCCAGGGGGGTGGGGGAGGGGCCTTAGCAAGAGCCTGAAGGGCCACTCCTGCCCCTCCGGGGGCGGGTCCTCGCCGACCTGTGTCAGGTCACCTGAGTGTCTGTCGGCGATGCAGGCGGTTCTTAGGGGCAGGGGGTGGCGATGTGGAGGGAGCGTCTCTGGGTGGCACAGTCCCCTGGGCGCCACGGCGGCTGGTGCGGGGGGCTGGGGCAGCCGGGGCAGCATGTCCAGCCAGCCCCGGGGATGCTGCCCAGACACCTCACTGTGCGTGGGAAGGGGTGGAAGCAGGGGAGGCACCAAGGCGCATCCAGAAAAGCTGGCGGTCACAGCCAGGGACAGTGCCATGCAGTGTCCGGAACATGCCCGAGACTTGGCCTCAAGCCTGGCGGGCACAGCCAGGCGCGGGCCAGCGGACAGGGCCGTGCAGCCGAGGATGCTTGGAGCCTGGGCACCAGGTGTCAGCGGGTCTGCTCTGGGCGCCTGTCCCAAAGATGGGACAAGGACACGTGCCATGGCAGTAACCAGACCTCGGCAACACCCCAGCGACAGCAGCGCAGCCTGCCTCCGCCTCCACAGCCATCCACAGCACCCCCTGCCCCTGGGTGCTGGGGCGGGGGGCGGAAAGCGCGGTGACAGAGCTTGTGCTCTGAGCTCTCCAGGGAGAGGTGGCGCCGTGATCCAGAAGCAGCCTGCGGGGCCGAGTCTGACACCTGCTCACGTCACCTTCCCTGAGTGGCTGAACCCTGGGGACATCTGCAGTCCTCGCACAGAGGGACAGGGGTTGGTGACGTCCAGCTGGAGGTCAGGCCTGGGGCACCCAAGGCTCCTTCCGTGAGCTGTTTGGGCAGTGGGGACGGAGGAGGGCGGGAGAGACGGGACAGACCCCTCGAGTCTCTCGTGCCTGGGATCTCCCTGGAAAAGAACAGGGTGCGAGGCCCCATCAGGCACATTGTCACGTGAGAGCCGCGTGGGACGCACAGTTTGTGTCCGTCGGTTTTGCTGGCACACGGCCACCGTCATGCACACGTGGGCCGTCCGTGCTGTTTCTGTGCTGCGGCCGTGCCGTCGAGAAGCTTCGGGAGACCGCAAGGCCCACGCGCCGTTCTGCCACTCAGAGGAAGTCTCCAAACCGGGGTGCAGCAGTTTCCGCGGTGGGGCGAGCATGCCCTCCCCCACACACCTGCTGTTTGTGAAACAGTCCCGGGCATCGCCCTCGGCCTCACCCCGAAAGGCCCAGATCCTGTCAGGGCAGTGCTGGCTGTGCCTTGCCCTTCGCCCCCACGAAGGCGACGCAGAGCTGGGCCTCGGCCCCCCTGCCCCCGGGCCTGAGGCCACCTCCCATGGGTGCAGGCAGGTGGCCAGGGGAGGAAGGACGACCCGTGACCCGCAGAGAAAGTGGGCGGTGGCAGAATCGTCTGCGGCTGTTTGCAGAAGGGACCGCTCACTTCATTGCTATTTGTCCGGACTCAATCCATCTTCTGGTTCATGCGCAAAATCAAAATCGGGCCATTTGGGGTCCAGAATGCCCCCTGCCTCACAGCACTGCGTGCATGCCTTCCCAACCACTCCCCAAACCCCAGCAAGAGCTCGAGAGGCCAAGTTCACGACTATTTATTTATTTATTTAATTATCTTCAGCGAGGCAGCCCTTGGTTGACCTCACAGATTGCAAGGACCTGGTCAGCTTACAATCCCTTATTTTTTTATTTTTCAGCGCCTGGTCTTCCTAGGTGGGTCTCCCATCCAAGTACTAACCAGGCCCGACCCTGCTTAGCTTCCGAGATCGGACCGGATCCGGCTGATGAGGGTGGCTTGGCCGTAGAGGGATGATTTATTTTTGAAACAAAATGGTTAAAGTACAAGACATAAATGAGTACAACATTTATGTTTTCTCGGAGTGAAGAAGTATTCTCTAGGCATAGCATAAAGGCAGAAACTATAAGGATTAAGAATTAAGAAGTAAAATTTTTGCATGACAAAATATTCCATGAACAAAAGAGAATGCACATGGTTTTGGGTGGAGAAATTGCAACCTTTATGACACAATACGATGATGTAACCATCGGCCTGAACTATAAAGAGAGTTTTAAATGACCAAGAGCGAGGCGGGCACTCGGGCGACCCTGTCGGGTGCCTCCACCACGCCCACTTGCCACCAGCCCCCCAGCCTCCCATCTGGGCCCGCCCCCTCCTGGCCTGTGTCCTGGGCCTTTTGTCCCCGCGTCCCCGCATCCCCGCCTCCCACCAGCAGCCTTAGCAGTGGCTCGTGGAGCTGGGAGTCAATTCACTAGCTTAGTCACTCGTGGGAGGGGACCCTAACCTGGGAGACAGGAGCAAGCGGCTTAAAAAGCCCCCTCGCTGGCTGCCTTCTCTCTCCAGATTACAGGGTCCAGTCCCCCAGTGACTTCTCACCAGCCTCACTCCCGGCGGCCCTGCCGGCCCCAGGGTCACATCCCCCAGGCGGCGAGCCTCCGCGGAGAGCGCCGTTTCCCTCCTGGGTCCCGCTCAGGTCCCAGGGAAGATGTTCACTGGCCGGGACTGAGTCACATGCTCATCCTGAGCCAATCACAGCGGCAGGGCCGGGGGCGGCGGGCACTGATTGGCCAGGCCGTCCATCCCTTGAGCAGAAGAGGCGGGGTCGGCCCGGGAGAGCTAGCCAGGTGAGCGTGGGAATCGGGGATGTTGGGACTCATTGGTGGGACGCAGACGCGCCCAAGCACGCGCCCGGGCTCCTCACACCAGCGGGAGGTCCTGTCCAAGTGGCCCTGCTGAGTGTTCCGGCGACCTGTCCTCCCGCAGCGGGGAGGAGGGGCTGCGGCTGCTCCCAGCTCCGGAGGGCAGGTGACCTTCAGAGCCCAGGCCAGGTGCTGGGCCCAGGCCAGGCCCCTTCCCTTCCTCTGCCACCTCGGGAAGCCCAGGACAAAGGCAGGAGGGACCCCTTAGCCAGGTCAGGCTTAGGGGAGGACCTGGGGAAAGAGGGAGGACCCTCTGCCCCAACCCGGGCCTGGCTGATGGCCCTGGAGCACCAAGGTCCAGCACCAGCGTCTGGGGAGAGCTGGGATGGGTTTCTCACCGACACGACAAAAGGGCCAGAGGCCAGCCAGGGGACACTGAAAGAACTCAAAGGCCCTGCTCCCCACGCCCAGTCCCTGGCCAGGCCAGCCTGGGGGTCTCCTGCTCCCCCAGACCCCACCACACTCCGCTGGGGGCAGCAGAGAGGTGTCCAAAAATTATAACGCTACAGCCAACAATCTGTGCCAGCCTAGACCAGTCCCTGGACGCACAGCACACTGAGGACAAGGACAGGACAGACAAGTGGCTGGCTGGCCCTAGCAGGCAGCCCTTGTCCAGGACAGCCCAGGCGCACGCGCAGCCTCCTTGGGCCCAACTCCAGGCAAGGGGCTCCCTCCCTGGGACCTCGGGGGGCCAGGAGAAGGGAGGCGCTCCCCTTCGCGGTGCCCATGTGGGGGGCGGGTCCCTGGGGCTGCCGGGGCTACTGGGTGCGCGGGTGCCCCGGGGCGTCGGCAGAGCCTCCACGGGAGGCGTGAAGCGCGCGGACGGCGAGGGCGAAGACGAGGACGCGCAGGCAACGCCCGTGACGCAGCGGCGCTGCGTGTCAGGCGTGGTTTCGTGTCCACCGCCCAGCGTCCCGCTGTGCTGGCCGTGCCCCTCAGGCAGCGAGGCCTGGACGCCTGGGGCCCGCTGCTCACCCAGTCGCCTCTCAGCACGTGGTGGCCCCGCCCCCCTCGGCCCCACGTGGCTGCCCTCCGCCCAGCGGCCTTTGCTGGTGACACGAGGTCATCTCAGTACTTATTAGGCTGTCTGAGGAACGGAGAGGCCGGGACCCGCTGAGCATCTGTCCCCACTGAGTGGGACCCCAGGAGCAGGCGTGCAGCCTGTTGAGGACCCAGAGCCAGGCCACCCAAATGCTGCGAGGCGGGAACCACGACAGAAGTGGCCCACAGCGACAGCTGCAGCACGGGCTCCACAAAGCAGAGCAGGCCGGGCGCCGTGCACGCGCCGTGACGGGCGCCCTTTCATTCTCTCCCGAGGCAACGGCAGCGTTTCTCTGGGGGGCACCCTTGATCCAGCCCATCCCCGGCGGGCGTGGGTGCACAGGTCACCTGCAGCGTGCAGAGGCGTCCCCCTGCCTCCCCTCGCCGGCCCCGGGCCCGGGCGGGGCAGCCCTCCCAGCACCGAGGATCTTAGACATGACACAGAGGCCGCTCGCTGTTTCTGGCAGGCTGGGCACTTGGTTCCCTGCCCGCGCTCCCGCTGGAGGCGGAAGTGCCGCATAAAACGTGAGCGGTGTTTTCTCAGACGGCAGCGAGCTGGCAGGTGAGGAAGGCACCCTCAGGGGCAGGCGCCTGGGAGCTGGGGGGCACTTGCCGGAGGGCGAACTTGAGTTGAGCGAGGCCTGGAAGCGCAAGTGGGAATGGACAAGCCGAGGGCAGTCTAGTGGGAGAACCCACCCCCGACTCGGGGGGTGGGCCGGAACAGCACCCCAGCCTCCGCCCCCCCGGCGGCTGCCAGTCTCTAGTCTTGCCACTGAGGAGAGGAGAAACCCTCTCTCTTGAGACTTGTGACCACCAGCTGGCCCCCGTGAGATTGGCATCCCAAATTCATACCACCTGAGGGTCCAAAGCCCAGAACATCGATGCAAGTGGCCTCAGGTGGGCAGTGACTGCAACCTGACCTCAGGGGCTCCCACGGGGAAAAGTCACAAAGCACAAAGGCAACGAGGGGCCACATGTGAGCCAGAAAGACCGCGGGCAGCAGGTGACTCACAAATGCTCTACTATGGGGTTCTCAGGGCAGAAAACCATCTGATAATCTTGGAGTGCTTAGGTAAATTGAAAGAGATTTAACATACGAATAAAGGGAGCATGGCCATAAAAAGTGATCAAGCCAAATCGAGAAAAACCAAATGGAATTTGTAGAAATAAAACATGTAATAAATGGAGATAAAACTCATGAATTGAAAGACAAATAAAATTTTAAAAATAAAGATCCGGTAATCAATGGATTGAGTCAATTGCAGTTAGGTGTAGTTAAAGAAAGAACCAGTGAAATGGAAGATAGGGCTGAAGAAACTATCTCTAATTCAGCAGAAATGAAAACTTGGAAAACATGACGCATTGACAAGTAAAAGAAAAGAAAGACTCGACTGTGTGCAGCGAAACCTAGAAAGTAGACTAAGAAAACACACGTGACAAATGTCAAGCAAGATAAGACGAATGCAGAGCACACGGATGGCAGGGCCAACTCGGACCCGGTAGCCTGAGCAGGCGACTCACAGAACCGGTAAGACGCGGCACACAGCACGCGGCCTCCACGCTCGCCGAAGGGAAGGGGCGGAAGGGGCCGGGACGGTGCCCTCTATTCAAAGACGGTAAAAAGGAGAAGAAAAGAAACGGGAAGAGAGGCAAACGTCAAGTTTAAAACAGAGAGCGGTGCGGCACCGACAACGTCGACGATACCGAAAGCCAGTCTTTGAGGATGGCTGGCGGAGTCAGCAAGACCCTGGTGCTGATCGAGGCAAAAGGAGGCGCAGGCAGCTGGCGTTGGCGCTGGGGACAGAAGACGGGACCACACGAGCCCCAGGGAGTGCAGAGGGGTGCACATCGTTCTATGCTGACATATCTGAAAACTTGAGTGAGGAAGACACAATTCTACGGAACTATAATGACAAAAGTGAATGAAGAAGAAATAAGCCACGCTGGTCTATAAACATTAAGCAAACGGGATCAGCGGATAGAACCTTTCAGAGAGCACCTAGATGGCAAGGTTCACCAACAGTTAAGAAAGAAAGAATTCTAATCTAAAAAAGTTATTTCAGGGTATATAAAAAGGGTATTTTTAAAAAGCTTATATCGTAACGGTAAACTTTGAAGGCCTCCCTTAAGGTCAGACAAGGCGGAGGCGCCCGCTGTCACAATTCTAGCCGGCACTGCAAGTCCTGGCAGAGGCTCATGGGGAAGAGACAAAAGATGGCTTAAACACGTAGGATTTCCATTTCTCGTGTAAATGTAGGCACCCCAGGGCTGGAACGGGGCTCCCTCCTCTTTTTATCCTGCTGCACAGTCTCCTCAACCCTCAGTTGCTGACTCAGAGGCTCGGGTGGCTGCCCACTTGCTGGCCATCGTATCTGTATTCCAGCCACCTGGAGAAAGGTTAAGCGAAAAGGAAGTATGCCTGCTCTGTTTGCCCACTTCCACCCCACTGGCCAGCGTTATCTCGTCAGACTTACCTGTCACCTGGATTCTGCAGAATGGGCCCAGAGGCCCAGGGACGATCGCTCAGAACGGAGGGGAGGGCCCTGGCCAGGACCAGAGGTCACCCAGCTAGGAGCCATGCTGTGCCACCGCCACCCACAGCCTGCCCAGCCTCCAGCTCCTTCGCAGGACGTGGAAAGGAGGCCAGGCAGGCACGGGCCCAGAGCTGAGGGTCCCGAATCTGGCTCAGGACGCAAGATGCTGTGTGACCTGGCTCCTTTCGGTGTCGCCAGAAGAGCAGATGCTTCGAGCAGCTGTTTTGCCTCAGGACGTATTGGCAGGAGGGCTCTTAACAAATCTGCAGAGCGCGGCTGTGCTCCGTCAGGGTTTCAGCGGTCGTATTTTTAGCTTGAAGACACAGGAGCAGCCCGACCTGCAGACTGTGGCCTTGGGGGTGCTGCCAGGAAGTGGCACCCGCCCCGCGCAGCACAGAGGCCAGACAGGCCCCATCGGAAGGGTCCCAACCAGGGGCCTCAGGGGTCTCACGCACCCTGGAACAGGGAATTTCCTGCCGCACGGAGGAGCCCGCTCATGCCCAGGCCTCGTGATCGAGCATGTGGGGGCCGTGTCTGCTGCGGCAGAGCAGAGGACCGAGATGCAGCGTGGGGATGGGGGGCGCCCCGAGGTGGAGGGGCAGGCGGAGGGGGTCGGGGCAGACGGCCCTGGCCTTTGTCGCCTTTCCACAGAACTCTCTGCCCCCACTGCAGGCCCAGCATGAAGGGTCTGTGGCGGGAGCCTGCGGGCCACAGGCCCGCGCATGCTCTGCCGAGAAGCTCTGAGGGTGGGGGCGTGGCCGGGACGGGCATAGGATGGGCGTCGCCCCGGCGCAAGATGGGCGGGGCTCCGGCGCGAGATGGGCGGGGCTCCGGCGGCAGGACGGGCTTGGGTCGCTCGCTAGCTCGTGCAGCGGGTGCCTGAGCAGGGGAGCCGGAGCGCCCTGTCCTGCTGGGTCCAGACTCCTGCTCCGGCCGGTGAGGTTTTGGTCCTCCGCTGGCAGGCCGCCCTTGAGGGTCAGGCTGTCCCCAACCCACCAATCTTTGTAGAAGGTCCCAGGGCACCACGCAGGGGAGCAGGGTGCACGCGTGACGGCTCAGAGCCCAGGCCATTGGAGGGAGAGAAGGAACGCAGCTGCCCCGGCAACGGGGATGAGGAGCAGCACGAGTCTGACCGAGCCGCCTGCCCGCCGAGGGACCGTCCGTGGGTCTGTCCTCCTCGGAGGCCTGGCGAGGTCTTGCCCACCCGGGCAGCATGGCCCCCCGCAGCTCGAGGGCGCTCGGCGTCTGGGGGCCCTTTTCCCTGGGTCAGGACTTGGTGTTGAAAACAGAGGTCGTGATGCCCCTGCCGGCCCCCCACCCGGTTTAGGCCAAACTGCGTCTGGTGCCCCGTCCAAGGGCGCAGCTCTTATCCCCAAGAACAGGTGCGATAGGCAGCCCCTCGACTCGAGTGCCAACCACGGGATGCCTGTCCTCGCCGTCCCCTCGGCCCCTCTCCTCAGGGGACACGCTTGCGTGTGTGCCCAGGAGGGGAGCCCACCAGCCTGCCTCCGTTCCCACGAGTGTAGCAAGGCCCCGGACGGGCGGGGAGCGCTGTGTGTGACAGCTGAGAAAATGGAACTAACGAGGTAGCTGCTGGACAAAGGCAGCGTCCAGTGCCCCCCCCCAGCCCGCGCCTGGTAAGTGGCCTCTGAGGGGGGCCTGCGGGGCCCGTGTCTGGTCGCCTCGCCCTCAGCCACCTGGCTGTGAGGCTCTGACCCCTTTCCCGTGGGACTCCAGCCCCGTGCTGGCTTCGCCCGACACCGCCTCCCATTGCAGCGGAAGTTCCACCCCGGGCCCCGTCGTCCACGGCTGGCGGAGCAGGCGGGCACGAGGCTCCCGCCGGCCTGGCAGACGTCGCTCCCTTTGAGCCGGTTTCCGTGAGCAAAGGGCAAACCAGAGGGTGTAACCAGGACGGTGACATGCGCTTCCCGCCGGAGCCACGAGGCAGTGGCCCCAGGAGCGAGCCGGGTCGGCCCCGTGCGACCCGGTGTCGGAAGCTGGCGAAGCTGCTTCGGAATCACAAGGCGCGTCCCCTAAGAGTGGGTGCGGCGGGCGCCCCCACCTCTGGCTGACCGCTCCCTTCCCGCGTCCTGGGGCCGTTAGGCGGCGTCCAGCTGCGATGTGGGAGCTGCCTGGGGTCTCATCAGAGGCCGTGGGAGCAGCTGGGACCCTGTGAAAACGCGGGTTCTGACTGGGGGTGGGGGGCGCGTTTCCGAGCAGCTGTGGGTGCACCTGCGACCAGGCCACGTCCCAGGACCTGCAGCCACTCGTGCCTTCCCGCTGGACAGGCGTGGGGCGTCGCCTGCAGGACCCCGGTGCAGATGACTGTGGGGCTGTGTGGGGGGCGGGGGACGCTGGGGCAGTGGGGGGACCCGGCAGGGGTGACGGGTGGCCCGGGAAACCAGGCCTCATCCTGGCGCTTGTAAATGACGGCGCCGTGGGAAACGTGGGAAGCCGTGGGAGTCGCAGCAGCCTTTCGTTCCCCCTTGGGCCTGGCGCTCTGCGTGCCCCGCGCCCGGGTGCGTGGTGCATCCCAGCGTCTTCACTGTTCTGTCCAGGACTTGGGGGTGCGCCTGAGTGGGTGCTCCTGCGGGGCCCACGGTGGGGCCCAGGGTCCCCTGCGGCCATCAACTCAGGGGTCTGGGTTGGGCGTGGGCAGCAACACAGCCGTGCCTGCGAGCCTCCGGGCCCCACGGACACCTGCATGTCCCCTCCAGGGCCAGCCCCGCCCAGGAGGCCTGGACGCCGCCCCAGCCCCCAGGGCATGCGGTGCCCCGCCCCTCCCACGCCCCAAGCGGGGGCAGAGAAGCAGAAGTCCTTGCTTCCTTGTCATCCTCCGTCAACACTGGGAAGTAGGCCGCCAGCTGCAGGTGCGTCTCCTGTGACTCACACGTGTATTTATAGCCGAGAGATGCTCCACGGCCAGGTGCCCTGTCGCAGCCCAGGCCAGAGGGTCACGCCTCCGCTCGCGCCCCCGCGGGCTCCGCCACCAGCCCAGGGGCTGGCGGCCGCTGGTGGACAACAGCTGCGTCTCCTTGTGGTTCGTCTGCCCCACGCCGGCCGAGAGGATGCCCGCCCCAAAGGAGGCAGGCCGGTGCTGGGGCCTCGGCAGCCTGGACGAGGCAGATGTCGGGGGGGACCATCGCGTGCCCCGCATCACAGATTAAACCTCGACACGCCAGCACACGGAGCAGGAGCGGCAGTGTGCCCTGCCTGGCCCCAAGGCCGTGTCCGCCCTGAAGGAGAGTGGACCGGGCGCCCGGGAAGGCGCCAGCCGCCACGTGGGCTCAGCCCCAAACCCAGGGCTTCGGCACAGGCACGCGGCAGCAGAGGGGACCGCTAGCGTGCCTGGGTGACATGAGTCCCGCGTCACCCAGCCTGCGGGGGCGGCGAGGTCTCAGCGTCTCCCCGCCCCCGGGGTTGCGGCCGGTTACAGACGGAGAGCCAGCGGAGAGGGCACAGGATGGCCTGGCCCACCGTGCGCAGAGGGGCTGTCCTGTCGCCTGACCCCCAGGTGGGAGGGGGCGCCCTGGACGCGAACGCCTTGGTTCTCAGGCCTCTTCACAGCCTCCCCCACCCAGAGAGGCCAGGCCCCACCCTCCCTATGTCCTGTCATGGAGAAGAAGCTTCTGGAATAGGCACTCTCCCCGACCTCCCTCTGCCCCCAAGTGCCATCCGGCACAGTCTCTCTGGGTGGTGGTTGCGGGGGGGCGGGGCGCCGGGGGACAGGGCCTGCAGGGGCACATGGTGCCTGAGACCCCTGTCACGTGTGCATGAACCCCCTGCCGGAAGTCCCCAAGGAGACATTAAACCTACAACTCAGTCCCCAGGGAGGGTGAGGTGCCAGGGCTTGGGTGATTCAGCTCCAGCTCAGGGTGAGGTCCGGGCCGGAAGTCAGCAGGGACAAGAGAGGACCCAGTGCTTACACAGCCGGCCCTGCAGTCGTTGGAGGGCGGTGACCCCGGGAGCCTGAACTAGGGGTGCAGAGAAAGCAGAGACTAACCCAGGCCTGGCTTGGTGTGACCATGCCCACCAGGAGGCTGGAGGTGGTTCTGAGCACCCACCCGCCCGGGGGGAGACCCCGCCTCTGCCCACCTTCTTGTGGGGCGTCTCACACCCCTTGGCTGCAGCCTTGTCACCAGGCCTGTTTGTGACACCTTTCCGCACACTAGGGTCCCCACACCCACCCCTCTCTGAGCCCACCTGTGCTCCCAGCGTCCCCAGGTGTGCCTGGCCCCTCGCCACAGTCCCGGGGGGGCGGGCCACACACACGCACACACGCACACACTCTCGGTCCCTGTCCCCCTTCAGGGCCGGCTTGCTCTGGCCCTGGCCCTATACCCTGCACTCAGAGGTGCCACCTGCCACCCCCTAGTGCCCCATGGAGCGGCCACCTGGGGCTGCTGCTGACATCCAAGCAACCGGCAAGCCGACAGCAGTTCCCCCCGCGTCTCTGAGGGGGTGGGGCACACAGGTGCTCCGCCCAGGTGAGTCTGTCAGCCGAGGCCACTGGGGCCGGAGACAGCGCCGCGGGGACTGGCCCAGCGCGGCCAGGGACGAACGCCAGCGGGACTAAGGACGCGAGGTTTCTCTAGGGCGGAAGACTCGGTGGACAGAGCTGGACGGGGTTCGGGCTGCGGAGGGCTTCTCCCGGCGGCTGCCGGGATCCTGCCCCTGTCCTGGGGTGCGCGCCCGCACAGTTCTGCGGTCGACCTCGCCAGGCACATCCGCAAACACGCTGGGGGGCCCGCAGGGGGGCGCCCCCGCCCTCTCCCCAACCATGCGGCCCCTCCCCCGGCCACGTGGTCCCAGGCGGCTCCTTGTTTTAAATCCTTCAGCGAAGTCCGTCTCTGAGTCTCTTCACTGTCCTGTCCGCCGCCGGCACGTTCACTGTAGACACGAGGACCCTCCCAGACGCATCAGGGCCTCTGGCGGGTTTCTGAGTGCGGCCCTCACGTCCCGGAGGGGCCAGGTCAGAGGTCATGGTTCTGCTCACAGACAGACCCCCCTTCTTCCTCTCGAGGGTTTTTGCCCCTTTCCAGCCGGGCGGCTATGCCTGTGCCGGTGTGGGGTTGTGGCGTCAGACCCTGCAGGCCCCGTTGTTTGCTGGTCCTACCTCAGGGGAACCCCGCCCCTGTTGGGGGGGGAGGCACAGCAGCAGTGGGTGGGTCAGCCGTGGCCCTTCTGTGAGTGAGGTCCCCCTAGCACCTGCCACGCCAAGAAAGAGGCTGGGGCCATCTGGGAAGCTCCTGCCCCACCGAGGGTGACCTGGGGGCCTGCAGTGAACCCCCCTGCATCCCACATACAAGGAACCATGTTGGGCTCGCGCTCCATCATGCCCAGCAGTGTGTTCTAGCAACTCTCAGCTATGTCCCCCATAGGGAATCTGGTCCCCGCTCCCTCCATGGGGCTCTCTGTCCCTCTGGGGAACTTCAGTGAGAGTTGAGGGGCGGGGGGCCGTAAAGCCAGAGGCACCCACGTTGTGAGTGGGGAGGAGCCTGGCGTCCTCAGGCTTCCAGTGTGCGTGTGCAGCGCCGGCACCGGTGAGTAGGGGTGCCCGTGGGTAGGACTTGGGGCATCCTCCAGGCCCCGGTGGCGAGGCGGACGCCAGGTCTAGGGTGGGAGAGTGGGGCCGCGGGTCAAGCCGGGTCCAGCCGGGTCCCCTGCCGCCCGAGCAGAGGGGCCCCTTGCTGACGCACCGTGGCCTGCGTCCGAGGGCTCGTCACGCTGCGGAAATGCGTGTGAGGGGACAGGCAGGGTTTACCAGAGGTCAGCGGCGGCAGAGGGCCAGTTCCCCACGTCTGTTTGGGACCACAGTGATTTATTTTCCTGTCTGAGTCTCGCTCTGCAGTGGGATTTGCAGCCACGAAGTTCTTGGCCAGGAGTTTGTGTCTTAGGAAATGTCGGGTTGCACTTTTATTTTTAGCTTCAGGAATGCGATGCTTGATAGTATTTGGATTTTTTATGATGGGCCAACTTTAGGATGAGAACTATGTCCCTTGCCCCACACCAATCCTGGAGGGGTCGCGGCTCCACCCTGGGGGGCAAGAGCTGCCCCGGGCTCTGCTGCCTGTGCCCCAAGACCCCACCGCCTACTGGGAGGAGCCAGGCTCTGTGGGGTCCAGAAAGCAGACCACGGACCAGCCTGGGGCAGGAGCCTGGTCTCAGGCCGGGGACAGACTCCCCCCAACCCAGGGCCGTGTGCTGCGGACCCAGAAGCCACCCGCTTGGGCAGTCAGTGGGCTTCTTGCAGCTCTCATGTTTTCCTGTGCGTCCCCGGGTGTGTCAGGGGACCACGTCCCCCCGAGCAGTCCCAGCCCAGGAGTTAGTGCATGTGGCGGCCTTGGCCTCAGCGGGGGACCCCACACCTGTGCCGAGGACCCACTGCACTTGGCTGCTCACCCCCAAGTGGCCCAGGCATGCCCACTCTGCCCACGGTCACAGTTAGCCCTTCAGTGCTTGCCCCAGGGAGACACAGCCTTGACCATCTCTCGCCGTGCTCCTGGTTGGAGTCCCCTGCCTGCCCCAGTCCCGTCTCAACTGCTTCTGAGACAGGAAGGGCCCATGGGGACAAGATGGCCGGAAAGGCAGTGCCCCCTGGCCGGCCCGGGCACCCGTGTCCACTCCCACTAGGACAGTCGCCCTCCAGGCCTGAGTTCAAATGCTCTCATTCCCCAGAAGTCACTTTCCTTGCCCCAGCCCATGTCGAGGTCCCCAGGGGGGGTGGGCCCGCACTCTGGGATGGGGGGGCAGGCACCCCACAGACCCAGCCAGCCTCTGCCGGCTCCCCTCCTGCCATTTCCTGGCTGGTCCCAGGCCCGCCTGGTGCTACCAGCATAGAAGCCCCCACCTTGGCCCCAAGAATCGGCTGCGGTGGCCGGGCGGGAGGGGCTTCCACCCTGGATCCTAAGGTTGGGGACCAGAAGGACAGCAGGAGCAGAGGGGGGTCAGCTGGGGAGGAAGCCCCGCCCCCCTGGTGGGAGCAGCTGCCGCCCTGCAGGCCCAGGCCCAGGGCAGGGCGGGGTGGGGGTAACGCAGAGGTGGGGGGTGGGCTGCCTCTGTCCTCCAGACAGCCAGTGGCCTTGGCTGTGTCCCCGTGGGGGGGGCCTGGGGAGTGGGCAAGCGTCCCCCATGAGGCCTGAGCCAGTGCGTCTCACATTTCAACCTGAGGCCCTGAGTCTGCGAGCATTTGCTTCTGTAGTAGCTTAGTATTTTTTCCATTTTGCTGGGATTTTTTTTTTTTTTTTTTATGAGAGGCAGAGTCTTTTCGAACATTGAGTGGCCGTGCGAGTCACTGCACCCGGGAGGATGGCAGAGCCCGGGAGAGTAGCACGGCCTCTCTGTCCCCTGGGGGCAGGGGACCTGGCAGGCGGGACAGGGACTCGTGTGCTTGTTCATTGATGGAGGCCATCGTCCTGCCCGGAAGTCACATTCGTGTCCCATGTCACATGCCCCTGAGCCCCACGCCCAGCGCAGGAGAGGTCTCCTGGACGGCTCCAATTGAGGATGTACCGAGTTAATGAATGGGTGAAAGTGAAACCCCGAGTGACCAGGGCAGGGCGTAGGCGGGCCGAGGGTGACCACGCGGGGGAGGAAGCGCAGAGCGTGACCACAGGGCGTGGCCGCGCGGAGGGTGACCACAGGGCGTGGCCCCGCGGAGGGTGACCACAGGGACAAAGCGCGCCGAGGGCGACCGCGCGGGGGAGGAAGCGCAGATTCTGTAGGTTCCAGCCGCCCGCCGGGGCCGGAGCAGCGGATGCAGCAGCGGACGGCTGGGGCAGGGACACGGCTCGGTTTCGAGGACGTCACGCGGGATCGTCCCCTTCTGCAGCCAGCCGTCGAGCATGGCTTTGTCGCCTGTACCTGGAGCCAGGCGGGGGCTCTGCTCACCGTCCCGGAGCTCAGAAAGCCAGTGGGTGTTTTTTTGGGGGGTGACCCTAGAGGTTTTCTCCTTTTCTTTCTGTTTCTCTAGGTTTCCTACATTCTCTAAACATCTTCATAATTCAGAAAACTGTTAAATGTCCGCAGTAACTCTGAAAACCGAGCGTCTCCATGTCCCTGCGGTGGTCAGTCTGAACTGCAGCCACCCAGCCCTCTGCCCTCGTGGGTCACACGCCACGGTGGCCGTGCGCGCCGCTGCCGCCTTGTGCGTTCCTGTCCCGACCCCGGGACAGCCGTTTCTCCTCCAAGCCCTGGTTTCTCAGGGAGATGTGGCTCCCAGGGACCACAGTGGGGCGCCCCCCGGGTGCCTGGCCGCCGTCATTTCTGAGCCGCTTCGTTGGACAGATTTAGGGAATACGCTCATTTTTAAGAGGGCGTCTCAGGTGGCCTTCTTGTCGTGCGGCTCCCAGCAGGGGCTCACTTCTCACCTGATCACTCCTGGCTTCATCCACAGTAGTTCCGAAGTGACAGCACCCAAACACGGCCAACAGTGTGACCCCAAGTACAGCCTGAGTGGGTGGGTCCCCATGAGTCTCTGAGTGCTTGGGACATTTTCTGCGAGGACATACAGTCAAAACACCAGATTTTAAAGTCTCTTGAAATATTAGGTGTTGAAGTCATTTGATATTCACACATTTATTTCCAGTTGTTATATAGTTTTAGAGGTTTATTTTTTATTTTTAATTTAATTTATTTAACAAACCATAAAGGACAATCACATGACCCCAAAGTCAGACAACACGAGTCCACTTACAGAAGAAATTAACTTTGAAACATGATTTTTTTCTAAGGAAATGTCAGTGGGAAGATTGGAAGACACAGAGAGAGAAATTCTCTAAAATGCAGAGAAAATAGACGCGGATGTGGATGATGGGGGGAGGGGGCAGGGGCGTTAATACGTGTGCGGGGTTCATCCGCATCCTCCTGAAACCACCCAGTCCAAGTCCAGAATGAGAAAAGAGAAAATCTGAGCGAGGAAATCCTAAAAGAATAGAAGAAAATTTCCCAGGCTCCAGGAAAGACAGTCAGGGTGAGAGGCCCAGTGTCCCAGATGCGTGAGGACCAAGTACAGCTGCTGAGACTGGGCGACGTCGTACGCAAGGGGCAGGTATAAGGCAGGGCAAGAGACAGACAAGCTGGCGGCGGAGGAAAGGGGTCCCGCGGCATCTGCGTGGCTGACGCTGGTCTCCGCGGACGGGCCTCGCCTCGGGATAAGCAGGCGTGTAGAACCTGGAATTCTATACCCAGCCCAATAGGCCGTCAGGACCGCGACGCAGAGACGCGTTCAGACGCGCAGGGGCTCAGACACGCACTCCCATCTGCTGGAAGCGAGAAGCCATGGGATCCGAGTGACAGCGGCCGCAGCCCAAGAGCTCAGAGGAACATTTGGTGGCCAGGTGTGGCACAGGTCCAGACAGCGGCCACCAGGGCGAGGTGGCACGGGGCCCAGAGCGCCTCCCCCCTGCGCGCAGAGGCCTTTCGACAACAGGGTGACTGCTGAGTGGAGACAAGCTGCTGTCGTCAGAAATGCAATTAGAACCTCCGCGATAAACAAAACTCGCCCAAGTAAATTGACATCCAAAATGTGAAGCCAACTCAATGGGGCCGGAGCCAGAGGAGCTGTGGGGTGACAGCGCCCACCTGTGCCTTGTGCTCGGGCCCCCTCAAGACGCAGTCCCCTTTCGTGACTCATCGCACGGGAGGACGTGTGCGTCTTAGGGTCATGGTCTGGGATAACGCCACCAGCTCTCTCTGGCGGCGGGAATCGGCGCCGGGAGCGCGAGCCGCGCGTTCAGAGGCAAATTGCTTCCACGAGAGCAAATCCTGGAGCAGACCCTCTGGGCCTGATGGAACTTCGTTTTGTTTTTCTTTTTCTAAATGAAGTTGTAGATCCTTTTTCTATGCTGATCAGAGCGGGTAGAAGTGAGGGCACGTTCTGGCCCAGGGAGGTAAGCAGGAGAGGTGTGTGCGAGGCGGTCAGTGCTCGGCTCTGTCACGGGTCGCAGAAGGCCTGGCCACGCCCCTGACATGCTGCCCATCAGGCCGGCCTGGCCACGCCCCCAGGGGCGGTGCCAGACTGCGCCCCAGCCATCCTTGCTGCAGGGCGCTCCACGCCTGTGACTCGCTGCGCAGGTGCTCGGACCTCAGAGCTGCACCGGGTGCCGCCGAGACTGCAGCGTCTGCGTCTCCTCGTGGGTCTGGGTCCCACACTCGCTGTGAAAATGCCAGAGTGGTTTGTGGGCGCAGGATGGGCTGCTCCCAGTCTCCTTGTCGCAGAAGTGTGCCCAAGCTTGGGACAACCAAGACGCTGCTGCGGCGCCAAAACTCGACCCGCAAGCAGAGGCCCGTAACTCCTTGACATAAAGGGAGGGCAAATGGCGTCGGCCTTGTAGACGTGACAGCGACGCTGTAGCCGATGAGGGCAGGAGGAAGGGCAGCGGGCTGGGGAAGTCCACAGTGGCCCCGGGTCTGGAGTCCCAAGTCCCACGGGTACACCCAGCATCTCTCTCTTCTCTTCCAGAAATCACCCAAAAGCAGCAAGGAGGAGAAATAAATGGGCAACGACCTTTTCCAGACACTGCCCGGAGCGCCCGGCCGCTGGGGCATGGTGACAGAGGGTCGCACTGCGCCTCTGGACGGTGACCCCGGGGGCGTCTTGGGCGTGGGGCGCGGGCGCGGCCGAGGGGGACCGGCGTGCAGGGCGGCCTGCGCCCAGGGAGGGCAGCGAGCTTGACCACAGCATTCGGAACGCTGTGCAGTCGCAGTAACTCCTGACGGCGAGAGCGCGTTCAGGGCGTGTTCCGAGGCTTAACGTCAAAACGCGACCCCCGTGCCGAGTGAAAGGCAGGAAGGGCAGTGACAGACCAGAAGGTCCAGAACGGACCCAGAGCGCACCGGGACGTCCTCTGTGCCGAGACGGCGCCTGGCGGCCTCGGGGGCCCGGGGAGTGGGTTGAGACCCCTAAAAAATGTATGCATCACCCCAAACAGCAGGATGAATTTTAAACGGCTCAAACATTTACCAGTTATCAGTAAGATCTTAAAAGCATTTGTTAAAAATGGGAGAATTCTTTGACGCTTCAGAATGGGGAAGGCTTTGTGAACTGTGACACAGGACCCAGAAGCTTTGAACAGCTGATAAACTTGAAGCGACTTCTGCACGGCGAAAGCCACCGCACAGGAAGTCCAGAGACAAACGGGACTGTGCGCGTCACCTCTCGGCCGAAGCCGGGGTCCTCGAACGTGCACAGAGCTGCTGGGAAGTCAAGAACCAAGAGTGACAGAGCAGGGGACAAAGGACACGCCCGA
Organism: Rousettus aegyptiacus; assembly: GCF_014176215.1. Lineage (NCBI taxonomy): Eukaryota > Metazoa > Chordata > Mammalia > Chiroptera > Pteropodidae > Rousettus > Rousettus aegyptiacus. Next base: position 862,762 of record NW_023416296.1, on the reverse strand, counting down.
GAATCCACGCTCGTGCGTGAGATACAATGGCTCTAAACGCAAGAAGAAAGTGCCCGTCAGAGACTGCCGTCCCCTACCTGGGCGCCCTGGTGGCGGCTCCGGGCCGCGTCCCGGTGTGCCCGACACTGCGCGTGCCCGTGCTCAGTGCGCAGACGCGAAGCAGGGCATCGCGCTTAGCTTTCCGACCGACGTGGTGCCAGCACGTCCTGGTTCTGGCACGGACGAGCCAGGACGGGACAGGGCACAGCGCGCCAGCGGCCCTGACGAGAGGGACGGGTACCTGCGTCGCGCCCTGCCCTCAGAAGAGACGCCCCTGCGCCGTGGGGGCCTGCGGCGCGGGGGGCGGGAGCAGAGGCAGACGCCTGCGCTCCTCCTGCGGGACCGGAGGTGCCGCTCCGTCTGAGATGGGACAACCTAACCGTGAAGGAACCGGGCGAAGCCTCTCAGTGTGCGTCGGCGCGGAGGCCCCCGAGGGTGACTCACAGCCACACAGTCAGCAGCACGTGCGCGCGCGCGCGCGCGCAGACACACACACACACACACACACACCGAGGGAGGGGGCCTCTGCCGTTGTGTGCTTGCATTTTTATATTTTGTGTATTTATGATTGGGTTTATAACTTTTAAACTCCCATTTTGGCTGTTATGTTTGAGAATTTAAAAAGTAAATGGGGTAAAACTAAATGAAATGGAAATACAGTTGCTTCAGAAAATAGAAGATTAAGAATCGAATTTAAATACACTGCTGACTAATAGGGCGACTGGAGACAAGGGCGGACGATTGCAAACCCCTGGAGGGAGGAGGGAAGCCGGGCGGGCAGCACGAGATGACGATGCTGAAGTTGTCGTCTTTCACGGCAAACGGTCTGAGTGGGGACAAACTCGTAATTTACCGAAAGAAATAGAACGAATCTCGGCTTATTGTTTTTGCTTATTATTTATTGTTGTTGTTGTTTAAAGTCACAAGGCTTTTTTTTCCAATTCAAGAAAGGATAGAAAGGGAGATCACCCGCCGGGAGGCGCTCATAGGCAGCCTGGTCACGGCCTCCCCCAGGCACCCTACACTGGGACTCAGACCCGGGGGCACCTGGCAAGCTTTGAGGTGTCCCTAGGGTTGGCAGGTGGGCTGGAGGGTCCGTTTGGGTTCTGGGCAAGGCCCAGGGGTGTCAGTGTCCGTGGAGGGCTGGGCAGGGGCTCCAGGTGCCACACCTCCCCCAGGAGTTCTTCTTCGTGCAGCTGAAAGTGTCCCACAGACCCGGGACAGTGGACCAGCCAGAGTCCATCGAGGTGGGGCTGCTACGGGGCTTCAGTCTCCCTCCCCAGGGCAAGGGTCAGGCTGAGAGCCGTGGCAGGGCAAAGGCACAATGGAGACAAGAGCAGACAGCTCGCCTGGTCGGCGACGGGTGAGTGTAGCCAGGGGCAGGTGGCCGTCCCCAGGCCCACTGGCCACTCGGGCTGTGAGCTGTCTTCCTCCCCTCCCCGCCCCGGTCCCCTCCCCCTCCACCCTGCTCCCAGCCAGTCCCTCTGGCCTGGTCCTTGACTCCGTCATCCTTAGGCCACTGGCCTGTGGGCACGGGGTCACTCCCAGGCCCACCTGTCTTTGAGGCTGTCACCAATGTCCCCTTCTCCATGAAGTGCCCTTAACCCCCAGGCTAGACTCCGACATGGCTCTGGACAAACCGTGCCCTCACCCTGCACCTGTGTCCCCAGAGTGCTGTGCCCCCACCGCTGCAGGCCCGCCACCCATGGGTGCTTCCCGAGGCTCTAGGATCTGGGGTCACCCTGGTCTCCAGCGAGGACAGGTGACTCAGGGGTCCTGGAGGTGGTGTGGGAGGCCGGCCCGAGGAGCTCCCTCTGAGCTGGTAGGTAAGGCGGGGCCAGACTTCATCTGGGAGGAAGGGTGGACACGGCTGCGTGCGTGGCCCGCGGCGAGTGCTCAGGTGGCTGGGAGGGCTGGGGGCGTGGCCAGCGATGGCCTCTGGGGCCTCCCGGCCCCTGTGCTCACCGCGAAGCTGTGTGCCTGCGGCTTCCGCTTCCGCTCCGCACCCCGCCCCAGCGCCCGCCGTTCGTGCCTGGAGGTGGCAATCGAGGGAACAGCCCCTCACGCAGTAACTCTTGTTTAAGTCCCCACGCATGTTTGTGTCCAGCCTGGCGTTTTCTGCCTGAACTCCCCTTTTAGAGTTTAGCTGAATCACTTTCTTTCATTTTCAAATTTACGTAAGGTGATGAATTCCTCACCTGCACTTTCAAAGTGTCTTCAAGGGTTTTGTCATTTTGCCTAATCAAAAACAGCCAAGACATAGAAGTCGAAAATTATTTTTCATTTGTCTGGTCTTCTCTGAGAGTCCCCCTGGGGATTCTGGGAAGAAAGAGGAAAACAAAACAAAACTATAAGTAACTGAAAAATCCCTTGGCCGCGGTGAGTGGGGAATGTCACCAGTGTCAGAGCCGATTGTGCCGGCGAGGTTTCGTGGCAACTCCTGCATCCCCTTCTGTCTCCTGGGGTGACGGACGGACAGGACACATTGTCCTTCACACGGTTCTCGTCCCCGTCCCCAGAATCTGCTGTCAGAGAAAAGAGCCAGGCCCCGGGCTGGCCGAGACGCAGGGCTGAGACGCAGGGCTGGCCCGCGCTGCTGGCCTCTGTCCCAAGCGGCCCTGAGGGACTGTCACGGGGACGTCTTGTCACCTAGAAATGCCGAGTGGGGCAGCCGGGAGAGCCGGGGAGAGCCTGGTGCCCGGCTGGGCCTGAGGAGGGGGTGCGTCCCCTGGCGCCCGTTTTTGTCCTCAAGCCAGTGTTTGCTTCATGGGCTCCTCGCATCCAGTCTGACCTTGCAAAACGCGACCTGTCTTGACTCCTGAGTCAGAGGCCGCCGGGCCTCTGCAGGGTCCAGGCCCCGGTGCGTCAGGGGGCTGTGTAGGGGGTGCACGCACATGCGCGGGTCTGTGTGTGTGCGGGTGTCGGTGAATGTGTGTATGTGTGCGCATGTGTGTACTTGTGAGCATTGCACACACATGTACCCCTGAGTGTTATGCACACGTGTAACTTATGTGTGTGCACATGTGTGCATGTGTATGTGCATGCGTGCACGTGTACCTGTGAGCATTGTGCACGTGTGCCTTGTGTGTGTGCGTGTGTGTATGCGTGGACCTGAGACCCGGCGCGTCTTCGTCCACCGCTATCGGCTCGCGGCAGGCTGCTCGCTGGTGCAGGGACCCCGCGGGCTCCCGCCGGGCCGTCCTGCCTGACCCGTGACTGGGCGCTGCAGCCACCCGTCTCTGCTCTTTTTCACTCTCGTTTTCTTTTCTAGGTTTTAAAAATGGAAACATCACGACTTGCTTTGACATAACACAGGTATCTTGAAAAATCATGTTCGTGGAATGTGTATAATGTTCTTATAAACATTCTTAAATATACGTTAGTTTAAATTTTATTTTCATTATTTTCAAAGAGTTACCCATGCATTTATTATTCTGAAGTGTCAACCATTAAAAATGGCTTTTTTAAAAAATGATGAGATGGAGTCGATAATAAAAAAAACTTCTTTGTGTGTTAATGTATAAAAATAAATGTGCTTAGCGTTTTCACTTTTCTTTAATGCTGTTAGGATTTTAAAAAGTGTTTCCATTTATGTCATAGTGGTCTGGGGGAAGTAAACACAAGCCAGAATCATCTATGAGGTTCGCTGCGGGAATTCAAGGAAGGTTCAATGCCAGGAAAATCTACCAACACGACGTCGACGCGGCACTAACTGATTAAAGGGGAAAAGTCACGCGACCATCTCAGGAACGCAAAAGCGTTGGACGATAAAACTGGTCGTAAACCAAGCAGCCCCGTGACCCCGAGCAGCGCGTCTGCCACGCATGCGCAGCTAGCACTGCGCTTGGCGAGGAGGTGTTTTCCCTTTCAGCGTGGGGAAAACAAGGACGCCCAGTGTCACCGCTTCTGGGTGGCACTGTTGCGGGCTGCCGCAGTCTGCTTGGCCACGTCAGTCGGGCTCTGCAGGGAGGGGGACACCCGGGTCTTCTCGCCCTGGACGAACACCACTCCCCTATCCACGCAGATGACGAGGCGGCCGAAAGCGCAGAGCTGCGTCCCCTCGTGTCGCTTCATGCCTGTGACAGGCATGAAGACGATATTGTGCTCCTCAGCCTCGGTCTCGGTGAGATCCTTAAAGGTCATGGGCACGGAGCTGGCGGCCACACCGCCGCGCCTCTGGGCCACGTCCTCAGCCTCCCGCCGCTCCCGATTGCCTCGCCCCAGAAGTCTTTCTTCCGCTCTGCGCGGGCGAGGTGGGCGGTGTCCCCGCCCCCCGCCCCGCGCTGCGTGCCGGCGCCCACACTGCAGGACACCGCCCTGTTCATGATATCAAGTGTGTCACTGAATTTGTCCTTGGCAGATGGGTGCGCCAGCACCTGGCCTGAGAACATGGACTTCCAGCCCAGGTACCACTCGGTGATCTCTTCATAATTTGGGCTGTTCCTGAGCCAGGAGCACAGTACCTGAAGCCACTTGGGGAAGAAGTGCTTTTCAAGGAGGCAGAGATCATCCCTTCCCAGTGGATGACCCCATGAAAAGCATCCATGTGCTGCTGCTGAGGGCTAATGACCAACTCTCCAAGACACAGCCCCAGCGTGGGCGCTATGTTCTGGACCATGAACGCCTCCCAGGAGCCCGGGGTGAAGACATCTTTCCAGGGCTGGAGGATGAGCTTGGCAGAAGAGTCGCTGGGGTGCCACTTCTGCAGGGCACTGGACAGCTTGCTGCGGATGGGGGAGTACAGTGGCTCCAGGGGCGCCTGCATCGGGGGAAGCTATGGGTGGATCCAAGAGTGGACGGGGACAGTGTCTGTCAGCGGGTCCCAGTTTTCCACCTCCTTCTGCAGCTTGAGGAAGATGAGCTGGTCCAGTATGTTGTCCAAGATCCACACGGGGATAATGTGTACCCAGCTATCCAAGAAGTCCACCACGGCTCACAGTTCCTTGGTTGTCACTGGGTGACAATATTTCGAACAAAAGACATCCAGACTTCCCATCTCAGCCTGTGAAAGGCGTCTGCTGAGAGGTCCTGCCCACCATGAGACGGGAACTGGTCATTCTCCAGGAGACTTTTCCACTTGGAGATGAGCTCGGTGCCACAAGTACAGTCTTTGAGGGGATCCCTCCCCTCGAAGTACTCTTTCATGAGTGGATAGACGATGACCACGGCGAGGTCCACGCCGTCGGACATCCAGTACTCCTTGTAGTACTTGTCCTGCAGGGTTTCGAAGATGCGGGCGCACTCATCCAGGGTGAGGGGGTGGCTGCGCTCACACTCCTCTACCAACTCCAGGACCTTGCTGAGGTTGGAGATGACCCGTCCCTCATGGTCCAGGACCTCCGACATCTTCTCCAGTTCATGGGAGAGGTGGACCACCACATCCCGCTCATGCCGCAGCTGCCCGTCGTTCTGGATGATCTCTTGCTCCGTGAGGTCGATGAGCAGCTGCAGGTTGTGCAAAAATGAATCCTTCACATTTAAAAGGGAAAATAAATATGTCCAAAGTTGTTCTTAAAATGTTAAGGTGGGGTTCCTTTCACGCTGGTCTTTTTTATTTCGTACCCCAAGCTACGGTGCTTCAGACTGGTAGCCAGAGGCTCTGACTAAAAAGCCACTTCCATTTTGTGATCGTATAATTATATTCTCAGAGGAGCTCGATAAAACAGAAGTTTGGAGTTGCTTTTATGTCTCTGCTGAAGATTACATTTTGTAGGCTGACATGAGGTTGGACGGTTAACTCAAGATGTTTCTGAGGAATACATTTCAACATTTCAAAACTCCGGAGACTGCAGAGTTGGCCGCCTGCTACCGTAAAACCACGGTCCGGCTTATTCCGTCTGGCTGTGGGCTCCGGGCATTCCACTGTGAAGAGAAATTCAACCCATCACCAGATGACACATCCCTTCAGTAAGAAATAATTTGCGAGGAAAATTCCATCCTCCATAGATGCAGCTAAAAAGGTTACTTTTATTGGGTTCCCCATGCTAACGCCACGTTGGGTGGGAATTGTTATCAGTTAATAAGGCAGCGATGATGTGATGAGCTAAACGTATTTTCTTCGGATCAGGATGTGCCGTCCGATGTCCTTCGACCCGAAAGCGGTTTCGATACGCGGGACAGTCTCCCCTCCTTTTCTAGACGTTGGCGGGGACAGGGCAGGTGACAGCCATCTTGGGCCCGCCCTGTCCTCAGTCAGGATGCCTCACGACCCGCAAGGTGGGGCTCAGACGCACCCTGCAGAGGACAGAGCCACACGCCAACCCCTCTGGCGAGCACTAGTCCAGGGACTTCTTGGTCGAGGTGACTTTCACACAGTTCTGGTACAAACTGAAAATACAGTATTCGATTACAAAAGAATTTAGAAAAACAAGTGCGGTCAGAACAAAGTTGTACGGGAATAAAAAAAAACACAGAAAAAACACATTGGAAGAAAAAGAGGAAAATTTGTTGGAAAAATTAAAAACCATTCAAAGCTATGCAATGTTTGCCATGAAAGTTCTTTTTAGAAACAAAATCTTCAGTTCAACATTTTTATGGTATTTACATTAATTTTGGTTGAAAAGAGCCATATGGATAAATAATTTTGAGTCTAAAATCATTACGTTTCTCTGTAAGGTCATAAAATCCCTATACTACCTGTATTTGCTCATGTAAAGGAAAAGAGAAGTTCGTAAGTGCTGGGCTCGTGGGTCCAGAAATCCCCTTGCTTCCTGCCTTCGGTGGCAGACGAAGCGACTCGCTCTGTCTACTGAGGGAGCATCTCGTGAAGTTCCATGTCGTTGCTACCTGTAAACTTTTCTTAATCATTTTTATTCCAGAAAGCCTTGCACCTTCTCAACTGTCAGCGTAGTCATCTATTAACTATCAATGCACCAGGCGCCGACCATTGTCTCACGGACCCTGTCACCTTTCCCAGTCCGCCCTCCGATGACACCTCCCAGCCTCCTGTGGCTGACGGGCTAGGACCAAGTTCCGGCCACCAGACCTTGGAGAGGAGCGATGCTTCCCCAAAGCCCTCACCTCCTGCTCTCTCCTCACGGCAGGCCAGAAGGAGGCAGCCGGGTGACCTGGGAAGCCTCTCGTGGAAGGGGGCAGCCTGGTCCCCGGATGGCTGAGCGGGGGCGGGGCCTCTGTCCTGCTCAGGCTCCCCACCGCCCCCACCCTGCGTGCCATCAGCTAGAACCTCTTTCAGCGTAACATGCACAATAAACACACTTGTCTTGCGTTCGAGCCAATGGACACTTGTGACTCTGTGACCGCAGCGAGCCAAGCTCAGCACATGGCACTGGCTTCCGCTGTCACTGGACTCTTCGGACGCGTCACTCCCTGATACCCGGGCTGCGTCTCCAACACCATGCCGTCACTGCAGTGTGGCGGCAGCTGTGGCCACCCCCGGCCCACCCCGTGCCAGTGCCCCCGCCCCCCGTCTGACCCTGCTGCACTTCTAGGCCATTCCATCCCTAGGGAGTCTGTGTTTCTGAGTGCCCAGCCCAGACTCCAGACGGAGGATATTGGAGACGAGCCTTTAATTAACTGCAGACGCCCAGCAAAGGGAGCTTGGAAGGCCTTTCCTTCCAGAAGCTTCCACTCCGCTCTGAGCCTGGTGCCCAGGCCGGCGCCAGGCGCAGCAGGCCGGCTGCTGAGAGGCCGGACACCTAACGCATGGGCTGTGGAGTCGAATCAAATTAGTCGACAGAAAGAAGCAAAAGACATGCACAAGGAAGAGCGCCTCTTACCTGCACCTACGTGAACATGGGGGACGTCGCGCAAGGTCCGCGTGCAAACACGTGACCCGCCCCTGCATCTACGTAAACCTGGGGAGCGTCGCGCATGGTCCGTGTGCAAACACGTGACCCGCCACGCATGTTCTCACATCGCCAGCAGCCTTCCAGGCAGCGAGGGGGAGCTGCTGGGTCCCCCATTATTACGGTGAGAGTCGCGTAGACGGACGGACGCCGTTTGAACACACGCAGCCCGTGACGCGCCCGCCGTCGCCGGCCGCTCCGCTTGCTCAGATTTGAGCTTCCGTGGGAACGCCGTGGAAACACTGTCACGCACGTCTTCCTGGGGCGCAGCTCTTAGACCACGCTCAGGATAAATCCTAGGGAATTGGACACATTTTTAAGGTTTCTGGTGGGTGACATCGAAGTGTCTCACAGGAACAGCTGGCGAAAGCCTCGGCGTCCCGCGAGCCCCGCCCCCCGCGGTGCTTTCCGCGGTCGCTGATCCGCTGCTTTGATTCACAGCGGCAAGAGTGCGGATCGACTTCCGCGCTCGTTGACAATTCGCTGCTCTTCTCCTTACTTGCCCGTAGCCTTTTCCCTGTTTTTTTTGTTGTTGTTGTTGGTCTTTCCCTAATTGACATAGAGAAGGTTCTTTAAACAGCAAGATATTAACGCTCCGTGTGCGGCGTGGGTTCCCACGTCTCTCCGGTCCGCGGCCATGCTCCCCGGTTTGCTGCGCGGCGCTTCGTCGAGGGCGTTTTGTTCTACTCTCCCCGTTTCCCTCCCATCTGACTCGTGGCTGTCCCCTCAGTCATCACGGGACGAGCGCGTGCGGTTCTGAGCGTGCGTGTCTGTGCGTCTGCCCTTACGCTCAGCTCTGTGGCTGTGGGCACTAACTTTCCTGAATTCTCCGTCGCCCGGGACACGGGAGTGGGGGACCAGCACCTCTGTCCTGGCTCCCCTGTGCGGGCCAGAGGGCCATGCCAGAAGGCGGCCCCAGGAAAGGCGCGCCTGTCAGAACCGCCATCGCCTCAGCCGGGTGGGCATTGTCATCGTACCAATGCCACGGTTGTCTTGAAGGTCAGACAGGGAAACGCACGTGAAGTATGCGCTCGTGTTTCACCTGGCACCTGGCAGGCGCTATAGAATCGTCATCGTTGTAGAGTCTGATCTTAATTTTATGAAGATGTATGGTCGCTTCATTGAACACGATCACAAATTAATATTTTATAAGCTCTCCTTAAAATTTCTCCAAGTCGTCAGATCCGAATAGGCTGCACCGGACACACCTGGAGCCTAATGGTACAGCTGGGCTTTTCACTGTGACGCTGGACCTGGGCTGTGGGTGGGGGAGGGGTTCTGCTGCCACAGAGTGAGCCTCGGGACTGGCTGCCTCGCGGAGGGAAAGGGTCAGCCAAGACGGTGTTCCCAGGAAGGCGGAGCCTGGAAGGAAAATTGGAGGCCGGCAGAGACTGTCCATGAAACACAGAAGCATCTCCCGGACGCCAGTTGGCCCCGCGCCGAAGGGAACAGACGAGAGCCTGGGGCCACGGGGCGTCGGCCCAGGAGCCTGAACGCGGCCGCCGCCCATCGACCGGGCTTGTTAGGCTGCAGGCTGTTGCTCCATTTGTCATCTAAAAGCGATGAGCTCAGCTCACGCAGAGCGGGCGGCAGCAGTTCCCACACCATTGGGTTGCGCACCAGCGCGCCGGGGGCCAATACGGACTTGGCGGAAGGTCCCCAGCAGCTCCGACCTGCTGTCGGCGGAGGGACGCGCTGGAGATGACGGACGAGTGTGCCAGGACGGGCGAGGCGTCTGCGTGTGCCGCCCACGCAGGCCACGCGTGCCCAGCACGGCGCCCCGGTTCCCCTCATTCCCCTGCGGCTGCTCCCGCGTGGCCTCGCCTCGCCTCGGCGATAAACCCGCACCCGGTCTGTCGCCCACACCTCCCCCTGGAACTCCGGGCTGGCGCCCTGGAGCCAAGGAGCACCGAGGGGTGAGCGCGCGGGGAGAGTGCGTGAGGCCTTGGCGCACGAGTCGAGGCTGGCGCGTCAGGACCTGCAGCTGAGTCAGGCGCCGGCGAAGGCAGGGAACGGAGGGGCCCTGGAGTCCCTGCGGACTGGGGGCGGGCGCCGGGGCTCTTGGGACCTTCATCTTGGGACCCACAGGGAGGGGCGTCTGCTCTCTCCCTCCGTGTGAATGTTCGTCTCCTTCACAGATACACCCCGAGTGGTGTTGAACCGAATGTGGGGCCCCTGCGGCCCGGTGAAGTTGACACTAAGGTTAACCATGACGCCCCTGCACGGGGCGCAGCATCTAGCCTGCCAGTAGGCCGACGGTGAGAGCCAGCCTCTGCGTCTCCAGAGCTGGGGTGGTCCTCAGCGGGGTTCCCGCAGTGGGCGGGGCTTGCGCCCCACTGCCGGTCCACTCTGCACCGCCCTCCCCTCCCGGGCGCGGGGGAGGCCAGGGGCCGCAGGTGAGCAGAGCCTCCCAGGGGCGCCAGCGTCCTCGGGTTCCAGGGCAGGAACGGGCGGCACGAAAAGGGTCATTGCCAGGGCGGCTGACGACTGAGGACGCGAACAGCAGTGCGCGAGCGGAGGCCACGCCCCTTCTCATCCACAGCGCTCCACTGCATCGAGGTGAGGGCACAATGCCCAGGTAGTGCCAGGAGCCCACCTGGCCCTCAGGTCTCACAGAAAAGTGCACCTGTCAGGACTTCCCCAGAGTGTCCTCAACAACACGGGTGTCCCAGCTCCTGGGAGACGCGGGGAAGGCTCGGCGCACGGGCCTCTGGAGAGGACTCTGCTGCCGGGCTGGGACCCTCGGAGGAGACTCGGGGAGCAGAGGGCAGGGCAGGGGTTCCGACTTCCGGCTGCGAGGACAGGAGCAGCCCTGCCTCGCTGCGTGGGCATGTCCGGCGTCCTGGGCTGCGGCCCAGCAGCCACCAGGCCCGCGGCAAGGTCGGTGCCCGCCCTTCCTTACCCAGATGCCGTCAACCCAGGGGCGGCGCTGGTCTCACTGAACGAGAGCCACCGCGATGGGGAGGGTATTTTTAGACTTTTCTGCCGAGTGGCTTGAGCAGGACTAGCAGAGCCAGGCGTGAAAAGCCCCCGCTGCACACAGCGACACGGGGCGCCCGTGCTCCCACACGCAGAGAAACACCTCTCCAGCCGGGACTGCAGTCGTCCGCCGCCGTCTCTTAAATAACCAGGCTCTCAAATTATCCCCGAGGAAAAAAAAGCAAAACAAAACAAAGAGCCAGTCCTTTGTTGAGAAGAGGAAGAGAAGGCCCAGAAGCCGGCCCCTGGGGCAGAGGCCGCTCCCCGTCGCGGACGTTTATCTCTCTTCCTGCACCTTCGATTTCCGCTATTCGTGGAAGGACAGAATTGAGCGGCAGAAGAATAAAAGGAAACGCAGGACCAGCGGCGGTCTTGGCAGAGGGGGGCCGTCAGCTGCCCCGAAATCCTGAAATAAAAATGGTTTTCCCATAAAACATTCGCTTGTCAGAGATGCAAATTAGAGATATTTTTAGGCAATATTAATGCTCCCATTCGCAGACTGCCACTTATGTCTGCCCCTCCCCCCGCCAAGGCCATCTGAGTGCCCGGCTCCTTTTTAAAATCCTATTTTAGAATGAGGAACCGGCTGTTCTCTATAGGAGGGATGCATGCCCATTGTAAGGGGTCAAACAGTTGCAAAAGTTACAACAAAGCAATAAAGGAGCCAAAAAATTCTGGAAGGGTGTAGGGTGGGGCCCCCACTGCCCTGAGGGTCTATATTTACCCTGCGAGTATTCCATGCCCCAGGGAGCATGACATTAAACAGCAAACAAATAGACACCACCGTGACCAGGAGAGGAGAACCGGGGAGAGCGCAGCACGGACGTGGACTTTGCCAGACAGGACAGGGCTTTCGGTCCCGCCGCCTGGACAAGACGCCCACGTTTTAATTTTTCACGAGGCCTGCGTGTGACGTAGCCAACCTGCCTCTCCTGCATTACACTGGTATGCGATACCCTTCCAGGTCTGCTCTTTAATGAAAATCGAGAAAGCAGTTGGGCCCCAAAAGGAAAATCCCGAGTTGTCCTTCCTTTTATGGTTTCCTGGGACTTCGGCACCATCTGCTCCACCGTCTGATTAGCTCAGTCATATGGGCACAGGGAGTGCTCTTCGCAACACTGTATCCCAGCCCCGGCCAGTGCAATAAGGCAAGAAAAAAAAAATAGAAGGCACACAGATGGAAGGGGTGGAAGGAAATCTGTCTTTTCACAAACAACATGGTTGTGGATGTAGAAAATCCTAAAGAACCTACAAAAAGTACTGCAGTTAGTAAGTGAGTGTAGCCAGGCCAGACACAAAGTCAGCATGCAAAGTCAATTGCATCTCTATATGAGAGCAGGAAACAACGGGAAATGTAAATCTAAACACACCTTTCACAGTAGCAGCAAAAAACATCAAATGAGTGGGAATGAATTGAACAAAAGGATATGCAAGACCTGTATGCTGAAAACGCTAAAAAAATCGCTGCAGAGAGAAACGAAAGCCACTACCTCAGCGGAGGGCCGGGCCACGGCCGCGGGCAGAGCACCCCTTCGCCCCAAAGCGACCTCCTGATCCACACAGTCCTCACCGAGATCCCAGCTGGCGTTTGCGTAGACATCGCGGCGCTGATTCTAAAAGCGTAATGGAGACGCAAGGCGCGCCCCGGAGCCTGGCGGCCCCAACAGGTCCTGGGCACTGGCGGCGAGGCAGAGCAGCGAGGCGGAGTGACAGCAGATGGACGGGACAGAATGGGGTCCCGAAGCAGTCCCGCTGCGGGTCAGAAATCCCGACCGCGGCTTCCTGTCGGTTTGTTTGAAAGGGACTTTCTGGAGGCGGGGTGGTTGCTCTGGCGGGAAGGGGGCTCTGGCTGCAGAGGGCGTGCGTCTGTCACAAGCCACCCCGTGTCTTTGCATTTCCCGCGTGTACCGCCAGTCAGGGCAACGGGTTAGGACTTGACAGGGGAGGGTCTGGGGCCGCGCCGGGCGGGTTGCGGGCGCTAGCGTTTCTGGCGAACTTGCTGCAGGCTCCTTTGGGAGGGGGACGTAGAGTAACTGCTGTTTTACCGAGTGTGTTAACAAGTTTGTTACTTTCCAGAAACGTTTTTAATAATTAAGCTGAAATCCTCCTGTCAATCACCTGGTTGCCATGGAGGCTGACACGCTGTTGGGAGTGAGCCCAGCCGGGCACGTTGGCTCACACTTAGGGGCATGACGAGGACTGAGAGTTTCCAGAAACAGCCAGTTACCCCCGCCCTTCCCCCAGCCCCCCATCTCCTTTCATAGCCCGAGCGCGTGCCCAGCACACTGGCCGCTGCGCGCAGTGCGAGGAGCCGGGGGAGGGGGGGGGTGCCGCTGGACCCGAGGCCTGGACACACCTGCTGCCCCCTGCACACCCCCCTTGGGTGTGTGTGTGAAACACAGAGCGTGAAAAACCGAAATGAAGCCCGGGAAGCGCCTGTGCGCGTGCGCGCCACAGCCCTGCTCGGGGACGCGGAGGGGGCGCGCCCGGAACCGGAACGGGGCTCGCCGGCGCCCGCAGACCCCGCGGGCGCGCTCAGTGGGCAACCAGATATGATAAGACCGGCAGGAAAAACATGTGCTTTTCCATTTTGGGAAATAGTCAAAGCTTTTATATTCTACCAAAAATAGAAGTGGCGTTCTGGAAAGCCAAACTAGCTGGGCTTGTGGACCTCGGCCATTCAAACGGACCCACGTAGGCCACGGTGCTGTCATCTTTCTGGAATGTGTGCCTGCATTTCCCTGAGGTCCTGGACCCGAGGCAGCACGGAGTCTGGGACCTGCTCAGGCCTGCAGAAGCTCGGCCACCCCACCCACCCCTCCCCAGGCCCTGGGCCCCTCCACCGCAGCGGCTCTGACGCGCCTGGCGTGGGTCCCGCCCTGACACGCCCTGGTGTGGGTCCATGCAGGGTGTGGTGACCCTGCGCCCTCACGGACGTGCTCTCCCCAGCCCCCCCCAGGACAATGACAAACACGACATCCTTTTTTGTCACTTGAATGTTCCCTCAGAAAGAGATGTGCTGAATTACCGAGTAGCGCCTCTGCCACACGCCCCCGCAGTGGCTGGCCTTGGACAGGAGGACTCAGGTTTGCCGTTAGGTCCCTAAGTTGTCCTAGAATCCTGGCCCCCACATCCTGCGTGGGGACGGGTCTCTCTCTGGCTGGATAGCACGGCAGACGGAGACCAGGCCTTGTGCCCGACTGCTGTTACACTGCACATGTCGAGCTGACACTTTGTTTCACATGTTGGTTATGTCACAGGATGGCCTGCACTTTGCTGACATGCGATTTACAGGCGACCTCTCTGACGGGGGCGCGGAGGCCCAGAGCGGCTCACCTGAGGAGGGGCCTGTCCTCTATCTGGCCATGCTGCCTCCACACTTGGGGCAGAAAGTGTGGCCGTGAACTCCCCACCCCCGCAGGCCTCGTCCAGCTGTGAGGACACAGCGACGGGCGGCAGAGGGCCAGCTGGAGGCCACAGGCCGGGGCTTCTCCCACACTCTCCCGAGTCTCCCACGGCTTGTCCCTGGGCACGGCGCCTGCAGTGACCCTGTGGGGAAGGGACAGAGCAGAGAGGGGTTCCGGGAAGAGTGCTGGGAGGATCACGGGACACCTAGGAAGCACTGGGCACACATGCCTCAGAGGCACAGGGCACCGAGGGGCGCCATCGCTCCAGGGAGTGCTGCCACCAGAGGAGACAGAGTCCCAGAGCTCTGCAGTCTGTCTGGGTCTTTGAGGAAGGGGGCGTGGCACAGAGCTTTGGGCATCAGCTCCAGAAGCAAACAACACATCTGCTCAGTGACGCTCAAACCCCCCGGGGTCCTGCTGGAAACGGGCTCCCGGGGTCCCTCTGCAGAGCCTGACACGGTCGGCCTGGGGGCCCAGGGCTGCCTCTGTGAGGAGCAGCCCAGGTGACTGTCCCATAGCTAGTCTGGAGGCCACACTTGGAGGAAAACTCGCCTCAATCATCGAATGGTGGAAGGCCAAAGACTCTTCCTGGGGCACCCCTCTTCCTGCTGGCCGACTCCCATTGAGTCACGGGGACAAAGGGACACGGCTTAATTAAGTCCCGACAGAAAGGGTGAACGGCAGACCCAGGGTCTGGACGGCGCGAGGTCCCGGGGTCGAGGAGCGGGGCAGCCGCAGGCCGTGACGCTGGCTTTCTCTGGCCCCGGGGTAAAGCTTCGGGTTGCTTTTCAGTTCTTCCCGTGGCTCGCGGAGCCCAGCCCGCCGGTGGCGGCTTCGACCGTGTCCTCGTGGTCCAGGACGCTCAGCTGGCCCGTCAGAGGGGACGCGGCATGGAAGGGAGGGAAGGTCTTGGATGGGGCTGGTCCGGGCTTTGCTCTGCACGTTACCAGGAGCTGTTCTGCTTTGCGTCTGATTTCTAAAAAAAAATCTACTGTTCAAGCGAAGTTGGCGAAGCTGCTAATTTGTTTAGTGTGTGTATTGATTTACACCCGTCTTTCCTCACAAAGCCCTTGGGGTGTTTGGCAATGCTAATCCCTCACGCTGATCCCATTTAATCTTCACAAGCACATGTGGCCTTATTGCCCCGGTGTCCCCGCCGAGAACCCGTTTCCTTGCTGACTGCCCCCCGCGCGCCGCCCCAGGAGACCCCCACGCACGCCCACGTCTGTGCACAGCACACCATGAGTGCCAGGGCTGTGATCCTACAAACACACAGCCACGCGCCTCCCGGCACCGTGGGCGAGCTGCTCCGGGGCGGCGGGTTCTTAGGGACGTGCATGTGTCTGCGTCAGATTCCAAATCGTTTCCCAAAGTGGCCTATCGTTCTCCCCAGGCACACCGGCCAGGAGTCCCTGTGCCAAGCTCGCCCCGCCCCCCGCCCCGCCCGAGTCCCGTCTCGCCTGTCCTCTGCTTTCAAAATTTTCCCTTTAAAATATACTTAATATGCTATTTGACTTACCAAGAGGTTGCATGCACACGGACGTAACTTACAAAGCACCCCGCATGCCCTCTCCATCCTCGCCACAGCCCAGGGCTGGGGCCGTTCCCGGGACCTCCGGCTGCGGGCGCTCCCCCCGCCCGCTCATGCCGCAGGCAAGCGCCGCCGGAAACTGTGCCCGCCACTGCCTGGCTGTGTGCAGGTGCGTGTGTACGTGTGCGTGCACAGCTACGCGTGGGCGCGCGATAAATTACACATGCAGACATGACAACACGTATGTGTGCTGCATCCGTGCCTAAGCCCTCTCATGTTCCGTTTGCCTTGTTTTCAGGCTTTGCAAAGGGGCACGTTTTTCAGTCAACATTTTATTTCCAAGATCCCCCTGTCAGGTGTCACTGTAGCTGAGCTGCTGAACATCCCCGCCTCACAACGTGTACGGGTGGACGGGGCAGGGTGAATCCGCCCCGAGGCATTTTGTCTTGTGCGGGGTAGGTGGACAGCGTGAACACGGCCGTTCCGCGCGCCCTCCCGAGCACACGTGCACGGGTTCCTGCGAGGGAGACCAGTGGCAGTGGGCTGAGAATACGCAGTTTTATGAGACACCTGTTTCCCAAAGCGGGAGCAAATTCCGCTCCCACTAGCGATGTTTAAGAATTCGGCGACCCGCATCCTCTCCAACCCTTGATACCGTCAGTCTTTGAAATGTTTGCCGGTTCGGGGGTGTACGAGAGTATCGCTGTGACCCGAGCCCGCACGTCCCTGTGAATGAGGCTGAATGTCCTGTCATGTGCTTCTGGGCCACGTGTGGGCCTCCGCTGATCCTGTCTTTTGTCCATTTTTTTTTTTAAGTCATTTGCTTTTCTCATTTGCATACGGATCCTCCGACAGGTGCACATGTCGCAAACATCCTCCTCTCTGTGACGTGTCTCTTCACATCCAGACATCTCTCAGTCTTACCTCTCCTGGTTAGCACGTGCACCCTAAGAAATCCTCCTTCCCCAAGGTCATGGAGGTATTTGCCTGTATTTTAAAAGTTTAAAAGTTTTGTTTTTCTTAATTCATCTGGACTGAGCCTTGTGCGGGGTGTAAGGTATGTGCCAAATTCCGTTCCCCCCGCAGGGACGAACGAGTGTCCGGCATCACTTACCGAAGCCTTTGGTTTCCCGCCGACCTGCGGCGCCTCAGCTGTCATGTGGAAAAACACATGTGGGCCCGCTCCTCCTCCTGTGTGTCTCACGGGTCAATCTGTCCCTCCTCGGCTGGTAAGTTCCTGCGCTTTAAAGTAGGTTTCGACACCTGCTGGTGCAAGTCCCCACTTCCTTCTCTCTCTTTAGGGATGTCTCGGCCCCTCTCGGTCCTCTGCCTTCCCGTCACAAGTTAGTCAGCCAAGTTGCATAAATATGTTGGAATAGTTACCGGAATCCCACTGACTTTGTAGGTAATTTGGGGAAGAAGTAACATCTTTATGATGCTGACATTGTCTTACTTATTAAATTGGTGTCTCTACATCCACTTGCTCTATCAAGAATTCTTAAAAATATTTTTCTTCTTAAAGATCATAACACTTGTTAGATTTATTTTTAACTCATAATTTTGTTGCCATTGTAAATGGGATCATTTTTTCTAAATTACATGTTGTTTCTTGATGTTTAAAAATCGGTTTGTGTGTGTGTGCTGATTTTAGACTCAGTAACCTTGCTAGAGTTTATTAAATCTAAGAATTTAGCCGTAGATTATTTTCAATTTTCTGCATGTGCGATCACATCGCCCGTGAATTTTTCTTTTTTCCTTTCCAACCTTTACACAGTTTATTCCGTGGTTGTGTCGTGTTGTTGTTTGGGCTCTAATGGGAGCCCAAAGAGCGAGGTCCTCGTTTCGTTTCTGATTTAAATGCTCCTGCGTTCGTTTCCCCATGGGTCTGACGTCTGCTTTAGGCAGCTTGGACCAGGTCAAGGAAGTTCCCTCGGTTCCATGTCCCGAGAGCTTGCCCTTCTCGGCGTGAGCAGAGCTGGGTTTCGTGAAAAGCCTCTCCCGCGTCTGTCGGGATGATCGCATGGGGGCTGCTGCGCGATCTCCTGATGCAGTGATTCGCACTTGTGGATTTTAAGCGTCGAGCCAGGGCTAGATCCTCGGGCAAACCAGCTTGGCCATACGTTCCGGTGGTCACTTTCTGTATTACTGGAGTTCGGTTTGCTGCGTGTTGGGGTTTTACGGTCGTTTATTTGGGTCGTTTGTTCGTCTGTGAAATGGGTCCACGCCTTCTCTCTCCCAGTCTTTTCAGGTCTGGAAGTCGCGGTTATAACAGCTTCACTGTATGAGAGGCAACTGTCCCCTTTCCGTGAACACCAACACACCACTGTATTCTTCAGGCGCCGCGACCTCTGTGTCGCCACACACAGTGGATGGATGTCGTCCTCCCGTTTCTCGGACTCCTGTTTTTCTTACCTGTCTCCCCGTCTCCTCCGCTCCTGCACCGCGCACCCCACTTTAATGGTTGAAGTTCTCCTCTCTCCTCTCTCCCCAGGCGACCACTTCCATCCTCACGGCTCCCCGACATGAGTCCCCACCATTGTTCCCTTCCCAGGACGCCAGTCCCGCACACCCCGCTGTCCTCCCGACACAGCCACCTGACTTCCGACGGGTCTCGCGAACCCAGCGCTGGCGGGAGCATCTCCGGGCTTCTCCCCAGCCGGCTGTCACTCTCCTCCCACCTCGGCACGTAGCACAGTCCCCTCCAGCATGCGCAGCCGGGACCGCGCAGGTGGTCGCTGACCCTCCCTCGCCACAGCCCTGCCCAGCCCGTCACCAAGTCTGATCAAGTCTACTTCCCAAAGCCCCGTAGCTCTCCCCTCTTCCGTGCCGCCACCTGAGCTCCTCACCTGGCCACGTGCGTCTGCTCAGAGCAGACACCGGGGAGGCGGAATGAGCCCCGACCCCTCGCCCTGTCCCGATGGCCCGGTTGGGGTTGCGTTTCTTCCCCGCCCCCGGACATCCGGGTACTGCCGTGAAGGCGGGTCCCACCGGGCTTACAGCGGCGGCGTGCGCACCTCCTCTGTAAACGGCCAGGCGGTCAGTACTGGGCTTCATGGCCACCTACGTCGCTTGCATGTTCTTCCTGTTACGCAGTGTGACGCTCGTCCTGGCCTTGCGGACCGCACAGAAACCGGCCACGGGCCTCGGTGTGCCCACCTCTGGCCTCGCGCTCCACTCTGGCCCCGCAGCCCGCCCCATTCTGCGGTGGCTCCGGGGGGCGGGGTAGGAGCTCCAGAGGCCCCGTCAGTGAGCTGCGGCACCCCGTTCTCTGCCACCTGGCGCGGGCGGCTGGCGAGGTGCTACGTTATCCTCGCGGGGGCCGAGGACAAGCGCCCGGGCCAGACGGCTCGTGGCCACATGACCACGGCGCGGGTCCGAACCGGTCCGACCCTAACGCCTGCCCCCTGCCCATGTCACCGGTAGACTGTGGACACCTCGGCAGCCATGGGTCACCTTCTTCATCTGCGTCCACCGAGCGCAGGACACGTGGCCCGCCGCCGGGCGGCCAGAGCGCTGTCTCAGATCCTGGTCTCTGCCTGTCCCCCGTGACGCTCGCTTCGGGCTGGCTTCCCCGGGGAGGGCCACGTGGCACGTGGAGAGGGCCATACGAACCGCTGGGTCTCAACAGCTCAGGTCTAGGCACGCGGGGACTCAGGAGCGGCTCAGCGCCAGCTCCACGTTCCTGGGGAGGTCACACCCGGTCAGACGCTCCCGGGGCCTGGCAGTGTGTGCGTATCCCAGAGCACAAAGAAGGTTCCTCCTGGGCCATCCTGTGCCCAGGGGTTCACTGTGGGCCAGGGGGTGCCCAGGGGGCGGTCCGTGGTGAGCCGGGCAGACTCCCCGCGAGCCGTCCCCAGGAAGAGCTGACCGAGGGGCCTGGTGCGACCTTGTTTTCGTCACTCCAGTCTCACGTTTGTTTTGTTTTGTTTTTTAAAATAGGACGGAATATATTACATCTCAAATAAATGCATCTCAGTGTATTGGTTACTTCTCATTAGCAGTTTTATCTTCCCAAGTCTTTTAAAAACCAAGAAATCAATGACCTACTTTTAGCCTGCAATCGAAAAGTACCCATGTCTTTTTCCAAACGGATGGGACAGAATTAAATAAAATAAGGCAATGCACGTTTTTCCAGGCACATTTTTTGGTTGTACGCAGGGTCTGCAGTGAAACGGGTGACCAAAGAACAAGGTTGTCCTTGTGACTAAATGGTTGGAACCCACACTCGGCCCGAACGACGGTTCCTGGGACCTGCGTGGTCTCAGCAGCGCAGGGCAGGGACGTGCTTGCCCCTTGGAGGCGGTAACGGAATCACACCCGCCGCCCTGTGGCAGCAGAGGGGTGGTCGCCTGAGAGCCCAGACTGAAGGGCCAGAGAGCCAGGCTGTGACAGGGGCCCTCTGTGCTGCAGCCCCGTGGCTCAGCCCGTGCCCACTCGCTCTGCCAGGGAGCTGGACAGAAGAGTGGATCTTATAGCTGTGAACCCTGAACGCGTCCTGTGGCCCCGAGGCTGCCCGGAAGCCCGGGTGGTAAAGGCAGAGAGAGCCCTCCCCTCCTGGTGGTTCTGATCCGATCTGCTCCGCTCCGCTCCGGGCCGCAGCCTGGGGCCCCATTTACCTCTGTCTCCTGTGTCTGTGGCAGGCGATGACAAGCCCGGTCGTACCACCGTGTCCCACAGGCGTTTGTAGTGCCCAGAGCAACTTTTGATCCTGCCAGTGGCCGGCAGCTACGTGGCCATGTACAAGCAGCCGAGGCACCTTCTGCGCTGTGTAGACAGGGTTCCCGCACCGAGGCTTCGCGCGCCTTTGTAAAACCTCATAGCACGTCATGGGCAGGCAGAAGGCCAGCTGGGGTCCTGCAGGTGAGCAGTGGGGCATCACGCTTGTTTTCCTGGACACAAGATGGTATTTTATTTTGGGGGCCCGTGTGAGTGGGGTACACAGAAGGGGTGCCCGGGGGCAGGGCGGCGGTTCAGGCCTGGGTGCTGCTCTGGGTGCAGAAGGCCCAATAACAGCCTGTATGTGGTTACAGCTGCCAGCGCCTCCGTGGGGACGCCCAGCCCGGGCACCCGGGTAGCAACACTGATGGTGGACAAGGGGCAGATGGGCTTTCCTCGGGAGGTGGTGGGATCCCTCCCCGAAGCACCTGACCTCTTGGGTCCCCAAGTGGGTGTGCTGCTCACGCCCCCGGGAACGCCCCACCATCAGCATAACGAGGCGTGTTCCGTGTGCCCTTCTGCCAAGCTGGAGGGAAGGCCACGACACGTCTGTATCTGGAGGCAACGGTGTCTGAGGTGGCGTAACTGCAAGGGGCCACCCCAGCTCCTCGCCTGTCCCCAGAGCAGCCTGAGGGTCTCGGACACAGGCACCTGCTCTCACCACTGCTGCTGAGGGAGGGGACGAGAGTCACGGCTCCAGCTACAACTGAAGGGCAGTCACCAGGGTTGACATTAAATGACGGCCTGAGGAAGGTGGCCACAGCGATGGCCTCCTGTGAGCCGCACATCCCTCTGCCAAGTCCCTGAGTGGGCCCCTCTCACACACCCGGGGCTTAGCCCTCGCCTTCCTTTGGCCAATGGGACCTTCGTGAACATGGTGCCAAGGCTGGAGCTCTGTCACCATGAGCAGTGGTCCTGCCGGCCTGCTGACGGCGGGTGACACACGGCCCACGTGCAGGGTCCCAGTCCACACCCCACGAGGCAGAGCTGAGCCACCCCAGCTGTGGGCCCACAGGATCCGAGCAGATGACTGCTTTAAGACACTTAGTTTTGGGGTGTGTGTTACACAGGAATAGATAAAGGTCCTCCCACTCCCCTCATTCCGGATGAGTCCCCAGAGGGTGTCCCAGGAAGCCTGATTTTTGCTTAGTTGTCAATCAGTGGCCCTCGGTCCCTGTACCTGGCACTGGGCCCTCAGGCAGGGCGCTGGGCCTGCTTGTGCGCTGGCTGGCCCCGAAGGCAGTGTTTCCTTTCGTCAGACAGCAACCTGACGCATGTGACTGGCCCTGCGGCACTTTCCCCTGTGGTTAATTTATGCTGATCACTGAGCTCTCGTCATGTGCATTGCTGTCACGTGACTCCGAGCAGGTGACGTGTACCAGGCATGCACTCGGCTCGCCATCCGTGTGCCTTTCCTTTCCTGTCTTACACACGAGGAACCACGCGGAGGCCCGGAGTGACCCCTCTGGCCCCACAGCCAGAAGTGGGAGCAGCTGGACTTGACCTTGGAGTCTAACCTCTACGCCCACGGGCCCTGCCCTGGCCCTGCCCTGCCCTAGGCTCGCCAGGCCCTGACCACTCTCTCTGCCTGCTGTGAAAATGAATTTAAAAACCTCTTTCAAATCTAGAGGTGAAGCCCTGAAGGAGAACCCCCCCACTCAGAACACCCACGCAGGAAGAAGCTACCTGGCACTCCCCAACGGGAAGCCTACCTCGCTCCTCAGGCGGGAGGAAGGAAGGTTTTCTCCTGGCCCAGCAGCAGCCCAGCGAGCCGCCGCCACCCCAAACTCTCGCTCCCCTCCAAAGGACTCTGCCCCCAACTCGGCCCATTTTTCTTCATGGAACTTCGCCCCCTTCTCTCTCTCTCCGCCTATGGTTCAGAGTTTGTGTGTCTCCAGTTGCAAGTCCCTTGCTATTCTCCAATAAACCCGTCTTTGCTGGTGAAATAACTGTTCTTAGGGTTAACACTATTGAGTTCTAGTAAAGCACCCAACAGCCAAAGGCATTGCGCGGCTATTCCCCGCTCCTCTGCTCTCGGCGCCTGTGTTCGGGAACTGTATTTTTCCTTATTAAACTCTTTCTGTTCTGAATAGAATCACGACCTTGAGCTGGGAATTCTGGTCTTCGAAATTGCTGCATTTCCACACATGCTTATCATTGCGTGTAAACACTTCTCAGTGTAGCTATACAATGGAAGGAGTTCACTGCATACGCCGTAAAAAGGCTTTAAAACTGCTTTTCCTGCAAAACCGGCCGACCCACGACCACCTTAACTTTGGGAATTTGGACGGGCTTCAGAACTCACTGCGAGTGCCACACGGAAACGCGGGAACCCCTCTGGAGTTTGGGGACCCCGATTTCGCACTGCACATGGCTCTTTGGGAGGACGACCGGCCAGAATGCGTTTGAACGTCCGGTTCTCGGCGGGTCCTCCCAGGGGTCGCCGGTGCCCCAGGTCCCACGCCAGGCCACCCTCCTCCTCCCCGCACGGGCCCGGCTCCGCGCCCCCGCCCGCGTCCCGGGACCCGCGGACCCCGGGCGCGGCGTGCGTGCGTGCACGCACGTCCTGCGTCACGGCGTCGCCCACCCCGGCGTGCGCGCGGCCTGCGGCGGGGGCGGGCGCGGAGGCTGAGGCGGCGGCCGGCCCGGGCCGCGCTCGGGAGCGCGCTCGGGGGCGCGCTCGGGGGCGCGCCAGGCCACGGCTCGCGCGCCGCAGCGCCCGGCGGCCGAGCGGAGCGAGCGTCTGCACGGCGCGGAGCCCGGCGGCGGAGGTGAGGCGGGGGCGGGCGGGGGAGGGCGCCGGCGCGGACACCGCCGGGGGACGCCGCGGGCGGACGCTCGTCGCTGGGCGCCGCCGGAGCCGCGTTTATGTAAGCGCTGCCGGGCAGGTGGGGAGGCCGGGCCGGGCGTGCGGCTCCCGCAGGACCCCGAACCGCCGGCGGGGTGCCCGGAGGGGCTGCGGGCCGGGCCGCCGGGGAGGGAGCCTGCGCCCCCAGGACAAGGCTGCGTCCCGGACGGCCCCGGGTCTCCTCCGCGCGGCGCCGCGTCTGCGCCGGATGCCCTGAGCCGCGGGAGAGCAGGCTGCGCCCGGGGATGGACGGGGACTGCGCCCGGGGTGATGCTGCGCCCCGGAATGCAGGGGCGACTGCGCCCTGGGGTGAGGCTGCGCCCCGGGATGGAGGGGGACTGCGCTCTGGGGTGAGGCTGCGCCCCGGGGTGAGGCTGCGCCTCGCGATGGAGGGGGCACTGCGCCCTGGGGTGAGGCTGCGCTTTGGGGTGAGGCTGCGCCCCGGAATGAGGCTGCGCCTCGCGACGGAGGGGGCACTGCACTCTGGGATGAGCTGCGCCCCGGGATGAGGCTGCGCCCCACGATCGAGTGGGGACTGCGCCCTGGGGTGAGCCTGCGCCCCGCGATCGATCGGGGACTGTGCCGCGGGATAAGGCTGCGCCCCACGAGTGGCAACTGCGTCCTGGGGTGAGGCCGCGTCCGGGGAAGCGGAGGTTGCGCCCCCGGAATAAAGGGGGGGGACGCTGTGCCCTGGGATGAGGCTGTGCCCCCGGGGAGGGGAGACCGTGTGGGGACAGCCCCGTTCCCACCCGGGGCGTGCCTCGTGTGCCCCGGATTCTCTCGGCCCCGGGGAGGGAAGGCTGCGACCCGCGGTGAGACTTCGCCGGGGTCGACACGGCGTCCTCCCCCTCTCCCGAGGGCCCCCGAGTCCGCGCGCAGTGCACCGGGACGCGGGGAGGAGAGCGGGGGTCCCCGGGGAGGGCACGCCGCGTCCGGAGTTCAGCCGTGCGCTCCGGGGGTCCCGTGTCCGCGCGGATGCTCTGCGCGGCGGGCGGCCCGGGGCGCGGAAGTTCTCGCCAGTGCTGGGCGTCCGGAGCGACCCGGAGCAAACTGGGGCGGTTGGGGGCCCGAGGTGACTTCTGACGTGTCCACATCTGCAGTAGGAAAATTACCGGGTTGTGAACCTTCCGAGGGAAGGTGTCACATTGGGCTGCGGATGCTAAGTGTTGGAGTCCCTGTTTACGTTCCAGAGAATATAAAACGTTTCGGGCCCCCAATTTATCCATCCGCGACCCGCACCGTTGTTTGATTGGCAGCTACTGTTTTTATTAGCCGGTTTGGGTTTTACTCAGGATACAGGCATTTCGTTTCCTTCTTACACAAACCATAATGGTTAGCGTTCCATTCCCCAAGGTCGGAAAAGTGGCCT
Source organism: Rousettus aegyptiacus (assembly GCF_014176215.1). NCBI lineage: Eukaryota > Metazoa > Chordata > Mammalia > Chiroptera > Pteropodidae > Rousettus > Rousettus aegyptiacus. Next base: position 838,068 of record NW_023416296.1, on the reverse strand, counting down.
GAGATCAGACCTGCGTCCTTGTGCTCAGGGTTCTTAGGATGACTGATCAGTAAGTTTTGGAAATAGAAACGTGTGTTTGCTCCTTTTTGTTGCCCCTGACAGTTACCCGCATAGGTTTACACCTTTGAAAGGTGTCACCCAGAGTTGCATTTTCCGAAACACTGGGCTGTCTCAAGGACAGTGCCCGGCCAGTGTCTTTGATTACCTTATTTTCTTGGGGCTGAGGCTACTCTCCCCTCTCCTTGCTGGGGCGTTCCGGGGGACGGGGAGAAGGAACAAAAGGGGAGAGGCTGGTGGTACTGCTCTGCCTTGGACGAGCGTGAGCTGCGCCCGGGTACGGCGTTTTTCCAGAGGGCCGGGGCCTCTCCCGTGGGCACCCGCAGCAGGGGCCTGTCCCGTGGTTGATGAGACATGCCGAGCTGGGTGCCCCGTCCTGCCCGGGTGGAGGCGAGGGCCTGGCCGGGCTTTGGAAGGAATGCGCTGCCTGTGAGTAATGCCTGTTACGTGGCCGGGGGCGCCTCAAGCTCAGGATGCTCGGCCACATCTCCACGGGAAGCTGCATCCGGAAGGGAGGAAGGCCTTTCTGCATGGGGTGGTCCCGCTCTGAGAGGGCGACGGCTCGGAGCTTGAGGTGCTTCTGCTTGTGAAGTCAGAGCTGGGGGGTGAAGGGGCGCTTGGCAAATAACTGCGTCGGCTGAACACCCTGGCTCCTTGGCGAGTTCGCCTGGTGTAACAGCATTTCCGCTGCTTTTCGATTTGGGGAAAAAGAAAATTCTTTAAACCTGGATTTGTCTGGTGAGTGAGTAGAGCAAACTGGATTTATTTGGTAAACACTTATTCATGGCCTGCTTCGGGCTAGGCCCGCCCTGTATTAGACCCCAGGGAACACTGTGCTGAACAGATTGTTTTATTAATTACTTTAGTGGTATTCTATTTTTTTTTAAATAAAGTTTATAGTTTTAGTTAAAAATTTATAAAAATTAAAGTGCATAGCATTAACATTTTTATTTATGGACAGACATATAAGCATGCACACAGTACTTGCAAAAGGCACAAGAAAGACGAGGAAAGCTGCTCCGTCTCCATCCCAGCGCCCCAGGCGCCTTCGGCTGCGGTGAGCGGCCGGTGCGGACTCTGCAGCAGGGGCCACGCACAGTCGTGCACGGGTTTCGATGTTCTTTTTAGTATTTGCCAGGAGAAGCAGGCGGCAGGGAACACTGTCACACGGGGGTGCAAGCGAACCCCGCTCATCGCCTTTTACTGAGCCTCAAAATTCCTCAGCTGTAGGGCTCATTGAGAGCAGGCTTTAGTTCCCCCAAACTTGGTGATGAGCTGGGTCAGCCCGTGGGACGGGGGCATGTGGCTTAGGTAGGAGATTACTGGGGGAAGCTGTACACTTATCGGCCTATTAAAAACTTGTTTAAGAAAAATTATTGGTCTCAGTACAAAACTGAAAAGCTTACAGAGGTCCAATTTGATTGGGAAAGTTGGGATTTTTAGTGTCAGCTTTCTAAAGTGTGAATTTCCAAATCTATAATTTGGTGATAGAATTGGCAGTGTTAAAAAAACAACAACAAAAATGAACTTTAAAAACATGCTCCTAACATGCGAGGTAGGAAAGGCCAGAGGTGAGGATCACAAAGTGTGCGTCGGAGCCATTAAGATTCCCTTGTTCCTTGAGGGACTTTCTTTGCAACGTGCATGTCGTTTGGGAGCTTGGAGAAGGCACAGGGAACCAGCCAGGGCCCCTGGCATCCTGCAGAGCTTAGTGGCTGGGCCCAGATTAGCATCAAACTGTCCCCTTTGCCGCAAGGTTGTCCTGCCGGCTGCTGCCCACTTGTGCGTGTGCGAGGTGTTCCAGGAGCCTGCAGGGAACCCCAGCTGGCTCGTGAAGGGGCTCCCAGTGCCTGGATTTGTCTTGGGGTCCCTCTCTGCCTCTCTGTTACTGTCTCACTCACAGGGCTGCCCAGGTCGTTACTGGCGGGAGCTGGCCTGCCCTCCTGCGGTTCCCTTTCTGGGAGGAAGGGACATTAAGCCCCACTTGAAGTCCCAGGTGCCCAGGCAGTGGGGAGCTCAATGGCGGGAGGGAGCTGGGTGCCGCTCGGCAGCCAGGTGCAGGCTGCGGTGGGGGAATCTGGGCCCTGAGCTCTTGTCGGTGCTGGTGACAGTAAGGAGACCGGGACAGACAGCTGAGGAGGGGAGGCACCGACCTCCGACCTCCACCTCCGACCTCCGTGTGTTGGGGAGCCTGCGCCTCGCTGCTCACTGCTGGCCTTCCCGCGAAGCTCCCTGCGGACAGAGACTCCCTCGGGCTATTCCGCAGCTCAGGTCCTTTGGAGCTGGTGACATGCGGGGCTGGTGACATGCCGGGGCTGGTGACATGCCGGGCCGCATAAATGCTGTACTGTGTTAATTAAATTTTCACGGCAGTCTGGAAGGTGAGTATCCTCATTTACCATCCATGGGTCAAACGCCAGGCCCAGAGAGGCCACAGGTAGCGGCCGAAGAGGGCCGGCGGGGCCCCTGGCGCTGTGGCCGGGCACGCAGTGACCGCGCGGGGCCTCAGGCCGGGCCGCGGCGGCCGGGTCCCGGTGCTGTGTGTCCTTGCCTGTGAGCTGCAGCGAAATTTAAGTTGCAGTGCTGTTCACAGGGAGATGTCGCCCACTAGACGGTGACACGTGCTCTCCTGTCACCCCGTTACCTGGACTCCCTGAAGGCATGGACAATAAAATCAGACCACCCCGGTGTTTTCAAGAAGAAAGAAAATGCAAGTGAGATGATGTAGTGTGCAGGGTCTTCACGCCTAGGACCTGACCCTTCCGCGTCAGCCGTTGGCGGGAGCCGTGCCCCTCCGCCGCGTTGTCCCCCCGGTGCCCCCGAGTGTGGGGGACCCGGCCCTGCGGTCTCCTGGCGGCTGACGCCCCCGTCTGCAGGCCTGGGTGCGTCCTCGCGTGCACGGCGGGTGTTGAGGGTTTCGGCTCCTTCGGGGCCGTGCCGCCCGGCCTGCCGGTGGCTTGTGTCCTTCACGCTGCCAGGAGCGATGGCCGGGCGTGAGCGACGGTGCTCACGGGCAGCCGACCCCGCCAGCGCAGGGACGCCAGCTTCGCGGCGCGTGTGCTCAGCGCTGACGGACGTGGCTCGTTTGCAGGCAGCCCCGGCAGGGTTGCCAGCAGACTGTGAGACAGAACATTCCCGAGGGCCCCCAGGGTTGTCAGCGGAGCTGGCGGGGTGCGCCTGTGAGGCGGTCCCTGGCAGGTCCCCGCAGACCAGGCCTGCCGCGTGCGGCGGGGTCCCCGTCCCAGCACGTGCCGGGTGCGTGGCCGTCACGCAAGCTGTGTGACCTTCCGCGCTCTGCCGTGCTCCCCCGCGGCCCAGGGAGAAGCGTGGCCTCTCGCCTCCCGGGGCTGCTGGGCGGCTCAGCGGTGCCCTGTCAAGTGCCTCAAGTGGAGGCTCCCTCGCAGGACTCGAGAGGGTTTACTCTGCTTGTCGTTTCCGTGATCAGTCACCGAGCGCGGATGTTTGGATAACACCAGGCCTGGAACCTTGGGAGTCGTTCGCTCAGGGCTGCTTTGGAAACCAGAGCCCGGGCAGCGAGCACCACGCAGGAGAGAGAGCCCGGGCCGGGGGCTCCGGCAGGAGGGTCTGGGACACCCCCCGAAAGGGTCTGCTGACGAGAACACCCGGACGGGATAGTGGCCGGGGGTCCAGGCCGAGAGTGGCTGGTTCCGGCTCATTCTGCCAGGGCCTCCTGGCTTTCAGAGGGGCAGGCGTCACCCGTTTGCCCAGCGAACGAGCTGCTCACTCTCACCGGTTGTGTTGGCGGTGAGCGGTGGGGCCAGGGTGCAGTGTGCGCCTCCGAAAACCTGTGCGGCTCTGCCTGCCCCCCAGTGTACGTGGTGAATCAGGCATCTGCTTACGCCCCATATGTCCGTGTGATTTCCAGATTTCCATGCTTTTCTTTGTGGAGTAGAAACATTTACAAAACATTGAAAATTGTTCTGAAACCATAAAGTGCAACGTAGTAAGCGAATCTCTCGAAAACAGTAAAATAATCAACCTGAGAAAATGGCTCCCTCCCGCCCCCCGGCCCCCCCATTCAGACCCCTGTCTTGGTTCTTACTCTCGGAAGCAGCAGCAGGGTCTGTAATAGACGTGATGGTTACAACTGCGTCTGGAGAGACAAGAGAATAAATACTTCGACTACTTCTGGGAAGTTCCAGAAAAGCAGCCAAGTAGGAAGGAAAGTGCCGGGCTGTGCTGTGGAGGCGGCGGCCGGGCAGGCGAGGCGGGCCGGTGCCGGCGTCGGCGGGCGCGGGGCCTCCGAGCTGCGCGGAGGAGCGGGCAGCACGGCGGCGCCCGGCCCCTGAGGCCTTCACGCTGCCCCGGACTCGCCCGCTGCTCCTTCAGCCGCCAGGGCTTCTGGGGGCAAACGCAGCTCGAGTCGGGGGTACCAGGTGAATTCCTCCACTTCTAGAAGACCGCATGGGACAGGCGGTGCCCAGCGCTCCAGAGGTGTCCAGTCGTTGCCCGGAGCGCTGCCCCGGGCTGCATGCGGGCGATGCCACCTCACTTCCTGCGCTAAGGTCCACGACAGGCAAGCACATGGCCCAGACTGTCCTGTCCGCCCTGGGACCCGGACCCGGGGCACTGCCGGAAGGGGTGAGGTGTGGGCCGGCAGGCAGGCCGGCCAGGGGACAGGGCTCGGGGCGGGGTGACGGGTTCTGACCCCTGAGAAATCTTGAGACTCCAGGGTCCCCGCTGTGTTTCCTTAGGCCTGGGGGCCAGCCCGTGCTGCTCCTTGTGAATTAACCCAGCGGGGGTCGTTCTGCGGTGTGTGAGCCCAGGTCGGTGGCCTACAGCATCGAGCTGGCCTGGTTCTGCCGTCAGAGTCGGGAGCGGGCGGTCGGCACGCAGTGGGCCGGGCTGCAGAGGTCCGCGGTGGCACCGTGTGCTCTGTGCACCTCCACGTTCACCGGCCTCACCCACCTGGGTTGGTGACGGTTTGCCCCGGCTCTCCCTCTCTGAGCGCTGCCCCGCTCAGGCTGGGCTGATGGCCGCGGGGGCAGGTGTCAGGGAGCTGCTCACCGTGTGCGTGAGGCCACCGAGCCGGCAGCTGCGCGTGGGCCCCCGCCCTCGTCACCTCCTTCGTCCCATTCCTTCCCGTCTCGGGAATCCATTCTGCCAGGCACTGGCTTTCTGGGGCTTCTCTCGTTCAAGGTGAGGTCGTGCATGTGTGTGCGTGTGTGTGTGCGTGTGTGTGCGTGTGTGCGCATGTGAGTGTGTGCGGGCCCTCTGTGTGCTCTGGCTGGGGGCGGACAGGGAACCGGTCACAGGCTTTTGTCGTGGGAAGGGCGTCACCCCAGGGATGACAGGAAGGCAGTCGGGGCGGCCGCACATGGGGCCCGAGCGCTACAGGGGGAGCGGCAGGAGCTCGGGCGGCTCCTGCAGGCCCCGGGCCCGGGCCAGCCAGGCGCCCGCAGCCTGCAGTCTAAACCCTTCGTCCAGGCGGACGCGGGGCCACAGCAGTGGGTCGGCGGAGTCCGAGCCGCGGTGGTTCGGGGTCACAGAGGTCACATTGGTCTGACTGTCACTGAAGCCCTGTGAGAGGGGCACTTGCATCCAGTCTCAGCTGGTCGTCGTCGTGGTGACTCGAGGACGTCTGTGCCGGGACTTGAGCTGTGTGCGCCCTGCCGTGTGGCCCCGCGAGGCCCTCTCCGTGCGTTTGGGGTCAGTGGTGGGCAGTTTGCACCGCGCGCACAGAAGCGAGCGTTGCGTCTGGCCACTCCGCAGCGCGTTTGGTCCTCGGTTGCATTTCATGCTGAGACCGCGAGGGGACCGGTGGCCGTCACACGCACAGGGCAGGTGTCGCGACAGCCGGCAGGCGTCTCTGGGCACAAGGCACGCGACCCGCATGCGGCTTCCGGGGCGAGCGGCGCTTGCCCCCGGGTGAGGCGTCAAGGTCGTGAGGTCACACGCAGGCTGTTGGGTTTCTTGCCATGGCGCCCGGCCTGGGCGGGGGTCCCCGGAGGTCCCCACAGACGAAGCCTTCCCCAGCAATGCCACGTCCTGTCACTCCTCAGAGGGGGATGGCAGTGAGAACCGTTAGGTGTCGTGGAGACCCCGGCCGGCCTGCAAAGCCACACGGGCCCCCTGAGTCGCCCCCACTCTGCTGCCGGGCCCGCCTGGTCAGCGCCCACACTTCAGGCTCCCGTGGCGATGACTGACCCCTGCACAGGGGAGCAGGCTCTGCTCTGGTGCCCAGCCGTGGGGGACCCCACTACAGAGTGTGGGGTGCAGGGGCCCGTACCACAGAGACAGGGTGCAGGGGCGGCAGTCTGCGTGCAGCCGGGAGGCGACCCAGCATATGCTGGGAGTGGCCAGTGCGGAGCACCCAGGGCGTCCGGGGTGCGGCCTTGCCCGTGGGAAGCAGGGGCGTGGGGACGCACGTGGGGTCTGCACGGCGCGCGGAGGGACGGGGATCAGCAGAACTGAAGCGACTCGGTACCGAGGCGCAGTGGCTTGGGGGGAGCACGGGGCACCGAACCGAGCAGACCCCCGGCACAGCCGACTCCGGAGCCTCAGCTGTGTTTCATAGACCCCAAAACGAGGTACGTTCCCGTCAGCCAGCACGCGGGGGCCCCGAAACGGGGCAGGAGGAGGGTCTGGTGCGGGGGGAGCAGCCGGGGTGGGAGCAGCCTCCTGGGGTGCGGTGTTCTCACTGCGTCCTGGCTGGGTTCTGACGGGTTCTGACGGGTTCTGACTGGGTTCTGGCTGGGTTCTGACTGGGTTCTGGCTGGGTTCTGGCTGGGTTCTGGCTGGGTTCTGACGGGTTCTGACAGGTTCTGACTGGGTTCTGGCTGGGTTCTGGCTGGGTTCTGGCTGGGTTCTGACGGGTTCTGACGGGTTCTGACTGGGTTCTGACTGGGTTCTGGCTGCGTTCTGACTGGGTTCTGACTGGGTTCTGACGGGTTCTGACTGGGTTCTGACTGGGTTCTGACTGGGTTCTGGCTGGGTTCTGGCTGCGTTCTGGCTGGGTCCTGACTGGGTCCTGGCTGGGTTCTGGCTGCGTTCTGACTGGGTTCTGGCTGGGTTCTGACTGCGTTCTGACTGGGTTCTGACTGGGTTCTGGCTGCGTTCTGACTGGGTTCTGGCTGGGTTCTGACTGGGTTCTGGCTGCGTTCTGACTGGGTTCTGGCTGGGTTCTGACTGGGTTCTGACTGGGTTCTGGCTGCGTTCTGGCTGCGTTCTGATTGGGTTCTGACTGGGTTCTGGCTGGGTTCTGACTGCGTTTTCACTGCGTTCTGACTGGGTTCTGACTGGGTTCTGGCTGGGTTCTGACTGCGTTTTCACTGCGTCCTGGCTGGGTTCTGACGGGTTCTGACGGGTTCTGACTGGGTTCTGACTGGGTTCTGGCTGCGTTCTGACTGGGTTCTGACTGAGTTCTGGCTGCGTTCTGGCTGGGTTCTGGCTGGGTTCTCACTGGGTTCTGGCTGCGTTCCGACTGGGTTCTGACTGGGTTCTGACTGGGTTCTGACTGGGTGTTCGCTGGTTTCTGGCTGCGTTCTGGCTGGGTTCTGACTGGGTTCTGGCTGCGTTCTGACTGGGTCCTGGCTGGGTCCTGGCTGGGTTCTGGCTGCGTTCTGACTGGGTTCTGACTGGGTTCTGACTGGGTTCTGGCTGCGTTCTGACTGGGTTCTGACTGGGTTCTGGCTGCGTTCTGGCTGGGTTCTGACTGGGTTCTGACTGGGTTCTGGCTGCGTTCTGACTGGGTTCTGGCTGCGTTCTGACTGGGTTCTGACTGGGTTCTGACTGCGTTTTCACTGCGTTCTGACTGGGTTCTGACTGGGTTCTGGCTGCGTTCTGACTGGGTTCTGACTGGGTTCTGGCTGGGTTCTGGCTGCGTTCTGACTGGGTTCTGACTGGGTTCTGACTGGGTTCTGGCTGCGTTCTGGCTGCGTTCAGACTGGGTTCTGGCTGGGTTCTGGCTGCGTTCTGACTGGGTTCTGGCTGCGTTCTGACTGGGTTCTGGCTGGGTTCTGGCTGGGTTCTGACTGGGTTCTGGCTGGGTTCTGGCTGGGTTCTGACGGGTTCTGACGGGTTCTGACTGGGTTCTGACTGGGTTCTGGCTGCGTTCTGACTGGGTTCTGACTGGGTTCTGGCTGGGTTCTGGCTGGGTTCTGGCTGGGTTCTGACTGGGTTCTGGCTGCGTTCTGGCTGCGTTCTGACTGGGTTCTGACTGGGTTCTGGCTGCGTTCTGACTGGGTTCTGACTGGGTTCTGGCTGGGTTCTGGCTGCGTTCTGACTGGGTTCTGACTGGGTTCTGGCTGCGTTCTGGCTGCGTTCAGACTGGGTTCTGGCTGGGTTCTGGCTGCGTTCTGACTGGGTTCTGGCTGCGTTCTGACTGGGTTCTGGCTGCGTTCTGACTGGGTTCTGGCTGCGTTCTGGCTGCGTTCAGACTGGGTTCTGACTGGGTTCTGGCTGGGTTCTGACTGGGTTCTCACTGGGTTCTGGCTGGGTTCTGACTGGGTTCTGACTGGGTTCTGGCTGCGTTCTGGCTGCGTTCTGACTGGGTTCTGACTGGGTTCTGACTGGGTTCTGACTGGGTTCTGGCTGCGTTCTGGCTGGGTTCTGACTGGGTTCTGGCTGCGTTCTGGCTGCGTTCTGACTGGGTCCTGGCTGCGTTCTGACTGGGTTCTGACTGGGTTCTGGCTGCGTTCTGACTGGGTTCTGACTGGGTTCTGGCTGCGTTCTGACTGGGTTCTGACTGGGTTCTGGCTGCGTTCTGGCTGGGTTCTGACTGGGTTCTGACTGGGTTCTGACTGCGTTCTGACTGGGTTCTGGCTGCGTTCTGACTGGGTTCTGACTGGGTTCTGACTGCGTTTTCACTGCGTTCTGACTGGGTTCTGACTGGGTTCTGGCTACGTTCTGACTGGGTTCTGACTGGGTTCTGGCTGCGTTCTGACTGGGTTCTGACTGGGTTCTGACTGGGTTCTGGCTGCGTTCTGGCTGCGTTCTGACTGGGTTCTGGCTGGGTTCTGGCTGCGTTCTGACTGGGTTCTGGCTGCGTTCTGACTGGGTTCTGGCTGGGTTCTGGCTGGGTTCTGACTGGGTTCTGGCTGGGTTCTGGCTGGGTTCTGACGGGTTCTGACGGGTTCTGACTGGGTTCTGACTGGGTTCTGGCTGCGTTCTGACTGGGTTCTGACTGAGTTCTGGCTGCGTTCTGGCTGGGTTCTGGCTGGGTTCTCACTGGGTTCTGGCTGCGTTCCGACTGGGTTCTGACTGGGTTCTGACTGGGTTCTGGCTGCGTTCTGACTGGGTTCTGACTGGGTTCTGGCTGGGTTCTGGCTGCGTTCTGACTGGGTTCTGACTGGGTTCTGGCTGCGTTCTGGCTGCGTTCAGACTGGGTTCTGGCTGGGTTCTGGCTGCGTTCTGACTGGGTTCTGGCTGCGTTCTGACTGGGTTCTGGCTGCGTTCTGACTGGGTTCTGGCTGCGTTCTGGCTGCGTTCAGACTGGGTTCTGACTGGGTTCTGGCTGGGTTCTGACTGGGTTCTCACTGGGTTCTGGCTGGGTTCTGACTGGGTTCTGACTGGGTTCTGGCTGCGTTCTGGCTGCGTTCAGACTGGGTTCTGACTGGGTTCTGGCTGGGTTCTGACTGGGTTCTCACTGGGTTCTGCCAGACGGAGGGCACCAGTCTGAGGAGAAACAGCATGGGCATGGGCTTGGCACGTCATCCCCCTGGCGTCCTTGTGGCAGGTGCACACACACGCACACGCACACGCACAGGCACGGGCACCAGCGCCAGCAGAGGACGTCCTGCAGGACACGTGACCAGTGCTTGCCAAGCGTGCAGGTCCTCGGGACAGGTGAGGGTGGACGGAGGAGCCTGAGGAGACGCCGCTGTGACGTCACCGAGGGCTCTAGGTGGGGATGCGGTGACGTCACTGGGGAAAGCTGTGAATTCAGGCGGGGGCCGCGCGTGCGCTGACACTGGCCCCGGGGCCCTGCGTCTGAGACCCGCGCCTCGGCGGCAGGCGAAGGGCGTCCGGCTCCTCAGCACCGTTTTCCGCCTCGAAGGCCGGACGCTGCAGAACGGAGAGCCGAGGGGCACGTGCGCAGAGCGCGCGCTCCGCCCCGGGCCGCGGTGCGGGCGGCGGCCTTGCGGTGCGGCGCGGCGCGTGCGCAGGAGGCTGCCGGGTCGGGGACCCCCCGCCCTCCCACTGGGGCGCTGCTCGCGCGGCTGCCGTGGTTTTCCAGGTCACCCGTGGTCTTTTGATTTTGTTTGCTTTTTGTTCAAAGAGGAATTGTACATCTTTATACGTGCGGAGGTGGCCTTTTAAGGCGAAAACGCAGATTTTATCAAACTCTTGAAGCACGTCCGCGGGGGCCGTCGCCGGGCACTGCGGACCCCAGGCCCCTGGGCGACGGGACCGGGCCCGCCTGGGAACACGCTCCGCGCCGCGCGCAGGGGTCGGCCGTGAAGCCTCGCGACCCGGCCGGGGCTCCGGGCTCTTCCGGCGTTTTCTAGTCTCTGCCACCTCGAGCGGATCGGCCTCCGAGGCGCGTCCGGCGCTTTCTCCAGCGGCCGCTCCGTCGCGTGCCCTGCCCAGGGGCCGCCAGCACCTTCCGCTCGCGGGCTCTGTCCACCTGCTGTAAGTTAAGCCCTTTCCATTCCTTATTTATGAGTCCCGTAGCGAGTAGTTTTGAATTCCCACTGTGCTTCAGACACTTCGGATGCCAAAGGTGTCGCGGCGAATAAAGTCACGCGGCCTGTGTCTCCGCGGGGCGGGGTCCGCGTGCGTCTAAGTCGCCTGTCCCCAGTGTGACCCTTGCCAGTTTTCCTGCTCTCACACGCCCGCTCGCCTTTGCCCCGGCGCCCATTCTGTCCAGTGACCCCGATTCACTCCAGCTGCCCCCCCACCCCGCTTCAGCTCCGGACCCCCCGGCTTGCATTGAGCTGACGTTCAGCTTGGCTGCGTGTGTGATGGTTTCTGCTTGGACTGAATTCTCACAGCGAACAAGCAAAGCAATCGAATGGGGTGGTTTTTAAATCAGGAAAGGTCACTGTTTGAGAAGGTCTGCAAGGCGGAGACGTTGAGCGGAGTGACGCGGTCTCTGGAGGTGGGGCTGTCATCTCCGGGTGAGCTTCCGGTCCCCCCAGCAGTTCCGCAGGCCAGCGGGCAACCACCAGCGTGGCGTCTCTCCGGCTCCTGGGGGCTTTGGAGCACATGGGGCGGCTGCTGGCAGCCCGGTGCCCCGAGGCCTGGTCCCCAGGCACCATCTGGCGTCGCTGGTGTTTGCCGCATGCTTCGGAACCGGGTGCAGGGGAGGAGGTGGGCGCTCAGGTCCTCGCGCTCCAGGGAGAAGGAATAGTGGACCCAGGGGTCTGGCCTCTGTGGCGGGCAGGCTGGGAATCGCGCACGTGGCCCTTGGGCCCCAGAGGTCTGTCTGCCCGTCTTTTTGCCAAACCGATTCAGATTTCTGCTTTTTTAATCTTTTGCAAAATCAACTTGTCTTTAGTTTAAAAGTCGGTGTTTTATTTTAATAACAGAAATAGTTCTATTTTATTTATTGAGACAATTTAAAAAACTTTGGGGACCAACTTCCCTAGTCCTTTGAGGAGGATCCTGAAAACAGAGTCTGTGGAAAGCAGTCTGGGGGCCTTGGCTCCTGGCCCCGAGCCTCCGCTCTATAGAGGAGGACCTTCTGAGGAGGGACAGGTCACCGTCCGGAAGGCGTGGCCTGGCCCTCAGCCGAGATGAAGCCAGCAGTGCAGCCCCTTCCTCACGCGATCCTGCTCAGCACTGTGTCTGCGGCCCGCGTCTGTGCCCAGGGGCAGAGAGACTCAAAGGCCCCTTTGTCGGTGGCTTCTGGCCTCACCCATGGGGACGCCTGAGGTGCCCCCCCACCCCCCCCTCCTTCGGCCGTACTGGCTGACGGAGAGCCCCAAGGATAACGTCACAGGAGAGTTTGTGGGAATAAACGTTATCCTCTTTTTGTGTAGCTATGCCGTGGGCTTGATCTTTGAAAGTGACGGTTCTGGGGGTCCAGTTGTAATCTGCAGGTGACCCTTCCGTCCCAGAACCAGAGTCCAGGAGCACGTGCCAAAAGTCGTTTGTCCACAGTGCTCCCGCTGGATTTTACCAGTGGGGGCCTCCTGCTTACCTGCACGTGAACTTGCATGGCAGACTGCTCCTGACTGCAGCTCGGAACCGGGACAAGCCACGCCTCGTCCCGTAAGCGTCGGAGCAGGGAGCGGCTCAGGGCTGCCCCGGAACACGGGCCTTGGTGGCCGTCCAGGCCTGCTCGCTGCCCCGCCGCGGAGTTCCCAAAGCGCCCGCCACCGTTTCTGGGGCGAAGAGAGAGTGGTCGTCCGACTCACGCTGCTCTGGACCCAGTTCCTGTCCTGGGATGAGGGGCCAGGGGCTCCCACCTGGCCTCCCTGCCCTGCCCCTCGGCTCCATGGGGCAGGCTGCCGCGCGAGGCTGCTTTCTCCTTTTTTTTTTACTGTTTTAAAACTTTTAAGGCAGTCCAGACCCCCTGACCCCGCCCGCTTGGCTGTCACTTTGGGCAGCCTGCCACCTGCCCTGCTGAGCCCCTCGGGGTTGGGCGCATGCCCGGCACAGCCGCGGCCCCTGGCTGCTGGGAGGATGCAGGTGCAGTGGAAGCCGCCCCCACGGCCGCGGCCGCCAGGGATCCGTTAGCTGCCTGCCCCACGGCTCACCTGGGTGCCCGTGTGGCTCTGCCCGGTCGTGACCTTCTCACCCACAGCTTCAGGAGGCGGTTTCTGGGTTTCGGTGTGATGTGTAATGTTCTCTATCATGAGACAGGTTTCTGGTGATTTTGTGTTTAAAATGAGGCTCTTTTGAGAAGGAAAATACAAGAACGTGCCATGCAGAGGCTGCAGGACACATGCCCACTGTCCCCGGCGGGTGGACGGTACGGGGCTCCGCGTGCCTCCTCCACCGTGGTCGCAGCCCTGCCAGGTCGCCTGCCCGGCCCTCCCTGGGGGCGGAGCCTCCGTGCTGGGCCCGCGCGGGTCGCTGTCTGCCTGACCTTTATGTTCAGAAGCCCTTATGAAACATTCTTGGAAGTCGTTGAGTTTTTGATGAATGCTTTCCCCAGGATGCTTTTGAATGATGGATCTGGTGGCAGCTTGTTTCTGTTTTGGCACCACGCCCATCAAGCCCGCTGCTGCCGGGAGCAGGTGTGGTCACCTGGGGGGATACGCCCCCCTGTGCGGCAGCGCCTAGCGCCTGTCTGAGTCGCACCCTGGGCCCGAGCGGACGCGCAGGCCCCCAGGCCGCCGTCCCAGGCTTTCTGTCCGCGTGGCTCCCCCTCCCCTCGCCCTGGGCTCTGTGACAGGGTAGGAGAGCGTGCAAGCACACAGACGTGGACCTTGCCGTCACCGAGGTGTCTGGTGGTGCCGACGGGAATGTTTCAGGTCACGCGCACACACACGCTGAGAACCCGGAGTGGAGCCGGGACCTCGGCTTGGGAGGCCAGGGGGACCGTCTGCAGAAAGGTGACTGCCGTTTGCCCTGGGGTCTCCCGGTTTGGACCTGTCCCCACCGTCCTAATCTCTCATCTGCTTGGCCTCACTGTTTCTCTGAAGTGGCTCTTCTGAGTCACTAGTGACTTGTCTTCGCCAAAGGTTCTGGCCACCATCCCGTCCCTGTGTCACTCAGGCCCCCAGCGGGGTCTGACAGCACCCCCGAGCCAGCCTGGTCTTTCTCCTCCTGCCCTCCCGCCTGCCTCTCCCAGAGGCCGCGCTCCTGTCCTGGCCCCTGCCCCCACCCTGCGATTCGTGACCCCGACCCCGTCACTGCGGCCAGCCCTGTTTCCTGTGTGGCCGTGGCCGCAGCCACAGCCCGTGCTCCGCCTCTCAGCCCGGCCCCGCCGCCTGCCGCTCCTGCCTGCGCTGTCTTCCTCGGAAGGCGCTCGGCCACGGGGGCGCCTCGCTGGCTCTCCTGGGTCCGGCCTGGCCCCCAGGCAGCCCCCTCCCCACGTCGCCGCAGCCCCCTCTGCGAGTCTCTTCAGGCCACCCCTCTGGCGACTCTGGTCACAGTGGGCCATAACGACTCCGGTCACACTGGGCCATAACGATCCGGTCACACTGGGTCATGATGCGGGAAGTGTGCTTCCTCCGAGGCTGCCCCGGCCCCTCCCCCCATTTCCAGTTCGCTGCCTGTGCACACTCAGCCCCTCCCCGAGTCATGGTTTATGAGCACTTAGACGTCCTTGTCTCTGTCTGCAGGTGTCTGTCTCTCTGCAGAGGCCATCCTGGTCGCTGGCAGCTCCAGGTTGGTGGCAGGCCTGTCCACAGCACCTGCGCCCCGGCGTTCCCCGTGGCCGGCCTTGGGCCAGGGCTGGCTCGTAGCAGAAAACTGTTTGGTGCGGCTTCAGCTCCTGGGCCCTTTGCACCTAGGATCAGGCAGTCTGGGGCTGGGACAGTGGCTTCCGGACCCTTCCATCTCCACTCTGCTGTTTGGCCTTCATGCGGCCCCTCAGTCAGGTGGCGCTGTCCCGCTGTGGCCTGGTGTCTGGCAGGAAGCAGAGAAGCAGGGAGGGACCATGTCTCTACTAGGATTATTGTGAGATCCTCAGCTCCCGTCCCATGGGCTGGGAGAGTGCCGCACGGCCACCTCTGGTCACCGGGACAGCCAGAGCAGTCAACAAGGTCAGGCTCCGTGAGGGGCCAAGATGGGCAGTGGGTGGCGCTGAATCGGGTCCCCTCGGTCACGTCAGCAGGAGGCCTCGTGTGAGCTGACCCGGGGGGGGGGGGGGGCTTCAGTGCTGCTGGGGTCTGTTTAGCAGCCAGTTCTCATGTCTGAAGCTCCAGGCCGGCTGGGAGCCCGCACACTGTGACGGGCAGCGGAGATCGGATGCGGGCGTTTTACATAAAAATGACGGGAGTGGGGCCGCCTGTGGCCATCTGGGCTTGCTAATCTTTTATCCCAAATCAGACCAGCTCGCCCACTTGGTGACAGGCATGGCTCGGGACGGTGTGCGGTGCATTCGCAGGCACAAGCCCCTTCTGTGCAGAGACCTGCGTGCACAGTCCCTGTGGTCGCTAGCGGAGGACAGGAGAGGAGCAGAGGCCGGGCGGGCAGGCTGGGCAGGCTGGGCAGGCTGGGCAGGCCGGTCCTTCCTCCAGCGGTGACCGTGCGCCCCCTGCTGGCAGGAGTGGCAACTGGCTTCTATCCACAGGGCGCAGGAGCAGGAGCCTCGCCTGCCCCTCTGCAGTCTGTCCTTGTCGTCTGCCCCTGGGGTGGCTGCCACCACCGTCCTCACACAGCCCCCCAAGGCAGCAGAGGATGGACTCCTGCCTTCTCAGCGGCGCCCGCAGGTCCGGAGGAGCAGGGGTGGGCCCCTCGGCCCCTCAGGGGGACGGTCCCCACTGCAGTGTGCTCACAGCATCCCTCTCCGCTAGCAGAACTAAAGGGCAGAGCCTCGCTAGGAAAGCGAAGGCCACCTCACGCGCCGTGCTGGGCGCCTGGCATGCAGGCGAGGGCCAGAGGCGGGCCCATGTGCCGGACGCAAGAGGCCTGTCGTACTCGGAGTCGGGGCGCAGGGTCTGACATCAGCTGCGGTTTGGAAGGCCTTCTGGTGTGGGCTGGAGAATGGGCGTGGGAGGGGCACCCAGCGCAAGCAGGAGGTGAAGTCACAGGGCGGGTGGGGATCCAGGCGGGGCAGACTGGACATTGGGGCTGGGTGGCGGGGCGGAGGCGGTGCCTCGCAGGGATCCGGCATGGCGGCGGGAGGGGCGGCGGCAGGCCCGCTTGGGATGTGCCCACTGTGGCATGCAGGTGGCGGACGGCGTTCCTCGCTTTGGCGCGTCCACCCCCAGGCCTGCCAGGTAGCCTGTCACGCCCCCCTCTCCGAGCCGACCTTTCGCAGGCATCTCAAACTGAACATCCGGCATCAAGCACTTTATTTTCATAAACTCGCTACCCCTTTTCCTGGCAGGGAATGTCACCGACGCTCCCCAGTGCTAGGAACCTGGCAGCCGTCCTGGACTCTTCGCTGTCACCTCGCGTCCCCAGCACACTTCGTGCCTGCTGCCCCACATTCATCGTCCCCCTGGACCCCTGCGTCTCCGCGTCTCCGCGTCTCCCCTGTGCCCTGCGGCCCAGTCACACCCCCTTCTCTGCTCTGACCTCAGACGCCTCCTGGCCCGCCCGGGGCTTCCCTCGGCGCCCTCCGCATGCGGCCAGCGTCGTCATCCTGCCCCTGCTCACGGTCCCGCAGGCACCCACCTTTGGGTCTAGGCCACCAGTGCCCCATTGTCCAGCTCCCACCCATCCTCAGCCTCCCTCCGGCCACTCTGCTTGGTCCAGCTCCTGGCCGCCTCGCCGGTCCCTCCTTCCGCTGTCTCAGTGCTGCTCTTCCCCGATGACTGTCACTGCCTGAGGCGGCCCCAGCCCGCCTGCTCGTGGAGGTGCTCTCTAGCTTCGAGGGGCAGCCCAGGGATGTGGTGATGGGCTTGGTCTCTGGACCCAAACGGTTGGGTCGTCCTGACCCTGCCTCTTACCAGCGGTGCGAGTCGACCTTCTGGGCCTCAGTCTCCTCATCTGATCCCTGCCCCTTCCAGCGAGGACTGAGTATGCAGAGCATTTGTGACAGGGTCTGTGGATGGCAAGTGCCTCTTGGAGGGCAGGTCTCAGGAAGGCAGGAGCGGGCGCCTGTCCCTGAGCCTCGCTGCCTGTGCCTGGGAGCTGGGGATGAGGCCAGGTTATTCTTCATGTTTTAGGCTGACAGGCCTGATTGAGCTTCTTCCCTGTTGGGGTAGAAATGATGGGCCCCACTCTGGTGACACCGTTTCCCCACTAAACAAGTCCCTGTCATTTTACCTGCAGGCGGGTGGAGCCAGAAATGGCTTCTCCAGGCTCTGGAGGTAAAGCCGGGACACCGGGGTTGAAATTAAGCCTCGGACCGCCTGACGGCCACAGGGTTGTTAGCTCAGCGTTACTCCGAAGGGGGGTGGGAGTGGCGACTGAGAAAGCGTCACTCTGTGCATGAGCAGCGTTGTCATTTTATGCCAGACGAGGCTGTCATTGGCCAGCCTTTTACGCATGGAGTCACACCTGTTACATCGGGCTTTTTCTTCACACAGCTCTATGAGCCTTTAAAAAATAACTTGCCATTTATGTTCAATGCAAAGCACTATCATTTACGTAAATCATAGCATGGTGTGCAGTGCAGACATCCCTGGTCTCGCATCTGGGGTGCCGGGCAGGCTGGCACGTCTCGGTCATGGAGGCCCCCGCCAGGTGGTGGAGGGGCTGTGACCGTGGACCAGAGACGTACAGAGGGGCCTGGGCTTCCACGGTCGTACTACGTCTACCATCCGGAAGCTGCTTTAGGCCTCGTCCCAGGTACCGTCTAAATATGCTGACAGGAGGGGCGTGTGGGTGTGCAGAGACAGGAAGACGTGCACAACAGCAGCGTAAAGCTCGTGTGCCCTTCCCCACGGCCAGCTTCTGGCCGCCTCTGCCGAACACCTGGTTTAGCTTCCCTCCAAACCTAACGCTCAGGATTTGAACACATGTTTTAGGAAATCACCATTAAACTGTAAAAATTACTCAGCACAGGGAACTAGAGCCCAGCACCGGAAGCCGACGTGGGGCCTGCGCCCCGTCTTCCAAGGGAGGTCGAATGTGACCCCGGGCCTCCCGTGTAGAGGGGAAGGAAGCATGGAATGCAGTGTGGCTCACTGGGCCTGCGTTTAGCGGGGCAGCGGTGCTGTGTCATTACGCCAGCCCCTGTCACTTACTGTCCCCGAGTCAAATGCTGCCACCAGCTTCCCCGAAAACTGCCAGCTTCAGAGAGCGGCGGCCCATCACCCCCAAACGGCGAAGCAGTTGGCACTTCACCCACTCGCTTTTTGACTTTATGAATTTAATAAACCCAAGTAACGGTAAGATAGCTTTAGCTGTGCTCGGCAGAGCTGCGGCACCCACGGGTCCCAGTGCATCTCGAACTCGTTGCGGCACTGCGGCTCCTGTCAGTCTGGTCACGGAGTCGCAGGAGGCGTCGTCACCTTTGCGCCCACTTGCTGCCAAGCAGCCGCGGTGGGATTCTCCTTCCCGGCTCCATTTCTTTCAGTGACGGCAAGGAGTGGAGGCTGGCGCTCCATGTCCACGCCCGGCAGGCCTGGACGTGTGCGGGGGCGGGGCGGGGGGCCCTACCCGAGGACCAGCCGCAGGGCAGGCGGGACCAGCAGGGCAAGCGGGCCGGGAGCCGGGCGCGGGGCGCCAGCCGTGAGCTCGATGCCGGGCAGGGGCTCGTTGGCCGACGAGTTGCTCTCCGGAATCGGGGCGGTCGTCGGGGTGGGCTCCGTGTCCGTGGACTCCGTGCGGGTCTGCGCGGGCAGGAGCAGGGCCAGCAGCAGCAGCAGCGCGGGTGCGGGCGGCGACGCCATGGCCGTGTGCTCGGCGTGTCACCTCGCTGGCGGTCGGCGGCGTCTGCGGAGCCCTCTCGGAGTCCTGTCTGCTCGGATCCTGCGCCTCCCCGGGCAACTGACGCCCGTGGCGGCTGTTAACGGTTCACGGTTCTATCCGGCTGCGGGTGCCCGAGCTCCCGAGCCCCGCCCAGTCCCCGCCCCCACCAGAGCCCCGCCCAGTCCCCCCACCAAAGCCCCGCCCCAGGCCCCGCCCACGGCACTGCCCCGCCCCACCCAGGCCCTCCGTCCCTAGTCCACGCCCTGACCCCGCCCCAGCCATCCCCCTTCCGCTCCAGCCTGGTGGCCCGGCACCGGCCAAGGGGCCTTGGGGCTCACGCGGGCCGCTTGGTCCCTCTCCCGCTCTGGAAACCCCAGCTTCAGTTGTTCTGGGGACCCGCACGTCCTAAACTTTTTTTTGTAGAAATCTGGGAAGTCCACCTTCCTTGTGTCTGGGAAGTAACATTTTCTGCTACTTCTCCAAAGAGTCGCTACTGTGTAACATCTGTTTCCTGTGCTGGAGTCTAAGGGTCACACTTATCTCCTGAGAAAATCTGGAACCTTCTGCTTTTGGAAGTTATGGCGACCTTCACTCTCTTCAGGGCTGTAACATTTTTCTCTTGGAGCAGAACTGTGTGAAAATTCCGAGCCCTGTGTACTTCATGCACAGCCGCTTGAATTTTTGGGACTCCCCTGTGTGAGCAGCTGGAGCCCCTGCTGGCAGGGGGCCGGGAGGGGAGGGGCCGGGGCTGGGCCAGGCAGCTGTCCCGGGATGGGCCCACGCACACTCAGCCAGGCCAGGCGGGTCTTCCCCAGCGCCCTGAGCAGCACTCGCTGGAGCTTGTGTTCAATTTAACTCGGAAGTGTTGGCAACACCTTCCTCACCTGGACCTGGCTCACTCTTAACGTCCACACAGGGGTTGAAAACGCTCTTGCGTCATACCCTCGGGAATACAGCAAGTAGATTAAAATGAGAAGTTCAGGCTTCCTCCTGCATGCCAGGCACTCAGGCAGCCCGCCCCGCATGGCTACCGGCCAGTGTCCAGTGGGGGGATCCATTTCTACAGAAGAAATTTGGGGTGTGGTTATCAGAAGGAGCAGGATGGATTCGAGGTAGGCAGAGCTGTCGTCCACGGAGTGTTTGAGACGTGACCGCACGCCCCGTGAACGCCCTGTGAGTGAGCAGTGAACGAAGGTGCCTGTCCAGGGCGTGCAGGAAGGGCCCTCGGTGGGCCCGGGGGTGCCAGCGGGCAGGACGTGCCCGCCCCGGAGGCGGCACCCACACCGCGGGCTGTGTCGGGGCCCCAGGGCCAGGGAAAGCTCCCAGTGGCTGGAGTTGGGGCAAGGCCAGCGTGAGAACAAAGTGCGCCAGGCGACAGCCCACGTCTAAACGTCCCCAGTGACGCGGACCTGAGTGAGCGGCCGGCTGCGGGGGAGCAGCCAGTGTCCCGTGCAGACGGTGCGGTGGCTTCCAGGGCGCCCGTCCTCAGGCGGGGAGCGCGCCGCACTCCTCAGGTGCGGGCTGTGCCCCGCGACCTCCTCGCACAGGACGGTGTGGGGTGAAGGGTGACGTGGGCCGGAGGAGCCTGATGGACACGCCTCTGCCAGGGGCTGCGTCAGTGCCGACGGCGAAGGGTCACATCGATGGCAGGGGCCTGCACAGGGCGTGACGAGCAGGGCGCTGGCCCTCTGGTCTCCCCCAACAGCCCATCCGCGTCCAGGGTCTAGTCAGGAGGGGTCTCCGAGCTAATCCCAGGTGAGGGGCTTCCCGCAGCGCGCCTGAGCAGCTTCCTCAAGACCGTCATGGAGAAGAGCCGGAAGGGCAGAGACGGCTTTGCTGAAGCCGAGTGTGGCGGAATGAACTCGTGGGTGCTCTTGGTCCGTTCCCCCCACAGCAGAGGTGTGTGCTGGACTCAGGGACCTCGGGGGAGGGGCAGGCTTTGCACAAAACCCTGACGTGTGGTCAAGTCGAACATCAACCGGGCACCCTAACGTTCCCGCCAGGCAGGTCCAGGAAAGGACAAAAGGCAGAGGCGTAGAGTTTACTCGAAGGGGTCAGAGGACATGCTTGCAGTGTCCCCAGAAGTGGCAGACCGGCAGCCGCGTCTGGGAGTGCGGCCCACCGGGGGGATGTTCCACGAGGCGCCACCCCAGGCTGCAAGGCGAGCGACCCTCGCACCCACAGTACCCGGGAGGCGTTATGGAGGGACAGTCCCCTCACAGCAGCGGCCATCGAGGTGAGGCGCTAGGGACACACGTGGTAAGAGCGTAGCCAAGGAAATTCTGAAAAGCTCTCAAGGAAGACGTGGAAGTGGCCTTGGCAGGGAGAAGGACACGCCTCGTCGTGGGGTGGACGTCGCAGCGTCGTTTAGATGCTGTTCTACGTTAACTTACGGATTTGATATGAGTCCAGTAAAAATGTGACCACAGGAGTCACGTTTTCCTCTTGGGCTGGACACGTTGATTATAAAATTGACGTGGAAATACAAGAACGTGTGAATGCCTCGGGCAGCGGGAGGGGGCGGGACGCAGAGAGGCGGAGCATGAGATTTCTGCCGCATACGAACAAGAACGCGCTCCACGCGGCCAGAGAGCGAAACACGGACGGCAAGGCCGCTCGGGCGTCAGACAGACCGTGGACGCAGCGGGGCGTGACCCCTGTGCGGGGGAAGGCTTCCAAACGCACAAAAAGGTGGTCAGATTGGAAAATAGGGTGAGAATGAAGAAGTTCTGCTTGACCAAGAACAAAGCAACAAAAACACTGTGAGATCCAAAGACAGGAAAATCAGCTCCAAGAAGATCTTTGCAACATATAAATATCTAAAAAATTGCAGAGGAAAAGACCAAGATCCTGTAAGAAAACAGGCAGAAATAATGAATGCACGTGTATGTGTGCGAATGCAAACACACGGACATGCACACGTGCACACCATCACGCGCACACACAGGGCCCACACGTGAGCACTCTGTGACTGGGCTCTGGCCTGCGGGGCGCGGGTGGGAGCTGCTGCAGAGAGCGGGTTCCTGGCGGGTCCCCTCTCGGCTCGCGGGCATTGCCTTTGGAAGAGATTTCATAATGAAGTGGACGGCCCCACCCAGACTGGTTAGGGCCTGGGTCCCCAGCCCGGGCGTCGGGGATGGGGACCTGTGTGCACAGCGCTGGTGCCCCCTGGGCCTGCGGGCCCCTCCCCGCGGACTGCGCCTTGCCCCACGTGGAGTGCTGACTTGGGCTTTTCTGCTGCCTGTCCTCCGGGGTGGCTTGGCGCTCACACAGTGACCCGGACAAACGAAGCCGAGGCGGGAAGGGCGCTCAGGTGCATGCCCCCTAGGTGTGGTGCCGGCTGCCCCAGCTGGGCCAGCGGGGCGGGCGCCCTCCACGAGAGATGGGCCTCACTTGGCCCGGCCGGCTCCGGAACCTGAAGGGAAGTGTCTGACGGGTGGGGGGGACACGGGCAGAGGGGAGTCAGCAGAGCCCCCGCAGTGGACCCCTCGCCGCCCCAGGACCCCCCCGCAGCCTGGCCCTCCAGCGCCACCTCGCTTTTGGCTAAAGGAGTTCCGTCTTCGCAGGTGGCCAGGTGTGCGGTGGTCCTGGCGGCCGGCAGGTGTGCCAGGCTCCCAGCCGCACTGGGCTCCGTGGTCTCGCCGCCCGTTACAGTCCCGTGGGTGCTGCTGCTGGTCTCTGCGGGTCCAGCTCTCACCCCCTTGGCCCTTCCGTTATGTGCTTAGTGCCGGCTCAGACCCACCCCTGAAGCCCTTCCGACAGTGCCCGGCGAACACCTGGGTCAGCAGGGCAGGGAGCGGACACGGGGCTCTCTGCACGGCTCAGCTCGAACCTGCTTCTCGTCTCTGGAAGGCGAACAGCGCAGTGAGTTAAACAAGCTGCCTTTTCGCCTCTGAACTGCATCTCGGCGTCTTCACTGGCGTGGGCTGTTCTGTTTACTTCTTTAAGAGGCATGAATACTTCATGACCTTAATATACATGTGGAAAGTTCCCTGGAGACACATTGTGGCTCTTGGCGGCCTCTCCCGCTCACAGCTCTGGGGCCTCTGCAGGCTCCTCTCCTGCTCCCAGCCGCGGGGCGGGCCGGTCATCCCCCGCAGAGCTGCCCGGTGACAGCCGACTGTTCTAAATGCGGCCTGCCAGGTGGGAGGGGCGGGGCTGGCGGATCACCCACGTTCCTCCCGGTGACCCTCCTGGTGTGGCGTGGGAGAGGGGAGGAGCGGGCAGCCTCTGCAGACCCTCGGCTGCAGGCGTGGGCTGTGTTAAAGGAGGTGACCATGCGTTCACTGCCTGGATGGGGACACGTTTGTGAGGCAGAGGGCCTGCGGGTAGCAGCTGCTACCCCGGGTATGGCAGACCGGGCGTCCCGGTGGACAGGTCATGGCCCCGGTTGTCGTCCCAGACCCAGAGCAGCCCCGGGAGGGTGAAGGGCGACGGGTGAGTTGTAAGGGGACGTGGGTCCCCTGAGCCGCCGCCAGCCACCGGCGAGGGAGGCAGGACTTGGGAGTGGTCATGCCTCGTCGTCTGGCCGGTTCCATTGCCAGGGACGGCCGGGGGCGCAGCCCGCGGCGTGTGGGCCAGGGCCGCCCTCCCCGCCCCCGGCGCCTCCCGCCCGCTCCTGGGCGGGCCCCGAGGGCAGAAGGGCTGGGGCACCTTCTCTGAAGCCCGGCTCTTCCATGGCCGGCGGTTCATCTGCAGAGTGAGCGCCGCCGCGTCCTGGGGTCCTCCCGAGGTGCCTTTAACACCACCCGCCTGGAAGTGGGCTCGCTTCTGCGACCCCGTCCCGGCCCAGTGACCCCTCGTGTGCGTGGCGCGGGCCGGGCAGCTCGCCTGCCGCCGGGCACACTCCGTGCCGGCCTGAGCCCTCGCGGGCGGTGCGCGGCCGCCGTGGGCCACGTGCGCAGACCGCGTGCCGGGGACTGCCGCGCGTTCGGGGTGCTCCTGGGGCCGTACCAGCCGAGGCCGCCGGGCCGTCGCACTCGGGGCTGCGGGACGGGCTCCCTCAGCGAGCACGATGGCCGGCCGGAGGGACCCGCGGCTGCCGTCGTACCAGGTGGCGGCCAGGCCCCAGGACGCTTGGGGTGTGCTCGGTTCCTCCCTGAGGAGGCAGGCGGGCGTCGAGGGGGCACGCGGCGCACCGGGCCAGCGCCGGAGGAAGCTCACGCGTCGGGAGGGTCGGGAGGACACGGGCCTCCGCACTTGCATCACTGCGACACTCCGATGGGGGCCGGGACCAACCTGGGGCGCGCCACGTTTCCCCAGAGGCGCCGGGGCGTGGCCGTCTGTCCCCCGCGGCCCGCGCGGTGGCCTGCAGGGGGCCGGACGCGGGCTCTGGCGGCAGGGCCGTGTGGTGGAGAGCCTTCATGGCAGAGGCGGGCGTGAGCTGAACGGCGTCCCGTTGTGACAGGCCAGCCTTGTCACTTCACGTCCGGTGAGGAGCGCACCCGGGCCCTGGCCGGTGCCGCCGGGTGGCAGAGGCGTGGTCAGTGCTTGGGGTGAGGGGAGCGGTGCTCTCTGCCGGGTTTTATTCTGTCCCTGTGCAGCTCCTGTGGGTGGCAGGAAGGCAGGCCCGAGGCGCCGAGGGAGTGGCCAAGGTGACTGGAACCTGGCCTGCGGGTCACACAGCTCTGGAAGAAGGCCCCTCCCCACCGCTAGTGCTGGCTTGGTGGGGGTCCTCGGGCTGTTCACGGCAGCAGCCACAAAGCGGGGTGGTCTTTGGGGGTGCGCCCTCGGGCTGTTCACGGCAGCAGCCGCAAAGCGGGGTGGTCCTTGGGGGTGCGCCTCTCCCGGCTCTGAAGCTGCTGTCCACTCACAGACCAGCTTTGTAAGGCCCCGGAAGAGGTAAGTGACCAGACACCTGTGGACAGACAGCATGTTAAACTTGGTTGCATTCCTTCATCCCGGAAATGCAAGTCCACACACGTCCGGACATTTGAGCTCACCTGGTGGTGGCCAGGAGACAGTGAGTGGCCGTCAGGGGCCTAGTGCCACCCATTAAAGCTCCAGGGGCCCCGGTGTGCTGTGGGGCCTTTCGCAGCCAGGGCGGCGGCTGGCTTTGCGGTGGGCCTGGGTCACGCAGCCTGGCCGCGTGTGGTTCGCGGGGGGCTGCCGGCGTTCTCTCGGCCGGTCCCCCCGCTCCGGCCAGTGTCAGGCCCGACTTCCCGGCACCCTCCGTGTGATTGCCGTTCTTCCTGGGTCTCGGGCTTCGAACGGGGCGTGTTTACTGCGTGAGTTTGACAGCGGAGGCACCTTTTTCCGTTTGTGTCAGGTAAATCCAAGGACTCTTGCAAAAGTCTTGCGCTCTTTCCGCGTTCATCTGGAAGGCACTGGCTCTGAAATGCCGGCGTGTGGCACACGGTGGGGGGGGGGCCGGGAGCCATGGCCTTGCTCAGGGGGTGAGCAGTTCACCAGATGTGGGGCACGGTGTCCGCCTGGTTAAATGTCAGGGCCCCGGCCTGTCCTTGAGGGGCCTTCGTTTGATTCTTCTCTGTAAAGCCGGAAGCTGGGGCGGTCCATGCTTTGCCTCTGCTCTGCGGCAGGAGCTGCGCCTCTCCACTGGCGGAGACCAGGCCCTCTGCGTGACGTGGGCGCTGGGGGAGAGGTGACACTCCGAGGGGTGCTGGGTAAGGGGTCCTCTTCCACATCTGTCCGTGTCCCCGGGTCACAGCCCCCCCACGTCTAGCTGCGTGCTGGCTGCCCCTCCCCTGTGTACAAGATCAGGCTGGGGACGGGCCTCGTCCGAGGGGTCGGGGGCCCTGGCAGGCCCTGTGCTTTGCTCCCTGCCCTTTGGCCGAACCGAGCCTTTCAAGAACGGTTCTTAGATTTCTGAGTTTCTTTTAAGAGATTAAACATTGTATTCAAAAACAAGTATGCTCACGGTGGACCGTGTGCTTTGCCGGGATGCGGAACAAGGAGGGAAGAGAAGGAAAGGGGACCTGAACCCACTGGCTGAGCGGCAGCCGTGGGTGACGCTGTGTCCGCGTCCTGCACGGCCGTCCTCTGTGCCCGGGCCCCCCACCCGGCCCACGCCGTTCCCTGCATTTCCGCAGGCTTCAGGCCTCTGCACCCAGAGATGGTACAGCTTTACACGGATCGGCAGGCACACGGAGAAAGGGCTTAACTGTCAACATTCGCACAGTTTAATGACGTTTTAGCAAAGGTCGTGCAGCTCCCACGACCCCAGGAGGAGCGGCCAGCACTGCTGGGGTTCTTGGACCTGTCCCTCGGGGAAAGGCAGAGGGCATCTGCGGAGCGCCGCTCCGGCCACTCCTCTCCCAGGGTCGGCCAGGCCCCCTGAGCCCTCGGGCCCATCCTGTGCCGTCTGTGCTCCCTCGAGGCCAGCTCGTGGGCACGTGAGAGCTGGTGTACGCGGTGGGCGTGGGAAGGCCACGGACGGGCGCGTGCCGCGTGCCGGGGTTTCTGTGACGCGTCTGGCCGCCTCCACACGCTCGGGTTCCCGGCACGTCCCTGGGACTCAGGCACACACGCGTCTCGCCGGTCATCAGCCTGCGGCATGCCCTCTTCGTTGCCAGGGACCTGTGAGGGCACGTGGTACTTCCCTCGTAGGACCGACGCATTTTATCTTTTTTCTTTCACTGTAAAATTTAGTTTCTGAAACAAGTGCTGGTTTCATCTAGCTGAGGTGATGCGCATCAGCCCCGGCTTGCCACGAGCACCCCTCGGTCTGCCCCGTGGATGCGCTGCAGGTCCCCCGGCCCCCCGGGTGACGCGCCTTTCATGTCACTGCAGTGACCGCTGGGAGTGGCACTGGAACACGGCGCGCAACACGCTCTGGCCCAGCAGCGAGTGCAAACGAAGGCAAGGGCCCCGAATCTCTCTGCCCAGGGGCGAAGGCTGTCAGTCTGTCACCCGCCCCGGTTTGCCGTCCTTGGAGCTGTCACCCCGACTTTACGTCACTGCCGTGTGTGGTCCGCGTGAGGACCAAGTGCCGCCTCCTGGCTCCGGCGTCTGTGAGCCACGTCTGGGGATGTGTGTGGGCACGGCTTCAGCGTCGCAGTCCGCTTCTCGTGCCGCCTCGGGCTTTCCGCGCTCCCCCCGATGGCGCTGGTCTGGGAATGCCGGCGCCTGCGGAGCGGTGTGTCTGGCGCCGTGACAGGGCGCGTGCGTCCCGCCGCAGGGCGAGCGCGTGGCCGGAGGAGGCAGAACACGCAGCTCCGACCTGAGGCCCCCGCCCAGAGCAGGGCGCGTCCCGGGAGCCCCTCCTGCCCCGTGTGGTCGAGGCCCCGCGCTGCGCCTGGCGCTCTGGGTGCCGCGGCGACCCCTGACCCCCCGTGTCCCCCAGTCTCCATTCCCTTTCCGTTCTGCCGGGCGTCTGCTCAGCCACCTCTCCGCCGAGCGCCTGGCTGACTTTGGACTTGCTTTCTCGGCACGTTGGCTGATACTTCGGCTGGGTCTAGACTCCTGGGATCGCCCAGTTCCCCGTGGAACTCGGGGCCATCCCTGCTGTTTTCCGGCGTCCAGCGGCGCCGGGAGAAGCCGGCATGGCCCCTGCTGTCCCAATCTCTGCGCCCCCGGCTCCCGGCTTGATTTAGGATTGCCTTCGCTCTCGCCTGTTTCTCTTCCGGTCCTGGGCGGCCAAGCTCGCCTCGCGCCTTGGAACACCTCCGGCTGTCCTCGGAGAAGCGGTCTCAGGTTTGGGCCGTTGAGCGGAGTACTGCTCTCTTATTCTTGGGGACCCCTCCCCCCGCCCATCCCGCACTGCCGTTTCCTCTTTTAGTCAACCCGATTTCATCCGCTTCGTGCCGTAACCACGGAGTGCGCGCCCTCGTCCGCGCTGGGACCCCTGTACTTTCTCAGCACCATTATGATTCGTTTACTGGCAGACAGTACCTTTCCTGCCACTTTGACGCGGTCTCGGGAAGAAAGAAAAGAAGGTGTGTACTTTATCACCACTGTGAATTAAAAGTCTTTTCAGGTTACTCTTGGTGGCAAGACCCATACCTCGAACGTCTCTAACCACGGTGGCTCTTTCCAGTGGAAGAATTGCTCGACGTTATCAAAGAACTAGAAAGAAATTAAATGGGCCAGGTCCGTGTGTCGGCAGCGCGTATAAAATCCTTCATGAGACACGTTGTGCTTTTTTGCCATTTTATATTCTGTAGCAGCACTCCATAAAGTTAAAAAGAGCTGGGTAATTTTGTTACACTTACCTCGATAGTGTGTCGCAAGTTAGTTAAATTTCACAGACCCTGAGTCAGCACATCACCAATAAATTAAATGTAACTACCTCATCAAAATCTGAAATTCAAGGGCGGGGTGGGGGGAGGCGCCATTCATTTATTTTGCAATAAGGTTGAAGATGATTTATGATAGTGTTTTGTTATTGAAAAATTATGGTTCCCAAAAGACTGATGAAATTTTCATCGCCATGTTTGCAAACAACCCACATTAAAATAATGTGAAATGATGAGAAAAACTAACATCATAACTGTAAAAACAAGAATGGTAGCAGTCGATAAACTAGTCCTCGCTGGTAACAAACTGTCTTTTGGGAGGCCCTGGGCACTCCTGGAGCACGTGGCCTCCCCCTGGAGCATGTGGCCTCCCCCTGTGGGCATGTGGCCTCCCCCTGTGGGCGTGTGGCCTCCCCCTAGGACACGTGGCCTCCCCCCTGCGGGCGCGTGGCCTCCCCTCGCAGGCGCGTGGCCTCCCCCTAGGACACGTGGCCTCCCCACTGCGGGCGGGTGTCCTGCGAGCCGAGGGAGCCACGTGTCTCTTGAGTGAATTAGACCTCTGCCAGCACTAGTTACAGCCCAGCTTAGGTTATGAATTCCAAATCTTAGCGCCCTGTAATAATTCACTCTGTAGTTTACCGTCAACGAGCCGCAGTTGTATGGAACAGAGAAAGGCTGTAAGATTTTCCTGGTTAAGTCCCAAGGAGGGGACTGGGCTGTGGATCCGTTCGCAGCCCCTGGGGGCCGTGCAGGCTGCCAGCCGTACCTTACACTGCGAAGGTGCCCTGGGCACGCAGCGCCCGTCCTGTACGCAGCTGCGCTGTCTCGTGGGCTGGTGATGCCCTTGGCGAGCGCCCGGCCTGGGCGCGGGTGTGAGGCAGCCGTGTCCCCTCATGGCACCCACCTGGGCGGGCTTCCCGGTGTGGGGACACTCACTCGCAGGGGGGCCGGGCCCCCCTCCTGCCTTCTACTTGGCTCTACTTTGTGATGCACATACTGGCGTCTCCTGAGGGCGCCTTCCGCAGCCGTCCCCACGGGAGGAGGGCACGGGGCCTTCGTGAGCTGGCTCTGTGTTTCCATGATTGGCAGACACATTTGTTTTCATTTTATCCACTTCTTTCTTTTTTTCCTGTTTTCAGATATTTCTCTAAGGCTGAGTGTATTTTTTAGACAGAGTGTCAGGTTCATTGTACTAATGAAAATGTAGGAAAATGCCGGCTTGCGTTGTCGCGGCGTCTGAGTCAAAGCGCTCTTGGATACATATGTCACTGCTGCTTCTGGCCGCTGCGTTATCCCCAGGCCCCGGGCAGCTGTGCATCCTCAGTACGTACGTATGTAACTCAGTCGTGATGTGCTCTGTTGCATAACCCACTGGATTTAAATTTTGTGTCTCTGTTTATAAGACAAGTAGGGCACTAACTTTTGGTTCCCGTCAGACCTGGACAGGTTCACTCCCAGGGGCACGCCCCCTCTCGTGAGCAGGGTCGGGACGCGCCCCCGCCGCCTTCTCCGCAGCCTGCGAGGTCTGTGTTTCTGCGCAGACCATCTGCGTCCACACGTGCCACGTGCTTTGATCTTCGTTCGTGTTGCGTCCGACTCCGCAGGCCCCGTTCCTCCTGACACGTACCCTTCAGGGTTTCCAGGGAGGGCGTGCCCCCGGCGGGCCATCCCGGCCCTCACCTGTGTGAACCGTCACCTGTGTGAACCATCTTCCCCGTTCGCGCTGCGAAGGGGCCTGTGGGTCTGCGACTTGGGGTCGGCAGCTCTGTCTCCCCGCGCGCTCGCTCTCACGCTCGCCAGCTGCCGCCTCGGGCCTCCGGTCCCCCAGCGCGGACTCTGTCATCGCCCACGCGCAGCAGCAGCCACCACGGCCAGGTGCTTCGGGGCCCGGACAGGTGGATTCGTCCACCTTCCCAGCGTCGCACTGTTGACTTCTGTGTGCTGGTCGTCGAATTCCATCCATCCGCCCCTCCGACGGAGCCGAGGCCCTCAGAGCCACCGGCTTCATCGTGTTACTCCGCCTGGACGGCCTGCCATCGAGCCCCGCCCACGACGCCCAGGAGGTCTCTGCCACCTCTCTGCCCCCTGCCACGCCCTCTGCCCCCCCCCCCCGCTGTCCTCCCAGCCTCTGGTCTCACCCCTCTAGCCGCTGCCCGCAGAGCCCTCAGGGCCATGCTTCCGAAACCAACTGGGCGGTTTTTTCTTTCTCTTTTTCTTTTAAATTTCAGTCAGTTTCAAGTATACTGTACATTGGTCAGACATCTATATAGTTTGTACAGTGATCCCCCAAATTGCTCCCTCCCTCCCCCGGCCTCCACCCACCCAACGTAATAATGCTGACCGCATTCCCTCTGCCGTGCTCCCCTCCCCATGACCACCCGTCAGCTACTAATTTGTGCGTCTTTAACCCTTCACCCCATTCTCCCAGCCCCCCAAACCCCCTCCCCTCTGTTCATCACCAAATTGTCCACTATATTTGTGAGTCTTTTTTATTTGTTCTTTTTATTCCTTAGATTCTGTATATAAGAGAAATCGTATAGTGTTTATCTTTGTCTGACTTGAAGACCTTGTAGGTCCATTAAAGCGATATCATTTCCATCCTCTTCCTTTTTATATGTAGGAGTCTTATCCTTTCAGCCGCTCTGTCTTTTGGTTGGAGCACTTACTTCTGACCCACTTAAGGTACTTACTGATAGGAATGTAGTTGTGACCATTCTTTATTCCGGTTTTTGATACATGTTTTTCTTCTTAAAGAAGACCCTCCAACATTTCCTATAATACCGGCTTGGTGGAGATAAATTCCTTTAGCTTATTTTTGTCTGGGAAGCTCTTTATCTGTCCTCCAACTCTAAATGATAGCTTTGCTGGATAAATTATTCTTGGTCGTAGCTCCTGGGTGTTCATCCTGTCGGATGGTTTTTGCCAGACCCTTCTGTCCTGCATCGTTTTTTTTGAGAAATCAGCTCCAGTCTTCTGGTTGGTCCCTTGTAAGTAACTATCTATTTGTCTCTTGCTGCTTTTAATATTGTTTCTTTGTATTTAAACTTTGGCATTTTTATTATGATGTGTCTTGGTGTGGGCCTCTTGGGATCCCTGATTTTTGGAATTCTCTGAGGTTCCTGGGGTTTTATGTCCATTTCCTTCACTAGTTTAGGGAAGTTTTCCATCGTTATTTCTTCAAACAGCTGTTCAACAATTTGATTTTCTTTAGTTATGCCGATCAGATTGATATTTGGACCCTTAATAGTGTCCCACATGCTCCTTAAATTATTTTTATAGTCTTGGCATCTTATCTCTTGCCATTATGATCGTGTGTCCTTTAGATAAGGCATTTGATCCTTTTCTTTATTCACTTCGTTTATTCTATTTAATATATTTCTTACCTCAGATAATGTGTTCTCCATTTCAGACTGGTTCCCTTTTATAATTTCCATTTCCATTTTTATGTTTTTTCTCTTTGTTGGAGTTCTCTGCAGTTCTCAAAAGTTCATTGAGCATCTTTATGACCAGTGTTTTGAACTCTGCATCTGTTAGGTTGCTTGAGTCTATTATTTCTGGCTCTCTGTTTCCTTCTCTCATGCGGTTTCTGCGGCTTCATTTTCCCACTTTGGCTGCCTTTCTGTATCTGTTTCTGTGCGGGGCCTCCCACCCTGCCCAAGCCCTGGGCTCTGTGACTCTGGCTCCGCTCGCACCCCTCCATCCTTCCATGGGGGGCGCCCGTTCTCAACACTGAAAGCAGGAGACGCTGTAGCAGTCAGGGGGCGGGCTCCTGGTGCTCGCCGCCCTCAGCCGCTTGCTCACCTGTCGACCCCTTGTCTTGAGCACATCGAGCCTTTGTGTCTTGAAATAACTGGCGTCTCCAAATGTCAGAGAGCCCGCTCCGTGGGACATTTTTGTGTGACGGTACACTCACGTGATGGTCTCATGCACCTGCAAGGTCCATCCGGAGAGTGCTTACATGCGGGCAGAGTGCAGCCCTGATGTCCGCTCCAATTAAATTACAGCGGCAATGTGGCTTTGGAAGGAAACACAGTTGCTTCGTTTAATGTGCACGGCGGTTACTGGCCCACAGTCTGCCTGGTGGCGAGTGACATGCTCGTTGAATACAGCAAGCCTAGGCTCGCGGGTCCGCGGGGCACACGTCCTGCACGGCCCCGGGTGGCGGCGGCATCGGACCTCCCGTGTTGACAGACCGTCGGATGTGGACCCCTGGTAGGAGCCCCTCCAGCCTGACTCAGGTGGGGTCCCACTGTTTTCCGGGGGACATCCCGAGCCCAGGGTTTCTGAGCAGGACAAGGCTCAGGCAAGGCGGTGAGCTGGGCCGCAGCCGGGCCGCCCGTCTGCACACGTGTGTGGGGAGCGGGAGGCCACGGAGCCGCCCCCGCTGGGCGCTCTGCTCGCCCGTCCTACCTCTGTCCCCCCTGCCAGGTTGTGGGTCGCCACATCCCTGCCTGTTTCATGGGGGGGTCCGGGCGACGTGCGGGGGGCAGGGTCACAGCTCGGCTGACCCCCGGCTGGCCCGCTCGCCGCACGGTGCCGCACCCGTGTGCTTCCCCCTCGGCCACTCTCCGACCCTCGTGCAGGGAAGAGACGACCTCCTCGGGCTGTCCTGGCCCCCCCCACGCGCTCGCCGGCAGCACGGCGTCTTAGTCCTCCGCCCTTCCACGGCAGGTGGCTGGCCGGCGGCCCTTGCCAGTTGTCACGTGGCTAGTCATACAGCGGGTCCCTAGCTCCATCACAGCTGAGACAGTCCTGGCAGAGCCCTGAAACACCATGCAGGGGACCCCAAGTGGTCACAGCCGGGAGACCGGGAAGGGGCCAGTTCTCAGCCCGGAGGACCTGCTGTGACAGCCGCCTGGGTCGGTCAGTCAGGGCTTCCGGGGGTCAGACACACCTGTCTGCGCTGCGGGCCTCAGTCTTCCATGCCCGCTCAGGGATCCACCCCTTCCTCCCCTCGACCTTAGCTCGAGGCTCTGCGCCGAGGACTTTCCATTTGGATGTCAGGTTTTTGCGAAAAGGAAATGTTAACATTACACATTTGGGTTTTGAAAGTGTATTAGCGACTTGCTAGGGGATGCCGCCCCTGGGAAGTGACATGCGATGTCTCCCTGCCTTCGGCCGGCAGCACGCGTTGGGCCTGTGCGCGTTCGGCCGGGGCGGACTGGGAGCCGCTGGGCGCGTGCGCGTCTCTCGGCCCCGCGCGCACGCGTGCGTCGGGCAGGTGCGTGCGCTAGGCAGGTGCGTGCGCAGGAGTGCTGCGCGCACCCGGCCCGCGCGTCGGAGCCGAGGAGGGTGGTGGGTGTTACGTGGGCATCTTTCCTGCCCTGACAGGTGGGATGAGGCGTGATGGGTTGTGGGGTTCAGTTTTAAAAAGTCGTAGGAGCACATTAAAAGTAAGGTAAACTTGTGTCGAGAGAGCGGATATTTAACGGGGTACTTCCTATCAGCGTGCGTGTCTGAGCGGGTGAAAAGCGCCCAACGTCGGGGTGCAGGAATGCAAAGTAATTGGGTCTTCTTGTGCCGCAGAGTGCAGCCCCCTGGCTTGGGCTCCCGGAGCGCGAGGAGCCGCTGAAGCGCGCGCACGCGGCGCCCTCTCCGCCGTGCGCGCGCACGGGCCCCGGGATCCGCCGGACACGAGCTCGGAGCCGCGAGGTGAGTGCCACCTGCCCGCCTGCCCGCATTTGGCCTGACGGCGAGGGGTCGCGCCTTTTGAAATGACCAAAAGAATACATGTTTGGCACTTTCTTTTGGTGACTGTCACACGACTCAGTCCGCTTTAGAGGAGCGGAGACGAGCCGCGAGGCCAGGCGAGCCCGTCCCCCGCCTCCCGGCAGCGGGTGACGAGCTCGTGCCGGGCGGCTTCCCGCGCCGCGCCCAGCGGCCCGCGCCCCGCAGAGCGCGCCGAGCAGGGCCGTGTTTTCTTCTGGGACGCCCCCCGCCTCCCTGGTCCCAGCAGTGCCTTCTACTCGCAAAGCGCAGGGACCCCCGCACTCTGAAGCCCAGACGACGTCCACGCGTGGCCACCGCGGGGCCCATGCCGCCGTCCACGGCCGCCTGACTGGGCCGGCCGGGCGCTGGGGTCTGGAAGCCCTGGCTGAGCGGAGAGGGTGGCGGCAGGACGGGGCCGGGCGCCGAGCAGGGGCCGTGGGGGCGGGGCGGGAGCAGAGGCAGCCCCCCCCCCCGCACCCCACCCTGGGCGCCCTGCTACCCTCACGCCAGCTCCTGGTGGCAGGAGCGGGAGCCGCCCCGCCGCAGAGCGGGGCGCGCTGGCCGTGAGAGCCATCCAGCTCCGTGACCCCAGCCCGGCGCAGGCGCAGTGCACGGTCAGCGTGGCACCGAGTTCTGAACCCTTGCGTGGTGGTACGAAAGCTCAGCGTTATTTTCTTCCAAGTGATCTGTTGGCCAGACTAACCTGCTGAGCACAGATGGCGCCTGAGGGGGGCACCGTGGCCAAAGGTCACTGAGGTCAAACGAAGTGGCCGGGCGTGGGGCGGTTCTCAGTGCGTTCTCCAGCTTCAGTTGTGGCCCAGCCCGCGGCCTTGTCCGCTGGCCCCGCCCCTCGGCAGCAGTTCCAAAGGCCACGTCGGCATGGCATCTGTTTTGCAAGGTCCCGGGTCTGGAGCAGCCCTAGGTCGGGAGGACTCTGTCTGCGGCTTCCCCTGTGGGACAGGCCTCCCCAGCGCAGCCCCTGTCACTCCGCGGTTCCGGCGGCGCCCACGGGCTCTGCTGCTCTCTGTCCAGGAAGCACGGCGAGCAGCGTGCCCGCTGGGGTGGCTTCTTCATCTCCGGCCACAAGCTGCCACACTGGTGGCCTATTAGGCAGTCCGCGTCCTACCCTGTGAGGCACAGCGTGGACCAGCCCAGCTCCCTGGGGGTGGCACCACATGGAGCAACCCTTCCTCCTTCCAGAAGGGACCAGACCCCCTTTCAAAGAGGACGCCCGGGTGTAGGTCAGTTTGCCCAGCCATCTCGCCCAGGTCCGTGCACGGGGAGGAGGCGCCTCTGTGATGCCTCGCCTGGCGGGGACAGCGGAGTGACTGCCGTGACCCAGCTCCCTATTCACGCAAGAGAATGTGGAGCCCTGGGAAGGAGCGGGCCGTGTGGCCCACGTTTGCCGCTTTCGTCGAGGCATCCCAGAAGCCTCCGGCGTGTTTTCACTTGTATCTCGTTGGCCAGACTGCTGGGTGGCCAGCTGTAGTCACAAAAGAGACTGAGAAAATGCACATGGAACTCTTGTAGCATCCCTGGTGAAGGGGGCAGGGGCCAGGGGCTTGGGGAGGGGCGCGGGGCAGCCAGGACGGGGGGCAGCCTTGGTCCTCTGCCAGTTGTCTCAGCCCCGTGCACGCTCGCCTGTTTCTTGTCCCCTGGACCGCGGACGTCTCCGAGCTCCGCACCGCGTCAGGCGCGTGATGCCCTGACCCTCCCGCCGTCACCCCCTCCCTCTGCACTGGTGGGCCTTTGTCCGGTCTGTCTCTCTGTTTCTTTTTACGTTATCGAAGAAGAGATTATCGCTTCTCGGCCTTTTGGCTAAGACGAAGGTGAAGAACGAAACTCGTTTTGCTCTGTGCCCAGGGGCTGGTCGGTGTCAGACCCGCACACGGCGTCTGTGGCCGCAGGATGATGAATGGCCTTCCCCGGGGAGCCGGGAGCGGTGCACATGGCCGTATCTCCCGCTCCGTGTGCCACGCGGGGACTTCCTGCGGGCCTGGGGCCTCCACGCACTCTGGTCGCCACGTGCCACGCCGCGTGCTGGTCCCCTGAACCGCTGGATCGTGCTGTTCGGTCGGGTTCCACCTCTTTCCTGCAGAGCCGTGGGGATGGTGCAGTTCAGACCCTGGCCGTCCTGGGCCGGTGGCCCACCTCCCTGCCCGTCCCCTCCCCCCCCCCCCCCCCCGCCCGTGTGGTGGGTGTGGCACAGTGACAGGGCCGGTGACGTTAGTGCTTCAGCCTTGTCCGCTCATTGCGGGAGGAACCACGTGCTTCCGTACGCCACTGCCAGTCTGGGAAGACATCCATTCATTCCTCAAATCTGCGTGTCTGCTTTACTTCAGCGTGAGGCTATGACTGTCTTACACAGCTTTCCTGCGGTTCTTGTTTTTGGAGCTGGGTTTATCGAGGCGTAGTTTACGTGCGGTAAAGCGCACCCTTTTTAAAGGTGCGGCTCGATGTGTTTTGACGGGCGTGTGTGGTTGGCACACCTCCATCATCCCTGAGATGCCCTCTCGCCCAAGGAGGTGTCCTGATCTATGGCCACAAGCCTGATGTTGGTGCCTGTGACATTGTGTGTGTGTGACAGAACACCGAGACCACGCGATGAGGGGCAGGCCAGCGCCCACAGCAGGCGGGGCCTGGAGCAGAGGGCCTCTTTGGGTCACGGAGCCGATGGCTCTGGACAGCAGGTGGCGCTGTCGGGTCGCTCTAGGACGCGGAGGGGCTGAGGAAAAGCCCTGGTTTTCATCGCTCCGCTTCTAGGCGTCGCTGTCCTGGACCCCGTCCTGCAGAAACGTCTGGGTCACTGTCACCGTCCTGCAGAAACGTCTGGTTCACTGTCACCGTTGTAGGGGATCCGTGAGGCAGTGTAGGGAACACCTACAGCTGGTTCGTAAATTAAGTTTTATCAAACAACTTAGAAGTTTAATTATAATAAATTGAGTTTGTGGAGGAGGCTTACTATGTTATGGAATTGAAGTGTCGCTTCACAATTCTGTTCCAATCTTTAAAAACTTATTGCTTTGATTATATAGTTCGTTAACATGGTTTTACAGTTCTATTATCTTAGCTTACTATTTCAGTTAGGAAATAATTAAGATAAACTGCAAAAAAAATCAGCCTGTACTATCAAGCTATAAGTGTGTGGTGACAGATTGCCAATTTTAATAAGACTGAATTAACCAAAATGTGTGTTTGAGTGTGTTTGGTCTTAGTTGCCAGTATAAAGCAAGGGAGTAGCTCAAGGATTTAAGGTGGAGATCCGTCCACCTTCCATAAAGTCCTGCCCTGCATCCGTCACCTTGGCTGTGTGGGGACAGGGTCCTGGACGGGTCGGGTCTGGATGGGCCGGGTCTGGCCAGGCCACTGCCCAGGTCCACAGCGTGACCAGGGACCAGAGCCTCCTCCCTGCTCTGTGCACGCAGCCCAGTCCGCAGTGCTGGCATGTGAGAGTGAGGGGTGACATCTGGCTGCTGGTGGCTTGCGCTCTGTGGCCCAGTGCGAGTGGGGACCGGCCCCAAAGCTACTTCGGGGTTCCAGCCGTCGGCACCCTGCTCTGCTGGCAGCCACAGTGGTTATCCCCCTGCCTGCCCCACGGGCCCTGGGCAGTGTGGGGTACAGATGGGGGGAGCGCAGGTCCGTACTTAGCAGCGGGGTGCCCACTTGCTCCTCGGGGTCTCACGGTCTCAGAGCAGCGGGGTGGGCAGCTTGGGCGTCTCTGCCCTCCTGCTGGTCCTTGGTGCTGCCCCGCGGAGGCCCCACCCGGCTTTGCCATCCCGGCCCTTCCCTTGCGCTGGGGTTGCCGCCCTGCGGACCCTCATCCGTGACGTTGCTGAGGAAACGCGCTTCGTGCCGTTCACGCCCCTTCTGCGCGCCGAGTGCCGAGCGCCGGGTCGGGGCACCTTCAGACCTTCACGTCTGGGCGGTGTCCCCCGTCCCGGCCGCGTCCCCATCCCTGCTGGCTCGCTCGGGCCCTTGTTTCTCCGTCTCGTCTTGAGTTTTCAGTGGCGCCTGACACCTTTGTCCCGTCTTACATTCCTGTGCAGACCGCTGCTTGTGCTGTTCCGGTTTGAAGACCCTGGATCCTTCCCGCTGGAGGCCCTCAGCCCGAGCTCCCTGCTCGAGTGCGAGCAAACCTCTGTCTTCTTTAAGTTCCAGCCAGTTTTACTTCATATTTCAAAAGTTTGCATTGTTTCGTTTTTCAGAATCAATTATAGTAAGCATTGTTTTTAAGGAGTGATTCGAAAACTAATCTTTCAAGAAATCTGTTTAAATAGTGGATCAATTTGTTTCAAATTTCTGTTCAGACTTGGTAACAGCGTTTCTTTCAAACTTCGCCTCAGGCTATAGCGGGGAGCCCAGCTTGCCCTGCGTGGCCCCGGCCTAGTGTGCTGGAGCTGCCCTCTGCTGGCATTCTGCATGTTGCCTGAGCCCCTGCGGGCCGCCCAAGGTCTCTGTGGGTCCCCTTAGCCATCCGTGGACCACCTTAGCCATCTGCCGGCCACAGCCTATGGCTGCTTCCTTGCTTTAGGTAGCTTTAGGCTATTGGAGCTAAATATAGGGCCTTCAAATCAAGTGCTTTGTTCAACTCTTTGTTTTTTCTTTCAAATCAACAGTTGACATTTGAGAAATGTAGATTTTGATTTTAATCCAAAATTCCTTGGCAAAGTCATGGTCAAAGAAAATGGACAAAGCTTTAATTGGGTTTGGGATCTCAGTGGAGCGGAGGGACAATGCTCGTAGACAGAAAATGATACCAATCCCCGTGTGAAGCCACTTTATATGGAAAACCACCGTGTTAAAGGATGGCGTGTATGGTATTTTGACCTTCTGTTGTAAGGAATCTTGACATATTGAAAAAGTAAACTCGAGGAGCCTGGGTGTGCTCTAACTAGGCGGCAGCCCTGCGCCCACAGCCCCTCTGCCGCAGGCGGAGTCCAGAACCAGCTCAGGACTCCCAGGCAGAGTGACCACCTGTGGTCACACCGGCCTAGGAGGCCTCACCAGCCCCCGCTCCAGGGCCTCCCCGCCTCCCTGCCGGTCCTGGGGGCGCGTGGCCAGGGGCTGCTGGGGTCTCCCATCCTGTGTCCTCCGACGCCCTCCGCGTGTGTGTGGGCAGTTGCTTCCCGCCTCCCTGGGATGGCGGCCCCTGAAGCCACGGCCCCTGAAGCCGCGGCCCCTGAAGCCACGGCCCCGCGCAATGGGGGTGGCCCTGCCCGCGTCCCAGCTCCGCGGTTTCCGGCTCCCAGGCCGGGCTCCCTCGCCGGCAGCCGTGCTTCTAACAGACACTTTTAGGGTACTTTAATATAAGATTAAGTGGCGTTATAATGTCTCACGTGTCAATTATTTGTAAGTAATGAATAACCAGCTCATGCAGAGCTTAGAATTCTAATGGAATAAACTGTTTTTCTTCCTGTAAGAGTAGAAAAACAGGTTTTAAGAGTTTTTATTCTGAATTAATATTCTAGGAACATTAAATTTTTGAGGCTTTACTCAGAGGACATAGATAAAAATAAAATTAATTAGATGCCAGGGATGTCAATGCTAAATGGCATGTGGCTATTTATGACATTCTCCTAGAATTCAGCAGTTGTTAACTTGCAAAGATGTGACAGCTGAATTCAGAAATTGATGTACTGTTAAAGTTGGAAAAAAAAAGAGCATTAAAGCATTTTTTTCAAATGTAAACTGTCAGCGCGATGGCCGCAGAAGCTGTACCTGCTGCCTGAAGTCCCTGCCGCTCGGCCGTGAGCCTCTCGCTGCTGTGGACGCCGCGTTCTATTTTTGTTTCTCTTAAATAGTCCTGGAGGTGGAAGGAAGAGTCGGGAAGAGAGAGAGGGAAGCGGCAGAGGCGGAATTAGGACACGACCTGCGGCGGCGGCCTGCGGAACGACTCCAAGTGTGGGCGCCGGCGTGTCCAGTCCTCCGCCCGCGTCCAGCCCTGTTAGGCCGCGCGCCTCGTCCTGCGGCCGGGGTCCGACTTACTCCGATTCTCACGAAAGCAAAACGTAAGGCACCTGTGTGCTCAGGCGATGTCCCGAGGAAGAAGCGGAGGGCCGCTCTCCGAGATGGAAGCGAAGGCGTGGCCGGCGCTCTTGCCGCACTGGCCCGTGGGTGCCGGAGCGTCCGCCCTCGCGGCCGCAGGCAGGCGCGTCGGCGCGCGGAGGGCTCCGTGCGCCTCCCCAGCAGGAGCCTGCGTGGACTGGCGCCGTGAAATCCGGCAGGTCTGGACCGCGAGCCGCGGCCTCGTGGACCCTCACGACCGTGGCTGTTGCAGGCGCCTGAGTGACACCAGGGAGAGGCCAGGGCCACTGAAGGACAGCCCGGAGGGGGCGTGCCACGCCACAGCCCGCGGGGGGCCGTGCCAGGTCCAGCCCCGAGGCAGAAGGTGGGGGAGGCTCGTGGCTCCGACAGAGCCTCTCTTGGGGCTTCCGCCGGAGAGGCACGCAGCGTGGGGTACAAGTGTAGGACTGGCAGTTTGGATAATCCCATGGGCTTTGGGCTGTTCGGTGGTCTCCGTACCAGGTGCCTGGCACCTGGCCCAGGCTGGTGCAGCGCAGGGGGGATGCTGGCTTGGAGAGCGAGAGCTAGATAAGCGGGGCGCGCTGCTGGCTGGGCCCCCACCTACGAGAACGGGCGGCCTCTCCGCGGGTCTGCAGGACCCCCAGGGGCAGAGCGCCAGGAAAGTGAGATCCCATCAGTGCGGTTCGCCCTGCGATGAGTGGACACACACTGGACAGCGCAGGGCAACGCGGCCTTGGGTCACCGCGCACGCGCACGTGGCGCGGACAGACGCGCAGGCGGCCGGCGGCCGGCAGAGGGCGCCCTCGCGGGCTGCACTGTGCCTCCTGCTGCATTAACTGCTGTGCCTGTGCCGAACGGCTCTTCCCGGACGGCATACCTCTTGGGTTGTGGTTTTAGTGCATTTCCAGCACAAGCAGCATCTCGTTTGACCGAGTCCGGAGGAACCAGCCGTCGGGGAGGTTCTCGGCGGCGGGCATTAAGCCTGTGTGAACCCGCGCGGCTCACGCGCTCGGACGCACCAGGGGCCTATGAGCCTGTCCAGACAGCCGCCCGCCGCGCTTCTCCCCAGGCTTAGCGTGTCAGATTTATCCGATTCATGCCACGAGAGCTAAATATGTAGGGGCATATGCACACTGCAGATTTTTCTTTTGGGGAATATACTCGTTATAAATTCTGCTATGTCTATGTAAAATGTTTTGTCCCTTTTAGGTCAGGGTTCTGATAGAGATGGAGAAATTATAATTTTCTCATTTCAAGGAACCAGGTAGGAAACCTTTGACAGGAAGTCACCACAGCAACTCGGTCTCTGCTGGTGGTGGCCTCCCGCAGGGCTGTTCCTGTGGGGTCAGGGGCTCAGGGAGCACAGCCACACCTGGGAGCCACCTGCCTCTTTGCCACCTCTTCTCACGTCGGAAGTAAACGAGAGACCGGCTCAGCTTCCGGGAGAAACTCAACCCAGATGAGACCTGGGTGCAGAGAGAGGGTGTGACAGTTTACTTTCCAAAAATCCGAGTGCCCCCAGCAGCCAGGGAGATGTCCTTATTTTGCCAGACTTCTTTAAGCATTATTTTCCCAGAATAATTTCATCATAAGGAATCCAAAAAACGAACAGCTTTTCATCCTCTACACTTTTTTTTTTCCTTTAAATCCATGTTTGCCTTGGTCTGGACTACGCTCTAACAGTGTGGAGCTCTTTCTCTTGGATAAGAGAGTTCCAGAAGTTCGGCTCCATTCTCAGGTCGTTTCTTCCTCGGTCCTGTCCCCGTTAGGGGACCCCCGGGGCTGGTCCCAGCAGCTGCATGCTCTGGCCTGGTTAGTCACTGTGCATGCCCACTTCCATGCTCGGGTACTGACTCGCTTTGCCGCATGACGAGGGAACAAATAAAGAAACCCGTGGAAGTCCCCAAATGCAGTTTATAAATACAGTAGGCGACCGTAACAGGGCCAAGGAGATTTTCTCATTTCTCTTTTGAAACAATTGAAGGTTTATGTTTTCCTTTTGCACGATCTCTTATTTGGTTGCTTGATTCCAATCCCCGTGGTTGCTTTCAGGTATACGGTGTACCTGAACTTGACAGATTCCAGCCCCCCACCCCCACCCCTCTGCGAGTGGCAGCCAGCAGGAATGCCCGCGCGGATATGGCTGTTGGTGAGGATTTTGTCCAAGGTGACCTGCAGCATGGAGGCGCATGCGCGCCGCGTCCAACTGCAGAAAGAAGGGGTTGTTGACGTCTCGGTGCTGCTTTCACCAGAATGGGGCGCTCCGGATCCCCAAGGCCGGGCTTTTGGGGCAGAGTGAACGCACAGCAGCCGTAGAGCAGGGAACCCGGCCTTGGCCGCAGAGCCGACGGAGCTCCGCCCGCCCGTGGCTCAGTCTGCGCGCTCACCTCGGAGCCCTCACGTCGTGGACG
Source organism: Rousettus aegyptiacus (assembly GCF_014176215.1). Taxonomy (NCBI): domain Eukaryota; kingdom Metazoa; phylum Chordata; class Mammalia; order Chiroptera; family Pteropodidae; genus Rousettus; species Rousettus aegyptiacus. The sequence goes on along the minus strand of NW_023416296.1, from coordinate 796,289 downwards.
CGGACGTGCCTGGACCTGGAGTCCCAGGGCCGCGCGCCTGCTCCCCTCCCCGCTCTTCAGGCCATGCTTTCTTCGTCCTGCCCCAAGTCCCTCCTGGAGTCCCTAGGAGCCTGGTTGGGGACCTCGCTCTGCCCCGAGCCTTCCGCCTCCTCCCTGAGGGTGGGCCATTGTCCCTGTCCCTGTCTCTGCAGGTGCGCGGACTGTCAGGGTTTTTGGAGAGGTCTGCAGGGTCCCAGAACCGGCCTGTCGGGGCTCCGGCACCATGGAGTGTCACTGTCACCCCTGAGCCCAGGTCACAACCTCAGAAGCTGTAAGAGAGGACTTCTCTGTTTCTTGAAGGGGTCCACCCAGACTCGGGCAGCCTTTGCTGGAAGCTTCTCCCCCAGCCCCAACCCAAGGCCACGCTGCCCCATTGAGTTGGTAAGCACAGAGACGTAGGGCCCTGAAGTCTAAAATACTTATTATATGGCCTGTCATTCAAAGGATTAAAAATAAAACAGGTAACCGAATTTAAGGTATACAAAATTTGAATGTATTTCTGTTAAAAAAGTGAATTTAAGTAAACAACAAAGCAAAACATTATACTAATTTTCATGTTTTTGGAAACTGCTATTCAAAATAATTTATTAAAATTAAGTTATACAAATTAGTTACTATCAAATGTTTACATCAAAATTATCTAGAGGAAACCGAGTTTTTAATTTAACTCTTTGAATGTTTCGTGAAATCATATTAGTAATGTTGTCAAAAGTCAGTCAGGCCCCTGGCGACGGTGGCGTCTGACCGCCGCCCAGACGCCCGCGCGTCTCGCACGCAGTGTGTCCGCTCGGCGCGCACAAGTCCCAGCGCAGCGGGACGCGCTGGCCGCGGCGCCTGCGCGGTGCTGGGACCCCGCGTTCCCCCGGGCGCCCGTGGAACTGCGAGCGAGGGACTCTGCTCCACCCGCAGCGCCTGCTTGGAGCAGAGACTTACCTAGGTGCTTCTTCTGCCCACCTCCCCCCGTAACCTGACCCCTGCCAGGGCGACGCGGCCCCCGGGGCTTTCGGGTGCCGCAGCCTTTTCTCCAAGGACAGGGCCCAGACGGTGGGAGGGTGTCTCCCGGGGCCTGGACAGCGTCGCTCTGGCCTAGAGCACGTTGTGGGCTGTGGCGCTCAGTGCTGAGCCCGGGCGACAGGCACGTGTACGGGGCGCGCACGCGAGGTGGCCAGGTCTGCGGCACCCCGGGAGCCGAGCGCGCAGTGGGGGGCAGGCTGTGCCCCTGCCGTGCAGCAGGGAGCCCACGGGGGGACCGGGGATGAGCACGGAGGGGCGCAGAGTGGCGCGGCAGGTCGCTGCTGCCCCGGAGTGACACCTGCGCGCAGTTGCTTCGGGAACTGTGTCCGCCGTAAGGAGGGCAGAGGGCGTTCACTCAGGACTTTGCTTGCGGTGGAGGCTCCTGTTTCCCCGGGCGCGTCTTTCGTCCTCCCTACTGTCGGGGTCGAGCCTGTGACGGCACTGAAGGGTTAACTGTCACACGTCACTTCTGGGCGGTGTGCTGGAAGTCCCCGTGGAGCTGGATCGCCCTAATTCGCCGCGTGATGAATGGGCCTGGCAGAGGAGGGGCGTGTCGGCAGGGGGCTAGCCATTGTTGCCGCGCCGCCAAAGCGACTGGCGGTGAGAGGGGCACAGAATGAGATCGCGGCCGGCTGCATGGCCTCACTTGGCACTGGGGCTGTGGCCATGGGGCCCCTCTTCAGCGTCCTGGGGCGTCGGTATAGAAGGAGGCGCAGGAAGCGCTCGGAGAGGAGAGGTGAGTCCTTTAAGTTCACCCCGCAGTGTAAAGTGTGCACTTCAAATGCCACGCAGGAATGTCTTCTGGGGTGCACCACTCGGGAGTTCACCTTGCCGGGGCCAGGCACTCCGTGTTTTCTGTGACGGCGCCTCTCTTTTCTGTTGGCATTTTATAGAATTTTAGATGGGAGCTGATCTAGAAGGTGGATTTAAAAACATGTCTGTAGACATGTGTGGGAATCATTTTAGCTTCAAAGTTTAAAGTACATTTTATAAAGCTGTTCATGAAACCTTAGCAGTTTGTAGTTTTGAGTATTAAGAGCTTCTCCAGAGACAGAGGGTTGGTGACGGTCCCCCCGCAGCCAGGCCCCGTTGCAGCTTGTCTGACATTAAAAGTGCTCTTCCTGCGGGAGAAAGGCTGGCCTTGCTAAAGTACCTTCCTTTCAGAAACACGGAGAGCAAATTCCTTGCATTCAAAACTCCGGGTAATCTCAGTCTTTAGTTCAGCTTGACGTTTTAAGGCATTAAAATTTATATATTTTTTCTTACCACCAGATTGAAAAGTTCTCTGTGATTATAGCAGTTATACAGTGCCGGCTTTGGGGCTGAATTGTTGGTGTAAAAGGGTGCAGAGTTCGCTGTCTTCACTTAACACGCATGAACCAGCAGACAGTGTCTCAGGTGGAGATGCTTCTGGGGGGGGGGCCGGCCGGTGTGCGGCCAGCCTCTGTTCCTGGGTGTCACCTCGTCACCCACCAGCAGCTAGGACCACACACAGCCTGCCATCACGACACCACCTGCGGGGTGTTCTGTGGCAGGGGACGGCCATCCGTCAGGAAGTGCAGTGAGCCACAGTGTTTAATGTGGTTTCGTAAAAGGAAGAAGAAATCACGTTTGGAGCCAGCAATCTCAGGAAAATAGCATGTTGCTAAACATGACAAGCGGCCGTGCCCGGCGGGACCGTGTCTGGGGCGCTGAGGCACCACGCCCGCCGTGTCGGGGACCGTGGGTGCCGGAGGCCCAGCCGCCGGGGGCTCGGCGCCGCTCTCTGCTTCCCTCGCTGGTTTCAGAGCTGGCGTGTTTCGATGCCTCCGCTGAGCATTTGAAAGCAGGGCGTTTTTAAAAGCAACACAAAAGTAAGACAAAGGCGAAAGCAAAATGGGGAGAAGTTTTTGTCTAACACCCCCGCGTAGAGCCGCGCGGTTCCCCACGGCCCCTCCTCACTGAGCGCCAGAGCTGGGGAAGGACTGACCCGTGCAAGAGCAGTTCTGCCGTCGTCCTCGGGGAACGTGCCGTGATCCCGGGGGTTTAAACCAGCCCCACTGTGTGCAGGCGCAGGTGTCTTCACGTGCGCCAGAATCGCACCCTTCCATAGAGGAACCCTCCTCGAGTACATAGCAATTTTGGAGCAAAATCTTGAGAAACTCAGAGTATTACAAGATGTCGCAGTTAAGCCCAGGTGATAAATGTCGTATTCACTAGACGTTTCTGTGTTTATGTGAATATCATTAAACAGGATCACATCGTACATTAGTACTTGTTCTTATCTGCAATGTGCACTATATTTGAAACTACTAAAAGTGCCTTTAAAAATTTTTTTTTTAATCAGCCGTCCTGTTTATACCAACTGGACCAAATTTTACAAGACGTGAGATGTAGGTTGTTAGTGTTGTGGCACTCTGAGGTGCTCTGGGCCACGTGTATGGAGTTTTCCCTGAGACCTCGTCGTCTGCTGAGGACAGTGCAGCCGCAGGCTCCTTCTGGGCTTCCGTGGCAACACGGTCTCCTCGCTACCCCCGAGGCCGCCCCCTTCCGCAGGGTAGCTGGGCACGAGGCACAGATGGATTTGCTTAGTCATCGGAAAATTTTGGTTAGACGAGAATAATGTGTAATGAAACTATAGCCCTGGGCGTCCGCCGAGCAGATCCTACCAGCCCGAGACCCGAGGCGGGCCTGGAGCCCAGGTCACACTGCCGGGGACAGTGAGACCCCCCATGCCTGCCTTCCCTGCACCACACTGCCTGCTGGCTCCTGCCCCTTCCCACCCCGGCACTGCTGCGGAGTAAAGGAGCCGTGGGGGGCGGGGGGGACACAGAGCCGCCCCGCGTGCTGTATGACTGAGGTCCTGTATTTCCAGACCAAGGGCTCTCTCGTCCAGGACTCCGTCCCAAGTCGACAAGGCCCTTACCTGTGCGCGGTCACTCTGCTCACCGTGAGAAGACCCCCATGACGTGGGCGGCAGCTCTGAGCCCGCTGCAGTGTGAGGCTGGGGTCTCCTGTGTTTCCAGGATGGGGACGTGAACGGGTGAGGGGGCCTTTTGTAGAAATGGGGACCCAGGCCCGTGGCGGTGCGCTGCCCCGAGGGCTGCTGGGGCCGGCCGCCGAAGCGTTTGCCCTGTCCCCTCTTCCTGGCCGTGGGGGAGCAGGCGGCCGTCAGGCCCGCCTCCGGTCCTGGTTCCTGCCCTGGCTTCCCCGCGCTGAGGGCGTCCCTCTCCGTGAGGTGCAGGGCGTGGCTCCCGCTGCGGGTGTAGGGGGGATGGCATTTATCCATCCCCCCGACTCCCCATCCCCTCATCCCCCATCCCCCAGTCACTCGTCCACGCACCTGTCCACGCCTGTACCCAGCCATTCATCATCTGTCCATCCACCAACCCATCTGTCTACCCATTCACCCAGGAACTTGGCCACTCATCCATCCACGCATTCATCCGTCCATCCACCCACCCACCCACGTACGCAGCCACCCACCCATCACCCATCACCCGTGCGTCTACCCGTTTGTCCGAGTACCCATTAGGGCTTTCCGTGTGGCGGCACCAGGGAGGCGGGATGCACAGGACCGGCGTGCGGGCGGCGGGAAGGCAGCAGCAGGGGGACCGCCCCAGCTGTCAGACCTGGGACGTGCTCTGGAATGGGCCCCCCCCCCCAGGTAGCGTCTGGTGGACGCGAAGGTGGAGTTGCAGGGCGTGTTGCTTCCGCCCTGTGCGTAGCGGGGGAAGGGGTGGCCCCAGCCTCTGGCAGGGCCGGAGGTCGCGTGTGCGCTGGAGGAGGGCCGCCCGTGAGGGAGGAAGCACGTCCACCAGTGTTTCCTCTCCCATGGGCGACTGGGCGGCACTGCAGCTTTGCTGCTCTGGACCGGGCTCCGGTCTGGTCGCGTTCTGAACACTGCTGTCGCTCAGGCAGCCGTGCCGAGGGCGTGTGCACACGCATGGGTGTGCCGATCACACTTTACGAACATTCTCAGTAGCTCAGTTTTATCTACTTAAGTAGGTGTAGTTAACGATTAGGTGTGTGCAGAAGATTCTAGCTTTTATGTGTCTGGAACTCTACTAAAAATCTGGATGTGATTGGCTGATGACCCTGGCGCCATCGTAAGAGAGACTGGTTTATACTTGGCTGTCTCTGTGGTCAGGTGTTGCCGGATGACCTCTACCAGGTACACCCATGGGTGCACCTGGAGGTTAAGGCCTGAGAACAAGTTGAAACGTGACTTTGAACATTCTTTTCTTTCAGAATCACATTAATTCTCCTGAGATTATAGATCACCAAGGTTTCTAGTGTCCGCAGCGGGACCTGCACGGCGTGGGGGCGGGGCGGGCCTGCGTCTCTCCGGCGAGGGGGCGGGGCGGCCCGCGTCTCTCCCCCGCGCACGGTCGGTCGTCCAGCGTCGTGGTCACTGTCAGTGTTTTCTGTGTCACCCAGCCTGGAGTTCTGACTGACCACGAACAGCCACACGTGACTAGGGACATTGAGAGGTGTGCACGTGCGGCCCTGGCCCTCCTGTAGCCACGGCGACGGCGATGCCCAGGAGCGCTTGCTGCAAGTGCCACACCCCGCCCCGCCCCCACAGACCAGCAGAGCCACCGACCCCCAAGACGTGAGTGTGGCCGATGACAGCGGGGCTCCGTGCCCTTGGGCGCCCTGCCTGAAGCCCCCACTCACTGCTCCCGTGGTTCAGAGGTTTTTCCAAGTATTCAGACCCGTTCGTTTTTCCACACAAACCTTAGCATCGGCGTGTCCAGTCCTGTTAGAAAAACACAAGTTGCAATCGTAGCGGGGACCGAGGGAAACGTCCATCCCAGGCCTCGGACGCTGGGCCTGCTGGCCCCCCTGCGCTTGGCCGCCCCGGGCGGAGCCCACGTCCTGCTTTGGGCATCCTGAATGTCACTGCCGAAGAAAGCTTTCCTTTAACTGCCGTCCCCGGAGTCGCTCCCTGTGGCCTTTTCACGGGGTTTTAATCTCCCGTCTTTGCAGCCCGGCCGTGCGGGGCGCCTTTCAGGGAGAAGGGCAGTGGCCGTGGCGGGGCTGGCGCGCGTGCGCACCGCCGCTCGGCTTTGTTCTGGGACCTCGGTGCCCGCCGGGCTGGCATTTGTGGACCGTGCCAGCGGCTTCCACTGCTGGCCTCCCCCGCGGACGCTGAGCCCGCCCCGTGCCCCGCCGGGTGGTGTCCACTGCGAGACATGCCGCGTCCTTCCCTCCGGACTTTCACGTGTGGGAGCGGGGACCAGGCGCAGCGCACACTGCGGGAGGCGGGGGCGGGGACCAGGTGCGCCGCGCACGTCAGGGGCGGGGGCGGGGACCAGATGCGCCGCGCACGTCGGGCGCCCCCGCGCCTCACGCCTGCCGTCAGCGGCCCTGCAGACACGTCCCTCGTGCGGCCCTGCAGGGGCCTCCCAAGCACAGCGTCGCCGGCGAAGCGCGTCCGCTGCGCGCCTTCTGCTTGCTGCTTCATCAGGGTCTTGGTCAGAGAGACCGCCGAGTCGCACGCAGCTGTCAGAAACCCCACCAGGAGAAGCGCGTCCCCTGTACGCGCTTCCTGCCGCAGACGGGACGCCGGCCCCGGTCCAGGCAGGGTCCGGGGCGCTCCACCGCCCCAGGTGGCTCCCGCCGACCTAGTCCCCGTCCGTACGGCCCCCGGCCCGGGTCGCTGCGGGCACTGGCAGTTTGTCCCTTTTATTGCCACGCCTTGTTCGTGGCATGGGGGCCACCGCCGGTCTCACCGCCCAGCGCCGGACGGGCAGCTGGGGTCCCGCCGGCTGCGCGTGAAGCGGCCGAGAGCATCTTGCCTCCGCGTGACCGTGCGTCTGCGTTTCTCTGGGACAAACGCCAGGTTTGGTTTTTCAAAAGCCGCGGGACCCTTTCTCTGGGGGCCACCCTGCGTCCTCGCCAGCCCCGGCTCCATTTCGGCCGTCTCCTGGGCGTGCTGCGGCGCCCACGCGGGGCCCACGCGGCGCGAAGTCGCACGTCCCGCAGCCGGCGCTGTGCTTTGCACACAGATTCTCAGAAAACACATCCAGGAGTAACTAACGAACACGGAACAGCGGTGCTCTTAAAACTGCCCGGAGCACCGTCCTGAGTAAAAGGTTCTGAACATTTCTCTTTTAGCTTTTAGCAACATTTTTGCCAGATAGACAGTTAGATTCGACATTATTAAACGACTGTCACAGAACTGTATTTTAGACACATGACCCATGAGAGACATTTGTACGATGTGCATGCTTGAGCACATTTTAGTCACTGTTTTCTTAATGTACTGAACTTGCCTTCAGGTGATTTATAATGTAAGTTTCACATGCGTGCAAAGCAACGCAGCTACAAAGTGTGCGAGTCTTCTTTGTCCTCAGTCGCAATCGGAAGGATGCTTTCCTTACAGACCGCGTGTTAGGACGAGCTTTGCTAAGGGCAGCCACTCGAGGAAGAGGAAGCTCTTACATTTGTCCACCATTAGATAACTGGAGTGACTGTTCTTTGAGGATTTCCTGTGGCTTCTACCGCCAACAAAACAACGAGTTCCTGATGGTTGAGAAATTAGATCAGGTTCAAAAGTGCCCTGCTCTGCACTTCATCCACGTGACATGCTACTCGCTGGCACCTGAGATGCCGTGGGCCCTTCTTCCCCTGTGCATAGCCCGGGGCAAAGATCTGGCGGCCACCGGCCTGGTTCTGCCCTGAGGCCTGAGGCCCTGGTCTTCGGCCCTCCCATGGGAGGGGTCTCGCTCAGGCACACCCTCACCTTTCTCCTGGGGGGTGCTCTCCCTGGCCCCCTCCGTCGTGCCTCCCCACAGCAGAGCCCTCAGGCCAGGTGGAGACAGGTGTGGGGGCGGCGGGGGCATCGGTGCCCAGTCCTGGCCTCCGCGCTGTCCCCGGTCTGTGGTGACCTCGTCGTGGCTCCCAGGCAGGCCCGCCCGCATCACCGCACGCCAGGCCCACTGAGCATTCTCTCCTTGCTCTTTCAGACGGAAGCCGCCTGAGCCGGTCCAGGAGCCCCCAGCAGCGCTCTGCCGCGGACCCAGACGATGAAGAGAACATGAGTAAGGCCCAGGCCTGCCGCGCGGCGCCAAGCGCCTCCCCGGGCCCTATGTCTCTGCGAGCCGTTCCGGGGACCGGTGGGGGCAGCGGGCTTCCGCCGATGGGGGCTGATCGCAGTGGCCCGTTTTAGGTTTGCGATCCATTCCCTGTTGACCGCGGGCATCTTCCTTGAAGCCACGTGTCCAGAGTCATCACTCTCGGCTGTTTTCCTGGGTGACACACGTGTCCCTGGAGCACATGCCACAGAGCTGCACGCCTCCTGGTCAGTCGCAGCCTGGTTCTCACGATGCTGCCAGGCTGTGCACATCTGAGATGACATGTGAGATGCAGTGAACCATCTGGCCCCCTAGGGTGACGCTTCACACGTCATCCGGTCACACACAGCGATCCCCCCTGGAGTTCTAGACACGGGCTCACACGGGTCTGTGGCCTTGAGTTTCCAGACTTTGCTGAGCCTTAGGACTGGTGTGGCCTGCAGCTCGCCTTGGGGCCCTTCTCCCCACACCGTCCTCTCTGTGGGGAGGGGCGGAGGGGACGGGGAGGTCCAGGCCGTGCCAGCCTGTCCTCGCCACGCCGTCCCCCACCGAGGGTCCAGCAAACATGCCTCTCTCTCCCGAGTCACCTTTGGTCCCAGATTGTGAGGTTCAGACGCTCCCACGGTGCGGGGAGCTATCAGCAGAATCGCCCTGAGATGTCCTTTCTGACCCGTGTACGTAGGTACACGCCTGCTCGCCCGTTCTTGGTCGCGGCCGAGGAAGGGCACGCAGGTCTCAGTGACGGGTGGCACCTCATCGGGGCAGTCGCTGATGCCTGGAGCACAGTCCAGGCCGATGCCCTGTGACATCGCCCAGGACCGGCCAGCGGAGGCCTCGGGGCTGGCCGGTCTGCACGGGCACCACCGGCTCGCCGGCGGGCGCTGTCGCAGGCGGGGCCAGCGGGCGTTCTGTCCGCCGAGGTCGGGCCCCGCGTGCCGCGTCGGGAGCGCGTGGCAGTCACGTCCCCGCTGCGGGCGGACGTGCCCCCCGGCTGCTCCGGGCTGCGGTCCTCCGGTGGGCGTGCCCGTGAGGTCCCCGTGGGGCCGGCCGTTCGCTCTCGCTGGTCAGTGCCGCTCGCCGCCCCTGTGAGCAGTGCGCGCGGCTGTGCCCAGGCTCCTTCCTGTCAGGACTGTGGCCCGCCGTCCACGGCGATCACCTGGTTTGGGTGGAAACCTCGCAGCATAGATCATGACGGTCCCCAAACGGGTCCTGCGGAAACTCAGATCAGGAATGCCGAGTGCTCGTGCAGGGAGACGAGCTGCCGGTCTGAGCGCCGGCACCGCGGTGGCAGCTCTGTTTTCTGTTGCTTTGAAAGCGACAGGAACGGCCCTGTGACTAACGTCCGCAGTCCTGAAATAGAGCGGTGTGGCGTGGAAGGCGTGGAAGGCGGAGCCTTGGTCCAGAAGAGGCGCGGCCGAGGGCGCGTCTCCCCGTCGTAACGTCTCCCTTTTCTTTCCCCAGTAGCGCTTTTACTAAGACGGACGTGCGCGGCGCCCCTGCCACAGCCGCGACCTTAGGATGTGTGCGGACTGCGCTGTCGAAGGGCCGTTGTTCTTACCTCCTCGAGACTGCTGACCCTGCCCTGACCGTTCTTGTTTCTTAAAGGGAAGCGTCCGGCCACGGCGGAGCCGCGGGCCCCGGCGGCGTGGCGGGCGGCGTGGCTGCCAGCGGGCCGGCTCCGCGGCGCAGCCCGGGGGGCCGTCTGCGGGGGCCTCGCTGCGGCCCCTCCGCCCTGCCCCACGCTGCCCTGCGAGCCTTCCGCTTCCCCTGAGCTCCCGAAGGAGTAACCTATCGAGCTTTTGCTGGAGGATGTTATAAATGGAAATTTAGGGTCTATTCCGTCAGCTTTGTCAACTGGGAGAAGTGGTGTGTGTGTCAGGACTGGGGGGGCGCTGTGGCAGAGAGCCCGTCACCCGCCTCGCGGAGGACGGGACGGTTCCCGCGGGCTGTTCAAACGGGAGCTTCCCCCATGGCCTTGGCGGCCCACGTCCCGTCCCGTGGGCCCTCCCGTGGGCCCTCCCGTGGGGAGGGCCGACTGGCATGTCAGGTCCTTCAGCTCGCATGGCAGGGAGGGTCTGCCTTTATGTCAGAAAGCAGACACACACCCAGGCCACCTGGAACTCGCTTCACAGCCATTAGAACGTCTTGATCCCTTCAGGGACTGTGGATTTGCGGGCGCTGGTGTAGGCCCTTAGTCACGTCGGCAGCCTCGTGATGCCCTGGCTTCATGCTCCAGCCAGCCCCTGGGGACAGGGCAGGAAAACAAGGGGTCACAGCTCGTTTTTTAAAAAAAGCTTACAATAGCAGAGAGAGTAAGCGCTTTTTTATTCCCGTTTTTAAAAGTAAAATCATAATTTGCCATGAACTTTTAGAGTTCTAAAATTGTTTTTATTAACTGCAAACATAAACTACCTTTAAAAAGTAGGATAACCAACTTATTTGGCAAATCCGTCAAATAAAATCCATCGACGAAAGACAAAATTGCCAGCTTTAGCTAGGAAGTTGTAGCCTGCCTGCAACTTCATTCTTACAGCTTGTTCTTATATGTTATTTTCTATCATGAAATGTATCAAGGATTCAGAAGTAAATCGAACACTAGTAATAAAGCCGTCTCCTTCAGAAGTAAAACCCGAAAGGCCAGAACACTTTGCGTAGCTCGAGGCAGGTTTCTGAGACTGACTCATGAGCCAAAACTAGCACGGCACATGTCGAGTGAATATTTTAGGCCCGAGGAGCTACTCAGCCTGTGAACGCCCATTTTTAAAGGGAGGTGCTGCCGGTCCACGCCCAGCGGGAGCGGGGGACACTGGCAGGGGGCGCAGCCCGGATCCCGGACTTGCTGAGCGAGGCCCGTGGGGCCAGCTCATGCCCCGCAGCTCCGTGAGCCTGAGCAGTGTCTAGCTGCCTCAGGAGGCTCAGAACCCAGCTCCCCGAGCGAGGGCAGTGGGCAGCCCCAGAGGCGGGAGGAGCCAGCCCCTAGCAGAGCTCAGGCCAGTCCTCGTGGCTGGCGTGTGGGCGTGAACCGTGAACACACATCACTTGACCAGTTACAAAGAGGTAAAGGAATCCATAAATTTTGCATTTACAAGATCCTGCAACGAAGGCGTTGTAAGTTGCTCTCTCTGGGCACCGCAGGTTCAAGCAGCACAGATGCTCAGGAAAACGGCGGCGGGGACCGCGTGCCCCCCGGGGACGGCGGCCCGCCAGGGCCGGCCGAGGGCTGCCCGGTCTCCAGCGGGGCCAGCGGCGGTGCCGGCAGGAAGCGGGCCCTGGACGAGGGCAGCAACGGCCACGCCAAGTTCCGGCTGAAGAAGCGGCGGCGGGCGCCGGGGCCCGCCCTGCCCAAGAACGCGCTCATGCAGCTGAACGAGATCCGGCCCGGGCTGCAGTACGCGCTGCTGTCCCAGACGGGGCCCGTGCACGCCCCGCTCTTCGTGGTGGCCGTGGAGGTGAACGGCCAGGCCTTCGAGGGTGCGGGCCCCACCAAGAAGAAGGCCAAGCTGCACGCCGCCGAGAAGGCCCTGCGCTCCTTCGTGCAGTTCCCCAACGCCTCCGAGGCGCACCTGGCCATGGGCCGTGGCCTGCCGGCCAACACGGACTTCACGTCGGACCAGGCCGACTTCCCCGACGCGCTCTTCAACGGCTTCGAGACCCCGGACCGGGCGGAGGCGCCCTTCTGCGTGGGTTCCAACGGCGACGACTCCTTCAGCTCCAGCGGGGACCTCAGCCTGTCGGCGTCGCCAGTGCCCGCCAGCCTGGTCCAGCCTCCGCTCCCCGTGCCAACGCCGTTCCCGCCCCCCAGCGGGAAGAACCCCGTGATGATCCTGAACGAGCTGCGCCCCGGCCTGAAGTACGACTTCCTCTCGGAGAGTGGGGAGAGCCACGCCAAGAACTTCGTCATGTCCGTGGTCGTGGACGGCCAGTTCTTCGAAGGCTCGGGGAGGAACAAGAAGCTCGCCAAGGCCCGGGCCGCGCAGTCCGCCCTGGCCGCCGTTTTCAACCTGCACCTGGACCAGACGCCGTCGCGCCAGCCCATCCCCAGCGAGGGCCTCCAGCTGCACCTGCCCCAGGTGAGGAAAGTTCGGTCGTGCCTTCGTCGTGTTTGTACACAGGACTAGGTGCCACTGTCGCTGTTGACTTTCCAACTCATGTCACTGTGCCCCGGCCAGAAATAGTTACCAGTAAGTCCGGCTGCCGGGCGGCCTTTCCTGGATCGCACCGGCCCTGTGGTCACTGGGGAGCCGGCCCCAGGCCGTCGCGGTGCAGGGCAGGGGCACCTGAATGGTGCTGTCAGCCCTGCCCATGCTGAGCCTCGCTCTGGAAGATGGCCACAGTTCCCGCGCAGCTGCCCTTGGGGGCCCCAGCCCGTAGCAGCGGCCTGCGGGAGGATGGGTCCAGGTCACTAGAGAGTGGCCAGCCAGCAGCCAGAGCCCAGTCAGGGTCAGGGGTTGAGCCTCGGGCTGCAGCAGGGCTGGAGAGCGGGCCCGCAGCAGTAGGCGCCACACGTGGGGGGCCCAGGGCAAGTTCCGGGGCCCGCCGGGTGCCACAGTCTCTCTGTGCCTGGGACCCCAGGCGGGGCCGGTGCAGGGCTCCCCTGCCCGGCCCGAGGCAGCAGCACGCGTAGGCCTGGTCTTGGGCCCCCAAGGTCAGGGTGAAGACAAGGAAGGGTTCGGGGCACCCTCACCCCAGCCTCTCTGAGAGAGGCCGCGCGAAGGGGACGTGGCCGGGAGCCGGCACCTCCCAAGCCCGCGGTTCTGCTCGTTGCTTCTCTCCTCGGAAGTCCCAGATTCCCTGCTCTGCAAGAACCGGTTTTCTGGAGATGATCGATCCTCCCTTGTCAGAATGTCGTTCAGTGTGCAGATGAAACATCCCGGCCTGATGGGAAAAGAGGACTCAGAGTTGGTAGGTAGGAGGCTTGAGTCTCGGAGAAGGATCCAGGAGTGTCACCGCTGCCCTTTGGCCTTTGAACCAACCAGAGTGGCCTCTGCGCAGTTGTCTTCTGAGATGACCAATCAATCTTAGTTTTAAAATCGGGAAGTTTGCTTTGCTTAAAGCAACTTAATACAGAGTCAGGACACAGTAACCCACTCCAAGTAACCTTCTGATTCTTCATGAACCAAATAATTGTCTCTCGCGTTGGCCTCTTGTTAGCACTCATTGGAGCCGTTAGTCCAGTACAGCTTTACAGCTCGGTGGCACTAGTGCCCAAGTACGTTTTCATTTTCAGATCTACTGTTTCTTAAAGTATTTCAGCCTTAGTTCAAAGTAGCGTCTGACGTGACCTGCCATCCCTGGACGTCGGCAGGGTCGGGGGTCAGAGAACTGAAGTCATGTTGAGCATGGGCATCGCAGGTGCCGGGTGTCACAGCAGAGAAGGTGGCGCCACAGACGGGAGGCGGAGGGTGGGCCGCGCGTGCGCGTGCGCACGGGCAGCCCACGTGCCGCGGCAGCCACTGGGGCGCCAGCATGGAGCGGGACCAGAGCCGCGGCGGGGGGGGGGGGGGGGGCTGGGCGGGGCCCTGGGCGGGGCCTGTGCGGCCTGACTGGGGAGGGGCGTCTGCGGGATCCTGCAGGGCGGGGCGCTGTGGGCGGGGCCACCCGCAGCCTTGCGGCCGGAAGCAGCAGTATCTGGGCGTCTGTGGCTCCGCAGTCTCTCCCAGACCCAGGGCTCAGGGTGTGCCCTGCTCACCTGGAGGACTCGGGCGGCCCGCCTCTGGCTCGGGCACGCCCTCCCCTGAGATCCCCAGTGTCCCCGAGCCTGGGTGTCAGTCCTCACTGTCCCCCAAGAGCGACCTGCGCAGGACGCGGGCCAGCACCCCTGTCACGTGTCTGTGCCTTCGTGGTGGCAGCAGGGGCTGTGAAGCCCGGTGATGCGGCCGGCACAGGGCCCTTGGCCAGCCGCGAGGGCCACAGCAGCCCCGTCCAGCCCCGCGCCCCTCGCCCGGAGTCCGGGCAGGCACCGAGCCGCGGGCCCGCGGGAGGGTGGGTTGGCTTCCTGGAGCTTGTCCCTTGGCGACTGCACGCGCCCCACGCTTAGTGGGCCAGGCCGCTCGTTCCCCGGGGAGCGGGAGGCTGCAGCCGCGTGAGGGGGTGGCAGGGGCCCCGTGCACAGATGCCGCCCTCACACTAGTGCGTGTCCCCAGACCCGCCCGCCTCCGGCCCAATGTCGCCGGGCTCCGGTGGCTCCTGCTTCTCTCTCAACGTGGAGAGACGCCCAGCCTCACACGAGAGACACCTTTGTCTCCTCCAGGTGCCCTTAAGCTCGCACTACTCTTTCCTCCTGTGTAAGTGGGAGCGTGCCGTCCCTTGTCCGTGACATCGTCGCTGTTGTGTGCTTGCATGTCTGTGGTCTGACCCCTTTCCTGCACCCGCACGTGTAGCGCGGCGCCTCCACCACGGTGCAGCGTGAGGCCACGCCCCCGGCGTCTGGCCTCGCCCTCTGCGCCTGGCCACGCCCCAGGTCATCCCCGCCCCGCCCCTGCGTCTGGCCACGCCCCACGCTCCTGGTTATGCATGCTCCCCCCTGCCTGCCCCTGCCCCCTCATCTGTCCATGCACCCCCCCCATGTCCCCCCACCCCCGTCTGTCCATGCCCCACGCTCCTCGTCTTGAGCCCGGTCCTCTGGGCACAGGGACAGGGGTGGAACGTTCTGACAGCTGTGCCTTCTCTAAGGCGTCGCTATAACAAGTGGGTCTTCTGTTCATCTGGGGTGTAACTTTTTAAGGCCCAAGCTGGGGACAGTAGAATCTGCCATCGGATCGCTAGGACAAGTGTGAGGCAGGGCAGACGCGGGTCCCACATGACTCCCGTACCTTTGTTCCCGGAACCCTGGGTTCATTTTGTCCACTGTAGCTCGGATGGTGTGCTTCTGAGAAGCACGCCCTTTTGGACATGTGGCCGTCGGGTCTGGCAAGGTGGCAGTGGACGTGTGCCCAGCACCCCTGGACACATTCCTTCTGAAGGCATAGCCTTAAGAATGTTCTCACATCATTGCGTCTGAGTGATAACTGCCCTACAGGCTGGGTCAGTGCTGGACTCAGGCCTGTTTTCTGAGCAGGGTGATTGGTTTCAGCTGTGGAAATCACTGAGCAAGCCACCTGGCGGGCGGGGGCCGTGGCCAGGGAGGCGCTGTGCAGTGCTTACGAGTCTTTAATTTGATGACCCTTCAAACTGCCCCTTCCTTCTGCCCGCGGTGCGGTGTGTCGCGCCCAAGGGCATGCCCTGGCCTTGCTAGCCCTAGGTGGACACGCCCCGGAGAGCCTGGGCAGCAGAGCAGTGGGGGTGGGAGGCGGAGGACCCCGGGAAGGCGTCACCCCCCTGCGCCTCCTCCAGGGGGCAGCGTGGATGGGCTGTCACGGTCCTCGGAGACCCTGTGAGGGTTCCAGCCATGGCCCCTCATGCTCCTTGGACATCTGGTTCCAAGGAGCGCTGGGGAGGGCACGCATATATCAGCGTGACTCTCCGGGAGGGAAGCCACCTGTGCCTTCGGGCAGAGGGAGAGCGCCTTGGTGTCCGCGGGCACACGAGGTGCCTGACCCCTGCTGTGGTCCTAGGTGCTGGCCGACGCTGTGGCCCGCCTGGTTCTGGATAAGTTCGCTGATCTGACGGACAACTTCTCCTCCCCTCACGCGCGCAGGAAGGTTTTGGCTGGGATCGTCATGACGACAGGTAAGGGTCTCCGTCTGCAAAGGTCTGGCAGGAACATGTTTTTCCTTCTTCAAAATAAACGCCCGCCCACTGCACCCAG
Organism: Rousettus aegyptiacus; assembly: GCF_014176215.1. Taxonomy (NCBI): domain Eukaryota; kingdom Metazoa; phylum Chordata; class Mammalia; order Chiroptera; family Pteropodidae; genus Rousettus; species Rousettus aegyptiacus. The sequence goes on along the minus strand of NW_023416296.1, from coordinate 780,428 downwards.
AAAGGTCGCCCTGCATGCTCGTCTCGGCGCCCCACGTGGCTCTCACTGGGAGGCGTCCAGGGCCAGTGCTGGCTTTCCGGTCGCAGGGGACATGTTTAGTCTCGCTGCGCGTGACGGTAGAACGCGTCTGATTTCTGAGACGCTGGCGCCACCAGGGAGGTGTCTGTGCAAGTGACAGGGGGGCACCTAGCCAGAGTTTCCCAGGAGCGAAGGGACCCCCAGTCCTCTTCCCCCACTGCAGGATGGGGACCTCGTGCGGTGCCCCTGGGTGACTCCTAGGACCGGAAGCCACAGCCTGGCCAATGCCCGGGTCCCTGCCCTCCGTTCACGGCCACACACAGGCCGGACGCAGGGCCTGGTGGCCGGGGAGGGCGGTCTGCCCGCTTCGCCAGCCAGGGGAGACCCGGCGCTCCAAGTCGTCCTTGTCCCCCGGGGGAGGATGGGGCTCTGGAACCCCCGGCGCTGGACCCCCACGCCCCACAGACGCACGGTGCCCCGCACAGCCGAGCGCGGGTGCCGGGTCCCCTGGCGCTGGGCGTCTGCGGCGTCCTCCCTGCTCGCTCTCCCGTCCCCGTGCCCCTCGCGCGCCGGGAAGGTGAGCGTTTGGGCTGCTGCGCCCGCCACGGCTCGGGGCCTGGTGCTGCCGTCCCCACTCCTCAGCACCTCGACAGAGGAGGCAGGTGACCTCACGGCAGCGTCCGCACCTCAGTGTGCCTCTCACCTGGGCCCCACGGCCACCGTCCGCATCTGCAGGCAGCTCCCGCGGGTCTCATGACCTTAGGCCGTTGGTCCCTGTGCCTCAGTTTCCTCATCTGGAAGCGGAGACAGTACGTGGCGTGTGCCTTGAGGACACCGCGGCTAGCAGAGCTGGCCCAGGGCCCGCCACCGGGCGAGCACCATCCGTCCAGCTGGTGGTGAGGGCAGCTTGTGCCCGGCGCCGCCCGCAGTCTGTCGACACGCTCACTACCAGGGGGGTCGCCCTCCGGAGGGTTCCGGTGCTGAGGGCGTCACTCCCCACAGCTGGATGGTGGCAGAGATCTCTGAGCAGCGCCCTGTGATTTCCGCTTTCGCTCTTGGCCCTGCGCTGTGTGTGACGCCTCCTCCTCGCCCCTTCGATGCCCGGGTTCCTAGTTCAGGATCCGTTAGCTGACCAGTGAGTCCACTGCCAGCTGCTGCTTCCTGCCGGAGCCCCCGGGCAGCACCCGGGGAAGACCGTCGTGTGGCCTTCACAGCCCCCCGCGAGGGCCGCAGAGCACGTCCCGCGGGAGGCTGGTGGTCAGGAGGGGCGTCCACAGGGCCCAGCCACCGGGGTGCACAGCAGGCCTGGGGGTGCACTGAGGCGCACGACCGTGACTGTGACGTAGGGGAACGGCGTGTCTTGTTTTTCAGGCACAGATGTCAAAGACGCCAAGGTGATAAGTGTTTCCACGGGAACCAAATGCATCAACGGCGAGTACATGAGCGACCGGGGGCTGGCCCTGAACGACTGCCACGCGGAGATCGTCGCGCGGCGGTCCCTGCTCCGGTTCCTGTACGCGCAGCTGGAGCTCTGCCTGAGGTGAGCGCGGCAGGCGGGCAGGCCGGGGCGCTGTTTCACGGGGCGCCCCGCCTCCCCTGCCTCCCCCGCCCCCGTCACGAAATCCTGCAGACTGTCACCGAAAAGTGCCCAGAGCAGCAGCTTCGTCGGTAGCCCTGGGGCTGGACCCCGCCTTCCATGACACCCAAGCTACAAAACAGGGTGGGCTAACTCACAACACACACGCACGCACACCCACGTTCCCACGCACACACGTTCACACGCACACCCACATTCCCACGCACACACGTTCACACGTGCACACACGTTCCCACGCACACAGCGCCACCACAGCCTCAGGCCTGTGCCGAGCCCCTGTGCCCGGGTTTCCAGCCCTGTGACATAAGTAGAACTCACCTGCCTGGTGGACGTGACCATTCTTACTCCTCCTGTGCCTAAACCAGCCCATCGTGGATCTAAACTGCTTTTCTGCACAAAGCCATTTCTCTACACGCACTGTCCGAAGCAGAAATGAGAAGGAAGGGAGGATACGTTGCAAAGGCATGTCCGTTGTCGAGCAGACAAGAACCGTGAATTTTCATAAACGTATAAAGATTCCAGGTCAGGCTGCTGCTTACCCTTTGGCCATCACCGTGACCTGGGTAGACCAAAATCTGCACACAGCCACGAAGTTTATTTTGCACCTTATTTCCTTTCAGTGGCAAAGATGACCAAAAAAGGTCCATCTTCCAGAAGTCGGAGCGAGGGGGCTTCAGGCTGAAGGAGAGCGTCCAGTTCCACCTGTACATCAGCACCTCTCCCTGCGGGGACGCCAGGATCTTCTCCCCGCACGAGCCGGTGCTAGAAGGTATGGCCAGGTCCCCCCAGCGCCCACGGTCTCTCAGAGCCGCGGCCCCCCCAGGGATGGACGAGAGAACAGACCCATGTCGATACCCTTTTCCCTTTTTTCCAACACCAGCCTCGATGGTGGCTCTGATAGGAGTATGTAGCAGCGTGAGGTTTTCCTTTTTGGTTAATAATTTAATTAGGAAACGTTCACAGATGAAAATGTGGACTCTGATAAACCAAGTCACAGGAATCGAGAGCATCCGAGATCAAAATCGTTTTCGGTACTTAAATACGGATGATGTAAATCTCCAAATCATAGATATGTGTCTGTTTTATGTGAATAAATCAGATATATTCATATTTCTGATGGATAGTAACAACCGAAGTGTAGTTGGAGGAGTCAGCTGGCATTCCGAAGCTGGCTCAGACTGACAGGGAGACCCTACTTGTCACATTCCTCACACCTTTCTCTGAACGCGAGTTAGTGCTTGTGTTTTATATGAATTTCTATCCACATCTCTTCTCCCAAGCTTAAGCATTGTGTATTCCAAATAGAATGTTTGAGTGTGTTATTTTCCTTGATTGTAAAAGCAACATATACCCACTGTTGAAAATTGCTAAATATCTTTAAAATATAAGAAAATTTAAATCTCCCGTGTTCATATGACCTAGAGGTACTTACTCCAGAGGTTTGCACAAGCTTCCAATGGCTTATTTCTGCCTCCTTGTAGATTCCTTTTTGAAAATTTAAAAAAACTGGAAAAAATAAACACCCAAATATCCATCATCTACAGCCGGCAAACATTAGCCCTTTGCCTTGTTTGCTTCGGCTCATTTTTAATGATAGAAATAGGTCATCTTGGTTAAAATGGAAGCCCCGTTTTGCCCCGACCCCTGAGGAGACCACTCTCGTGCATTTGGTTGGTGTTATGTCCTTCCTGTCCAGTGTCGTGTTACATGGTACACGTGGGTGTAAATTAAGCATGCGCACGTGAGGCCCAAAGGGTGTGAAATTCGTAGGTTGCTGTTAGGTGTGCCTCTCCGTGGAGTAAAAGGCTGGTTTCACCCCACTTTCTCTCAGAACCAGCAGACCGACACCCGAATCGCAAAGCCAGAGGCCAGCTGCGCACCAAAATAGAATCCGGTGAGGGGACCATCCCGGTGCGCTCGAATGCGAGCATCCAGACGTGGGACGGGGTGCTGCAGGGGGAGCGGCTGCTCACCATGTCCTGCAGCGACAAGATGGCCCGGTAAGGCCCCTGAGGGACCCCGTGCCAGTCACCCCGCGGGCCCGCCCCCTGCGCCCGTCATTCCACAGGCCCCGCCCCCACCACGCCAGTCACCCCGCGGACCCTGCCCCCACCACGCCAGTCACCCCGCGGGCCCGCCCCCCGCGCCACTCATTCCACAGGCCCCGCCCCCACCACGCCAGTCACCTCTGCTACTTTTCAAAACTACTGGGTTTTGTCCGCGTTCCGCGCTCCAGGTGTCCTCACATTCTTTGATGGACTGGGGCTCTGACAGGGCCCCAAGGGCCCCCCGAGGGGACGAAGGTGGGCCTCTCCCTAGGACTCTGGGCTCCCCACGGCCATCCTTCAAAACGAGCATCTCGTCTTCGTTGTCATTTCGGGCGTGGGCCCCTCTGGGAACCGCTGTGTCTCGCAGTGGCACTGTAAAACCGATCGCTCCCGGAGAAAACAGTTTCCTGCCCGGTGCTGACCCTCCGCTGGCCCCGAGGCCGTCGGGGAGCCTTCCCGTACCCGCGCGGCGTCGCAGACTCCCGCGGCGCCCTCGGCCACACGCCCTGCGCACGGGGAGCGCCCGGCGGGGCAGGGGGGGCAGGGGGTGCTGCTCTGCTGCCGGGACCGCAGGGCCCGCCCGTCCTCGGCGAGCGCCACACACTCAGCAGCCGCGCGCAGGGCGGAGCTTAGAAGCCGTGTTTCTCAGACCCCGGTGTCGCCCCTATCGGCTGCAGCAGCGCTGCCTGCTTCCCCGAGTGTTTGTCCGGAGCGCCGCAGCTCAGCGGTGGGAAGGCACGTGCCGGACGCTCGGCCCGCTGCCCTTGGCCACCCAGTGGAGCTGGCGCTGTGCTCCTTGCCTCGGTCTGGGCCCTGGTCCTGAGTGTCCCTCGATGGGCTCTTGGCCATTCCCCCCAGCAGGTGCCCCGGAGAAGTGCTTGTTTATGGCGCCTTGTGTCTGGTCTCCTGCTTCCGCTGGGCATGGCCTTGGAGAATGCTGGGGCACATCCTTTCGGGGTGTCGATGTGGGCTCTGCCGTTTACAGAGCGGCACTGTGCGTGAGGCCCACTCCTGCTCTTGCTCAGCACAAGTCTTGGGGACCCACCGCGACGCTGTGACACAGCTGGTGACCCCGGCCGCACTGCAGTCCCGTTCAGTCCGCGCGTGCGGTGGGGACTCGGGCTTCCTCCCGCCTTGAGTGCAGCCTTGCGTTCTGCCCGGCAGCTCATGGCTCCTGGGAGGGGCTCACAGTCCCTCCAGCCCAGCGGGTCGCCCGCTCCGCCAGCACCAGCCGGGCGCCGGCCCCCCTCGTTCCCCAGGCCGCCCCCTCCTGCCAGCGGTGCCGAGCGTCTGCTCAGCCGCCAGGCGCACCCCCCCCTCCCGCCCCCCGGTTAGTCCTTCCTGTTTCCTTTCGCCTTTTCCTTCTTGATTGGGTTAAGCTCCTTTCGTAGCGTGTGCCCATCCTCAGTGGTGTGCGACGGGCCCTGTCTTCGCCAGGTCCAAGGCCGGGTCTGCACTTCGTGCTCCCTGTGATTGACTCGAAACCTCTAGTTTCGATGTTACCTTAGCCATTACTTTGTCACCGTTTGATCTGTGCTCTTAGGAGCTTACTCAAGAAGTCGCTCCTCAAGCTAAGGGCATAAAATGCTGCGCCATGCTTTTCTGAGACGCCGTCCCTGCTTTCACGTGCAGACCTCTGACGCCGCGTTGTAAGAGCCGGCATGGCGTGTGGGTGGTCCCCGCTGATGACCGGGTTTTCTCAGCAGCCCGACACCCCTCCTGTGCGCGCTTAGCCCGCACAAGGCCGAGCCTGTTCCCAGACTCGGTTCTCTCGGTCCATAGTTAACTGTAATTGCACAAACTTTGTAGTTTTCATTCTGATATTTTAATATGTTTAAAGGTCTGGTTGAACAAGGCTGTCTGGGGCACAGGGACAAAGTGTGGCCAGCTGGGCCTGACCGCCGTGTGCTGGGGTGCACAGAGCTGCGGGAGCATGCGGAGGCCGCCCTGAGGGGGGACGGCCCGCTCGCTGAGCTGCCGTTGCAGGGGCCACCCCGTCCGCATGGGCAGGTGGGAGAGGGCCAGGTGTGCCCTGGAGGCTGGGGGTCAGCTAGCCAGAGTGGGTGTCCTCTGACTGCTGGGGGCGTACCAGGCTGTCTCTGGGTGCCCCCACGGTGGAAGCAGGGACAGCCATCAGGGCAGCTGGCGGTCACTGGCCAAGTCTAGGCGCCCTGGAAGCTGTCCTGTGGCCGCTGGCCTGGCCACCATCTGTGCACTCAGTGGCCAGCGATGGGGGTGGCCGGTTGAAGAATCGCCACGTGGTCACGGCCCGCCCCGCCGCCCAGTGTGGTCACGGCCCGCCCCTCGCCCAGTGTGGTCACGGCCCGCCCCACCCCCAGTGTGGTCACGGCCCGCCCCTCGCCCAGTGTGGTCACGGCCCGCCCCTCGCCCAGTGTGTCCCACAGCATCACTGCTGCCGCCCTGGGCAGGGAGGTGTGGTGACAGCGTGGCCGGCCCTGCCGCTGTGTGTTAAATGGGCCTGACTCAGGCTTGTCACCAAGGAAATAACGGGTTAGTGTTTCCACGGACTCCTTCGGAACGGCCACTGTGTTGGAAGAAACAAAAGACTTGCTTTCCGTGTTTGTCTTCTCTGGAGGCATGTGGCCCACAGCTTCCCACTTAGAATGAATCTTCAGTGAGTGTCATCAGGGCAAATGGTCTTTACAGCTTGAGTAATTTTACGTGTTTTCCTCATTAAAATTATAAGCTGCCAAGTCAGTTATTTCAGCCACTGTCCTTTAAACTGGCCAACGCGTGTGCAGAACCCGCGGGCGGCTCCGTGCAGCAGGCGGGCGTCCGGCCTCGGCCCCGCCCGCTGACCGTGCCCCTCCCCGCAGGTGGAACGTGGTGGGCGTCCAGGGCTCGCTGCTCAGCGTCTTCGTGGAGCCCATCTACTTCTCCAGCATCATCCTGGGCAGCCTCTACCACGGCGACCACCTCTCCAGAGCCATGTACCAGCGCGTCTCGAACATCGAGGACCTCCCGCCGCTGTACGCCCTCAACAAGCCCCTGCTCAGCGGCAAGTATCCCCCCGCCCCGGGTCCTGAGTGGTAGTGCCCCTCGTACGCGGCAAAGATGCTCTGTGGGCAGCCTGGGCCCCTCTACGAGGAGGAGGGGCTGTCTCCGGGCAGCCCGAGTCCCTGCAAGGCCACCTCTGTTACGGGCTGGAAATGGCCACTCATAGGGGCCCTGCAGCCTGGACGTGGCACCTGCGAGTGCTCACACGTGCATCTGCCGAAGTCCTGTGTGCAGCGGCCTCGGTGTGTGGAATCCGTGGAGTCTGTGCGCGCTGGCTGTCCGCGGTGACGCCGGGCCGGGCCACCGGGGCGTGCCGTGACTGCCACACAGCCACTGCAGAGCAGCCTCCTGTGCAGGCAGCGGCCCCGGCCCCGCGCACCCAGCCTGCTCGAGGGAGGTCGGCCAGGTGCACGACGTGTGCCCTGGTGAGCGGGTGTGTCGGGGATGTGAGTGTGGACAGGTCCGGCGGGTGTGTCAGGGGCGTGAGTGTGGACAGGACCGGTGGGTGTGTCAGGGGTGTGAGTGTGGACAGGATGAGCGGGTGTGTCGGGGCGTGAGTGTGGACAGGACCGGCGGGTGTGTCGGGTGTGTCCGCGCCCGTTACTGGCTGTTCACTGTTCCTTTTGGAGCTTCGGGGGTAGCGCTAGAGTGTGCGGAAACGCTCATGTTCTAGCTTCTCAGTTCACCCTTATTTGTGAGGACGCAGTTAAAGTGTTTCTATCCTTGTGGAAATGTCGTTTTACTTACCTGTTTTAAGCTCGCGCTGAAACCGTGACCCCGAGTGTGCGCTCTGGCGTGTGCGCCCCGCCCTGCTCTGCGCCGCGGGGCGGTGTGTCGCCAGCTCCCAGCTCACGTGAGTCACATGCGAGTGGAGACCGGGCTCGTTCCAGACCAAACCTCACGGCTCCCTGAGCTGAACCATTGCTCTTTGAGGGGTGAGGTAGACCCCGCTAAAACCTGCTGGCAGCGAGCCGCAGCCGCAGCGGCCACACACGGGAAGGCGCAGGGCGCCCGCGGGCACGCCGCCCTGAGCTGGGGCGCGGCTCCCCCGCGAGTCAGAAGGTGTGCCCCGCCGATCACCCCGCCGGCTCCGTCCGAGGGCGGAGGGGGCCGAGTGGCTTCGGCCAGCTGGTCTTCTGCAGACGCGTACGGCACGTGGCAGCGGAAGACGCTCTCGGCCGTAACGGGCGCCTGCAGCCTGAGGAGACAGGGCCGCCCTGCCGAGGGGACCTGCAGGGTGCCGAGGTGCCCAGGTGAGCGCATCTCGGCCCCGTGCTGGCCCTGCGGTGCGGCCTCCCGCTGCCGGGCTCCCTGGCCCCGTGACCCTGCGCGGCCTCTGCCCGAGGGCCACCCAGGTAGCCAGCGGTGCACACGTCACCTTCCAGGCCAGACACTCGGGCGCCTTCCCAGGTGTGCGAGCGCCCCGGCTCCCGGCCGGGATGCGGTCTCCAGTGGCCGGAGGGCCTCGGGGCAGCGCGCCGGGCACCGCCCGGGGCTCGCGGCGGACCGGGGGCGACGTGGGCCGCCCTGGCCACCTCTGGTTTCAGAGCAGAACGGCCTAGTCCTAGCTCAGCGCCGCTGTGCAGAGCCCCCGCTTTCGCCGGGGAGCAGTGGAAGTGCCAGGAAGGTAGCAGCGTACGTGTCGCCGCGAACCGTGAAAGGCTCAGTCCCACCGGCGGCGCCTACGCGGGCCCCGCCCGCCCCCCACACCTCTCCCCGGCTCTGCGCTCTTGAGGCGCGGCCGAATAGGCTCCGTGACTGCCAGAGCAGCGACCTGGGGACGCCTGCCGGGCAGCTGCCGGGTACGGTGCACGTGTGCCGGCAGCAGCCACCGAGGACCCGGACACCCTGGCCGCGCGGCGCTGATCGCAGCCGGAGCGTGAGGACAGGTCTTGGCCGGAGAATTAACACTCGAGAGCGCGGCGACTCCAGAAACGTGCTTGACCACGGAGCGCTACAGCGGCCCCTGGCCCCGCGGTGCGGGGCGAGGTCTGCGTCTCCTCCGCCCGGTCTCGCCCTGCATGTGGCGGGGCCCCTGACTGCCCTGGGCGCCAGGCAGGCACCCGGCTGGACCTCGGGACTCCTTGGAAGGGACCGTGGGTCCCTGCCAGCCGTAGCTCCTCTGCAGCACCTGCGAGCGTGAGGTGCCCATCAAGGAGACCGGAGGGCGAGACCGTGTCCGTCAGCCGGGGCTTGAACGTTGACGTCCTCGAGCACGAACGAGCAGCGATTGTCAGACGTCCTGGGAAGGGACGCGGCTCGAGTGAGGAAGCAGAACAACCGAGAGGAAATGAAAACAACCCAGACGGCGGGAGAGGGCGTGCGGGCGGACGGGCCTCGCTGAGGCGCGCAGAGCGCTCGGCGAAGCAAGCCCGAAGGCCTCGAAAACGCTCAGCAGGAGCCGTCACAGCGGGTCGTGGGTGCCGCTCCGGCTGCGGGGCGCGGGGCGCACTCACCGACCCTCGTGGCCAGGCGGGTCTCAGGCGCCGCGGAGCAGAGGGCGCCAGGCGAGGGGGCGGGGGCAGGACAGGAGCCGAGGGGACCCTGCGTCTCCCCCACAGCACGTCCAAGAGGAACCAGGACGAAATGCTGACAAGTGCCCCGTGCCGAGGGGACCCTGGGACCCAAAGGCGAAGGCGCCGGAGCCTCGCACAGCCCTGGGCCACGGACGCCCCTCCACCCCCAGCCGTGGCCGTGAGGTCTTGGGGCGACAGAGGCCGAGCGGCCGAAAGCTTCCGAATGACCCGCCGTGAGGTTGGACCTGTGGGCCGGCGTCAGGGACGGTGCAAGCCTAGCCGACGGGTGACGTGACTCCCTGCTCTGAGGAGAAAGTCCTTGCATAGGGGCATCAGGCAGGCGTCCAGGCCAGGCGGGTGCTCAGGGAGGCGCAGGTGCCACTCCCACGAAGTGCCGCGGATGGCAGGGCGTGCTGTGGCCTCGATGAGGCCTTGGGAGCCCCGTGTGACTCAGTGACTCTGCAGCACCCAGGAAACTGGCTCCGCCTTGGGACGTAGACCTTGCAGGCTCTCAAGGGGGTGGGGCCACCATGAGCGACAGGAAGCCCAGGAAGCCCGCGAGGACTGGTCCGGCTGCCAGCAGGGCCGGCCGGAGGTGTGACAGTCTGTGTCCGCCCGGCTGGCCCAGCCCTGTTGAAATGCAGCGAGGACACACCGGGGCCCTTGCCGACTGGCGGTTCCTGCGTGTGTGTGTGTGTGTGTGTGCGCGCGCGCGTGTGTGGGCAGGGGGCGGGGGGCGGGTGGGAGGTGGGCGCACTGCGAGGCGGCCCCCGTGTGCGGGGCCGGACATGCTGAGGAGCGCCCGCGTGGCTGTGGACCCCGAGCTGTGCCCAGGAGTGGCTCGTCCTCGGCACAGGGCTCCCCAGCTCCCCCGCTGTCACCCAAGTGCTCGGAGGGCTCACGGTTTGAGGGTCCCTGGGCCTTCTGCTCCCCTTCCGGCAGACCGTGTCCCTGGGCAGGGGCGAGCCCACCCGGGGAGCACACGCCCCGCAGTGCGGGCCCCATGTCACCTCGCCATGTCCCCCCGCCCAGGCATCAGCAACGCCGAAGCGCGGCAGCCAGGGAAGGCGCCCAACTTCAGCGTGAACTGGACGGTGGGCGACTCGGCCATCGAGGTCATCAACGCCACGACGGGCAAGGACGAGCTGGGCCGCGCCTCGCGCCTGTGTAAGCACGCGTTGTACTGTCGCTGGATGCGTGTGCACGGCAAGGTACTGCGGCCCCCACCAGCGCCCGCCCCCCCGCCTCCGCCCTCGCCGCCCCTCCCACACCTGGCCCCTCTGGGGCGCCGGCCGGCCCGCCGAGAGCCTGGCCCCCGCCCTTCCGTTTACCACAGCTCAGCCCCAGAGGCGGCCTTGTCCGCCCCCCCACGGCCCCCCCACCCCGCCCGGAGCGTCTGTGGCCCCCTGCGGAGGAGCCAGGCAGCGAGGGGGTGCGGGGCTCAGCGACACCCGCCAGGAAGGGCCGCGAGCGGCCGCAGGGCCCTTGCTTCCCCAGACGACGCCCTGGTAGCGGCATAGTTCTAGTTGCCGTTGATCGAGTCGGGTTCGTGGCATTCATCCGTCACGAAGCTGGCTCTGAGCGTGTCATGGGAGCCACAGCGAGGCGCGGGAGGCTCCCGGGAGCCGGGCAGCCGCGCCGGGGTCAGCCGTCCGGTGACAAGCGCGGCTCCTCCGTGGCCACACATTGTCAGTGGACCTTCACGGGCGGCCGCGGGCAGCCAGAGGCCCCGCCTGGGTGTCCGCAGGGCCGCTCCGTGGGCGGGAGGGGGCCCCCCGAACCCGCCCAGCACCGACGCCACTTCCCGAACACCCCGCGGGTTTCAGCCGCTGTCACCGCTCAAAAGGCCATGCCTCCTTCTGTCTCGGCACAGGTTCCCGCCGGCTCGCTGCGTGCCAAGATCTCCAGACCTAACATGTACCACGAGTCCAAGCTGGTGGCCAGGGAGTACCAGGCGGCCAAGGCCTGCCTGTTCCGAGCCTTCGTCAAGGCGGGGCTGGGCGCCTGGGTGGAGAAGCCCGCCGAGCAAGACCAGTTCTCCCTCACGCCCTGACCGGCGCGGGGGTGCCGGGCAGCGCCGCCCCCGAACCTTGCGGCCGGACCGGGCCGGCGCCGCCAGCGCCCCCGGCGGCCGTGTGGCGGTGCCTGGTCCGTTCCCCAGTGACCACTGTCAGTCTCAGTTTACTTAGAAATCGAGTTCTACTGAGTAGGGCTTCTCCGAGCGTAGGAAAATAGAAGTTACTTCGTGTGAAATTCTTGAATAAATAATTTATTCAGAGCTAGGAACGTGGTTTATAAACTAAGAAATAATTATGTCAGGTCTCCCTCAGGCCACGTTGCTTTAATAGTAAAAGGAGCATTTACATGGGGCGGGCGGGCGGGAGGGGGCGGTGGGGGCCACAGCCTGGGGAGAAGCGGGTCCAGGCGCCCAGCCGGCCCCCCACAGACGCCGGCCCCCCGCAGGCACGTGTCTCGGGAGACTTCCCGATTTATCTCTGAATAACCGGACGACACCGTTTAGCTTTGGGGACTCTCGAGGAGGAGGCCACGAGGCCACCACACAGGACATGGCCCAGCCCTGCAGCCCAGGGGATGAAGGAGTGTTGGGGCCGCACAGGGCCCCCCGGGCCGGGGGGCAGAATTAAGCACACAGGAGCCCGCTTTGGAAAGGCCAGTGGAGGCCTGTTTCAGGCTGTCCTGTCCAGCTTTATCAAACACGCTTTGAACAATAACATATTCAGACGATAGCAAGTGTTTGAACGATAATAAGCTGGCCATGGAGGGTGGGGTGCGTCTGGGGGGCCCGGGGTGCTGCCCAGCACCCTCTGTACACAGGATGGTCCAGGGCAGGGGAGCGGGGGGTCGGGGGCCAAGGCCCAGTGCCCCACCCTGGCTGGGACCCACGCCGCTTCCACTCAGGGGGTGGAGGGAGCCGGCAGGCGCCCGAGCCAGAGACTGGGTGACCCCACCTGGAGTGTCCCCTGAGTCCCCCATGTCCCGTGTCCTTCATGGGCTCAGAAAATGCAGGACAGGAGCAGAGCGGCCACGCCTCGCGGGATTCAGCCGCGGTCGGGCCCCCAGTGTCTCCATGTCTCGTGGGGACGCGTCCCCTGTGGAGGAGTGCCCACCGCGGGGGGCCACCCCGGGCGGGGGACGAGTGTGGCCTGCACCGGCCCGTCCCCTCCTGCAGGGCAGCTGCTCGGGCCGGCCACACAGGGAGCATCGCCCCCGACCCCAGCAGGCTCCTCGGCTCAGCACCCGCGTCCTCTACAGATGGTATTTTTTCTAATGGGGTCGGGAGATGGACTTAGTTTTTTGAAAGTCGAGGGTTTTGATGGCAAAGCCCAGTGGGAACATTCCCCAGACACACACATGGTGCTAGCCGTCGCGTGAGCCTCGCCGGGCCCCGTGAGCGGCTCCCCCCGTGTGCCCTGGGCCCCTGGCCGCACTCCACACCTTTCCTGGCCGCTCTGTGCCACCGTCCCGGACAGGCCGTGTGGGGCTCGGCCCGATGGCACCCAGGCGTGGCCCGTGGGTGCCTGGGGGGAGGCGTGAGGTCGGGGAGCCAAGCCAGGGGCAGGGGGCCCGCACAGCTCGGCCTGGGACGGGGGCGGGGGGGAGGAGTCAGTCGTGGGGGAGTCACACATGGCACTTCAACACCCCCTCCCGCCCCGTACACATCGGCAGCTGTGTCTGTGAGGCGTGATTTGCATCCAGGGTCCTCAGTCTGGACTTTAGAGACTTAACAGAAAAGTCAGCACAACCCAGGCATTGGCTCTGGAGAAAGTCTGAGGACCGGGCCAGCGGGGCCAGGAGGCTTCGTTCTGTTGCCAAACCCGAGACGCCGGCCCCGCAGGGACAGGCCGGTCCTGTCCAGGCCGCCAGGCAGCTGCCGGGGGTGGGGAGGCCCAGCCGCGGCGTGAGCTGGGCTCCCCCGGGTGGGACCGCAGCTGTGGACAAGGTCAGGGAGGTCGTGCCGGCCGCATCGTCCTCAGCCGCATCACCTGCTCAGGGTCCACGGTCACTTCTCGGGCGAGGGGCGCCAAGGAACTGCAGTTTCGATTCCGAGTCTCCATTTATCGTTGGTCTTTCCCTGTTCCGGAGTTTGTTACTGTGTCATCCAGAACAGTCACCCCGAAATGCAGCGGTCGGCCTCTCGCAGGGCGCGGACTCCCAGGGCTGCTGTCATGCTCACAGGTTCGTTGACCTGCAGACCTGGGGAGGACAGCGCTGCTCGCAGAACCTGCGCCCCGCAGGCGCTGGTCCCGGTAAGGGTCGCGGAAGGGCCCGGAGAGGCCACCCCCCTTCCTCCAAAAAAAAAAAAAAAAACCCACGGCTGATGGGCGTGCCCATTTCCAAACTACATGCACCAGACACAGGGTCTGCCCCGGCCACGGCTTTGACCCAGCGAGAGGTCCCGGCCGGCTCTCCCCCTGCACACCCCGTGAGCGCGGACGCTCCGGAACGGGTTCCGTTGGTCGCCCCGTCTGTGTAGGCGGGAGGAGCACAGCCATTGTCACCTGTGCGTCCTTGTCCTCGGCGCATCCCGCGGCCATCTCTCCGTGGCCCGAGGCCAGCCCGCGGGCTTGTGCCGCACCATGGGGGGCGCGGAGGGCACAGGGTGTCACTCGGTGGGGACAGCGTCCCGCGCCTCTGCACCTCCCTGTTCCCCGGCTGCAGGGACAGGCCCCCAGCCCCCAGGGCAGCTGTTTGGGCCCCAGTGTGGTGGGTGGCGTGTGAGGAGCTGTGGCTGTCACCTGGACGTGGCCGTGAGGTCAGAGGCAGTCTGGGGGTGCTCGGAGAGTGGCCCCAGAAGCCGGCGGCCTCTCCACGCTTGGGTGATAGCTTTAAGGTCCACTTCCGAATTCGGACATTTGACATGAATGTAGTTCAGCCAAGACGCCCCTCAGCCCCCGCCCGTGTCGGCGTTCACGCCACACGTGACCGCGCATGAGCCCCGCACGCGAGGCCAGCGGGCGAGCATGAGACGCTGCCGCGTAGACGAAGCGTCCCCCACGTCCTCAATAAAACCGCGCGCTCCTCGACAGCTGTTGCCGCGAGTCCTTTCTCGTTCGCGCTCTCCTCGGTCGCCGGGCGGGCAGGCCCCGGGCCAGGCCTCATGAGCAGCGCTCGGGACCGCGTGTGGGCGCCAGCGCAGGGCTGCGGCCGCCACCCGGTCAGCTGCGCCCGGCGCCCCCACTTCCAGGGACGGACTCTGGGCCCCTCCCCCGCGGGGTCGCGGCTCCTCCCCCGTCTTCCCGAGCACGTGTCAGGCATGCAGGGGGCACCAGAGCTGCCCCTGCTCGCGTAGGGGGCCACGGCGGGGCCCAGTCACGTGTCCAGTGTGTCGGGGGCGGGGACAGCGCGCAGCCGCAGACCGGGCAGGTGGGGCCCACGCGGCCGCCAGGCGACGCGCTCACGCGTGTGGCGTGTTGCTGAGGACTCGTGCCGCAGCAGGACGTGTCCGGGGAGCCCGTGGGCGCGGCCGCCGGGCGGGCCTCACGTCTCGCGCCGTGAGCACACGTGGATGCCACACGCACGAGCACGAGCTCGCGGGCCGGGCCGGCGGGGACCGGGCGCTCACGGTGTGCGTGGCGGGGCTCGGGGGGCTGCTGCTCTCCTGTTTTAAAACTCGTCTCTGGCTTATTTTTCTGCGATCGAATGGTAACCAGGCGCCCTGGGCAGCCCGGGGCCCCGCGCCCACGGCGGGCGGCGGCTCCTGCGTTGGGCTCCGAGTCTGTGCTTCATTCATGTCCCACAGAGCGACGTCCAGATGGAAACGTCACACCAGAAAAAAGACGCAGCTGGCGGGAAGACGGGGCGAGCCTCCCCCCAGCTCAGCGCGAGCCCCGGGCGTCTTCCTGGGGCTGGTGTGGGCGTCAGGAGGCCGTGCTGGGGCGGGGGTGGGGTGAGGGTGCCCCAGCAGGGGCCCCTGGGGAGACAGGAGACACCCACCTTGTCGACCTCATTGGCAGAAGCTGGGGGAGGGGCCTCGAGGGAAGACCCGTGGCGGGGATGGGGGGAGGGGAGGCAGGGCGCCCGGGAGAGCAGTTCGCAGAAACTCGGCAAATTCTTCAATAACAAAGCGTAAAATTAAGCACCGAAGTTTAATCATTTGATAATTAGCAATACTTTAATAAAGACGGGAGCATGAGGGGGCCTCCCCGGAATCGGGGGCCAGTGGTCAGGCTCGGTGGCCTTGATTGTCCCTCCACTGAGAAAGTGACGCCGAGAGCACAAGTCGCGCCTCGGATGCACCCGTCAGGCCGCCTGAGACGCCGCCTGCGACGCCGCCCGTGACGCCGCCTGTCACGCCGCCTGTGTGGCTTCTGTCCGCTCCCACCTTGGGTCCCGGGCAGCGAGGACAAGGCAAGCTCTTGCCGGTTATCCGTGCGTGACCTGAAGACAGCGTGGGGACAAAGCCCACAGACAGGACGGGCTTCGATGAAGACACATTTAAAGTAAAATGTATTGGAAAATGTTAAACTGGCAAATCGATGAAAGTAGCGACATTTCAGGGTTCCCAGCCCCCTCAAAATATAACGTTTCAGGTTAAACAAGGCACCGCCAAGTGACAGAGAATTATGGGTAAGTCCGAGTGAGCCTCCTGGAGAGGTCTCAGAGATCAAGGCTGGGGTGACAAGCCTCCCAAGCGACATACTTCCTAAGCGTTTGCTTTCGAAGCACCTGAATGAGAGCCTCGCTGAGGGGACAGTTGACGAAGCATTAACGTCACCCTCACAACTTTCTGTTTGGATTCCCTCTGACTTCGGGGGCTATCGAGGAGCTCAGAACCCTTGAGGGACATTCTGTAACCGAGACCCTTGGCCAGTGCCCTGCAGACCGGCGCCCCGCCTTCGGTCTCCGCGAGGACGGGGGCGGGGTGAGGGCGTGGGCGGTGCTCCCGGCCCCGGGGCGGCTTCCGGCTGGAAGCTGGCCGTGCATTGCGGCGAGAGGCGTTCGCCCGCGGGGGTTGCTTCTGTGTGTGATGGATGCTCCGCGCGTTTGTAACGTGTTCGTGTTGGAGAAACCGAACTAAACGTGCTTGAGGAGACCATGTCACCCAGACAGCATTAAGAACAGCCAAGCTGAGGTCACGTGGGAGACGCAGGGTGTGGGTGCGGGAAGCTGGAAGGTGGCCCGGGGCGCAGAGACGGGCAGGGCAGATGGGGAGGGGTTCGTGGTGAGGGTCGTGGGGCGGCCGGAGCCAGGTCCATGGAGTCACAAGTGTGTACGTGCAAAGGCGTGACAGTGTTTATTTTAAACCTTCAATGTGTATAGTAGGCCGGCAGCCGCTTCCTTTGTAAAACCCTATAATCGAAAGGTCTAGGTATAAACGAAGGCCGCTTGAGTTGACAGAGGTTCAGAAATCCTTCAGTGACCATGAGCAAACCGAAGCCCCTCTGCGGGCCCCTCCCTGGCTCCCTCTGCACCTTCCCCCAGCGCCCCGGGCCTGCGCTCAGGCTCTGGCTGCAGAGAGGTCGGTCACCCCAAACCCCGGCACCTGGCGTGGCCTTCCCGCCTGGCCAGCAGTCCCAGGAGCCCCGGCCCCCGACCCGTGGGGCACTCACAGACCCCTGGACGTCGTGTGCACCGCACCCTCCCTGTGCTGCCTCCAGCCCAGGCCAGTGGGGCGTCCCGCTGCGTGACCCCAGTCCTCTCCCCGTGGCCCCATTCTGGGGAGAAAGAACCCATTTCTTCTCAGCGAACCGAGCGGCTGAGCTGGAGGGCCTACGTGGAGCCGGCACGATTTTACGCAAACTCCCATGAGGGCGACCTTCCAGCCTCCGTTTGTCTTTCTGCTTTCGCCCAGAACTAATCGGCTTGGCGTGAATGCCTGGGTGACCCGGGAAGAGGGGTGTCCATGGCACCCGGGGTTCCCTTTTGTGAAAGACAAAGCCCGTTTCTCACCAAGGCTGCTGATTGTTCGAGGCCTCCCCTCAGACGGCTCACGCCACTACAAGGGGACAGTGAGCCGCTGTCCGGGCACAGTCAGCTGCTTCATGCGCAACTGTTCCCGGCAGAAGTGCCGGCTGTGGGCTCGACGGTGTCACCTGCCAGCGAGCGGCCAGCCCCGTCCCTCCCGGTCCCCTCTGAGGTCAGCGTGGGCGCTGGGCGTGTGCGGCTTCTGTCAGCTCCCGCCTTGGGGCCCGGGCAGCAAGGACAAGGCAAGCTCTTGCCGGTTATCTGTGTGTGACCTGAAGACACCGTGGGGACAAAGCCCATTCCTGGTGACAGAGAGGGTGGCCTGGCTCGTGACGATTAAAGGGACAAGGCCGCATGTTAAAATGCACACTGGCCTTTGGTTTGCTGTGCTCACCTCTACCCACAACGAAACTCGGTGGGGGGGGGGGGGGACAGGCGGGAGCTCTGCCCAGGGCGCCGCGAACGGCCTGACACTGCCTGCGTCAGAAGAACAGCAAGTCTGTTTGTGCCCCGAGGATCAGAACGTTGCTGGCCACGTGCTCACGCATCGGTCACAGGTCTGGAGTGACCGGCAGGTGTGGCTGTAGCCACGACGACCCCTCACCATTCTCTCCCGCACCCACCCCTGGCTGGCCCAGGTGACCCCCGCCTCCCTTGGGTGGGGCCCTTGCCCAGAGCAGTGGAGGGCCAACACCAGAATGACATCATGACAGAAACCCAGCCCCCAGACCCCCAGCTGCAGGTCTCAGAGGGGGCGAGATCTGGGGTAGGGGCGATTTGGGGGGAAACGGAGGCACACAGGGCAGCTGTGTCCCCAGGCAGTGACATCAGAGGCTTCAAACTGTGGAGAAATAGTTCACTTGCTCTCTTTTCTTATCTTGGTTTCTTTAAAAGACATAAAATTATGTAATGTCATAATTATAACAATGTATCATCTGGTTTGTAACATATAGGTAAAGTATGAATGTTACAGTGTTGCCGGAAGCCGCTGCTCAGACGCCTTTGTTAGAGGAAGGGGAATTTATCGGCCTGCGGAGCGCATGGGGTTAACAGCACTGAGCACGAGCTCCCCTTGGTTAGAGTTCTTATGGCTTATACACCCCTGCAGTGTCCACGCAAGGGGCGCGCGATTCCTTTGTCTGAGCTCTCACGTGTGCCTCGTGACTCAGGATGGGAGGAGGAGCTTCGGGTGGGGGCTGCAAGGGGGGAGGAATTTCCAGACCACTGGTCTTATCTATTTACAGGTCATTTGCCTTGTAGAACCCTTGACCTTGGCATTATCAGCACTGTTACAGGATTCTCGAATGGAGAGACGGGACATCGAGGTTGTGGGCAGAAAGCAGCACTTACTGATGCTGGCACCAGCTCAGCGGATCCCTGTCCAAGGGCTGAGCCCCAACTATAACATAACAGACAGTTATACACGGGCTTGTTATTTCTACACAGCTACAGAAATAAGGAAGGACATTAGTCGCATAGCAAGCCATGAATCAACAGATGTGAGCTGGAGAATCCTTGGGGGGTGGGAGGCGGGGAGGGCGGTCAGGAGTGGACTTGAACCGCTGAGCCGGTCATTCCTGCAGGCCCTTTCCTGTGCATTTGCAGACGCCTCGTCTCCTCTCTTAACAATGACAGCGGAGGGAAGAAGAGGGGCCGGAGCCTCGTAGGGCCCGAGTCCCTGCATCTCACTGGAATTTACACCGAGCGGTGTTACTAGACTGTTTTCTGGCCACCGTCGACAAGGATGAGATGTCAACGGTTGCTCCCTTGTAAATAATCTAGTTTTTCTTTTTACTATTTTTAAAAAACTTCTCTTTTTTCGTGGTTTCTGAAGCTTCATTATTATCTATTTAGATATAACTTATTTTTATTTATCCCCCTTCGAATTTACTGGGTTTACTGATCTTTCAGTTATCTTTATCTGGAAAATGCTCAGCCATTGTCTTAAAATATTGCCTCTTCTCTGTTCTATCATTTTCTTCAAAAAATCTTATTAGATGTACGGCTGATCCTCTGTGGCTTTTCATCTCTTTGTTTCTCTAGATTGTGTTCTGGTGTAATTTCTTTGGATCTGTTTCTTCAGTTCGCTTTTTCTCTCTTTGGCCGTATCTAATCTGCTGTCTAGACATTGGATTTTACAGGACTGGTTTCCTTTGTTCTTCTGACCTGTGGTCATCAACTGCCTGTTTGTTTGCTTTGCAAGAGTATTTGGTTGGAACTCTTTAAGTTCTTGACTTGATTTTTCCTCAAAAAGTTTTTCATTTGCTTCTGTCGCCTGGGGGATGCAGCCATACAGGGCTATCTTTGTAAACAATCGAGGTGAGATTGGGACCACGCAGCCTGAGTGTGGCTCACCACCTTCAGTGAGGTCTGGCTTGCGTTTACGAACCCTCGTGGAGCACCCTCCTTCCTCCCCGTGACCCTTCTCACCACCACGGCCGACTTGCGGAAAGGCCGATTTCAGACGGTGTATCACGTGCTGTGGTTCCCGCTCGCCGACAGTTACTGGGCTCTTTAAGTTCTCAGCACCCAGTAAGCACGGGATGCACATTCTCCTCGTGAAGCCCAGAAGGGCCCATCCCAGTTCGCGGGTGGGGGCCCTGGGTGACCGAGGGTGGGTGGGCAGGGGGGCCAGCCCCACGAGCCGGAGCGCAGTCTTCGCTGGGGAGCTGGGACAAGCACCAGGACACCACGGCCACCCACTCTCCCGTGATGCACACGAGGTCCCGCAGCGGAGATGCCTGGGGTCCCCCGGAAACACAGGCACCTGAGCAGGCGCCAGCACGGCTCCGAGGACGAGTGACACTGAGGAGAGCGACGCTGCTGACGCGAGGAGGGACTGTGCTGGAAACATCTCCCCACGTCTTAGAGCCGACCTCCCGGCGTGACCCTGCCCGGCCGGCGGGGCTGCTGGGGCCCTGAGGCCCGTGCCCCCCACGGCCTGCGTGTGCTTCTGCCAGGCCCTGAGGCACCCCTGTGCGTGCTGTGTGAGAGCACGTGTGCGTGTGCATGTGCATGTGTGCACGTGCATGTGTGTGCACGCGTATTGTGTGCATGTGTGTGTTGTGTGCATGCGTGTACATGTTTGTGCATGTGTGTGTGCATGCATGTGTGCACATGTATGCCTCTGTGTGTGCGCACGCATGTATGTGTGCACACACGCACATGTGCGCTTCAAACTCTAAACCCGCATGAGGACAGCTCGTGGTTAGAGATCTCAGGGTGGGGGGACTTTTTCTTTTCTTTGCCTCCTTCCCCTGGCCAGAGCGAGGCTCACAGAAGTCACGCCGCAATCCTGCCTGCACAGGCCCGCACGTGGCTCCTGGTCCCTGTCCCCGGCTGGTACACCCGGGACCCTGGCTGGCAGGGTCTGGGGTCCCAGACAGAGCACTCAGCCTTTGGGTGCCCCGAGGACTCACACTCCTCTGTGGTCTCTGGCCTCTGGGGGGGTCCCCTCACGTGCACCCCGGCTCTGCCTGTGTCCACGTGACGCCCCAGGACTGTGTCCTGGGCACCCGCGGTCTCGGCAGCGTCCTGCCCCATCGGCCCCCACGCTCACAGCCGATGACCACACGCGGCCCGGCCGTCCCGCCCAGCCCCGCCCTCTTCTCTCTGGGCATTTGCCACGTCCACTGCTCCCTGGAACGTCCCCACTCACGCAAAATCGCACTCGCTCTGCAAACCACCATCTCCAGAGGCCTCTGGTCCCACTCCGGCTTATTGTCATGTCACCGTCACCTCACCGAGCCCACTGGGCTCCGGCACAGGCTGGCCCATGGGGGCCGGGGCTCGAGTGCCCCTCCACCGCCCTCCTGCACCCTCAGCAACCTGGGGCTGGCGAGGACCCACCAGCCGGCACCTGGGCGACGCGGTGACAGAGGTGTGGGGGGCGTCGGGGGCTTTCGTCTTGTTCACTCGGGAACGTGTTGCTGGCGCCGCGGTGCCCACACGCCTGTCCACGTGCACACGGCCGCACGCGG
Source organism: Rousettus aegyptiacus (assembly GCF_014176215.1). Taxonomy (NCBI): domain Eukaryota; kingdom Metazoa; phylum Chordata; class Mammalia; order Chiroptera; family Pteropodidae; genus Rousettus; species Rousettus aegyptiacus. The sequence continues at coordinate 759,325 of NW_023416296.1, read as the reverse complement.
CCGCCCCGGGCCCCACCGTGGGAGGGATGGAGCCACCCGAGTTTGTCCTGAAAAGGCCTTTAATAGAAACACGAGGTTCCATTTGTCACAGGCCATTTCTCGCGTCGGCCTTCATGAGTCAGCTGATGTGGCCGGGAGGGGGAGGGGACGGCCGGGGAGCGGACGGTGCGGGAGCCGGCAGAGCGGCGGCTGCAGGGCCACTCGTCCCCCAGGACACGGAGCCCAGGTCACCAAGTCCCGGCTGCTGAGGGCGCTCTGGGCTGGCCTCTCGCTCCTGGGGACCCCCATCCTGATTTTGGGTGGCGGGCCCTCCTTGGCTGCCCATAGATCTGGTCACATCTCCAATATGTGGCACGAACTGCTCCATGAGTGTGGCCTCTGTGTCCCCTCGGCTCTGTGGCCAGGGTCAGGGTTCAGCTGTGGTCCCCCCTGCCCAGTTGAGGACCAGGGACAGGGGACCAAGGACAGGGGACCGAGGACAGGGGACTGGAGACAGGGGACAGGGGACCAGGGACAGGAGACCAGGGACAGGGGATGGGGACAGGGGCCTGGGGACGGGGGGCAGCATTAACAGCCAGATGGTGCCGGGCTGCCCGTGAGGCGGCAGGGTCTCCTGGGGTCCTGGGGGCCCGCAGCTCCTACTGTGGGGGGCCACGAGAATGCTCGGGCTTCAGCAGGGAAGGCCCTGTGCTCATGTCACGAGGCCGGATGCCACCCCGACTGGACTTGAGCCTTCGCTTGTGTTTGGGGAGGGACAGGATGGTCACCTGGCTCAGGATGCGGGTCCCCACCAGGCCGGTTGGCACACGGCAGCCCCGATCACAGCCGCAGCCCCCTGCGCCCCCCGCCCGTGCCGGAGAGGAGGCGGGAGCCAGCTGCCGCGTGCCCCCCGGGTCCGCACCCCAGCAGCGCCCGACACCTGTCTGCTCCCGTTTTGTCGCTGTGCTTGGCCAGCAGTGTGGGCACGGAGTGAACAAGTCGCCCCAGACAGAGGCCAAGCTAACATCTGTCGGCCTGGAGCCTGTGGTCGGGCCCCGGGCCGCGGCTTGGCTCCCAGGCTCAGTGGTCCTCACGCCTGGGGGCTGGAGGCTCAGCCCCTGACGCCGGTGGCTGCACGCTGTGCCGAGGCCCCCACGCGGCTCCCCGCCGGGCAGTGGCCTTAGCCCTGCCATTCGTTTCCCCTCCGAGCTGGTTTCCCGGAGACGAGGTGACTGTGTGCAGACGTGCTCCGAGGCCCGCACTGCTGCTGCCCCCTCTGGGGACCAGCCCGTCCTGCCATACGGGGCGGGGGGGGGGGCGGGTGCATGGTAACAGGAGTGCCCCCCTGGGTCTCCTGAAAGACGCCAGGTCCACTGCGGCAGGGCAGCAGGGCACCAGCCACAGGGCGGGGGCACGAGGTCAGGGTCTGCTGGCTCAGAGGCCTCCAGGGGTCAGGGTGCCTGGCCCACAGGGCCCGGGGCACCGCATTTGCTGGGGTGGGGGCCTTGGGGGGGATGGAGCTCCGGGCGCAGGCAGACCCCCCATGTAGACGAGAGGAGACCATGCCCAGGGTCACCAAGTGGGCCCCACGTCCACACCCTTCCAGCACGGCTGCTCTGCGGCTCTGTGTCTCGGAAACTTCTGGTTCCCTAGGCAGGGATGGGGGGTGACACTGGAAGGGACCCCGGCCCGAAAGCAGCCTCTTCAGGGGCCCTCCGCTCCCATCGCCCCGCGGGTCCTCCCCGGCCTCCCGGTGCCGGGCCTCACAGGCGGGTGCAGTGGGCTGTGGGCAGAGCCCGTCTGCACCACGCCTTTCTGCCCGGCCCCCGTCCAAACGCGGCCGCAACAAACGAAAACCAGAAAGCCGTGTGGGAATGGGAGCCGACGAGTCTCCCTTGTCTGGAGAAAGGGCTGATGTTCACAGAGGCAGCCGGCGGCAGAGGGGCCAACGGGCTCTGGCACCCTCCCCCGGCCGAGGCTCCTGCCTAGAACCACAGCTCTGCTCCAGGCCGAGGGCCCCGGGGAGCCCAGCGGGCTGTGTGGTCACGGCGGCGAGTCCCACCACCTCCGGGCGGGCTGGCCTGTGACCCTGGCCTGCACGGCAGGGGGGCTTCTACGCGGCATGCTGTGCGCCCTCGGAGCGCGGCCACGCCCTGGTCCCAGGAGTCCCAGCCCTGGGCGCCAGCTCCGATTTCCCATGGTGCCCCCCACTGTAAGGCAAGTGTCCCTGCGGCCCCCCTTCCCAGGACACAGCCCAGGACAACGCTGCCCCCTCGGGTGGGGCCCTCCTGGATGTGCCTCGGCACCGCGCTCACGGCCACCAGCACAACACGCCAAAGCTGTCCTCCCTAAGGAGGTGGTGATGGCCGGTCCCCAGCTCTGCCACGCCTGGCCAGGAAGACACGACGTGAGTAAAGACGCCGTTTCTGGGATTCCGGCTTTCTAGAAAACTTACTTTACTAATATTTGAATGTACAAATGGGGACAGAATAAATATCCCACGTCACTACTACCAGCTGTGACACCACAGGGCCCCAGCGTGTGCTCAGGGTTAACTTCAAAGCTGGGGAGGAGGCAGAGCCCGAGGCTTTGGGCCCGACTGCCAGGCTCGGCAGAAGGACCCCGTGCCCGTGGCCACCAGGGCGTCCCTGAGGTCTGGGTTCCTGGTCAGAGACAGGGTGGCGCCCTGTGACCGCGTGCCACGGCAGCCCAACGTGCCTGGGGACGCCCGGGAGACGGCGGTGGCTGTGGCCGGGACGGCAGCCCCCAGGCCCCCCCCAGCTTGCTGTGGACCGACGCAGAGGCAGCCACCAGACACCGGTGGGGACCGCCTGCCAGCCGCCCACGGCCACGAGAGCTTCTCCCACGATGACAGGACAGATCACTCAAGACCCGCCGTGGAGCTTCCTGGCCCTCGGACCCGGGAGAAGGCAGAAGGCGGCTGCACGGGCCCCAGGGCCTCAGACCCGGCCCCGCCGGGCGTCCGGCCTCCGTCCGACTCACACGGGCCACACGCGGGCGCAGTCACCACGGGGCCACAACGACCGACAGACCCCACTGCACCGAGCCCAGGGGCGTCGCCGCCCTCCGGACCGCGCCCAGGGGCTCAGGCTGTGGCCTCCACAGCCGCACGGGCCCCTGAGGGCTGAGACGTGGCCTGAGACCTGGTGCAGGCGCGGGCGGCCCCGGCCGGGCCCCTCACGGGCGGCGGGAGATGCCGGGTTTGGCGCCAGACGCGGTGGGGCTCGTGTGTCCGTGGGCTGCGCCTGCGTGTGTGGCTCCCTCTGGCCTGAGAGCTCGAGGCGCGAGGGTCTGCGCAGCCAGCGGCAGGGGCAGGAGGGGCCCCGCGGCGACGCGCTCATCAGAGGGAGGCCCGCGAGCCCGCGGCGCGGCGGCAGGTGCGGCTCAGTACGCGACCTTCCAGTGGGTGGGCTGCTCACACTGCTCCTCCTGGTCCCCACAGAAGCGGTTGTACGTCGTCCGGGGGTCCAAACCCAGAATCTCCCTCTCCTCGTGGATCCGAAAGGAAAACGTGGAGACCGACGTGCCGATGAAGAACCTGCCGAGCAGCACCACGGTCACCTGCCCGCGGGACGAGCCGCCCGCCGCCCGCCGCCCGCCCGGCGTGGGCCCTGGGCGCCCGGTGACAGTCACTAGGGCCGAGTGGCCTTGGCTGGCAGAACGGATTCGACGTTGAGAGCCCGAGGCCGAGGGTCTCCAGGACACAAGGGACAGACGGTGCCGGCCTGGGCCGGACCTGAGATGCCTGCTGGATGCTGGCCGCAGGGCAGGCCAGAGCCACAGGCCCGGGGGCGGGAGGAAATCGCCTGCAGCTGCCAACCAAGGACAGCAGGGGCGGAACCAGTGCCCGGAAGTCCGCCCCCCAGACGCCCGCCAGGCCTGGGTCCGCGTGGGGTGGGCAGCCAAGCTGCGAAGCCCGAGAGCACACGGACTCAGGGCCCCGGAGACCGAGCTGCTGCCCGGCTCTCCCGTGAGCGCCCAGGAGAGCAGCACAGGCTGCGTCCCTCGACCTCGCCCCCTGGGCCGGCCCCGCAGCGCCCAGCACTCGGTCACGGCACAAGGGCAGCGCCCAGGTCGACCCATTAGAACCAGACGCGGGCGCCTGTCCAGCCGGCCCGAGCCTTCTGAGAACGGGAAGACAAGCCGGTCCCCTCTCGCTTCCCCTGCCCCTCAGGGTGTTCTGACGACCCCCCCCAGGGCTTATGGCAGATAAGCCCTAAGCGGGGGATAGGGACACAGGGAGACCCAGGCCCCACCTCCCCTCACGCAGGCCCACCCCGGGGGACAGTCCCACGATGACGACCAAGTGGTGGGCTTCTGCTTTCACACCTGCAGGACGCCCTGTGCGCTCCCCAGGCCAGGGGAGCAGGGCTGGGAAGGGGGGCCGTGCCCCCGGCTGCCCCCTCAGCCCGGTAGAAAAATGGGGCCTTGGGGTGAAGCCTGGAGCGAAGGACTGCCGTCAGCCCGGGTCACAAGGCCGGGACTGCGGGGTGGACTGAGGGGCAGAGACCCGTGGGCGCCCTCGGGGACCGGGCACCTGGCGTGGGCGCAGACCCACTGGTCGATGATGGCCACGCCGCCGTCCTTGTACCGCTCCAGCTCCCCCCGCGTGGGCGCGAACCGCACCATCTCGGGCAGCAGCCTCCGCAGCAGCTCGACCTCTGCAAAGGAGGGGCGCTGACCCAGGCGCAGGCGCTGGACGGGCCTCCGGGCAGGCGGCGCGCGTCCCCCGCAAAGGGGCGGGGCCACCCCCAGGGCGCGGCGCCCTGTTCCCGCCGGCGGCGGCCGAGCGGCCTACCTGCTGGCGCGGCGTCGGTGGCCACGAACACCGTGCGCAGCCCGAGCTGCTCCAGGAGGCGGCGGACCTTCCGCACGGCTCCCTCCAGGCTGGGGACGTCCTCCCTGTGCCCCCAGATGAAGTCCTTCCTCCTCAGGTGCACCCCCAGGTACGGGCCGCCCAGCGAGGAGCCCAGCTTGACCTGGCGGAGGAGGAGCAGACGGGCTGACACGGGCGTCCTGGTGTGGGGCCGGGGACGCGGAGGGGACGCACGTGAGCCCCTCCGAGGGACTCGCAGAGGCCACGGGTCTTTCAAAGGCCGTGGAGGGCCCAGCACACCCTCCAACCTGAGTGCGGCAGGGGGTGGGGGGCACGGGGGCACAGGGCGGGGAGCCAGACCCCCTTGTCAGCGCTGTTTCCCCCCCCACCCCGCGAGCACGTCCAAGTGCGGCCGCTGCGGCTTGACAACGCCGCCACCGCAAACGGCCCCAGCGCCTCACAAAAGAGCGAGCAGGTGCCACGGGCCGCTCTCTGCGGGGCAGCGCGCTGCCGGACACCGCACTGAGCGCCGAGCCTGGGCGGCGCCGAGCCCGCTCAGGGCCCGGGCCAGCCGGAGGAAGCAGCAGGTCACGTCTGTGGAAATTAAACTGCAAAAACCCCAAGCTTCCAGGAAAAACTTTTGAGAAGGGCGATGCCAGACGAGGGGGGACCAGGGCTGGGGTGGGCCGGGAGCGTCTGGCCTCCTCGCTCCCGCCCCCGCGTCGCCCCCCCTCCTCTCCCCCACCCCCCAATCTCCCCAACTCCCCCCCCCCCCCCCCGCCCGCCAGGCCCCAGCTCGGTCTGCAGTGCCCCCGAGTCTGCACCCAACAGCCTCCCCCCACCCACGCTGCCCCGGGAGGGGCGCCTGCCGTCGTCAGGGCGATGCGGATTACGAGGGAGGTGACGCCCAAGGGGACGATCATGCCAACGCTGCCCGGCCCTCTGTAAAGGGAGCGGCTACTTGTGCACCCCGAGACAGCTGCCATGCCCGCAGCCACCTGCATCTTGGTCCAGTCCTCCTGGAAGGGGGTCCTGTCGGCCTCGTCAGTGGAGTTGAGGTACCGGCTTCTGAAGCGGTCGCCCACGGCCCGCAGGTGCCTGGCAAACACCATGCTCCGCCGAGTCTGGAGCAGAGAACACCCACTGAGCTCCCTCCTGCGGCCCGGTGGGCTGCCCCGCCCCCGCCCCACCCCGGCCCCGCCCTCGAGAACCTGACAGAGCCCCGGGGAGGAGTTGCCGCCCCCACAAGGGAGGGCTGAGCCGGGCCCAGGCCAATGCCGTCACTGGGGCCACCTAGCAGGGTGACAGGCCATCCACCGTCAGCACGGCAATGAGCCTCAGCCTCACGAGGACGGTCAGCACACAGCCAACACCCACGACCCCAGCCCCTCCTCGCGGTCCCCTGGGCCTGGGCCAAGTCCAGTTGAGGGAGAGTGGCTGGCGGGGTCCCCGTCCTCAAAGGGCAGTGGGGGGCCCACGACACTGACGAGGCACAGAGCTGCACTGTCCACCTCTATGACAACGGCACTTTGTGCTTCTGAAACGACCCGCCCTGGAGGCAGTCCAGTCACGCATCCGGGGAGCACGGCCCCCACCGGGGACCCCTGCCTGGCCCGGCCCGCCCGCACGAGTCCCACGACCCGAACAGGGCAGGTCAGTGGCTGCAGGGGGACGTGATGCCCATTTCGCAGGGCAGTAGGGCGCAGGCGCCCCGGGACAAGGACAAGCCCGTCACTCTGTGGTTAGGCGGCACCAGGGGCCCGCCCTGCACCGTGAAGCAGGTGCTCAGGTCCCAGGCACAAAGTGCCGTGTGCGGAGCACACCGCCACACCGCCTTCCTTCTCAGCGGTGAGGCGCCCCGACAACAAAGCTGCCGCTCCACAGCGAACCAGGGGACCGCGAGGACGGCCGCCGAGCCACAGCAGGAGGCCCGCACCGACGGCGGGGCGCCCACACCCCGTGCTGCCCAGAGCCTCAGCGCCGAGCCGGCCAGGCGGGCACGGGGCCCCGGCGGCACTCACGTCCCAGTACGCCTTCCCCCCGTAGTGGTCGTGCAGCAGGTTCTCGGCTCTGTCCAGCATCACGGACCTGGTTCACACAGGAGAGAGGGTTTGGCTGTGCGAGGATCACATGCACGGGCTCCAGAGAGCAGCGTCAGGGAGGGGCCTGGGCCCGGGCCACCGGGATGGACAGAGGGCGCTGCCCTGGCTGGGCCGCCAGGGAGCATGGGGGCCGGTCACTCAGGAGCGGCTATCTGGCCCCGCACACTGCGATTCCGAGACAGTCTTTAATTCCTGAGTAAGCCCAGCACCCGTGGAGTCCCCCCATCCAGCCCAATCTGGGTGTCACCAGGCAGACTGGTGACTCGCAGCGAAAAGGGGAGCAAGGAGAACCCGCAGCACCCAGGGGTTCACGCCCGACAAAGGCGCTCCCACCAGGAACGCGAAGACGGTTCAGTGCCAGACAGCCTGCCAGGCCTCAGGGAGGCCACGCAACGGCTGAGTCCAGTCTTTACTCCTGCTGTGAAATGTGGCCTGCCCTGGACTCCGCCCGCCAACCCTCCCGGCTCCGTCTTCCCGTTTCTCACTGGGGCCTCCCGACGGGCAGCCCTCGGCTCAGCAACCCGTCTGGTCAGGGGCGCGGCTCCCGCCCACGGCGCCGAGTCTGCTGTGTGGCAGGGTGATGGCCCTGCACTGCCCAGCCCGCGTCTCGGGATGCCGCCATCTGCCTGCGGCCGTCAGAGGCCTCCTAGGTGCAAGTCTTGCTCTGGGCTCGGCTCCATTCTACCCATAAAGCCAGACTCAGGAGAAACTGGCCGGCGAGCCCACGTGGCCCACACGGCCGAGCTTCAGCCGGATGTGCTACCGAGACCCAGCGCTGCGTGGGGAGGATGCTGCCAGGGAGGCCCGTGTGGCGGAGCGCGACAGGGGGCCCCAGCCCTGTGCTTCCTTTCCCGCAGGTGACGATCTGGCTCCTCAAGCAGAGGGCTGCTGGCCCGCGACAGACCCACTTGCACTTTGTGGTCAAAGGTCCAGCTCGCCCCACAGTGGCCTGAACAGGGAAGTGGGCTGAGAGGGACGGGCAGGGGCCCTGGCCTGGCACGCCGGGGGCAGCGCTACGGCTCTGTGGACTCAGAGCACCGACAGGCCTCGGGGCGCAGGGAAGCTGCGCGGGGCTCGGGGGGTGCGAGGCGCATCGCGGGCTGTGGCGGGCTGTGCGGGGGGGCCTGCGCCTGCTCAGACTCCGCACGCAGCAGAGGGCTCCCACATCCCCCAGCAGCTCACCCTGCAGCCAGGCTCCTAAGAACGTGGCACCCACCTGCCAAGCCCCACCGCCTCCCTCACTCGCCAGCTGACTCGTCAGTTTCCCCCTGGCCACTGGCGCCCCCAATGGCGAGGGAGGGCAGCTGCGCTCTGGGAGGAGCAGGGACGGCGGGCAGCGGGCCGCAGGGCTGGCTCACGGCCCCAGGAGGGGCCCGAGCAGCCGCCCAGGCCCGCAGCAGCGTTTGCGGAAGTCGCTGCAGCCCTGGGGACCACGGCACGGTCAGGACGCCTGGGCCGAGCGGGGGAGACTCGGACGCGCCGCCTCCACACCGAGCCCTTGCGGCCGGCTCCGGCCCGCCACCTGGCCCGCCGCCTGGAAGCCGACCTGGCCCCGCGCGTCCCACCCGCCCTCGCCCTCGCCCGCCTCGGCCGCGCATCCCCACGCCCACACGTACGCTCTGCCACCGCCCCGACGGACGAAGGAAATAAAACGGCCCCCTCCCACCCAGCTTCCTCGGTCCCTGTCTCTGCTTTCCACTGCCGCCCACCCAGCCAGGCCCTGCCTCGTCCCCATCACCTCGGTCAGGGCCCTGGAGCAACCCGGGTGTGAATCCGACTTCACCAGCCACCAGCAGCGTGACCCCCGCCCTGCGGTTCAAACATAGCGGCTCAAAGGAGCACCCCGTGAGGACAGCAGGCTGCGCTGGTGGCCGCGTACAGGGCACCGTGCCGCTGACCCGAACCCGGGGCCCTCCCCGGCCTTTCCCCAAGGACACCTGCAGCTCCCTCATCAATCCCAATGGCCCGGCCCATCTCACTGCGCGGTGGGTGTGGGACAGGGGACAAGGTCACACGCGCCACAGCCAGGTGTCCTGATGCTGGCAGGACAGCATGGAAGTGTGTGCACACGTGCGCATGCACCCACATATATGCACAACCACACTCAAACGCATGCACACCTGCATGCACATGCACACGTGCCTATGCACACACACACACACATGTGCCTGCATGTGCGCACTCATACATGTGTGGGATGCACGTGTACACGCGAGCACGCACACCCACAGGCACACGTGTATATGTGTGTGTACACACGCACACCCACACATCCATGTGTGCACACACGTGCAACACACACACATGCGTACACATGCATGCATGCACTCATACTGCACAGCATGCACACGGGAGCATGCACACGCAGACACACGTGCATGCGCATATGCACGCATGCACATCCGCACATGCATGCACAATGCACGTGTACACACGCACGCATGCGCACGCACGCACACCCCCGCACACCCTCGTGCGGGGCCCGGCCGCCCCGCAGGCCGCGCCGGCACCTACCGCGCGGACGTGTTTCTCAGGAGCACCGGTGCAACGACGGACGCCGATCCTTGAACAGACAGACAGGACACGTTTAAACCCCGCGTCTCTTCATAGCCCCAAAACCATCCTCTGGAAAAGAAAAGCCACAGGCTCCTCAGTCCGGCTTGCTTTCCACGGGCAACAAGCAGAATCGGGACGCGCCCTCCGCTCCGTCCACTCGGCCATTCCTCATTAGCCACAATTACAAGTCGCCACGTTCTTGCGAGAATTTCTAAAGCATTCATGAATTCATGCATCACGTGTGGTCTGACGAGACCCCTGAAGCTCCTCTGAGGAGCGGGACGGCACAATGACGGGGAAGCGGGGCGTCCGGCAGGACCCTGCCGGGAACGAGACGGCACTTCAGTGCCCGGGCCGTGAGGACGACGGTCCCCAAAACAGTGTCCTCTAAAGAGCCGCTGTGTCCTCCGAGCTGGCAGAGCTGAGGCGCAAGCTCTCCACAGGCGACTCGGGGTGACGGGACTGCCATTCCCGAGGCCTCGCTGGGAAAGCGCGGACGTGGCTCGCTCAGGCGTCTTCAGAGCGGCCCTGGGCGGGACGGGGGGTGGGCCGGGGGTGGGCCGGGGGTGGGAGGGGCCGGCCCGGCCCGCGGGCACCTGTAGTACTCGTGCTTGTCCTGCGTGTAGGGCGGCGGGTCGGTGCAGGGCCGCGCATCCACCTTCTCCTCCCACGTCCCCTGACTCCAGCCCTCCGCGTAGCTCTGCAGCACGTACACCTGGTCGATGAAGGGCCCGCCGGACTCTGCGGACCGGGGCAGACAGTGAGATAGTGACCGGAGCAGACCGCGGCGTCTCCCAGGCCACCACCGACGAGGATGGGGAGTGTCCCTGTTTACCGCCTCTTCTCAGAAAGGCCTGGAGGAATCACGAAAACGGACACGGGACAGAACAAATGACCTCAGGGCGCAGGGTCCCTGGAGGGGGTGAGGGGGCCGGCCTGGAGTGGGAGCTGTCCAGGCCCAGGCTGCCCCTGGGGGCCCCTCGCCGCCCTGACCCTCACGGCACCGGGTGCCCTAGGCCCTCCTCTCTCCAACGGCACCCGCGTCCACGCCGCGCAGGCCCCACCTGCTCTGCGTCCTCTCCCGGCCCGCCGCGAGCTCCCTCCCAGGGGCCTGGACTGTGCCGCCTCCACCACCCCTTAAGGGTTTGCTCCTGACCCCTGTGAGGCCAAACGACACCTCCCCAGGGGACTGCTGGGCCACAGTCCCGCCCCTCCAACACCTCAGCTCGCACTCTCCCCAGGGCACGGCACATGGCAACTGCCCATGGATCCTCCTCGTCTCTGCCCCCCGCCCCATAGGCGCTCCAGGAGAGTGGGGGCCTGTGGCCTCCCCCATGGCCCCCAGCCACAGCTAGAACACAGCGGCCATGGCTGCAGTGGTCAAAGGACATTCGTTCAAAGATGAGATGAACAAGCCCAGTGACGGAGAGAGACACGAGGGAAGCTCCAGTGGGACCAGGCGGTTCGGGGGAGGGAGAGCTCAGGAACACTGTGCACTCTGAGCTCACCGCCTCGGCATGAACGGGAGGCGAGGAGAGGCTCCTTCAAAGTTCACAGGGCTGCCTCGGACACAGAAACCTTTCAAGTGGCAGGGACTAACGCAGCAAGAACTGAACTTGACAAAGGAAGGCGTGCAAGCCACCGTCTCCTGGGGGAGCAATGACTCTAAGCTGCCCCGGCCCACAGAGTAGGACTCAAGCAACGTTACAGGGCATCCGCCACTTAGAGACGTGACCCATCAACGACGTCAGAGTATTGTCACTTAGACATGACACTCTCCCAGGCCTTGGAGAAGCGAAAAGAAGTTTCACTGACTTCCTCAGTTTGTCTTCTAAACACACTAATAAGCTCAAGAAACCGTCACTCTAAGAAAATCTTCAACTTTTCGCTCTCAAAAGAATTTAAAGGAGAGATGGAGCGAGACGAAGGGAAATGGCATGTGATTACATGTCCTCGCCAGCAGGGCGGTGCACCGTGGCGAGGTCAGCGCCACACGAACCTTTTCTCTAGGACTGCCGGCCCGGGGCCAGCAGCTTCCCGCCTCCCCTGGCTGCCACAGCTGATGGAGGCGAGGGGCGCAGCTCACACACCTGACAGCCACTTCCTAGGACACCCCGGCAGACAAGGTCACTGGGAGCGTGGCAAACAGAAGACAGGGCTATGTGCGGGGCAAAGGCCCAGGTGACAGCCGTGCCAGCACCTCACCTGCAATGAACTGCTCGTACTCCATGACCGGGATGTTTCTGTTGAGACTTGGAAGATCAAAGAAGTCGGCCCAGGGGATGCGGACCTGGGGAATGTCGGGGCTCTGCCAGTGGTAGAGGCGGCCCCACGGGGGCAGCACCAGCACCCACTCCTCCGTCTTCAGCAGCGTCTTCAGCAGGGAGGCCATGCGGATGTAGACGTCCCTGCGGAGGTTGAAGCCCTCGGGGGGGTTGACATCATACAGAAGATACCTGGTGGGGCAGGGCCGAGAGGGGAGCGTCAGCGCCACGCCCCTGGACAGACACCTGGACACCCCGCAATCTGCAGGTGGTCGCCCACCCTGGGCGCTTTCGGTAGCTGCTACCTGTAAACCGAGTGAGGACTGGCAGGCGCCTACTTCAGCACCTGGTTAACCACCAGCGGTAAGTCACACCGAGCCCAGCAGTCTCGGGACTGGACCTGAGACTCAGTCCTCCAGCGGTTGGTGAACTTTTTGGTCTAAAGCCCACTTTACACTTGTGGCAATCACTGAGGACCCCAAAGGGCTGCTGTTTATGTGAGTGAGATCTATCTACGATTCCTGTACTAAGAGTTAAGGTAAGTACTTTAAAAAGTATTTGTTTCACTTCAACATAAAAATTAACGTACTACTTGTCGTTAATACTTGTAAATGAAAAACAAGGACATTTCAAACAAAAACGATTAATGAGAGGAATGGCAACGTTTGTAATTTTTGTGAATCTCCTGTTTGCTGATAGCTAGATTCTCACATCTGCTGCTGAATTCAGTGTGATATCACAGGCCAGGTGGTCCCCGGAAAAACCACAGTTAACCCCTGGGAGAGAGTGAAAAAGACATGTGCCATCCAGGTATTACCAGGAAAACGGCATGACAGCTCAGGGATCCCTGACACACGCTGAGAACCGCCGCCCTGTCCAAAGCAGGCTTCCCCTCCGAGGGTCCCCCTCCCGGCGTTGCCTTCCCCCACAGCCCCCGCTGCTGCCGATGAAGGTGACCGCTCGCCTGGGAGGGGCCGGCCTCCCATCTCGGCACCCCGCCCGCACAGGGTCTGTTCTGCGCCCGCACGACGCGCACGGACCCCGCTCTGAGCAGGGAACACCCAGCATCCGGGTGGAGACAGGATTCCGCGCAAGTAACACGGCCGGGCCTTCATCAGAACCAGCCCGCTCGGACCTCTGAGTCCGGGCCCCTCGAACCCCGGGCCTGCCCCTCACGCCGACCCACAGCTGGGCTGCCCCGGGTGTCCAGGGGCCGCGTCCGCCGCCCCGCGCCCCGGGCCCCGCCGAAGGCACGGACGCGCGCGTACCGTCTGCGGGACGCAGCCCCCGACAGGATGTCGGCCGCCGACTGGCCGGGCCAGAACTCCTCGCCCAAGGCCGAGGCCGACGGCCAGGACGCGGCCCCGAGCAGCAGGCAGACGACGCCGAGCGCCGCCATGGCCCCGGGCGGCCACGCAGTTCCGGCGACCTTGCTCTGCCCCGGAAGCGCCAATCCGCTAGTGCCGGCGGAGCGCGTCACCTGTAACCACGGCAACGCCGCGGCCCCGCCCCGCGCATGCGTCCTGCGTCATCCGAGCCAGGCAGTCTCCTGGGCCGAACGCGCCGAGGCAGGGGCCTGGGGGCGGGGCCTGGGGCGGAGCAGGGGCGGGGCATTGGCCTGGGGCGGGGCCTGGAAGGCGGGGCCGGGCGTCTGTGGGCGCGGGCGTCCTGGGCGCCAGTCTACGGTGTGTGGGCCTCGGCTCTGCGGCCTCCGCTCGCGGGGCCGGGTACCGCTCGGGCCTTGCAGGCAGGTGCCCGGCCTTGCTCCAGACCCCGAGCCCCACACGGTGACCCACCCCCTGCCCATTCCAGGGGCTCGGAGTGTTTTGAGGCCCCTCCACCGTTGTTTATAACGGGAGCACGTCTCGGAGAGAGGGGCGAACCACACGGGGCGTCAGCGGCCGGGTTTGTCGCCCGAGAGAGAGGCACCTCCCCTGCCCTCCCCTCCCGCCTCTGCGGATGCTTACCTGGAGTGACCTGGGGAGGTTCGATGCCCCTTTCATTAAGAGGAAAAAAAGAAAAGAAATCTTTGTGCGAATACCTGTAAACAGCTTCCTCTTCTGCACAGCAGTCTGCCGATGGTTAGGGTTTATGGACTGCGTGTGCAGTGGGGAGAAAGCGCTGGCTCTCATGCGACCCCCAGCAGCCTCTGCGCGAAACCGCTTGGCCACGAGAGGGCAGGAGAGCCCTTCGCTCTCCCAGGTGTCAGAGGGACCAAGGGGAAGGAGGTGGAAGGGGGCAAGGCTGCCAGAGGCCAAACGCACCCGGGCCCATGCACACCCGGGGGGCCCAGCCCCACAAAGAGGAGCAATGGGACCCCCACCTGCGGGGAGAAGGAACCCCCTTTGGCCTGGAGTGGGGGAGACGCGGGAATAGCTCTGAATCCTGGATTCTCTGAAGAGGGACAGAGATTTTTCTGGGAACAGGAATTCCTCGGCAAGGCCCTGGCCTGAGCTGGGACGCTTGTGTCCTGAGCACAGCACCCGGGAGGGAGGGACAAGGACCTGCTGGGGGTCCTCCTCCAAGAGGGGACCTCAGTGTGTCCCAGGAGCGAGTCCTGGGGAGCCCATGTTCCAGCCCCTTGGTGCTGTCCAATCGTGCCCCCCGGTAGCAGCCACATTCACCCTCATCCCCTCCCGGGAGCGCCCCCAGGTGCGGGGCAGAGGAGGGGAGGGAAGGGGCACCTTAGGGCCGCCTGGGCAACAGTCACAGGCTTAAAGGCAGGTCAGGCTGGGGGACATCACCATCGCCCCTCTGAGAACACAGCAAAGTTGCAATAAATCAGTGCAAAGCCATGAACCCTTGATCATGACACACGGTGGCTGGCCGCCCCGGAGGGAGTCTGGACAGTGGAAGAGGGTACGGACCTAGGCTGAGACTGCCCAAGTCTGGGGCTCTTCTGGCGCACAGACACCCCGACATGCACATTCCTCATACCACATGCACCCCACTCTTCAGTGTGCAAGGTGAGTCACTTGGGTGCATGTGTTATGTGGCGTCCTAATCCCCCGGCTGTGGAAATACACAGGAGAGCTAGCTGACTGCTGTGAGTCGCCATGGAGGGCAAGGGATTTCAGGTTTGGAATCTGTGGTCACAGGCCGCACACCAGAAGGATTTCTTAACTGGAGCACATGGGGGCAGCCTGCCAGGACCCAGGCTGCCGGGGTTCCTGGAGGCACCCCCATTCCTGGCTCAGCACCCCCGGTGATGTCGCCACAGTGGGCCTGACCTCTGGGATGATGGCTCACCAGGACCTGTAGGAAGGCTGCTCTGGGAGGTCCCAGGGATCCCCAGTGAGAGTGTGACAGGCAGTGTCCTGATGGCCACACCATGCCAGGTCACCAGCCACACGGGGCCAGGTCACTGTCCTATGGAGCAGAATGGAAGTTCCGCCCTGCAGGCCCTGTGGGGGCACCTGGCCAAACCCCGCCCTCCCTGGACACGTCAGCCATCAGCGGTCAGCCGGGTGGGCCGGTGTGGGGGCGGGGAAGGGGCTGACGCGGGCCAGGGGCCACCGGCAGGGATCCTGACCTGGGGGATGACACTCCCTCAGACGCCCCCCAGCGCCGGGATGTGAGGCCTCTCCCGCGTGGGCAGTGGGGGCGGCCAGACAGGCAGTGCTGGGGGAGGCTGCCGGGGTGCGGGAGCTGTGCGTGTGCGCAGAGGCGCGGTGCCGGGGGCTGGCGTCAGGACGCTGGACACTGGCTAGTGTCCGGCTGCTCTGCACGCGCTGTCTTACTAAACGGATTGCTTATTTATGTTCAGGGCTCCGTTTTCAAGGGCTGGTCTTCAGCCCTCAGATGATAGCGTCACGCGAGAACCACAGACAGTGGGGGGGGGGGGTCCCTCTGTGGAATGAAGCACAACGGGGACTCCTGCCGACTCACAAGGACGCCCCGCCTACCAGGCGGGTAACGACTTCACGTGACCCCTGCCCTCTTTGCTTTGGGGTGCTGCATCTGTCCGGGGTTGCACATTCTTCCAACTGAGTCCCCAAAACTGCAGTAGGTGGACTTTGGAGGGTCTGCATTTAGATCCAGCCCATGAAAACCCAGGAGTGGAGGGTCCTTTATCCAGCCAGAGTCCCCTCCACCAGATACCATGTAGCAGACACAAACTCTCCCAGATCCCCGGGACCCCCAGCGGCAGGCCCAGCTGGGGACTCAGGCGTCACCTGTGAGTGGGGAGCAGCCTGCGGGCCTCTGGGCCTCGCAGAGAAGCCGCAGCGCGCAGCCGTCAAAAGGGGGCGTGGGGCGGGGGTGGGGCCGGGCGCAGCGGCGCAGGGGCGCAGGGGCGCAGGGGCGGGGCCAAGGCGTGTTGCGCGTGCTCGGGGCGTAGACGTCGTCTCAAAGGCACGGCCAGTCGTTACGTCGTCACGTATGGAAAAGGCGTCGTCTCCTCGCCGCGCTGAACCGCTGCCTTCGCCACCAGGTGCGTTCCCACAGGTGTTCGGTGCCGTCTCCAGTCACCCGCTTGTCAACTTCTGCCAACAGCGTCGTGTTACCGATGGTGGTTTTGCAGCAAGTCCCTTCCTGGCGTCCTTTGAAAAGCATTTCTCCGCGAACCTTGCACGTTTTCTCCTCGATATGAAGTTTAGGATCTGTCGTTTCCAACCGACTGAGCTGGGAATCCCCCGGATGGCGCCGGGCTCGCTTCGGTGTCCGACACCGACGTGCCGTGGCGCCAGCTCGGGGCTGTAGGTTCCCAACTTATCTGGCTCATCGGACTTTATTTTATGTCAGATTCGCTTCTCTCTTGGTCTGTTCCTGGGTTTGAGTGCTATCGTGATTGGGACACCGTTCCTCATGAAACATTACGGTTATGTATTGCTGTTTAGCAATGCTATCGTTTTTGTATCCTGGGTGTTCAGTTGGCCGCTTTTAATTCTAACGCTTTTCTGGTTATTTTGGATTTTCCATCTACAATCATTCGAATAATTGCATTTTTATCTCTGCCTTTTTAGTATTTATAGTTCACATATATTTTCTTATAATCATTGATCCACTAGGATTTGAATATAAAATCGGGCATCTTTCTCTTGTTTCTGACCACACTATAAATAGTTCTGACACAGGTCTCTAACCCGTGGTCAGGGGGTCAAATCCCGCCAGGTGGTCTCTCTCTGCTAATAAAGTTTTATTGGCAGGCAGCCAGGCACGTTCCTTTACGCCTCCTTTACTCTCCTGCGGTTCCCTCAGGGTTAGGTGGTCAGGGCAGAGAAAGACCTAAAACCTTAGCTGTCTGACCCTTTACAGAAGTTCGCCAACCCCCCTCCAGGGTAGTGAGGACAGCGCTCCCTGGCGGTGGGGTTTTTTTCTGCCGTCTTCAGCTTCCTGGTCATCTTGTGGGGCCTGCGCTTTAAATTCCGTGATAAGTACTTTACCGAACAAAAGTTTTATTCAGTAGTAAAGTTTTACCGAACGCTTTTGGGGCACTGACTCCCTTTCGAGATGTCCGTGGGTCTCCCTCTTTTTGAGCAGTTGGACCGGCAGACTGCACAGCGTCGACTCATCCTTGCCCGCGCGCGAGGACTTTCGCTCACACCGATGCACCGGGCTGTCCGTCAGTGCGTTTCCTTAGGGCGGTCGTGTCTCGGCGCCACATCTCGTGTCCCCGTCGGCGTGTGTCTGCGTCGTCCCCCCGCTGGACGCGCCGTGCAGAATGGACTTCGACGCTTCGGCGTGTTTCCGCGGGGGAACGACGCGGCTCTCCGTAGCCGCGCGGCGGCGTCCAGTGCTCGCCAGGCAGCCGGCACAGTTCTACGTGTTTTACCCGAGTTAAGTCTTCAACCGTCAGATCGACCCTGCGAATTCCGGACTATTTTCACGCTCACTTGACAGATGAGGACACTGAGGCCCAGAGAGCATAAGTGGCCTGCCGAAGGTCGCCCTGCAGGTAGGGGGCGGGCACCGGGCGGCCTCCAGAGCCCCCGGCCCCCACCACAGGCCGCTCTGCGCCTCCTGGCAGACGAGTTATCTCTTGCAGGTCGTGGAAAGACACGTTGACACTGCTGTGCCAAGTGCCCTTTTGCAGGATAAATCTTTGGCTACTTTTTTTTCGGTGCCCCCCCCCCCAACCCTCCCAACCCCTGGAACAATCCGATTTCCTATTTCTACCTGAGTCGGTTTTTTTAAATTAAATGTATTGGGGCGACATTGGCTAACAAGGTTCTGTGAGTTTCAAGCGTCTCATTCAGCAGTGCGTCGTCGACATGCTCCGCTGCGCGCCCAGCACCCAAGGCCCGGGCTCCCGCCGCTGCGCGCCCAGCACCCAAGGCCCGGGCTCCCGCCGCTGCGCGCCCAGCACCCAAGGCCCGGGCTCCGCTGCGCGCCCAGCACCCAAGGCCCGGGCTCCGCTGCGCGCCCAGCACCCAAGGCCCGGGCTCCGCTGCGCGCCCAGCACCCAAGGCCCGGGCTCCGCTGCGCGCCCAGCACCCAAGGCCCGGGCTCCGCTGCGCGCCCAGCACCCAAGGCCCGGGCTCCGCTGCGCGCCCAGCACCCAAGGCCCGGGCTCCCGCCGCTGCGCGCCCAGCACCCAAGGCCCGGGCTCCCGCTGCTGCGCGCTTGAGGCTCCTTCTCCTCTTCGCCCTCCCGCCCCCGCCCCCTCCGGCAACCGCCGTACTGTCGCGTGCGTCTGTGAGGTTTTGGGTTCATTCGTTTGTTCATTTGTTGCTTTCTGTTTTATAACCCACGTATGAGTGAACCGAGCCAATTTTGTGTTTCATACTTTCTCAGAAAAGCATCTGTTTAACCGAGCTTTTGAAATTCATCGCTATAAACTGAAACATGATGGTTTCATAATTTTAAAAGTCCCCGTCGTCTTTCTCCTTTCTCCCTTTGTTCTGGGGGACAGCGGGTGTGTCCCGGGCATGGCCCTCATCACCCCAGGGCTGTGGGGTGGGGCCTGGGGGGCCGGAGACGGGGGTCGCTTTTGAATGGTGGGCAGCAGACGAGCTCCGTGCCACCCGCCCGCCTGCAGGACACGGCGCGACCGGAAAGATCTGTAGTTACCGCGTCTCGTGGTTCTTGGCGTTTATCTGAGTTCCCGTTATTCCAGAGATGGGCTCGTGGCTGGGCTTCATACATGCGTGGAGAATGTGTCCAACGGCACAGAGAAAAAGGTCGTCGATGAGAAGCTACCGGATATCCGTAAAGGTGACACAGGTGCATTTTTAGGAATAACATCTGAAATGACTTGAAACGTCCCCACCTCTGAATTTTGTTAACTGATGAAGATGAGCTGAGAAAGGTGCTTCTCACGGGAGGGATATGGCAAGGCGACATCTACTCCTCCCCCAAGCTGGGAAACTTCTAGTTAAGCGGCGACGTGGGCACACTGCAAAAGCACGATGCGCACAAGGTCTCGGAGACGAAGGGCAGAGGGACGGGGCGGGCGGCCGGCTGTGTCCGAGCGCCTGGGCTGACGCAGGTTTGCAGGCCGCGCGGCCGGCCTGTCTCCCCTGGGAGAGATAACGTGCTTCTGGCCGCCGCCGGAGCAGCCGGAGCTGGAGAAGGCAGGCGGAGCCCTCATCGCAGGCCTCCGCGTGGGAACTTTCCGGGCCAGACAGTCACAGCTGGGCGATTATCTCAAAGGGGCTCAGAATCAGAGCCCCGCACGGCGCCCCAGGACGCGGGGCGCTGGGCGATTTCGCAATCAAGTGGAATTGCTGTCGGACGCCCGGTGTTACAGCCTGGTAACTGAAGCCAGCACGTGCCGAAGGCTCGCCCAGTGCCCGCGGGGCCGCTGGTCGCTGCGGCGGCTCCCCTGAGCCTGCTCGGGCCCCTCGGAGGTGGGCACCTCCGCGTGTGGGTGGGCGCCCTCGGGCTGCAAAGATGACACTGAACTCCCAGGGGCTTGGGCTAAGAGAATGTTCTGGAGTTCAGAGGTAAATAGCCAGAGGAAGAGAGATGGATGCAATCTGGGGGTCCCTCTGCTGCTCCCCAGCCCTCACTGTCTCTGTTCCCGTCTCCCCCTCCTCCTTGCCTCCCCCCCCCACGTGTTGGCGCTCACTGCTGGGGGGGGCAGCCGCGTCGGGAGCTGGCAGAGCCCGCCTCTGGGAGATGGTCCCGGCGCGGAGCGCGAGGCACAGGCCACCACGCGGCCGGCGGCAGGGACACTGGCATTGGGCGGCCATCCAGAATCGCCTGCTTTTACCGGTACGGAAGGCCGTATTGGAGCCTCACCCCGGTCCAGAGCCCCTCGCACCGGCCCCGAGCAAGGTGTGCGTTTCTGGAAGTGGAGGGCCAGGCCCCAGGTCCCCAGAGGTGCGGACCCCACGTTCACACTGCGCTGTCACCGCCGCCCCCCAGCTGGTCCCCGGACTGATGACAGTCTGGGTCTGGGAGAGGCTTTCCGGCACTGGCTGGGCTACCCAGCCCCCTGGAGGCACGTGGGAGCCGCCCAGTCAACGCGCGGCGTCGGGTGTCAGCGTCCGGGTGGACGGCTCACTGCAAAGCGCAGCTTCTGTCTCCGCGTCCCGGAAGCCGGAGGCCCCGGTCGTGAGAACTTCGGAAAAATTCCTTTGAAGGCTAGTGCATGCTGGGCCGGCAGCTCAGAGGTGGCAGGGTCCTGGGAACCTCTTCCGTCCCGGAAGTCACCCCCCCAGGCCTCGAACCTGTCCCTGTCCCCTGGGACGCACCCCCCCTCCCCCGGAGGCCCCATCCATCTGCCGCTCATGCAGCCCCCCACCCTCCCTCCCTCAGCCCGGTCCATCCTCCGTCCTGGCCTTGCTTCCTCCCCAGGGAACCCCAGCCCCACACCATGCCTTGATGGCCCTGGGGATCTCCGAACAGCCAGAGAAGACAGGGTGCCGTCCGGGGCGCCTCCTGCACCCCGTCCCACGCAGGGTCCCCTTCCCTCTGCCCCACACTCCCCAACGGGTCCTTCCTTGCTGGTTCGCTGCCCGCCCCGCCGCTGCTCGGCTGCGCCCTGCGGTCCTCCTCATCCTAAACCAAAGCAGCCTGCACAGCGGCCCCCCGGGGCTGCGGGCCGCGCC
This sequence comes from Rousettus aegyptiacus, assembly GCF_014176215.1. Lineage (NCBI taxonomy): Eukaryota > Metazoa > Chordata > Mammalia > Chiroptera > Pteropodidae > Rousettus > Rousettus aegyptiacus. Next base: position 738,591 of record NW_023416296.1, on the reverse strand, counting down.
CCTCGGGCTGTCCCTCCCTCACGTCCTCTGGACCCAGCCCTGCTGACCCAGACCAGCTCAGTGGCCGCTCCCGGGGTTACGCCGGACGTACGTGACCGGCGGGGCCCCCGCCTCTGCCACTGCGTCTTTCCAGGAGGGGGTGCGCCTCGTCCCCCGACGTGGGGCTCCTCGCCGCGGCCTCCCTCTCGTGCCTCACACCAGGCCCTCTGTGGATTTTCTTGAGAAAGGGGAGAGGGCACGACCCCCGCCTGAGCGTCCAGCGGGGTCTGTGGGTGCTGCCCCCAGGGACCTTCTCGCTCTGCCCTGCGGGACGGGTCATGGCTGGGTGGCACCTGGGCTGCTGTCTCCGGGGGCTTCTGTCCCTGGGCCACTGGGACCTGCAGAAGGCAAGGGTCGCTGCCTCGGCCGCTCCATCGGCCCACTGCGCCCGGCCCCCCGACCTCGGTGTCCTCGGGGAGGCCCTGGGCCAAGCCTGGCTGGCCAGTGGGAATGACACCTTCTGGGTCCCGAGAGGCTCAGGCCTGGCCTGGAGTCGAGGGCCAGGGGTCGGTCCTGCTCCCCGCCCCCCCGCACGAACGGCAGCCTGGGGCGAGCTGCTTGCCTTCTCCAGCGCTCAGTTTCCTCCCCCCAGGGAGAGGGACCCAACCGACATGGTGCCCACCGACATCCAGGCAGCTTGGACCAGGCACGGAGCCAGGGCCCGGCCTGGTCGCCTGCAGATGGCCGCAGGGTGGCTGACCGCGGAGGCCACGGGGCCCGGCCCAAGCAGGCCACCACGCCTGCAGAGGCCATGAGCACAGAGCAGTGCGTGTGGCAGTGGGCAGCTGTGCCCCGTGGCTGGTACGGGGTCCCCTGACCCCTTCCCTAGGACGAGGCTGCCCGAGCACCAGGGACCGCTGGGCCCGCCCTGCTCCGCACCCGCATGCTGAGCTGCCAGGCCCGTCCTGGGCGCTGCCCACTGCTGTCCGTGACATTCTGGGTCATGGTGTCGGCCAAGCGCCCTGGGGCCACGGCACCGGCTCAGCCCAGGGGTCCAGGCTTCTCTGACCAGCGTCCCGGCCCCAGGCGGCCGGGCAGCTTGGACACCCGCTGAGGAAGGCGCAGCCGAGCAGGCCCGGCACCGTCGCCCTCTGCGCGGACTCGTCGTGTAGCCGGGCTGTGGGGGGCTTGTCGGCGGTTGCCACAGAGAAGGGCCAGGTGAGCCTGGGGGGGCCCAGACCGATGGTGAGGGAGGAAGGCCCCCCCCACCCCCCGCGGTGGCTGTTGAGCGTGGACATGGAGCTAATGAATGATTTCGGACTAGTCCGAACGGCGCGGCCGCACTTGGTGGTTGACATATTTCCTTGGAGATGCTTGAGGCACAGAGGCCAAGGGAGGGCGGGGGAGCGAAGCGGAGGCTGGGGGGAGGGGAGGCTGGGGGCGCGAACCTCGATGTTTATCCCAAAAACACGTGTTGCAGCAGCCGCCCTCCCACGCAGAGCAAGTGAGCCAGCCCCGCTCAGGCGCTGCAATGTGGCCTCAGGGACCGTCTGTCCCCAGTGCTGGCCGCACACCCCGGAGCGTGGACAGGCCCCTCGGGCGTCTCGTGGGAGGCCGATGCGGCTCTGATCAGGCCTGACGGAGCAAGCAGGGCCCGCCCGCACCGCAGCCAGCTGGGTCGCCGGCCAGGCGTGTGGGAGCCACCGGCGTCCGCATGGAGCCTGGACCTGGCCGCTGCTCCTTCCGCCCCAGACCTTCACGTCTGGGAACTGGCTGATAGTCCAGAGGCGGCCGGCGGCCGTTCACGGAGCACTGGGCGCCCAGCTCCAGGCTGGCCGCACAAATGGACCCCACAGAGAGGGCCAGGCCGGCCTGCCGTGCTGACAGGCAAACTGCTGGGGGCCCAGCGGGCCGGGGCTGGGGCGTGCTTCTGCCTCTGTCCACGGCCCTCGCCCGACTTCTCAGGGCCTCGTCCTACATGGAGGACGAGAAGAGGCCTGGGGCCCGAGAGTGGTAGTCCCCTGCTTGGGAGCTGGGGGACGTCGCCCTGCAGCGTGGAAGCGGCAGGCTCTGCTGGCCCGAGGCACCCCATGGTCCGGCCGGGTAGTGGTGGCTGGAGGCCCAAGAGGTGGTGCCAGCTGCACGGCCGCAGGGGGGAGCCCTGTCCTCACCGCCGCCCCCCAGGCCATGGCTGGGGTGTGCACAGAACCTTGCTGTGCTGCAGTTTCTCAGCATAGTCCCAACTCATACCCTGGGATCAGGCCTCAGTCCAGGCAAATTAAATCAGCCACTGCTGACTGTTCTGGCCGCCTAAGCACCCATCACAACGACCATGTTTGTGGAGAGCTTGGCCTGGAACGGTGCCAACGGGGAGAAAGAGCCCCCGACCGCAGTCAGTGTCCCCAGCTCCCCTGCCGGCCCGGGGACAGGGCTTGGCCTGACGGGCAGCCTCGGACACTGGAGTGACAAGAGGCAGAGCTGTCACCCTGGCGGCGGGCCAGGCGGCCAGACAGCCCGTCCATTTAGCCACGCCGCCTGGCCACGGCCGCCCGGCTCACAAAGGGGCCTTGTTCCTGCCGTCACATGCCCGCCCCGCTCCTGGACACTCTCAGGACATGGTCAGCTGTGGGAACTGTTTCCCCCGAGGCTGCCTTTGACATTCGCCATTCATCCCGGAGGAGGCGTCTGGACTGAAGTGGCCCCCCCAGCCTGCCCCTGCCACTCATCACAGAGGGTTCAAGCGCAGATGGCCCCGCTGACCCAGCACGGGCCGTGGTCGGCCTCGCCGTCCCCTTCAGAACGGGCAGAGCTGGCCTGGGGCGGGCAGTGAGAGAAGGGAGGAAGAGAGTGCAGGGGCGTGAGTACACACGTGCACGCACACGCAGCAGGAACACACATGCCCAGATGCACACCCAGAATGCACGCACAGGTACACGGAAAGACGGAGGTCTATCCAGAGTTGAGGGGGGCACAACCCATTCCCTGGGACATTGGCATGTGTGTGTCCCTAGGGACATGCAACACACATGCTTGCACACACAATCCACACATGCATGCACGCACACCTGCACAACACACTCAGGAACACACGAGCACACATCTGTGCACACACACACGTGCATGTGTATGAAACTTGTGCACACATGCATGCATGCACACTTGCACACACACAACACATGCTAATGAACACATTACTGCACATAGGTGCGCACACAATGCACACTGATGAGCACATGGGCACATGTGTGTGCAAGCACACTCATGCACACATGCATGCACACACAACACACTGATGAACACAAGCACACATGTGTATGCATGTGCATGCACACACTCGTGCGCACATATGCACACATGCACACACACATGCACATGCACACACATGCACGGCCTGCTAGCCCCAGCAGAGCTGCAATCTCAGGGCAGTCAGGGGGCTGATGCCCCTGTCCCTTCCCACGCCGGGAAGGAACGTCCCGCAGCTCCGGGAGGCAGCGGCGCAGTAGAGCCGGTGAAGTGCCAGGCTGTCCTCTGAGCGGATCATGGCGCTGTCCGGGATGTCCGTGGGGCGGGGAGCCTGGTGCTGGAACTGTCCACCAAACCGCAGTTACGCAGCCCAGAGCCGGCGACGGAAAGAGTCTCTGTAAACAGTGCAGGGGATTGCGACACTGGCTTTTGCGTCTCAGATGTGGAGTGGGGTGGTGTGACATGCAGGGGCCCTGGGCGCCTGACCCCCAGGGGGCAGCATCGCTGCAGGCTGGCCAGCGCACAACCAGGCCATTGTCATCTGCAGTTACCTGCTGCTGCCACCCCGAGGCTGGGCTGGTGACAGCGACAAAGCCTGGTGGGCAGGGATGGCTGACCAGCTGGCTTCCCTCCTGCGTCCGTGGGCGAGGGCCCCACAACCCAAGCCTTCTCCAGCAGACCGCCCCCCCAGGTGGCCTCACCAGGGCCCTTGCCCCGATGGCTTGTGGTCTGGCAACAGCAGGGTGACCCACAACGTCTACGCCAACCCCCAGAACCCATGCACGTGACCTGACATGGGAAAGGCGTCTGCAGATCTGGCCGAGGGAAGGCTGTGGGCATGCGGAGACCACCCCAGAGCTCCCCACATGCCTGGAGAGGTGGCGGGACAGACACACAGGGCGGAGGCATCACGTCACGGTCACCGTCACAGAGGCTGGAGGGGCGTGGCTAGGAGCCCAGGATGGCGCAGCCACCAGGAGTGGGAGGCAGGTGGGACCCTCCCCCAACCCCGAGGGTCGGAGGGCGTGGCCCTGTGCGACTGTGATTTGGGGCGTGCAGCCCCTGGACCGGGAGGGACAGGTCCCTGTGTCTGAGCCCGCGTCCACGGTGCCTGCGGCGGCCGCCGTGGGCGCCTCATGGAGACACTCGCCTCGGAACCATGGGGGGCTCGCGTTCGAATGTCCCTAGAACAGCCACACGTGAGCAGCTGGCCGCCGCTGCTCTGTTGTGGTTCGTCCAGCGCTGAGGAAGGACCCGGATCGGGGGCTCCGTCCCGGGTGCCAGGCCTGCCCTGGCCGGCACCACACCCCGCCCCTGCTGGCCCTTACACTGGGAACAAAGGTCCCAGCAGTGAGCAGTGACCTGGCTGGGGTCACGCGGCCACCCCGGGAAAACTAACTGCTTCCCGCCCAGTGCCCAGGACTCCCAAATACTTCTAGAAAGTTCCAGTCCACCAGCAATGCTGACCTTGGACACGGACTGGAGGCGGCCTGCCCCGGACTGGGGATGGACGCCATGCCCAGCACTGACCTGGGTGATGGGGCTACTCCAGGATACACACGCACACACACCTGCTCGCACACCCGCAGACACTACACACACACAGAACGCCTAAGAGGGGGTGAGTGGGGAGGATGGTGCAGGCTGAGCGACGAGGGCACAGGTGTGCCGGGGCCCGTGGGGGCGACATGCTGTCGGCTTCAGAATGCTCAGGGCACCTGAGATGTCCAGGCTGCCGCCCCTGGTGCTGCCCGCTGAGGTGGAGCTGGCTGAGCGCCTGGGGCAGAGAGGGCGGACCCTGAGTTGGGGTGATGATCCCCACGCCCTGGGCGCTCCCTTCCCGGCAGCCCCACTGACCCCCACTTCGTGGCTGGGCACCCCGGCCTTTCCCAAAGCCAGCAGAAAGACGGAAGACTAAACAACTTCATCCACTTCTCATTTCCCGAAAAATCCTTTTGGCCAAAATAAATAGATGTCAGTCAGCTGCTGGGCGGCCATGAAACACTGGTCGGCTGCAGAGAGAGGCAGAGAGGCCAGAGGCGGAACTCGGGGTGCTCACGGCGCCGGCTCCTCTGGCACTTGCTTTTCCAGGGGAGCGCCGGTGCACCTCTGCCCCCTGACCTCTGGCTGCAGGACACACCAGGTCAAACAGAGGTGGCCCCAGGCTGCACGAGCCCACGGAAATGCAGGGGGGCTGGGGCACCCTGGCCCAATGTGCACCGAAGGAGAAGGGGTCGGGGCACCGGCCGGGCGGCCAGCGGCCAGGACAGGGCAGTGCACGTGACGGAGCAGAGCGGGGAGCCAGGGACACCCCCATGTGGGCGCAGGGCCTGTTCTCGGACAAAGGAGCGGAGAACGGAGCGGATGGTGTCTTCAGCAGGTGCTGCTGGAAACTCATGCACACCCACGTGCAAGCGCAGCAACCCGGACGCGGGCCTTCCACACCCACGTGCAACCAGATAACCTGGACGTGGGTCTCTACACCCCTGGGCTCAGCGAGCCTGCAGACCCGGGGCCGATGGGGGCGCACCCCCACTTCTCTGTGCCCTGGGCTCCCGACCAGCTCCCAGGCGCAGTCTTGTAGGCATGCAGACAAACACCCAGCCCCGAGGAGGCCTCCACGGCCCGGGCGCTGCGGTCCCCAGGCCTCCTGCGGAAGCGGGTCCTGGGCAGAGGCCGGGGCGGGGCGCGAGGTCCCGCATAACGCTGGGCATCCCCAGGTTTGGACGGCCTTGGCTGACCCCTCGGCTGGCATCCCCTGCATGCCTGGGCTGCCTTCCTAAGGTGGGGGCTTTCTCGTCACCTGATGGATACCAGGCCGGGATGGGTGCCTCTCAAGACCCATGGAACAGCATCGCTGTGTGTGGCCTGCACCCCACCTGCACCCCACCTCCCGCCGGGGCTCGACTGGTCCTGGCCCCGCACCCAGGGCCCTGCCCACAGTGACCTTCGGTGCTTCCCCACCCCCTGAGCTGTGCCTGCCCACAACGGCCGGGCGCCCCAAGGCACGGCCCCCGGGCACCAGGCCGCTCTCTGGCCTGCTCAGGGTTTCGGGGAGGGGCTGCGCTGCCCCCTGTAGTAGGACAGCCGCTAGACCACCTCCCAGACCCCCTTGGCGAACACCGCTGGGCGGGTGCCTCTGTCCCCACCCGGACCCCGACCACCTCCTGCTCACAGCCCATCCAGACTCCCAGAACTCCATGGAAGGGTGCAGGGCCAAGTGCTGAGCGGGGACCGGACTCCTGCCCCCTAAAGCCACTCCTGGGGGGACTTAACGTAGGGACCCCCTCCGCCACACACCTGCCCAGGGAGGGCGGGTGCCCCTCGGCCTCCATCACTGTGCCTCTAGGGCTGCCAACTGTTGCCTCCACCGACGGGTGGGGGCCTCAACTCGGGCAGGACGCGGGGCCTGTCCTCCCGGAGAGAGCCCCACCCAAGGGGACGATGAAAGGGGGAGCACGGCCCAGGTCCGAGGCAGGCCAGCCTCCGCGTTGAGGCCCGGGGTTGGCCGTGGGGCTTCCAGAGGTGGCCGGTGCAGCCAGGCCCGCAGGAGTCACCCCGTCTCAACCTCACCCCTGTCCCCACAGCCTCCGCCCGCCCCCCTCAGCCTCACCCCTGCCCTTCTGGCCCTGCACTTGCTCTGGGACCTTTCAGGGTCTGAGTGCACCCTGACAACTCTCCTGGGCTGGGTTCCTGGGCTTGGGAAACCTCTCGGCTTGGACTTGGAGTCGCCGCCCCCTGTTCCGAATAGCCATTTACATGGGAAGTGGCCCAATGCCCACAGACACCAGGCATCAAGCAGCCTTCCCTGGACGGAAGGGCAGAGTCCTCCATTGTCTGGACAGCGGGGCTTTTGATGACTCATTTCTGAGTCAGGCCAAGGTCAGAGGGCACCAGACACCAGGCCTTCCACAGATGCAGGGGCCCTGGACGGGCGCCCGGCACCGAGGGGGAGGGGCCGCATCAGGACAGGGAGGGTGTGTGAGCGTGCAAATGTCTGTGAGCTGGCGTCAGTGTGTCAGCATGATGCGTATGTGTGTCAGCATAGCATGTGAGCACGTGTGAGTGTGTCGGCGTGATGTGTGAGCGTCAGCTAGTACCCTGGCCCCACCTGTGTAAATACGAGAGTGGGTCGTGCAGACGGAAAGTTCGGTAGAGACGCAGAGATGGAAAGGGTTTGAATCTTCTGGTGACCGGGCCCTGTGCGGCGTCAGGCCCAGGAGCCCCCGAGACGCTGTCCTGCCCACGGCCCTGGAGGAACCGGGGGGTTCGTGGCACTGGACGGGAGGGGCCGGTGGCAGACACGGGCCTCGACACTGCACGGCCGTTTCACGTCCCCGTGGAGCAGCACAGGCGCCCGCCACGCGGGGAGCATCGTGTTAACACGGCGGGTTTACAATCCTTCGCTTTTATTCTGTGCATTTTAAAGCAGCATTCTGAGAGTAAACAGGCTTTGCCAGAGGGACCGTGGCACATAGAAAGGTCAAGAAGGCCTGGCGTGGCCCCCGTGGGCAGTGACTGGTGGGCAGCGACGGGCCCGGGACAGTAGCCCGGGTCTGCACCTGCGAGCAGGCGCTGCGTCCCCTCCCCCTCGCCCTGCAGACGCCGGAGGAAGGAAGCCAGTCTGCGTGGGCCTGGCCGGCCTCTGGCCTGGCCGCCCTGGCGCCCTCCCCGGGCCCCTGGTGCCTCCGGCAGAGGCCGAGCTGGCTATTCTGGGAGTTGGTGAGGCCGAGAGCCTTATAAGGCTCTGTCCAGCATGGTGCCTGCTGAACCCCAGCCCCACCCCGAGGGCCGCAGAGGCCCAGCACCCTCAGCCCACCTCACCCTGGGGTCTAAATTCCCTCCTGTCTCCCAGAATTCCCTGCTGAGATTTAAATGAACTGACTTCTGGGCCTGGAGGGACTTGGGGAGAAGTGGGGAGCAGAGCCCGGGGCTGGTGCAGCTTGGCCTTCCCTGTCCTTATGTGGTGAAGCTCGTGGTCCCGGCTGAGTCACCGGTGCTGGGGGGCTGGCCGTGGGAGCCAGTGATTCCGCTTATTTTTAGAGGATTTTACCGGAACACCTGGGTCGGGCCCAAATAATACAAGCATTATTTAGCGTTAAAAAAAAAATAGCTCATGCCAAGCCATCCAGCAGAGACAGTGAGTGAGCCCAAGGCATTTCCTGAGCCCAACGGGCCTGTGCTTCCTCCTCGCCCAGCCGCCCACGGTCGGAGGGGGGCCGGCTCCGTCCAGACGTGTCCCCGGAGGATGCACACCTGCGGTGAGCTGCTTCTGTTCTCCTCCTCACGAGGAGCCGGGAGGATGAGCAGACGCCAGCCGCGAAAGCGGGAGCAGACCGCGCTGTCGTCCGGAGGGCTTGCGGCTGAGCCCCAGCGCCCGGCACCCTGGGGCGTTCCCACAGCGCTGGGTGGGGGCACAAAGGAGCGCGTGAGCAGCTGCCTTCGCAGGCCCACACGAGGCCACTCCACGCGCCCCCGTCCCCTGTCCCCCGTCCCCCCATCCCCCAACCCCCATCTCCCTGTCCCCCGTCCCCCCGGGCTCGTGTGGGTTCCCCTGAGGGAGCGTCCACAGGGAGGGGTCCAGCCGAGCGCAGGGGTCACCTGCCTTAAACAGGGAGGACGGCCCCGGGCGGCCCGTGGAGAAACCAGGACGGGGAGCTGTGAGCACGCGGCCTGAGGGGTGGGGGGCCCAGAGCGAAGGAGCGGAGCTGGGGCCTTGGGCCGGGCACGGCCGCAGCGGTCGGCCGTGGACCGTGGGCCGCTCTGCGGGGACAGCATGGGGACGGCCCATGGAGCGGACGGGGTGTGGCTGGAGGCAGGAGGGAGGGTGGGTATCGGTGGCTGGAGACAGAGTGAAGATTAGACACAGCCAAGGTCACCCCCGGAGGCCCAGTGGTCACGGCCGTCCTATTGAATGACTGGGTTGCGGCCACCACCTCAGCCTACCCCCAGGAGCCAGGAGGCCACGCTCACCTTGAAGGCAGAAGGCCGGGGCCTGGGCCTGTGAAGGCACATGGGGGCTTTGTTCGCAGAGCAGGCCCAGGAAGCCCCCCCGTGGGCTGGCGGAGGGCCTGCCTGGCAGGACACAGGGCAGGCCACTGCGGCCTGAGGCTGGCCCGTCCCCCTCCCCCTGGGGACCCTCCGCACAGACCACAGCCCGGTCAGCGGGTGACGCGCCAGGGCCTGACGTGGTAGAGATTATAGGCATGGACGACTCGGAACCTCTGGAAGGAGGGGTGGAGGCAGGCCTCGACCCCCGCGACCCCGCGAGCCCCGGGAGGAGTCGGGGCGCGACCTCGCTCCTCACCGAGCCGTCAGTATTTTCTGGTTCTTCTTCCCGACGCCCGCGGGGCTGAAGTGGCCGTGGGCAGACGCGGCTTGTCGTGTCCGAGCCCGGGGTCCCCCTGCGCCCACTGCCCCTGGTCCCGCCAGCTCTGCTCAGAAATGCTACAGCCGCCGGGGGGAGACCCCGACCCCAGCCCACGCTGGCCTCATTCAAACGCAGGCCGTGTCCTCTCTCGGTCACCGCTGCTGACTCCCGCTGCCTTGGACGGGCCCACGCTCTGCGGCTGGACACCGAGGTCCCGGCTGGCTCACCTGTCCCTTCTCCTCTCCTCCGCCTGGCCACAGCTGGCCACGGAACGAGCTGGCCCTACTTGCGGCCTGCTCCCCGCACTTCACTGCCCAGAGACGTAGGCTCCGCCCTCCAGCCCCAGTTCTCATGCCACTTCCTCCAGGAAGCCTCCCCTGACTGCTGGAGGGAAATCGGTCCTCCTCATCCACCTGCGATGGCAGAGCGAGGACTTAGGGCTCAAGCCACCCCTGCATTTCCACCCTGCACCCCATGCGCATGCGTGAAGCGCCCTCTGTGCAGCAGGTGCAGTGAGGCGCAGAGGGCGGGGTGGGGAGCTGCCCCCCCCAGCAGGCTGCACAGAGGGGCAGACGCCACCTGAGCAGGCCCAGGGAGCGACTCAGTGAGACTGTGAGGGGCACGTGGGGGGCGGGGGCGGGGACGAGGCGCTGAGTCAGCATGGGGGTGTTCAGGGGACGCTTGGGGCCGGGAAGGGCAAGGGGAACGGGGCGTGGGCAGCTCGTGCCGGCATCCCGAGGCGGGAGAGAGGGGCAGTGGGGACAAGGTGGTCCCTGAGGCAGGAACGGTGGGGGGGGGGAGGGGAGCGGGGGGGGGAGGGCCCGGCTGTCCGCAGTGGGCGTGGACCCGTGCCGTGGACACGCCCCCTGGTAGTGTGGGGCACGGAGCTGTGAGGGTCCCGGGGTGGGCACTGTGCTCAGAGGAGGTGACAGCCCCCAACACGATCCTGATGCCTGCTCTGTGAGGGGCCGTCTCCCCATCCCGGGGGCCGTCCAACAGCGGGGAGGAACCTGAACACCGCGGCGGGGCCCCAGTGCTCCGTGGGCGGCCTGAGCCCAGCCCTGCGCTCAGAGACCCAGGTCCCTGTGGGTCAGCGCAACCGGCCGTGTCCTGCTCAGGGCCAGTGCTCCCCCGAATGTGCCCTAAGGATGCCCGGGACCCGGATCCAGGATCGTGAGATGGGCCCGACCCAGGCTGGGATGGGATGTGGCCGGTGCAGGTGGGTGCCAGGCTGGTCCCCTCGGTGGGCCAGGGATGGGAAGTGGGGCCCTCAGTGAGCCCAGCGAGGACTCGTGCCCCCAGCCCTGGGAGAGGGGTCTTACCGGGTCTCTGTGGCACCACGTTGGTCCCCAAAATAAAGAGCCAGAAGCTGGAGCCAGCAGACCCCCCTCCCCACCACGGGATATCAAATGCCCTCCGGTCAGCCTTACGCTGAGAAGGGACCCAGTGCTCCAGACACACCGCCCTGGGGATGAGAAAGCCTCCCCTGAGGCACAAAGTTTCGATAGTTCTGTGGTTTTCACACCTGGGAGGAACAAGGAAAATCCCCCAGGTGTTTTCATTCTCCAGAGAAGGCAGGCTTCCGCCACAGGTATGTCTGGAACCTGTCCCTGCTCAGGCCTCCTGTGGGATTCACCAGGAATGTGCCTGGGAGGGGAGGGGAGGGGAGGGGAGGCGGTCGGAGGCCCGCCCTTCTCCCAGAGGCATTGGAGAGCAAGGTCCTGGGCGTGAGGTCTGAGATCACCACCTGGAGGGAGACAAGGACACCCAGCCCGCCAGGGAGACAGTGGGCCAGCCCTCCTCGCAAGCCTCCCACCAACCGCCAGCCCCAACCTGCCAGCCTCACGGGTGAGTCACCTGGAAGGAACCCCGCAGCCCCAGGTAACCCCGGGGTGATGCAGCCAGGGACAACCCATCTCAGAGCCTGCGAGAGCTCTGAGCCAGCAGCACCCAGCTCCGTGGTTGCAAGGACAGGAGAGGTGACCGCACGCCATTTCCATCAATTTCATTAGAGAATTTTTACCTTTAAACTTCACCTGGAACATTCATGGTATGGGCCGAAAGTCTGTGTCCCCCAAAATTCATATGTCGAAATCACCCCAAGGCGTTGTGAGGAGGCAGGGCCCTTGGGAGGTCACTCCAGAATGGGGCTCGTGTCTGAATCAGAGACCCCAGCGAGCCCCCTGCCCCTCCCCGCCAGGGGACAGTGCGAGAGGCCCCTACCGACCAGCTGGTCTCAGGCCGTCCAGCCTCCAGAGCTATGAGCAGGAAATCTCGTTGTTCATAAGCTCCCCTGAGTGTCTCACCATAGCAGCTGGAACAAACTAGGATAATTCAGGTGGAGCAGTTTTACAGGTCTTTATACTATAATATTGTCTGTGTCTTGTAAGTTCTTATTTATAACCTAAAGAAAAGAGAGCAGATATGAATGTTACAAGTCATTCCCAAACATTTAATTTGTAACATCAGATAATAGAATGACCAAAGAATTACTAAAACCCAGTCTTTTTATACCATATATTTCAAAAAGCTGAAATGAAAGACTCCAAATATGACATCTGAATTAATTAATATTATTATCAGGAAAAACATACTGGGTGTAGGAAAGAAGGGGATTGTGGTCTTGTTCCCTTCGATTTTTTCTGAGTTGGCAGGCCTTATTTTTCAGGGCGGCCTTAGGTTTACAGAGAAGCTGAAATCACCGCGCTCTCCCGCCCCGCACGCTGGGTCTCCGCTTCCGCTCTGGGTAACATGCTGCATTCGAGCGCTAAATCGTTACAATTGAGACACAGTGTTGATACGTTAATGATACATATTGATACATCATCGATACACATTGATACTAAACCATGGTTTGCGTTAGGGTTCGCTCTCTGTGTGGAACATTCTATGGGTTTTGACAAATGTGCAATGTCATGTGGCCACTAGTTTGGCTCCTTCTTATTAGGTTAAAAATAAATGGGGCCTTCTAGAGATTCAAATGTGGTCGTAATCACGTTTGGTATATTTTTCTTCTGAAAACGTTGGCCTTGGAAGGAGACGTTTTATCAGCGAGCCACTGTTCCGCGTTGCGGGCGCGAGTCCAGGACTGTCTTGTCTTATCTGTTTCATGGCGTGTGGCCAGCGTGCAATCGAGTAGCTCAGGAGCGGCTTTTTTTTTTCTTTATTTTTTTCCTTTTGAGCGTGAGCTGATACTCAGAACAGCATCTCTGTTTCAAAATACAGTTTAGCTTTATGAGAATACGTTACTTTTTCTGGTCGGAATTCGTTTGGAAGCTGACGGAACTTACGGTCTCTCCCTTTGTAAACACTCAGCCGCCCATTCACCATTTATTTGCTCATTTATTCGTGCTTTTCTGCTAGCAGTCCATCGATCTTTCAAACAGAGGTTCCAACAACACTTCTTCCTCTTAGAAAGTGCCAGCGTTGTCAAAACAAAGCCAAGCCGAGGTGAGCTCCCACACACAGAGTCATGCGCTTCCCGGGCCTGGTCACCGCCTGCCCACCCCTGTGGTTCCGGAAGTCCCAGGACAGGGAGGGAGAGGGCCAGGGAGGGGAAGGGAGGAACCAGCAACAAGCGTTTGCTCTCTTGTCCCTGGAAATTTAATTTCAGCTCTTAAAACTTGACATTTAATACTGTCATGAATAGCAACATTATAACATGTGCAAACTTGTCTAAGAGGAAATTTCCACATTATTATTGACAATATTTCTCCTGAAAGTCACAGCTCCTGTGACATGCTCACGTACCTTACTTACGCAGAAATTCTCTCAGAGTCTTTCGCTCCCAGTGTATCCGACGATGATGCAGAAAAAATAGTTCGGCACAGAAAGAATTTTTTCTCTTAACTGTTTGAGGCACCTGGAGGTTGAGGGGCAGGCCCAGTGCTGGAGGCAGAGGCTTTCTCTCTCCAGGGACCCCTGGGAATGGACCTGCCAGTCCCCGCCCCCGCCTCCTGCAGGAGTTAGAGTTACCCCTGGAGGCAGCTCCTCACAGCAGCTACTAAGGTTTGCCCTGGGGGACAGTCTTGGTCACACTTGTCCCACCTCTCCATCTGCCCCTAGGGACCTGGCACATTTAATCTTGGGGTGGAGATGCCCGTGCAGGGGGGGCCCTCGGGAGCTTGTACTGGGATCGCCCAGACCTCCTGACACTTGACCTCTGGCAGATTCTCTACGATCAGAATGCAGGGATGTCAGTGGGCTGATCTGAGCGCACACACGCGCACACTCACGTGCGCACGTGACACACATACACACACACACGCAGGCTGTGCTGTGTTCGCATCAACGCACGCATGCACACTCAGCCTCCCTCTTCCGAAGCCCTGTTTGTTTTCCGTCACCAGCAGATGAATGTTTTATTAAACTTTTCCTTTTATGGGTTCGTGTAGGTTTCACAATAGCAATCACAGCAGGACTTTGGTTGTGTGTATAAAATCCAAAAGAATCTGAAGATAAATGCTTAAAAGCGAAGTTAGCATAGTTATGGGGTGGGGGAAGGATGAGAAAAATGTTCTAGAATTTGTTGTAATGTTGGTCTCATAACTCTGTGAACATGGTGAAAATGACGAATTTTACATTTCAAGCAGATGAATTATGTAGCTTGGAAATTATATCTCAATAAAGCCATTACTTTTAAAAGTGAATTTAGCAAGGGCACTGGATGCATGATAATATACAAAGGTCGATTGTATTTATGTAGACCTGCAACAAATAATTAGAAAATGAGAATTTAAAAATGATAGCATTTCAGTAGCATCAAAAATATCAACTGCCCATAATAAATCTAACAGAAGATTCTGATCACCGTAAAACATTTATTAAGTTAGAATAAGGAAGACCCAAATAAAGGAAGGGACATGACATACTTATAGATTAAAAGACAAATGTTACAGAGACATATGAATTGGTCTGTGAACTCAGGGTCGCCAGACGTGTGCGCGCCTGCACACACGTGGGAAAACTTCCCGGCCGAATCTCAAGTTTGTGCAGACATGCAAGGGACAGGAATAGCTGGGGCGATGGCGCCACCAGGAGCCACCAGGGCAGGGGGCAGCAGGTGGGGCCAGAGAAGGCGGGTCTGGGACAAGCCGGCGGGAGGATGCGGCCCAGGCAGGCCCCATGCCTGCCCTTTCGACCTTTGAGGAAGGTTTTACTGCTAAAACATAAGGGAACTCAGCAAGCTCCTCCGAGTGGTGGTCCGAGGCCTTCAGCCTGGGAGGCTGGGGCAGGAGCCTCTGGCCAGGTGTGTGTTAGGCTCCCCCTGGGACCAACTGCCCCCTGGGCTCTGAGGCCAGCAGAGGCCAGGCCTCCCACGGCCCCACCTCCCGCCTGCGGCGTGGTCAGACGGCACTGGGTGCACTGGAGGGGGACCCGTTCTCTTCCCTGGCCCGGGCCCAGAGCGGGAAGCCCCTACTGTGGGGGTGCACTCGGTCTGTGTGCGGCCTTGATGCGCCAGCTCCCCACACCCGTCCCGCCTCACAGGTGCCTTTGGGGATGGGCGAGTGGCCCACTCTTCCCGTGGGGGCGGGAGGGCTCACCTGCCCCTCCCAGGGACGCTTCCTTCCTCCCACATGGTGACCCGGGCTCGGCCTGGAAAATGTGAGCCGCGCGGCCCGACCTCCCCGCTCCGAGCCTCGGCGGCCCCGCCGGCCCCCTCTCCAGCATCTGGCGCCCGTTTCCTCCTGGCAGCGAGCCCGCGTCTGCGCCGTCCCCCACCGCGCCTGGGCCCAGGCCAGCTGGCAGCCCGGGGCGCCCCTCGCCGGCGGTCAGCCCCAGAGTGGCCACCAGCGTGTCGGCTGCCAGGACACTGGGGGCCACGGCGAAACGGGGCTGTGTGGGGGAGACGCAGGAAATGGATGCACCGGGACCCGGGCCGCACGCAGGGCCCGAGGAGGAAGAGGCCGGACCCGGGACTGGACAGCCATCCGCGCCCCAGGCCCCGGCACCGCTGTCCGGCTCTCCGACCCCTCGGGGCCCCTCCTGCACCTCGGCTCGCCCGAGGCTCCTCGCCGGCCCCCCCGGCTCTCGGCTTCGCAGCCCCGTCCTGCTGCTGGCAGCCACCTCTGCCCGACCACGCGCGGCGCTAGCACGAGCCTCTGCGTCAATGTCACAGGGCGGGGGGGCATCGCCTCTGCCCAGGGGAGCCGACAGATGCCACCCCACGGGTGAGGCTCGAAGAGCGGGGACACAGCGCTCTGCGGTCGGCACCTTCTGGCCCAGCCTCTCGTCACCTCGCTTGTGTGTTGTGGGGTCCAGCAAGTCCCTCCTGGGACTGCCCGGGCTCTCAGCAGCCAAGGCTGCTCCCACACCCCCACCCCCACCCCTGCAGGGCCGGGACTCGCAGCACAGCCAGGCCCAAGGCTGGGCCTGAGCCCCGGTCACCCGTCCTTTCTTGCCCCTCAGGGTGCAGGGCTAGCCTTGTGCTTTGCAGGGGTCGGGGGAGTCCTTCGGTCCCCGCGTGAGCATGTGGGCGGGGCCTCAGCCAGCACTAAGCGCTTCCGCGCTCAGCCTGGCAGCGCCATCCGCAGGGCAGGAAGGCGGGGCGTGGCGAGCCCCCTCCCGGGCAGCACGGAACCTAGAGGGGGGAACCCAGTCCCCCTGGTGTCCAGCTGCCCACGAGGGCCCCAAACGAGGGCCACCTGGGAGAGCACGTCTGGGAGTCCTGGCTGCTGGGGGCGGCCAGGGCCTTGGGGGGCTGATCCCCACACGGGGCTGGGGGCTGGGTGGGCCAGCACTGGGGACTTCTCGTGCCGGGACTGGAGTCTCGGTGTGCCCTGGCATGGGGGCCTAGAGCAGCCTCCGGCGGACCACGGCCAAGATCCGCCTCACTCCCGCGGAGGCCAGAGGCCCTTGGCTGTGGGCAGTCAAACCTCCTTTCTGCAAGGCCAGGTGGCCGCTGAGGAACCGGGGGACACCGGCAGGCCCCAGGGCCCCATGGTGGGCCTCAGCGCCCAGCTGCCTGGGCTGGATGACGGGAGGACCTGTAGCTGGAGGCAGAGCTGGACAGAAGAACGGGCCAGGGACGCGACGGGCCCCTTCCGCAGTGGGGTGGGGCTGGGGCATGGTGTGGGGGCAGAGAGACCGAGGCCCTGACCCCACACTGGGGTCTGACCGGGACCTGCGCAGGAAGGAAGCAGAGCTATGACACTGGCCAGCGACTCAGGTGACATCGTCTGCCAGAGCTGGGACCTGGCCTCCAGGGAACAGGGGGCTCCTCACAGAGAGAGGGTGACGCTCCTATGCGAGGGGGTGACGGACCAGAGGGGGAGCATGACGAGAATGGTCACGGGACCTGGCAGAGGCCGCAAGGGGGTGGCGGCAGTGCCCGGGGGGGGCACCCCAGGGACACTGCGTGCAGCTAGATGCCGCCCCCGGCCTCCCAACTCTGAGAAGCCAGGTGCCCCCCGGCCCCCCGAGCTGTGGCGTGAGCGGGCCAGGCTGCACGTTGCAAGCCAGGGGTGGCCCGGACGAGCCGAGAGCTGCCTCCCAGCCCTTGAAACCCGTGTCCCAAGGCCTTCTGCAGGACGGGCGCTGGCCCCAGCGCACAGGAGGGCCGGTCCCCGCTCGGCCAGGCCAGCACCCAACTGCTCCGGCCACACCTGTCCTTTTGCCGGATGCCTCCCACTAAGTCGCAGGCCGGAGGGCTGGCCGGGGCATGGGTCTGCCCTGCTGGGGGCCCGCGGCCCACGCCCGTCTCAGCTGCTCCTTGGCAGCCCGTGTGGCTGTCACCTCACGGAGTCTGACCAGGAAGGCCAGCCACACTGGAAGGGCGCCTGGTGCTGGGGCACACAGCAGGGGACACTCAGGGAGACTCGGGGTCTTGGCGGGAGGTGACGTGTCCGAGCTGCACACAGGCCACCTGTCCCCCTGTCCCCCAGCCCTGAGACCTCTGCCCGACGGGTCACAGGTCCCAGCCGCCTCTCCCCTGGGGCCGCCCGGCCTGCCTGTCCCTGGGTCTGAGTCCCAGGGTCCCCTTGGGCTTCACGTACAGCCCGTCAGGCTGGCATGTGACCTGGCGTGGCCTCTGGGCTGTGACCTTGTCATTTGCTGTGACCCCGTCAGCCTGCGAGGACCCAGATCAGGAGCCCGTCTGCTGGTGAGGGCCACAGTGCACAGCCTGGGACAGCGAAGGGACATCCCGGAAGGAGCCGGGCTGCCGGCCAGGGTGGCGGCAGTTTTGTTCATCAGCGTTTCTTTAAACTTACTTTTCCTTAAAATCCCTAATCTGACTTTGGATTAAAGGGGGTTGGAACATGTCACCCCAAACATGTCACTTTGGCACAAGGATTATTTTGAGTGGAAGGCAATTAAGAAACAGCGGACGCAGTGGGGGGAGGGGCGCCCTGCCCCCAACCCAGCCTAGAGGCGGGGCCGGGGCTCCTGGGCCGAGTCTCTGCTGTCCACCCTCAGGCTCAGTGTCAGAGCGGAGCCGTACGCACCAGCCCCCCTCCCGCCCCCAGCCCCCCTCCCGCCCCCCGCACCCCTCCTGCCCCCCAGCACCCCTCCCGCCCCCAGCCCCCCTCCCGCCCCCAGCCCCCCTCCCGCCGGTCTCTTCTCTGCAGGCTCATCCTTGGTTGGAACCGCCACCCAGCCCCCCGGGGTCTGCCTCTTCTCCCCAGGTTCCACTTCTCCGTGTCCTTGTCCGTGCACTCTGCAGGCTTCGGTCATGGGGGGCAGGGTGATGCTCCCTCCCCTCGGTGCTCACAGGGGCCTCTCCAGCTCCTCCCCACCCACCCGCAGGCCACGTGCTCTCGACCTTCGGACACCCTCAACTGCCGTCTTCTTTCTTTTAAACATCGGCGTCTCGGCCTCTGCACCCCTGGGGGCGGTGCCAGGCGGGCGGGGTGTCCTGCAAGCCGGTGTGGTTGGTCACAAGGAGCCAGGGGACGCCCACAGTCCCCGGGGATGTGTGGAACTTGTCCTGACTCACAGGACCCTCTGCGCAGGCAGCAGAGGCCACTGCGCTGTCCCCAAGCACGTCACGCCACCCGCCTGGACATTCGAGGCGAACTCTCATGGGAAAAGATTCAATCAAACCGGGGGTGCTTTGCCCACATCTGTGGCCCACCTGCAACCCCCGCCCCCACCCCTGTCCAGACACCGCCCCTCCCGCCTGGGTCGCTGCTGCTGGGTGTCCCGGTCCTGTGGCTGGCTGAGCTCTCTCCGCTGTGATGTGGGGACCCCGGTCTGTGACAGGAACCCTCGTGAGTCTCCCTTCCTGTGTGAGGACAGGGCCTGGGACAGCAGCAGCTCCGCAGCCCTCGTCACCCCTCTGCTGAGCTGGGCGGGGGCAGCCTTGGGGCTGTCTCCTCTCAGGGCTGACGCCCCCCAGCAGCCAGCTGTGCCCACCCCCCTGCCGGTTCAGACCCCTCCGCTGACCCTACTGGCTCCACACCCCCACTGCCCAGGCTCCACCCCAGAGTCAACAGCGGGAAATACGAATTTCCTCCCTGTAGGAAATAAAGGAGGACCCCCATCCCCCTTCAGAGACTTTTCCTTCTTCTTTGTGACAAATCTTCTTAACGGCTCCTAAGCCTCTGGCTCAGGAATGTTCCCTGAGGCCGAGCCAGCTCTTTGAACTGCAGTCGTCAGGGAAGAGGGGCCCTGGCCTCCCGGGAGGCCCAGACGAGCCAGCTGCGTCACCTGACTGCAGACGGCGGCCCTGCTGGCCGGCCAGCAGTGCTGTCTCCGCGGCGGCTTCGGCGGGTCGCCTGGGACGCGCGGCCGTCCGGGCGCAATGCTTATCCGCTGACAGGACTGTTTCTTGCTCTTCCGCCTTCACAGAGAGGTTTTCTGGGTTAGAACGGATGTGTTTTTTGTTCTCTTTCCCCCACAGAGGCCTGGCGTGAGGTGGCAGTGGGGGGAGAGACCAGTCCCGGCGTCCCCTCCCGGGGTCCCGGCAGCTGCCCACCGCCTCGCCCTGCGGGCTTCTGCTGTCACCGACCCTGGCCACCCTGGCTACTGCAAGGGTCCTTGTAAACAGCCCTCTGCCAAACTTTCCTCCCCTCCTGGGTGTATCTCCCTCGACATCCCCCGCCCCGAGTCAGGGGCTCCTTTCAGAGCTGCTCATCGCATCAGCTGCATTGGTTCTGGTGGTCAGGAACGTCCCAGGATTTGAACAGGGATGCTCACACACACGTGCACAAGGCACACTCATGCATGCAACGTGCACACACCCACAATGCTCACTCACATGCACGAGCTCATGCATGCACACACCCACAACACTCACATGCACAAGCTCATGCACGCACACACATACGCTCACCCACATGTACAATTCATGCATGCACATGCTCATACATGCGCACACACAGGCATGCACACACCCACACATGCTCACCCACATTCATGCATGCACACACTCATGCACGTGGGTGCCCACGCATGTGGGTCTGGAATGAGCGGCTGGGGCAGGATGCCCCCAAGCCAGGCGTCCTGCGTAGCTGGTGCAGAGGTCCGGGAGGGCCCAGCGTGGGAGGACATCACGCCGCTGCCCTCGGCAGGAAGTGCCAGTGAGAACAGAGGCCCAGAGATTTCGCAGCTGCCTTGGGTGGGCCTGGGATTCCCACGGCACTGGGGTGTGGGCGGAAGGCCGGATTGCTGCTTCATCTCCAAGGCCAGGAGGATGCGGCCATCTGGGCCACAGCACCCCCACCCTCCGGGGCAGAAAAGGCCTGAGCTGCGCCCTCCTCCGCCAGGCCAGCCCAGCACCCCTCGGTGGCTCCTGTTCCCAGGCCCCCGACCCGCCCCGCTCAGCTGCGCTGAGCCGGGAGGGCTGCCAAGGGCGCGGCCCTGACCCGCAGCCTCCTCTGCAGTGCCTTCTGCTCTCCTGCACCCAGTACCCTGAGGACGGGGCGGGGCGGGGTGGGGGTCTGACTCTCGACTTCTCTCTTCCATCTGGTGAGCTTCTCGGCTGCTGCGCTGGGGGGTGGGGGGGCCCTGTCGAAGTCTAAGCAGCCCTGGTCTGATGGAGGCGCCTGCACCCCGCTCCCCGCGTGACCAAGCCTCTCCCACTCCCCAGTCCCAGTGGGCACAGATGCCCCCAAAGCCAGCTGCCAGCTGCCTGCTCTCGGGTGCCCGTGTGGCTGGCCGGGAGGCCACCCAGTGCCTCTGCCCTCCTCTGAGTCCTCGTCGAGTCTGTGGGCACCAGGAATGACCCAGACACAGGACCCCGCTGGACAGCGCATGCCCCCTCGTCCCCCATGATCCACACCTCAAGGTTTTCCTATCAGTCAAGTCATGACTGAAAGAAAGCTGCAAAGAGGCAGACCAGTGTGCACAGAACCTTGATCCTTTTGTGGAGGGCGAACCCCGAATGTCACAAAGAGGCACAGGCCAGCGGAATGCAGAGGACGTGGGATGCCCGGAGGGAGGCGGTGCTTCCGGACCTCGGAGGACTCTGCCCTAAGGACTGTGAAAACTCCCCGGACCACTCAGGACAGAGGAACGGGAGGGACGGCCCCCTCCTGTCACGGTCAGACCTTGGCAAAGCGACCGCGGTGGTGGAAACAGTGCTGCTTGTTCCGTGGTCGCCGGCGCTGGCGAGCTCACGCTTCGAGCCGCTTCCTGGGACCTGGGACAATGGGCCAGGTCCACTGAGGTGGCCGTGAGGGCCCCACGCTGGGCGAGGCGTGCGGGAGAGCTCCTGCCTTGGGCTCCCGCATGGCCTGTGTGGGGTCCCCGCGTCTTCCCCACAATGCTGGTGTCTCTCGGGCGAACACGCTTTCTCGGGGTCCTGGGTGAGGGGCGAGGGGTGCCCAGAGTGTCCCACCCCGTCACAGCTCACACTCAGCTCCCCCCCAACCCCTGCCATCCCTCCAGCCTCCTCCAGGCAGCCAGACAGGAGCTCGCGGTCCCGAGCCCCGCACCGATGCTGGCTCTGGCCTCCAGCCCTGGGTGCTGGACAAGTCAGTCAGGACCCGGCCCACCTCCGGAGAGCTGGGCCTCTGCTCACAGGGCGGGCCGACCGGCAGCGACACTGTGTGGGGGAGGGCTTCCCGGGACGTCCTGCGGGTCCCCTACGAATGCTGGCGTGTAGCGACGGGGCCGCAAAGCCCTGGGGACCCGTGGGAGCTGACCGGCCGTGCGGTCTGCGGGAGCCGTGTCCTGCGGGACGGACAGCACGCCTCGACGGCAGCCACCCCGGCCGCCTGCCGGCCCCGCCAGGGCAGCGGTCATCGCGCCCACGTGGCCGGAGCCTGCGAGGACTGCCCTCGAGGACACGCTTCTCTGCTAAAGCCAGTCCCCGGCCCGAGCCCCCAAGGGAGGCGGCTGAGGTTGCAAAGCTTCAGGGCTTCTCAGACTCGCTTCTCCCTGAGGTGGCTCCAGGCCAAACCCCCGACTAGGAGCTGTCTGCGTCCCCACCCCCGACTAGGAGCTGTCTGCGTCCCCACCTCGGCCCCTCTGGCTGTCACCGTCTCCTCCCAACCCCCGGCCGTCTGGTCCTCACTCCCTGTGCCTTCTCTACCGAAGATCCAGGCTTCCCGGGCATGCCCCGGGCAGCAGACACCCGGGACCTTCTAATTGATCGTTAACGGAAATGCGGACAGGGCGACTGTGACGGCCCCTCGCCCGGGCCACTCCAGCAACGCCGGCAGCGTCACGGGCTCTCGCGTGACGGGAAGGAGCTGGGGTCCGGCCGCGCGGACTTTGGCCAGTGGCC
The DNA here is from genome assembly GCF_014176215.1 of Rousettus aegyptiacus. Lineage (NCBI taxonomy): Eukaryota > Metazoa > Chordata > Mammalia > Chiroptera > Pteropodidae > Rousettus > Rousettus aegyptiacus. Next base: position 716,329 of record NW_023416296.1, on the reverse strand, counting down.
ACTCCCCGTTCACGCTCCAGATCCCAGCTGCCTTCGGTCCTGAATGACCAGGAGCTGCGGCGGGCTGTTTACCCCGGCAGCGTTCACACGGCCCAGGTGACTCACGGGCCGGCCGCTTCCTTCTGGTCACGTTTGCCAAATGCCCACGGCTTCAGTGCCGGCGGCCTAGACGTTTCCATCCGTTCAGGACACATGGTGGAGAATACGTCGGGGCCCAGAGCGCCCGCGATCAGCAGGACCCGCGTCGCTGAGCCGCCGGCGTGGAGGACGCCGGGCTGTGACGCCCAGCGCGCCTCCTGGTACCTCGCCCGCCGGGCACCGTGCAGGCCGCTCGGACCAGCTCCGTGCTGGGGCGCCCGGCCCAGCGGGGGACGGGCGGGGCCGCGAGCTGCCTGTCGGGTGCCCCGCCCGGTCCCAGCCGCCCCCGCAGCCCCGCTGGGCGCCCCTCGCTGTGACGCTCCCATCGGGCCGGCCGTGCGTGAGACGTGCCCCACGGCTGTGTGCACAGCACTGAGCCCGGCCGCTGTGTCCCCTCGGGCGCTCTGCCACGGCCGCCGCCCACATCTAGGCGCCCCACACACTGGTGCCGCTGCAAGCAAGCGGGCGGGCCCCGGGACGTGGGCAGGCACCTCTGCGGGCACCTCCAGGCGCCGCCGCCTACACGGAAGTGGCCGTTGGCTTCCCAGAGCGATGTGTCACCTGGCCCGGCCGCCAGCGCCATGTGCGGCCCCCGCTGCCCACGTCCTGGCTGGCCGGCGCTCGCCGTTGTGGTGGCACAGACCCGTCTCCCGGGATTAATGAGGCCGACTCCGTCCCCACGACTCCTGGGAGTCTCCACCGTACGGTCGCGGTGACGGTGACGGTTGTGGTGACGGTGGCAGTGATGGTGACGTTGCGGTGACGGTGATGGTCATGGTGACGGTGACGGTTTCAGTGACGGTTGCAGTGACGGTTGCAGTGACGGTGACGGTCGCGGTGACGGTGACGTTGCGGTGATGTTTGTGGTGACGATGACAGTTGCAGTGACGGTTGCAGTGACGGTGACGTTTGCGGTGACGGTGACGGTTGCAGTGACGGTCGCGGTGACGGTTGTGGTGACGGTGACGGTCGCGGTGACGGTGCCCTCACGCGGGTCAGACGCGGGTGTTCCGTCCTCTGCTTCCTCCGAGGAGAGGCGGCTTGGCTGTGCGGACGGCGCCCCGCCCGGGAGGCCCGTGTGTCACAGCCGCGTGTCCTTTGTCTGTGGTCGTTGGCCCGGGACTGCGGGTCGGTTTGTTTCCCGTCCTGTTCTGCGATCTTGGCACGGCGCAGGGCGCGGCCTCCTGCGACTGTTCGCTGGGCTCGCCGCTGCAGAGGCCACCGGAACAGAGCGGCGGGGCCTGTCGCCCTCCCCCGTCACGACCCCGACTTTCCACACCAGCCTCGAGTCACCTGACTAGACGAACGAGGTCGGGGAAAGCTGGCGACACAGGGGCCAAACTCTGCCACGGAGGGCGCGTGTGTGTGAGAGTGTACGCGCGTGAGTGCGTGTGGCGTGTGAGTCCGTGTGGTGTGTGGCATGTGTGAGTGTGTGTCAGGCTGTGATGTGTGAGTGCATGTGTGAGGCTGTGAGGCGTGTGTGAGTGTACGCGCGTGAGTGCGTGGTGTATGAGTGCGTGTGGTGTGACATGTGTGAGTGTGTGTGAGGCTGTGAGTGTGTGTGTGAGAATATGTGTGTGCGTGTGAGTGTGAGGCTGTGTGTGGTTGTGAGTGTGACTGTGATGTGTGAGTACCTGTGAGTGCCTGAGTGTGTGAGTGTGACCGTGGCCAGGCCAGAAGTCGGTCCTCGCTGGACACGCTCCCGCACTCTGGTTCAGGTGGGCTCCGCGACAGCCCACCTGGGGACGCCCTGGCAGGGGGACGACCCCCCCCCGACCATTGGCTCTGAGCCCAAGGCGCATCTGGGGGCCCCGGTGGACTCCATGGTGGGCTGTGGGGTGCTGGCGGTGCGGGTGACTGACCGGTCAGTGGGGGTCGCAGTCGAGGCGGGACTTGCACAGACGGTGGCCCCGGGGAGGCGGCCCGCGTCCACGGAGCCCCAGCGGTCAGGGGCCAGTGAGCCGGCCTGGAGCTTCCTCAGGCACAGATGTGACATCGCCACCGCCGGTTCAGGGCCTTCCCTCGAAGCTCAGGGGTCCCAGCCCCTCTGCACAGGTGGGGACGGGGACGCCCCAGGCTGAGTGGAAGCTCACGGTCAAAGTGCGGAAGCTCGCCAGGCCCTGCGGTGGGGCAGGAGAGGGGCCTTGGTGTGTGACCTCCCGGACAGCCCCCCGGGGCCGGTGCTGTGGGGACAGGGGAGCACCCCCCCAACTCCGCTTATCACAAAGGCTCGGCTTGTTGTTGTAGCCTGTGTCTGACATTCGTCAGAGCCGATATTTACTTGCCGAAGGAACACAAACATGAAAGCATCTGCTCTGTCACTCGTAGAAGCTGCGTTCCAGGAAGCAGATCGGGTTTTTTTTACCCATGGAGCAGAGCAGCCTTGAAAGCCAGCCCTATGAGCGCCGCCCCCCACCCGCCCCCAGCCCAGGAGGGCCCCAGCAGGCCCAGTGTTGGGGGGGAGGCTCCACCAGGCCCAGCGTCTGGGGGGGAGGGGACCGCTTCACCAGCAAACAACAAGTGGAAATGCAGGCAAGCCTCGGGAGGACCCAGGCAAGGTCAGGTTCACACTTCCTGGGCCACTGGGGTTTCCAGTCCAGAGTCCCTGCTGTCCTGCCCCAGGACACGGGGTCTGCCCGGCCCTCCAGGCCCCTCTGCGCGACAGCCGGCTGGGTCCGAGCTCCTCTCTGCAGCACGAAGGCCTGGCCTGGTGCCTCCTCACCCCGGACGCCCCCCGGCCCTGCCTCGGCCTCAGACCCTCAGACCCAGCCCGCACCCATCCACGACACTGTGCTCACAGTGGACAGGGCCTCGCCCGCACCCAGCAGCCCTGCGGGGAGCTGAGGACCCTGAGGCGCAGGCGGCGCCTGGCGGACTGCGTGGGGCCAGGTCTGAGCTCTCGACAGAGCCCCCTGAACAACCGGCTCCCCTGCCGGCAGCCCGGGAGAAACTCCCAGGGGTGTCCCGCCCCGTCTGTCGCCGTCTCCTCTGACCAGCTCACCCCGGTGTCATCGTGTTTGTCACTGTGCTTCAGAGGCCAAACGCCGTCCCAGCCTCAGCCCCCCCGTCTCCCGTCTGTCACCTGTCTACCGGTTCATCATCTGTCGTCTACGCATCTATCGTCTACCATCGATCATCTGCCATCTGTCTGTCGTCTGTCCATCCGCGCACCATCTACACACCCACGCCCTCGCACGCTCGCTTTCCCTGTCTCCGTGGCTGCTCGGGAAGCAAACAGGCCCCCACAGTCTCCTAGGAACACACGCGCCAGGCCCCGGCCGACTCCGCCCGAGTCCCAGTACCTGCTGGGTGCTCTCCTGGCCCCAGACCCCTTGGAGAAGGGATCTTTGCTGACCGGACTAACTTAAGGGTCTTGGGGAGACCATCCTGGCTTCCCAGGTGGGCCCTAAATGCCATCCAGTGTCCTTCTAAGAGGGAGGCAGAGGGGGGTGTGACACAGAGCGGCCATGCGACCGTGGAGTGGCAGAGAGGGGACGCTGTCGCCCTTGAAGACGGGCTGCGGCGTCCACAGAGCAGGGTGCCGGGCGCCGGGAGCTGGGAGAGGCAGGGAGGGGGCGTGGCCCGGTCGCGGGTTGGGCTTCCGGCCTCCAGCACCAGGAGGCGCTGTTTCTGTTGTTTCGATCACGGTCCGCGGTGGTTTGTTCCAGCTGCCCCAGGACAGTCAGAGAGGAGAGGCGTGAGGAGGCAGGAGGTCCTGGCAGAGACGCTGGGCGTGAAGGGGTGCCGTGGGCGGGAGGGGCCCCCAGGAAAGGAGTTGGGGGCTGTCGGGTTGTGTGGCAGTGGCAGGAACTTCCACCACTCTGACCCACGAGTGGCGTGCCTGGCAGGGAGCAGTCAGGCAGCCAGTGCACCCACCTGCCGCGTCAGGGCCCCCACCGAGGGACCCCTTGACCGCAGCCTCACGCACTGCTGCGTGCTGGACAGGCCCCTGCCACAGCAGGACTGGCCTGGGCTCTGCCCTTGGGTCTCGGTTCCCCTGTGGGCAGCCTGGGTTGGCCATCATGACCATTTCCAGGGTCCACCAGCCCTAGGGGGCTCGTGGCCACCTCTGACGCCCCCTTAGCCAGTCGCTGCGTGAAAGCACAGTGGGGGCCGCTCGGACCACCCTCTGGAGGGCCCCCCGTCGGGCGTGCCGCGCGCCTTGCTGGGGGCGCGGGCAGGACGCCCGGCAGCGGAGGCGGCCGCTGCCCACGCAGACCCAGGCGTCTCCGCGTGACCGCGCTGTACAGGCGGGAAGGGGCAGCTTTGTGTTTAGAAAACGGAACGAGTTGAGGGACATTTCCTCGGTAGCGGCGGGTTCCCTGATGTCAGCGGTTCCCGGGGCTCAGGCCCTGCAGACCGTGGCGCTGACCGCAGGGGGGGGGGGGGGGCACAAGAGCCGCGTCCTCCGCGGAGCCCACGCCAGAGGCCGCACTCCGCCCCGGGCGGGGCCCTGGGTGCTGAGCCCCTGAGGGGCCCCCGCGCGGCCGCACGGGCATGGCACGGCGTCTTGGTTCCCCGGACATTCGGCCGGAGGGCGCGCCCCTTCGCCAGGGTCCCCGGCCCCGCGGGTCGCGCCCGCAGCGGGCGGCCACCAGGGCTGGCACCGGTGGCGCTGTCAGGCCCGCGGTGCCCGGGGGTGGGGGACGCACAGGGCCGTCCTTGCGCGCCTGCGCAGGGAGGCCGCGAAGGTTCCATGTCGCCTGCGCCGTGGCAGCTCCGCGGGTGTGGTCCCAGCCCAGACACTGCAAAGCGGGGCGCGGTCCCCACTGCCGGCCGTCGGGCCCGTCTGTCTGTCCTCTGCCTCCCAGATACGACTTTGCGCTGGAATGCTCCCTGAGTGTCGCCGTGACCTTGAAAAAATCCCGACTATTTTTACATGAGCTGTCCCCGGGGACAGCAGCGATGATTCATCCGTGACAAATCCTTCCTCCACGTGCCTTTCAGCCCCGCCACGTGAGGGTCAGGCCGCCTCACCGGGAGGCTCCCGGCCTTGGGCTCGCCGCCCCCCCCTGGGTTTCACACGGGAAAGGGGGAGCCTGCCTCGCAACTGGCATGAAAGGCTGTCCCCCGCTGGGCTGTGCCAGGACCCCACTGGGCCCCGCGGGCAGGGCGCGGGGACCCCGTTTCACGGGCGGGCAGCGGCGTCACTAGGAACTCGCCGAAAATGGGGGTCTCAGCCACGAGACCGAGACCGCTGCCCCAGACGCGGTGGCGGAAGGCGGGGGCGGCGGGGACGTGGAGCGGGGTGGGGGGACAGGGATGGGGGGCAGGCCCAGCGGCATCTGGGAGCACCAGTGGCTCCCGCCGGCTCTGTCTCTCTGCCACCTCTGCGTCTTTCTTCGGGGAGAGGTCGTTCACTCAAACCCCGTTACCCGGAGTCCCGCGTCTGCAGGCCCCTGACCCTCGCCTCTGTGGCCGCGGAGCGAGGCCGTGTGCTGGGCGGTCGTGCGGGTCGCGCGGGGCTCGGAGCCCTCTGAGTCGCGTCCCCGAGCCCGGCACGGCTCAGGTCGCATGGGGACACGCCGCCTTCTTGGCTCGGCTCTCAGTCTGTGGACATGGACGTGCCCTGCGTTTTGCATTTTCGCTAGTGGCGTCATCGTTTAAAATGGCCCCGGGCAAGCACGCAGGTGCCAGCGAGTGTCAGGCGCAGGGCGGCCGTGACAGGCGCGGGGGAAGTGCCGTTGGGCAGGTGTCTTTCAGGCCTGAGTGACGGGTCCCCGCCTGAGCCCAGTGCCCAGGAACCCGGGGTGCGCACTAACGCAGGCGTCCAGGCGGAAGCTCACGGAGCGGCCGCCCGCGCCGGCACTGGCCCTGTGGTCCCAGCCCTGCGGCCCCCCGGGGTCGCTCAGCGTTTGCTGGCTCGGCTTAGAGACACGTCACGGAACGTAAGCCCTGTGCGAGCTCTGTGAACCTCGCAGGTGTCACTCTCCCACAGCTGTGACGTCACATCCTGTTTCTAACTCCAAGGATGAGAGCGCGGGGGCGTGCGGGGGAGGCGGGCCGCGTTCCCCTGTGACACAGCCCAGGGCCCCTCCAAGCACGTGTGGGCTCCGGTCTGTGCTGGAAGGTTCTAGAGCCGTGATGGTGCTGTGCCCACCAAATCAATACACACGTGGAGGGAGAGAAAGCCGTAAGCGGCCCTCCTGGGCCGAGGGCACAGGTCGCTGTGGCCCTCAGGAGTCGGGTGCCTCCTGACTGCCTGGCGCCTCTGAGCCGCGGTGCCAGGGGTTCAGCGTGGGCCGTGCCAGAGGCTGGCTACTGCTTCTGCCCCCTCCCGCCCTTCCCGTGTCTGCCGAACCCTGCCCCGGGTTGCCGGCGGGCCGCGTGCAGCCTCCAGCCCCCCTCGTCAGGGCCAGGCGGTGCTGCCCTTAAAAGGAGTGCCCTGTGGCCCCTTGAGGCTCTTAGGGCTCCAGGGTGGAGCCGGCTCCCGTCCTGTCCCCAGAGGTCTTCTCTGCCGAGGTCATGGCTCCCGGCTCTGAGAAATTCCGCCCCTTTCTCAGGGCATTCGGCTGAGACAGGCAAGACCTTTCCAGGACATTCAAGTGCCCTGTGAATCCTGCCATAGCCCCAGGGGAGGAGCGGCCGGAAGCGGGAACCAGAGCTCAGGGAGCTGGGGCTGAGGGTGCCCTGCCCTCCCTTAGGCTGCAGGGCCAGGAGCTGGGCCTGTGGCTGCTCCACCCAGACCCCCTTCCCTCTGGGCTGCAGGCCGCTGCTGGGCACGTTTGCTCTTTGGTCAGCCTAAGAAACGGAGCAAGTGTCCCCCCCGAGGCAGGGGGACCTTGCAGGGCCTCCCTCCAACCCCGAGTCCCCCCCATTCCCGCCGCCCACTAGGGGGATCGTTGCAGCCCATGGGCCCCACTTCTTCCTCACATGGTGGGATTGAGTGTTGTGCACTCTTTAAAAAGGTATTTTGTGCTGGTTGCCTCCGGCCGTGCAGAAAGGGAGTCACACTGGGCACTGGGTGTGACCTGTGACGTTCTCCCGGCGCTGGCGACATTCTCACCGCATTCATGATGCTTCCTCTGCGTTTCTGACATTCTCGCTGTGTTCATGAAGTTCCCGGCATCGCTGAGGTCATGAGATCGATGGCGGTCCCGGGGGAGCAGCGGGGGAGGCAGGGGCAGCAGGCTCAGGATGGGCTGGTTCGAATCTCCCAGCAGGCTCGGCCCTGGGTGATTAGGGCACAGGGGACCTCGGCCCAGAGTGTGGGGGCCCAAAGAGGAGGCAGTGGGGCTGTGGGCCCCGATTGATGGGTTTGCATGTGAGGGCTGCCCCCACTGAGTTGGGAGTGTTTGCCCAATCTCCAGGAAGTGGCTGACTCAGGAGGGCAGCCCTCCAGGGTCAGCAAGGCCCAGCTAGCCAGGCGTCAGAAATACCGGAAACAAGGAGACGGGCCTAGCGCGTGTGCGTGGGGACGCACTCCGGGGTGACCCCTCACGGCTGCCCCGCTGCGGGCCGGGCCAACCTCAGCCCTGGCCTGAGCTGCCTGGGCAGCTGCATGGCCTGCCCCCTGCCTCCGTCCCTCCCACACACCTTCCTGTCCCTGAGGGTCTCCTTTCCCCCTCTCAGCTCTCTAGGCCCTGGCCAAGCATGGCCCGGTGGCAGGGCTGGCCCTGGCCCTCTCTCCGGCTAGATGCTGCCTCGCCGTCCAGCTGCAGTTCGGACACCACCCGGTCCTGGTTCCCAGGCTCCAGGGACGGTCCTGCACGCTTTCCGGGTGTAGCTCTTAACTGTGACCCCTTTACTGTCATGAGTTCAGACGGGAATGGCACGGTCACCCTGCCTAATCATGGCTTTCTCGCGAGGCCAGTTGTTCTACATGGGAATTGTCCGTGAGTCTAAGTTCCTGGAGAGGGGGCTCAGTCTCTGTTGTTTACACTGACTGCGGTGGTGTAAATATCATGAGAATAGATAAATACCTGTTCAAGGACGGCCGAGATGCCACCCGGAGCTCTTTACAGGGTGTCCCATCCCTCCCTGTCGGGGTCGAGTGGGAGGGGAGCACGTCCTCCAGGTTCTCAAGGTCTCGAACAAAGACTTGAGCAAGACACTGTTATGGCGCGATCAAATTTAAGACCCACGGAGCCAATTGAGATGAATTGTGAGCCTTTATTAGCCGGCCGGTGACTGACTCTCCCCACTAGAGAGTCAGCCCAGAACTTTCAGAGGAGGTCGCTTATGAAGCCTACAATTACATTAAACAAGCAAGCAGGTTTACAGAAGCAGGAGTTACCCATTAGCATATCTTTGCACAGGATAACTACACCCTTAACATTAGCATATCTTTGCACAGGATAACTACACCCTTAACATTAGCATATCTTTGCACAGAATATCTCCTAGAGCTATACTCTGGTTAAACATTAAACAAGCAAGCGGAAGTTGGTCATTTGAAAATTTCCCCCCTTAACAACTCCGAAATACAGGAGAAAAGAAAAGCTTCATTAGAAGGGAAAGCCCACTCCCAGGCGTGGAAGCGGCCTGAGCGCGAGAAGCGTGGCTCTGGAGGCCTGGTGACAAAGCCTTTGGGGTTTTGTCCCTTTCTGCTGTGGGCCCGTCCTTTTCTTAGAGGAGTAGGCTTCCTCGATTGACAACTAAGATGGACAGGACGCAGTGATTCATCATTTTGCTCTCTGCGCATGCCCGTTCCCAGAATGCAGTCTGTTATAATGATGTTAACGAACTTCCGGGCACGTGCATCACATTATCAAGATGCTATGAAGAGGCTCAGGTGAGTTGAAGGTCGTTGGGGTCTTGATTGCACAGGTGTGACTGGCTTAAACTGGTACCTAAATCTCTGCTGCTGGTTTCTTTGTGTGAGTTAAAAAATGCCTTCTGGCTTGCTTCATTGTGGGTGGATTAGGGCGGACCCCTTCTGAGATAGGATGACCTCAGCGTCTTCGCAGGCAGACCCAAAACCCCCGAACTAACTTTCCTGCCTAGCTCTTTTCTAAGAGCAATGAACCCCCTTATTATTAGTGTAGATGTAGAGGGACGGGAGGTCTCTTCTTCCGTATCTGCTTCCTGCTGAGAATGGCCTGTAGGTCGCTGCCTACAGGGATCCATGGAGCTCTTTCTCTTTCTGCCTCGGTCAGGGTGGGGTCTTGGGTTTCCTGCTGAAGTGCCACCTCAGTCCCTAGACAAGGAACAGAAGATACGAACTCGTTATTTAAATCATACATCTATTAATTTCTGTTACCAATTTGCTATTAAGCGAGTAAAGGGAAACAGGCTCGGTTAATGTTTCTTAAAGAGTAAAAAGAAAGACCTGTGGCTTAAAGTCCCCTCCCCCCTCAGACTCTGAGGGCCCTGCCTGGCTTAACACCATTTCTGCTTAACAATGGGCCGATGACCCTTAACAATAGCCAGAGGATCTGAGTCGTCAGGGCAATTATCAGGATTTCAGGGAGGGGGCCTTTTTTCCAAAGAAAGGAGGGAAGAAAACTAGGTTTACTAAAAAGATTAACTCTGCAAGAGGGGTCCCATTTCATCTCCTGATAAGAGGTTAGGAATTTACCAGTGCTGTCCGGTGGGGCCCTGTCGTCCCGGCTCTGGGCTCTGCGTCCTGCGTCTGGCTCTGCATCGCACCCCGCACGGGCGCCAGCCAGGCCGTGCGCTCGCTTTTCTGTTTTTTTTTTCATTGAGCGCGGACGGCAGGTCCCACGCATCCTTCCCCCACAGGGGGCGTCTTCGGCGTTGTGTAATATTCCATTTGTGGACGTACCCTGACTTTCTCACGGAATTTCCAGATGTCGATCATGCAAGTTCCTTATTTTATGCGTGTAGACAGTGTCGCCAGCCCCAGGGGTGGTGCTCGAACACGGGGCAGCGTGAAGGGCCAGGAGCTCAGACCTGCCCCATGCGGCGGGGCAGGCTGGGGGCAGGTGGGGGCAGGCGCCACCGGGCTGGCTCCCTGTCACCGATTTCTATGGGTTTCTATAGCTTGCAGCCTGTGACTTAGGGCTGGCTGGCTTCCCAGGCTGGTTCTCTTTTCCTTTTGCCATAAATAAAGGTAAGACGCGCTTCAGGCGTCTCCACGGGGAACTCTGCCCCGACTTGTCGGCGGCTCAGAGAGAAAGGGCTCTGCTGATGGCAGGGCTTCGGGGTGGCGGGGGCGCAGGCACAAAGTGAGAGTTCTCTCAGAACCCCCGTTGTGACACAGACAGAGCCCCAGAGGGTCCAAAGCGGTTGGCTGGAAGGAAGTGCCAAGCCCGGGCCTCCAGCAGGCCCTGGGTCGCCGCTGCCGGCGGGCCTCGCCTCTGCCCTTTCCTCTTCCTTCATAGAAACCCCTGGAGGGAGGCTGAGGCCAAGGGGGGAGGGAGGAGGGAGGAGAAGGGCCGACAGAAAACAGGAAAAGGGGAAGCAGATGGGGAGCCAGGCCTGAGCTCAGAGGAAAGGGGACAATGGAGAGGGGAGGGTAAGGGGGTGGGGGGTCGGGGGTGGGCAAGGGCATCTGGGCCCCGCCTTATGGCCCTCACCAGCCCTGCGCCCCCGTCCTGGACTCCACAGCCTGTGTCCTCTCCCCGCCGCCCTGCCAGCACCCCGTTCTTTCACGCCTCAGGGCCAGGAGCCAGGCAAGGGTGCAGATTAAAATCACTGACCCCAAGCTGTCTCCCGGGCGGCATTGCCAAACAGCTTTATTGCCATATAATTGGTGTAAGATAAACTACACATCGAGTGCACGATTGGATTTGGTTGGACTTCTGGGGACCTGTCAGCACCACCAAGAGTGACTGAGTCACCGCGTAACTGGCAGAGTCCCCTGTGCCCCTGTCCCTTCTGCCCCCCAAGCCCGCACCACGGAGCCACTGTGTACCCCGGGTCAGTCTGCAGCTCCCACAACCCCACGCGGCGGGACGGCGGCCTGGACGCCGGGTGGCTCCCAGCCCAGCGCCGGCTGTGACGCGTGCCGGTCGCTTCCGCGGGGGCCGCCGGTCTGCTGCTGTGGCGGGAGTCGCAGTGAGTGCGGCCGCGCGCTGCTTGGCGGAGTCCGTTTCCAGGCGGGGCCGTCACCAGCGCCGCTCTGGGCACATCTGGGTGTGGCTGTCTGCGTGGACGGCTGCTTCCGCTTCTCCCTTCTCGGGGTGCACCCCAGGGGCGAGGGGGTGTGCGTTTGACCTTTTTAGAAGCTGCAGGCTGTCTCCCAGAGTGGCCGTTCCAGCTGGTTCCCTGATGGGCGGCGGCCCCCGGCCCCGCCCCCAGTGGGCCCTGCCGTTTTTGCCATTCTAACGGGAACGTCGGGCATCTCGCCGGGGTCTTGCTCGCGTCTCCCTGGTGACGAACGATGCGCAGCCTCTTCTCGCGCTCCGGTGGCACAGTCGCCGTCAGTCTGTGCCGGCACGTGTCACCCGCCCCCGTGGTGTCCCTGGTCCTCTCCTGGCATGACAAGACTCGGCTACAGAGAGGCTAAGACACTTTCTCGAGTCACAGACTCAGTAAGTGCCCAGGCCGGGGGTCCCCAGAGACGAAAGCCACGCCGTGAGCCTCTGGCGCTGGCCGGCCAGTGATCACGTTCTTGACAGTGACTTCACGAGGCTGCAAGGTTCTCCAGGAAGCTGGGTGCCGCCCGGCCTCGCTGGGCAGAGCTGCCTACGTCGGGTGTGACGCCCGAGCTGTCACCGCGGAGCCGGGGCCCCTGCCCAGGCAGGGATCTCTGCCCGGAGGGGGGTTGGGCCCCCCCACCCCCCCGGATCGCCTGGGGGCGGGGCCTTGGGGCAGGGGCGTGGCCGTGGCTTGCGGGGCACTCCCCGGCGGCTGCCCGCAGCCGCCCGGCGTTGGGGCTCTGCTCTGAGGGCCGAGGTGCTGAGCTTGGTTTTGGCTAAATCCTGAGGCGAGAAGGCCGTGCCGTCCACAGGCGTGGCGTGCGGGCGCGAGATCGAGGCAGGAGGAGGAGGGCCCACGCTCCTCCCGCGTGTTGACTGCGTCCTCGGACGCGCCCTGCAGTTGCTTGCTGCGCGGAGTCCGCAGGACGGCCAGGCCCTGGGCACGGCTGAGTCAGCGCCCGGTCGTCATGTCCCCAGGCAGTGTCTTCCCCGCACAGGCTGCCTCTGGCCCAGCCTGTGACTCGGCGAGCGTGGGTGTGGACGCTTCTGAGCCAGCTGCCTGCCGCCCACGGGAGGGTGCTCCTGGCCCAGGTGCAGCAAGAGCAGGCGCGTCAGGCTGTGCACCGCTCGTCTGCGCCATCCACAGAGAAATGGTGCCGGTGGACACGCGGGACGTGGTGAGCCCAGCCTCTGCCATGGGACTCGCAGCCGGAGCCCGGGCTTCTGGACCTCTCTGAGAGCCTCTGGACACGGGCCGATGAAATGCACTCACTAAGGAGCAAACACGCCAGCGACGCCAGGCCGTAGACACACTGTGTGCTCAACACGCCCCCGGCACAAAGCCCGTGGGTCACGCAGATGCGGAGGCGGCCAGCGCACGCCGTCGGAGCGAAGGCTTTGCGTCAACAGCCATTGAGAGCTGCTCTGGGGCCTGCGAGTCAGGAATACACCCAGGCAGCAGAAGGAGCCTGAAGAAATGCAGAAATAAGGACGGCCTCCCTGCCCGCGGACAGCCGAGGAGGACAGGCGCGAGCCGGGGGCTGGGGACACGGGGGCACCGTCCTAGGCGGGACGGGACGGTAGAGTACGGTGCGGAGGGGGCCGGGGACAGAGGGCGCTTCCGGGATGAGGCCGCAGGAGCCGCCCCGAGGACCCGGTGCAGATGGGAGGACGCGCAGCCTGGCACGGGGAGTGGCATGAGCAAAGCTCAACGCAGGAGGCAGCAGGGCCAGGACGAGGGCGGGACGCAGGCGGGGGCCGGATGGAGGGAGGTCCGAGGCGAGGCTGGAGAGAGGCGGCCCGGCCAGCTGTCCAGGCGACGGAGCCGCCGTCGGAGCCGCCGTCGGCCGTTCAGCGACATCGTCGTTGCCCTGCAGTGCGGGGTGTGGGGCAGGCTGGATCGGGGGGAGGGCTTTGTGAGCGCCCTCGTTTAGACTCCGGCGGTGGCAGCAGAGACTGAGAAGTGGGGGACTCAGAAGCAGCCCTGGAGACAAAACCCCTGGGATGGGTGGGGCGCAGCGGGGCGCAGGGGAGACAGGAAGGTGACGGACACCGCAGGCTCTCTGCGGCCAGCCACTGTCTGTCTCCTGTGGTGAGCCACTGCTGGTGGAAAAGGAGGAGTCGGCACAGCCCTTCGTCCTCTCTGTGCTCGGCTTGGTGGCTGTTGACCTGGCTCCGCCCCCCGGAAGTCTGACGGACGTGGAACGTGACCCGGGAGCAGCGCTGATAACACGGCTCTGAGTGACGTCATCCACCTGCACTGGCAGCTCTCTCCTCTGGCGACATGTGGGGGGCTTGCCATCAACCGAAGTCCCCTCAGAGCGCAACCTGTCACCAGGCATACTTCTTGGTGGAAGTTGAGCCTATCCCTCTTGAGCCGACCTTGCATTCCTGGAATAAATCCTGCACGGTCGTGACGTACTATTCTTTTCACACATTACTGGGTTTTACTTGTTAACATTTCGTCAGGGATTTTTGCATGTATGTTCATGAAGGGGACCGGTCTATAATTTTTTTCCTTGCAGGGCCTTTGTCTGGTACTAGGGTAATACAGTCCTTGTGAAATGAATGGAGAAGTGTTTCCTCTTCTATTTTCTGAGAGAACTTGCAGAGGTTTGCAATTATTTCTTCAACTAACATTTTATGATGTTCACCAATGAAACTATTTGGGTTAGGGCGTTTCTTTTCTAAGAAGATTTTCAGTTATGTTTTCAATTTCTTCAACAGATATAGAGCTATTTGGATTTTTAAAATTTCTTCTTGTATCAGTGTGGATAACCTGTGTCTTTCAAGGAATTGGCATTCTTCATCTGAGCTATAGAATATATTAGCATAGAATGAAATTGTTTATAATGTTCCTAAACTATCTTTTGAAAAGTTGCAGGGTCTGTAGTGATGTCCACTCTTTCATTCTTGATATTGACCATTTCTGTCAGCACTCTTTCTTTCTTGGTTAGTCTTGCTAGAGTTTCTAAAAAATAAAAAGCAGCCAGTCTTCAGTTTCAAGAATTTTCTCTATTTTTTTTGTCTGCTTTCTATTTCATTGGTTTCTAGCCTAATCTGTATTATTTCCTTTCTTCTCCTTCCTTTGTGCTTAATTGGCTCTTTTTTCCTAGTTTTATAAGATGGAAGCTAAGGTCATTTTGATATTTTTGTTCTTTTTCTAGTATGAGCATTTAGTGCTCTGAATTTGCCACTAAGCACTGCTTTAGCTTCTTCCCCCAAATTCTGATTTGTTGTACTTTCATTTTCAGTTAATTCAAAATATTTTTAATTTCCCTGAGATTTCATCCTGAGTTACAGCTTATTTACAAATGTTTAAATTTCCAAATATTGGGGGGGCTGTACAAGTATCCATTTTTTAGTTTCTTGTTTTATTATGCCCTGAAAGCGTACTTTGTGGGATTTATACTCTTTTAAATTTGTTAAGGTGTATTTTATGGCCCAGAATATGGTCTAGCTTGGTGAACGTGCACATGCACTTGAGAAAATGTGTTCTTCCCAAGAAGAATTGTCGAGTGGCGTGTCCTGTAAGGATCAGTGAGGCCTTAGCTGCTTGGGGGTTGTGTGCATGTCTTCTCTACCCTAATTGCTTGTCCTAGCAATTACTGGGAGAGAGTATTGACGTCTTCAACCGTACTCGGGGATCTGTCCATTCCTCCTTCCAGTCCAATCAGCTTTTGCTTCATGTATTTTGCAGCCTGCTGTTTAGACACAAACATGCTCATCTATGGTTGTTACGTCTTCTCAGAGGATGGACTCCATCATTATGTAACGTCCCTCTTTATCTGTGATATCATTCCTTTTTCTGAAGTCTGATATCGAGATAGCTACTCTGGCTTGCTTGCAGCCAGCAATTGAATGGTGTCTCTTTTTCCATCCTCATGCTTTAAATCTATGTATGTCTTTACATGGAACCTGGATTTCTTGTAGACAAAACACAGTGAGGCTTTTCATTCCATCTGACCATCTCTACCTTTTAACTGGTGCGATCAGACCATTCACACTTAGTGTGATTATTGATAAGATTGGATTAAAATTACAACTTTGCTAGGTGTCTTTTATTTGTTTCACCTGTTTTTTGTTTCTCTTTTACTCTTTTCTGCTTTCTCTTGGTTGAGTATTTTTTCTCTTTCTGTTTTATACCCTTCTGACTTATTACTCAGACCTCTTTTAAAAATTTTAGGGGCTGCCCTAAAATTTAATCTTAAATTAATCAGAATTTACATTCAGATATATCGAACTTCTTCACATACAGTGTAAGAAGCTTACAAAAATATTTTCCCCATTCCACCCTCCTACCATTCCTATAATCATACATGTCGCACAATTCAATGTTGCTTTTTTCCATTAGTTAGAACCTATCATTTACGGCAATTAACAATGAGGGGGAAAGCCATTTTCCCTTCCTGTCTTCCATTCTCGATTCTCCTCCTTCCTCTGTGAAGGCCCGGTGGTCAGGCGGGCAGCATGCTCCTTCTGGTTTCTGAGCGACACATCTCACTTCTCAGGGAGCAGGTCCTCTGCAATAAGTTCCCGTAGTTCCCGTTTATCTGAAATAGTCTTTTTTTTTATCCTTAATTTTTAGAAGACATTTTCACTGGTATAAAGTTGTGAATCAATTCTACGGGATTCAGGGCTATCCAGACACCGCTTCCTCTCCTCCAGCTCGGCGCATTCTGCAGAGAAGCCGGCGGGGCCGCGGGTTCCCCGCCTCCGGGGTGTCCGTCTCTGTGCCCTTTGCGCTTTGCCCAGGAGCTGCTTCTTTCTCTTTCCCCCTGCGGTTTGAGCAGCTTATGTGTTTTGGGGCTTTTGTTTGGTTTTTGTTTGTTTTACCTTTCGGGGACATTTATCCTGCTGTGTGTTCTCTGTGCTTTTTTGACCCATGCTTTGGGGTCTGTCATTAATTAGTCTTGGAAAATTTTCGGCCACTTTTCTTCAAGTATTTTCTGTCCTCCGCCCGCTCCCTTTTCCTCCTGAGGTTCCAGCCTCGTCTCTGTGGGGCGGTTAGACACTGTCCCACAGCTCTCAGGCGCGCACCACCACGTCTTCCCGTTCTTTTTTCTCTGTGCGTTTCTGTTTGGGTGACTTCCGCCGAGTCTCCGTTGGCTGAGCGAAGTCTGCCCGTGAGCGGGTCGGAAGCATTCTCCATCCACGGGCGCCTCGGCCTCAGCGTTCCTGTTCCATTCTTTCCACTGACCCCATCTCTTTCCATGGCAGTACGTTACTCTGAGCAAAAAGCAGCGGCGGGCCCACTAAGCGTGCAGTTTCTGAGCCACGGAGCTTGCGCGCCGTCCTTCAAGGACGTGCCTGTCACTGATAGCGCCGGGGCAGCGGCACGGGTTGCGTCAATGAATCAAGCGCGAGATCCAAGAGTATTAGCTCACGTGCGTTTTTAAGATTTCACAGAACAACTTTCTGTGTTTCCAGAGTCACAAATATCTGTAAAGTGCATTTTAGAAAAGCCAGCAGGAAGATCCTGGGGACCGCGGTCGGCAGGAGACTGGAATGCAGAAGCAAGTCGCGAGGGGCCCAGCCGTGCTGGTGACACTCGGAGTTTTCACAGGGAGGGCTGCGGGGGAGGGTTGGTGGGGGAGGGGTGCACCAACCCCTCAAACATATGGTGACAGGTAGGAGGCGGCTGGAGGTTGTGGCAGCTACACCCCGTCCTGCCCTGCGGCGTCCTACCGGGGTTCTGGGGCCCCTTGGGAGAGGCACGTCGACACGCCCGGCTTGGCCCGGTGAGCCCGCCTCCTCCCTGCCTTTCTTCCTTTTGTGCAGCGGGGAACAAAGCGAAGAAGCTATGTGTCGGGGCCTGAATTCCAGTGGAGGGAAGTGGGGACCCCGTAAGTAAATACCGGAGCCGAAGGACAGACAAAGGCGCACGCGCACTGGACAGCGGTCAGTGCCTGCCGGGAGTGGCGTGGACCGGGGAGCCCTGGAGCCGGCTGGGAGTGGAGGTGCTGCGGGGGTGACCGCAGGACCAAGGCCGCCGCCCTCATGGGGTGGGGGCAGGAAAGACCCAGGGCCGACAGGGTTTTAACGCTGCCCCTGGGTGTGACCAGGCCCAGGCCGCGCGCGCGTGTGTGTGTGTCTGCCTGGCTCATGGGGGCGTGAGCGGCCACACGCTGGCTAAGCTGTCCGAGCGAGGAGGGAGGCTGTGACGTCGCAACTGCCAGGAAGGGAAGGGGCCGCAGGGAATCCCTGGGACCTCGTGTGGCCGCCCGTGTGGCCAACGCCGCGCAGACACAAAGGCTGGCGTTGCCCTGGGCGTGGGTGCGCCTCGGTGCGGTCTCCATGGGGACGAGGCCCCGGAAGTAGGGCTGCTCAGGTCTGGATGATGCACTAGAGAATGTGTGGCCCCTCCTCTGCCCTTGATGGCTCAGTGAAAGGGGGCGATGGCATGCTGTGACATTAATAAAATTGTTTATTAAGAACTTCGAACGTGTGGAAAAGAATGCAGAAGGGACAAGCGCCGGCCCGCGGTCCCAGCCCCGCCCCTGCGGGGCGCCGCGCCTCCCTCCGGTGCGTGTTTTGGGTCGGCTGCCGCCGCACGCGCCTGCCCTAGGACAAAGCTTTCCGCGTGAATGTTTTTCATTCAAAGCGATTTTGTGGACGTCTCCTCATTTACTTGCTGGTTCCGATTTCTGCTAGCATAGCGCCCCCGGAACGCCGTCTTCAAACGCTGTCTTCGTCTGCTGCGCTGTGGGTACCCGGGCCTCGGCTGGTCAGAGCTGCCGCGCGGCTGAGCCGCAGGCGGCGCGCCGGGCCGGGCGGGGCGGCTGGGAGCTGCAGGCTGTGGACAGCCGTTGGCTCCTGTGATCTGTCACTCGGCAGGTGCTTATGGAGCGTGGACCAGGGCTGGGCATCACCCCAGGGGCTGCAGGCGCACGCACAGGAGGTGAAACCCGCCGCCGCACCACGCCGCTCCCGCGCTGGATGGAGCTGGCTGTGCAGGCAGCAGGCACGGGGACCAGAAAGCACAGGTTGTCGGGGTGATCGGCACGGTGGGGGAAGGGACCAGGGCCTGGATCCCGGCGGCAGAGGGGCGGGCGCCGCGAGCGCGTGCGCGTGCGTATGCGTGCGGGTGACAGCCCAGCGGAGGTCAGAGTGTAGGATCTCCGTCCATTCATCCACGTGGCCAGGACGTGAGGGGCCCCAGCCGTGCTTCACACTGGCGGACCGTGTGACCAGGGCCTGAGACCTGAAGCGTGTGACCTGGTTTGGATCCCGATGTACTGGACACGGCATGCTTCCCGAGCCCGCTCTGCCGGCACAGAACCTGCACTTCCGGTGACACGTTTCGCGTGTAGCCAGGGCGAGATACCTGTTGCCTCTGCACACAGGGAAAAGGGTCGACCTCCGCAGAGGTCACGCGCCTTGCCCTGTCCCCAGCCTTTGCCAGGCTGGCCCTGTGGCCCTGCCCTGCCGGTCCGAACTCTCTCCCTGCACAAACCCACAGTCCCAACCCATCACCTGCTGCCCCCGGAGCTGGGCAGACGCCCCAGGCACGAGCTCCAGACCGGAGGAAATTTCCTGTCAATTTAAAACAAAAACAAGGCCAGCGCTGGGCGTGGTGGACCCCGGGCCTCTGCCTCCAGCCCCGGCCAGGCCCTCAGTCAAGCCATGTGGGTAGCGCTGGCCTGTCCCTCCCAACCGGTGTGCATTCCCTGAGGCCAAGCTGTCATTTCTCCTCCGTGAGGACGGGTGAGACCCGCAGCATGGGGGGAGGAGCAGGAACCCAGCACAAGAGGCGAGAACATGGAGTTCAGGCCCTGCCACCCCACAACTGCCCTGACTCGCCCTGCCACACGCGCATGGCCGGACGCGCGGGGACTGGCCCTCCCTCTGGGCTTCTGCTCCGGGCCCCCACCCTCAGCGTCTCCACCGCCTCCCAGCCCACGCCTGGCCTCCGGCCCCTGCTGCCCAGACTGTGCAGGGCCCCCACCTCCGGCCCGTGGCACTGCTGGGAACTTTGCGTCTTTGGGACGAGACGATGGTGCCCACCCCTCTGGAGGTGGGGTGTCGTCTTGTGGATGGTTGGGGGGCGCACGGCAGTGAGAGCTGACGGGGAGTGGGGTCTTCTGTGTGCAGGTCTGTATCTTCCAGGTTTTCTACATTGGTCACGTGTCACTGTGTACTCTGGCGGGAAGAAACTGTCCCCTCCCCTCCTAGGTTCTCCCAGTCGGTCCAATAATTAAATTGACGCGCGAGAGAAAACGACCAGATTTAATGCATTGTCCTCCTGGAGCCCCACACACAGGACAGGTGCAGGGTCCGGGGAGAGAGGGGCATGTGACATTCGGAGCGAAGGATCAGCCGAGGTACCTGGGGCCTCAGAGGGGAGGACCGTCACTACGGGGTGATAGGAGCAAGTGTCCAGGCATTAGAAGCTGGGCCTGCCCTGCAGAGAGGTCAAAAAGGTTATTTCCGGTGATGACTTGTTGTGGGCAGGGCCCCTCATTCCACGCTTCCAGGTGCTGGTGGGGGGAGGGGTGGACGTTTCTCTAGAGCCTGCAGGGTCTGGGCCGCCTGCAGCTCAGAACCCGCCTGCCGCCTGGGCACATCTTGGGGTGACTCATTCTAAACCCCTACGGTAAATAAAGGAAAAAATAAAGCTCTCGCAAGGGAAGGCCGTGAATGCCATGAGGACTTAGGCGACATCCAGCAGTGACGCTATGGTGAGGTATAAAATGCAAAGAACGAGCGCGAAGTTCATTTTTCGGAGCTGTGAGTTGAAGATCAGGGTTGTTTCAGTGGAGAAAGGCAGCCTCAGGGGTTACTGCTGTTTGTTGCAGATCAGTCGCCCCTTTCACTGCACAGGTGCCCTTTGAAGTGGGCTTGCCCGGCCCTGAGGCCTCCAGCCAGGGAGAGGACAGGAGCTGTGACCTGGGGGTCCAGGGGCGAGGCAAGATCCCCAGGCCCAGTTCCGACCCCGTTCCAGCCGAGTTCCAGCCGCGCCCTCCTGGAGCTGCAGACAGGCCCAGGGCCAGAGACAGTCGCACCTGCGGAGGCAAGTCCTCTGACTGCAGGTTTAACGATGGGTGGGGCTGGGTGGAGGCAGGATGAGCCTGAGGACAGGTGAGAGGCTCCTGCAGCAAGGCCAGCTGGCAGACAGAAGGACAGACCGGCAGACAGACTGCAGCCGCTGGAAAGGGTGCGTCAGGGCCCAAGGACACGCTGCTAACCCCACGTGAACGCACCGCACACACGTGCCTGTGCACACCGCAAAGCCAGAGGCACACGGCAAAGCCATAGTGAACAGACACCAACTCAACCACCCCCACTGCACAATTACGAGTGGGACACACACTGGGCCGGGACCCCGCCCAGCCCCGCCCCCCATGTAGGAGACAGCTCTGCTAAGGGTCTACGCTAATCCTTCCTACTTCATCCAGTTCTTTTTAAAAAAGTCTCAGCAGCTAAGTTGACTTCTCTGCTGGCCAAGGACCATGAGTGCCCTTGTCACATAACCCTGAAAAGGACTCTAGGTGTCAAGGCAGAGAACAATGGAGGTGTGGGCAGGTGGCCGACTGGGCCTGGGGTCCTGGGCAGGATTGGGCCTTTGAAGGGGATAGCAGATGGGGTGGGGAGGTGGTAACGATGGATCGATCGGGTTGGAGCACAGGCCCCTTGGGCACACGGAGCTGTGGGTGTAGAGGGCATGTGGCTTGGGCCTGGCCGGGCACTTGGTCTCTAGGCTGGTTGGAGAGTGGGGTCAGAGGATGTCCAGCTGGTGTGGGGCAGAGAGACCGAGAGGGGCTGGGCGGGCAGGAGGCCAGGGGCAGAGGCTCCAGGGGTCCAGGCAGGAGGAGACCGGGGAAGGGGAGTGGGGGTGGGCGCAGGTGTTCAGTAGTAGTCCAGAGGGTTTAGCAGAAACTTACTGAGCCAAGGCCAAGGACAGGGACAGACTGCGAGGTGACCGCGTCCAGGGAGATGCGAGTTTACTGTGAGCGGTGGGGTATCTGGGGTTCTCTGCATAGGCCCCTGGGGCGGGTTGGGGGACAGGATCCCCTGCGCGGCTAGTGAGGAAGGAGCTAAGACGCGGATCAGGCGCGGGGCAGGAGCACCGGCCGGAGGAAATGGAAGTGGAGGGGACATAACTCGTGGCCAGACATCACTAGGAAGGCTCTGTGAGGGGCAGCGGGACCTCCAGGAACCAGAGGGGCTTCCTGGGCCAGGTCCTGCAGGCTGGGAGGCAGCAGGCAGCGCCCCTCCCGCCCCTCTGAGGGAGGTCACCAGAGGCTTCGAGGGCCGCAGGCAGCTGCGGAGGGCGTCCCGGGCGAGCGAGGCCTGCGGAGCTCTGAGGTCCTGGGCCAGCGCCCGCGGAGCCAGCGAGGCTGGAGGCGCTGTCACCACGTGGCTACTGCGCCCACGAGGCTGGGCTGGAGCTGCGCAGCTTCCTCCCACTCCAACCACTGGCCCCCGAGATAGCTGCCTCGTTCCAATTGCCCGCCTTCCCGCTGTCCCCACCGGACTCAGGGCCTGAGGACAACGACTCCCCCGGGGACCGCAGAGGGCACCTTCCGAAAACACGTCCCAATAAACGCCCGGAACTTGCTAGGGGCTTGAAGCCGGGACCCCACGTGCTAGGTCCCGCAGCCGCAGGGGCAGCTCTCTCCGGGGTGGGGGCGCGCGCGGGCCAGGCGTGCAGGGCAGCGGGTGCGGGGAAAGCGCTCTTGACTGTCGCACGGGGGTGACTGGACCAAGGGGAGCCCAGGCTCGGGTTCCCCCCTCTGCGCGCGGGCTTCTCCTAGGGTTGCCCGCTCCGCCCCCGTCCTCTGTCGCGATCCAGCCCCGCGCCCCAGGCCCCACTTCCTGGCCACCCGCCCCGCCCCCTGCCCGTCCCTCCCTGCGCCCCGCCCCCTGCCCGTCCCGCCCTGCGCCCCGCCCCCACCCCGCCCCCTGCCCGTCCGGGCGGCGGCCGGAGCGCGGGGGCCGAGCGGGCGCACCGCGGCGGAGGGCGCGGCACCCGCGGCGCAGACCCTGTCCGGCCGAGCATGGCGCCGAGGTGTGGGCCGCTGGGGCCGCGGGGCGGGCGTGCGGGCGGGCGACGCGAGAGGCCCCCTAACCTGTGGCTTGTCGCCCGCAGGTGGCCCTGGCTGCAGCCGCCACGGCGGCACCTCCTGGACGTGCTAGCGCCCCTGGTCCTGCTGCTCGGGGTCCGCGGGGCCTCGGCGGAGCCAGGTAAGTCCGGCGGGAACGCGAAAGTTCGCGCGCCGGGCCGCCCGGCCTCCGGCGCTTTGTGCGGATCTCCGGGAGGGGGGGCCCGGCGGCCTCCTCACCCCCAGCCCATCTCGGCTTCAGTCCGGGGGAGCAGCCCCAGCTCTGCCCGCGCGCGCAGGTGGCTCGCGGGCAGCGGACAGAGCGGGGGCGGGGTGGGCCTGGGGCCCTGTGTCCCCGGTGTCCCGCGCTGGCCATTCATTCTTCGACTGCGGGGGTTCGCGCCGCCCGGGCGCGTCGCGGGATCCGGGCGTGGGCTGGGCTGGGGGGTGGTCCGGGCCGTCAGCGCCGTGAGTCCCTCGCGTCGCGACCAAACTTCGGCGACTCAGCATGGAAGCTGGTGTTGTCCGCGCGGCGGGGCCGAGGGCCAGCGAGGGGCAAGGGCTGTGGTCGCGGTGGCCGGGGTTCAGGAGCGGTGGTTCCGGAGACGCCCGCGCATCCGCCGCCCCTCGCCCGGCCTGTGTCGCCGTCATTGACCTCGTCCCTCCCAGATCCTGAGAGGCCGCCGTGGGGTCCCGCCTCCGGACCCCGGGAGTGACCCTGCGTGCATCCGGCGGTGCCACTTAGTGTCCAAAGTGTCCAGCCTGTCGAGGCTAACTGCCCGGGTGCCCCAAGGCCAGCCTTTGTGCGCCGCGGGGGCAGCCAGGCCTCAGGTCCCCGCGGTCGCCGCGGTGTCGGGTTGCGCGCGGTCCCTTTGATGAGGCCGAGCGCCGGGAGCTGCAGCGGGAGAACAATGCGCAGAAGTCCGTTGTTCGGCCGCGCCCGCCGCTTTTCCCGCGTGCCCCGCAAACCGTGCCGCGGGAGCCGTTCCGGTCGCGCTAAATCGCCCTCCGCCACCAGCTTCTGGGACCTCGTTCCTGACCACGCGGCCGCCAAGTCCCCGTCCGGACACGCCCAACAATGACACGGGGGCAGGCGGCGCGGGGTGCCAGGCCCAGGGCACCCCCCGCCCCAGAGAGGCCGGTGTTTTACCGCCCACTGGCGGGAGTAGAGCGCCGGGAGCAGCCGTTCCTTCGTCAGCCGTCTCCTCGCGTCCCCCGAAAGCAGCAGATTGTGACTGCAGTCGCCGCCGCCGCCGCCGCCGCAGCAGCACACCTGCTTAGCACAGCTGGCGCGGGAGGAGGGCTGGACTGGCGGGAAGTCGTTCTAGAGAGAGAATAATTTGTTTCATTGTTTCCAATCGGCTTAGTCACAGGTTAAATAGAACAGACCTTTACGAGTAAGCGCCTAGTAAGCCTGCGGCTGTGGGCGGCAGATAACGCCGTTCTCTCGTTTGTGTTAACTCCAGGGGTGGCCTTAGCTACCCCTTTGCTCTTTCGTGGTTCTGTGGGCCTCTGGCTTCTCATTGACCGCCCAGGGCTACCTGGGCGGCTAAACATGGCTTCAGGAAACTGCCCGCAGAGCTCACCCAGGATGCAGACGAGCAGGCCGGGGCTTGGGCTGCTCTAGCAGGAGTTTGTAAACCTGAAGTCACTCACCGAAGAGGGAGAAAAGGGAAGCCGGGCAGCGCCCAGCCCCCAGCGCAGGAAACATTGTAATCGAGGATAGGGAATGAATGCAGGCCGTTGCTTTCAGCTTCCCAGAAAAGGAAAATGTCAGGTGGTCTGGCTTTGGCAGTGGGGTCTAACAGTGGGGTGGTCCGCACAATGCGGACTTCAGAGTGGGGGAGGGTGGTGATGGGGAAATGGTGTGGGTATTTCTCTGGCCGCAGGTTGGGGCTGTAGTGGGCCTGTGCTCCCCGCTCCCGCCCCTCCCCCACCCGCTCACAGGGAGGACGCAGGTCCCACTTGCTACTGGGACCTTGAGTTGGGATAATTACCTTGGCAGGTGTTACTGGAGCGAACTAATGTGTCTGAAATCGTAAATTAGCAGGGGCTGTTTGTTCCAGGAACCCTTAAAAATCACCCACAGGAAGCAAAGGCTTGAAACTTAGTTTGCTGATTTGCACATTTTTTCTGACTAAAAATGATGCATTTTTTCATGCTTGTTTGTGCTGGACTTGACCAAAAACAAAAAGTTTTGCTGTTTTGTGCGGGGACGGGTCGCCGCCGGGTCGCTGCCATTCCGATGCTGGTGAGTGACATCCTGCGTGTTTCCTCCACGATGGGAAACCAGCGGAGCACCCCCCCCCCCCACTGGTAGACGCGTGTGGAGTTACCCATGCTGAAGTGGCCGTCAACACAGAGTGGGCTGGGGACCGAGGACGGCCTCCAGCCTGGGCTCTCCCGCTTGCGGCCTCAGCGTCTGGCTCTGTCGGCTCCGCCTGCCGCTCAGCCCTCTGTCTCTGGGCCACCCACGGCCAAGCATGGTCCCTGCCCCCACCCCGAGGGGGTGTCCGCAGGGATTGGGCTTGAGCAAGACCCAGCCAAGACCCTGTAGCCCCGTGTCGGTGGTGTCGGTCACCCTGGGGTGCTGGTGGGCCTAGGCTGGTGGGAAGGAGGTCTTGTGCCAGGCAGGCTTATTTCTAGGTGAAGCTGTGGCCAGGGCCCACTGGCTGTGGCTGCTGCGGAGTCTTCAGGGTTCAGATGGGAGACCTCTAAGATAGTTTTGAATTTCAGCAAAACTTGTTTTTCAGGGTACACCCGTTTTCCTATAAAAGGAGGAGGAGGAGGGGGGAAGTCCTGGAAGGAAACCTAGAAGGAGCTACACTGACTCCCGTCCAGAAACAGGCCGCAGACCGAGCGTGCATGGGACTCCCGGAGAGCCCCGCCGCCTCGCGTCATGTCGAAAAGTAGACGCATGCACATGCACACATCCGTGTGCATGCATACACATTACTGCACGCTCACGTGTGCGTGCACACGTGACATGCATGCATACCAGTGTGCATGCACACAGCAGTGCGCACACCAGTGCATGCACACACACACACTGGTAGGCATGCACACATGGATACACTAGTACACATAAAACGTGCACACATGTACGCCAGTGCATGTTCATGTGGGCATACATGTGCACGTGGAGATATATGCATGCATGCACATCGGTGCACACACATCACTGCATGTATGCATTCACATGTACGAAGCCCACATGCACTCACCAGGGCATGCACATCGCTGCACATACATGCCAGCACACACACGTGAGCACATGTGTACATCGTGGTACATGTGTGTACACATCAGCGCACATATACATTTATATGCGCACACACATGTACACACAGGCACCCATTAGTGCATGCGTACATACATGCACATTGGTGTGCATGCACGTGGCCATACACGTGTATGTGAACATAACGGATGCACACACCTATGTGCATGCACACATGCACACACCAGTGCGTGGGCATACGTGTGCATGTGCGCACACACCAGCGTACACACACGTACACAGCATACGTATACATATGTGCACATGTATACATCTACACACGGACACATACACACATATGCGTGTGTGCATGCACTTACATACACACATACTTGTTCTCTCCATCAAAGAGCCTGGTTCTCTCCATATTGTTGAAAAAAACTGGTTCTCTGGGGCCACGGAGAGAGCTGGAGGGACCCCGTGTGGCTTGTCAGCCCCGCTGCTTCTGCCGTGGGTGATGGGTCTGGGTCTCAGAGGGCCCACTAGGTAGTGGGCCAGGAGGGGAAGCCGCAGCCCAGGTGCGGCCTGGAGGCGGAAGTCCCTGTGATATCTCAGTGCTCAGCTATTCGTCCAGGGCTGGGGATGGCCCTCCCAGCCCCTAAGGGGGTTCCTTCACACTGCTGAGGGCACACAGAGCCCTCCAGGGCCTGCCGTTGGAGCGCATGTTGGAGACCCTGAACCACCCTTACACTTTCTGGACCAGGCCTTGGGCTCCCCAAATCCTCACAGCTGGTGAACGTCTGAATGGGGCAAAACCTCGTCTTTTGATTCAAGGTTCAGTGAGCCTCCTTCTTGCTCACAGCCTAAGGCCTAGTGGTAAGGACGGGTCAGCAGAGGGGGTGGCCTCCAGCACCCGACAACATTCAGGGCTCAGATGAGGGTGTGGCCCGGGGCAAGCTGGCCTTGCTGCAGCTGTGACTGATGAGCAGCCCCCAGGCCAGGCTCCGTCTACTGTGCCCTCCCCATAGGCCCACCTGCAGCCCCGGTGGAGGCGTGGCCAGCGAGTCTGCTCGCACGTATCACACCTCATCGCCCCTGAGACGGAGTTAGCTGTTACCTGTGACAGTACCAGGTCACACCCTGGACGGAGGTCCTCCCCCAGAACACAGCTGGCTGAGCGGCAGCTGTCCAGGGCTTGGGTGTCTATAGGACCCACTATGTAAAACTCCTTGAAACTTGATGCAGTTGGGAGGAGTAAAATGTTGAGAAAATTAAAACGTGTGTTTGATGTGCTCATAAGATAACTCGGTATGTTTTGACAAGTGGCCCAGATGGCATTGCTAGCGGGTGGGGGGGGCCTGCCGTGCCCCAGACCTCCTGATGCCCTCCTGGACGGAGCTGGCAGCCGCGTCCTCTGAGGCCGCGGAGGCCCGGGGCGGCGGTGCCTGACCCCGCGCCGGGCTGCCGCGGTTCCCGCCCCCACCTGGGATGCCATGAGTGGCGGCTGGCACAGCTTTCCTGCCACACGCGGGTCTCTACGTCACGCAGGTGATCGTGCCGCACCTGCGTCTGCGCCCCAGCGAGCCTCCCTCAGGGACAGGACGCCCGGTGGGCAGGGACTTTTCCGTTCTGCCCCCAGCAGGGCTGGGGGGATGACATGGCCGGCAATGGCATCATGCTTTAGGCTGGCGGGTCAGGGCCGCTGCCGAGGGCTGGGGGGCTTTTGATCATGGAGACGCTGAGTCAGAGTCAGTTTGGAGGCTGCAGGGCACTGTCTGCTCCGCCCGCCATGCCTGCCGGAGCGTGTCCTGCGCCCGGCTCCCCTGGCTCGGGCAGGCCCCAGCATGGGCTTCCTGGCTGTCCTCGGTGCGAACCCCGGGAGAGAGAACCATGTGCAGGCCTGGTCACCGTGCTGGAATTCCTTGCTGCAGACGGGCCTCCCAGGCTGATCTGTGAGAGGCAGGACCCGGCAGGGGCGGCCGCCCTGGGCTGGTGGCTGGTGGGGGCCCGGCCACCCCGCTTTCTGGACCAGGAGGCTCTGCGGGGGGCCTGAGCCAGTGCTCGGCCCAGTCCGCCCAGGGACTGGCCGTGGGTTGGAGTTGACCTTGACGGGGTGTTTCCGGGGGAAGGACACTGGACCTGAGCCAAAGGCTCAGGGACTGGGGGACGGGGACCGTGTGGCAGAGCGCGCGGCGACGGGTTCTAGCGGCAGGGCCTGCGTCCCCGCTGCGGACGGCACGTGCTGCTTGCCCACGGTCCTGTCCGTTCGCTTGTCCTCCGCGTTTACGGTTTGCACTGTCCCTCTGAGCAGGTCCAGCGTTCACCACGGTGAGGCCGCCTGTTTGGAGTCCGAGTTTGGCGTCTCCGAGACGGTGTGGAGGCGGTGCCCTGGGGCGCGCCTCGGCAGCCGATGCCCGCGTCCCAAGCTGGGAGCGGGAGGGTCTCGGGAGAGTGGCGGGTTCAGTGCTGGGACCCGGAGGCTGGGCGGCCTCTGCAGACCCCGCGTCCTGGGCCCCGCGTCCCCCGGGGGAAAGGGCGGCGTTTCTCCACGTCGACACCCAGACACTGGGGCCTGCGCGCTGGGGGAGGTCGAGCCCACGTGCGAGCTGCTGCTTTGACGGGGGCGGGGCAGTGTCTGTCCCCACGCTGTTGGGGACGGCAGGGCATGGGAGGGGGCAGTGACGTCCCGGGACCCTGTGGGGCCAGCTGTCCGGTGAGACACCCCCCCCCCGCCCCAGTGGCCTGATGCAGGGGGGACCTGGGGGTGGGAGGGGACCGTCGGAAGTGGCCCTGCCTTCCTCTGGGCTCCTTTTGTCCTGTCGACCCCCTGGAGCCAGGGTCTGTGACGTCTCCCAGGCTGGGGCTGAAGTGGGGAGGGGGTGGCGTTTTCGAAGACCTTCAATGGCTGGTCTCGCCATTGGGTCCCTTGGGGCGAGTGCGGCCACTCGGCCTCTTTTTCCATCTGGCCATTGACGTCCTGCTGCGTGTGTGCGTGGTTGAGCACCTTCCGTGTGCGAGGCCCCAAAAGACAGGACGGCGGCCGCCGGAGTATCTCCCTTGGGGGCTGCGGTGCGGGAAGGGGGGGACAGGGTGTGTTCACAGTGGGCCCCAGGGTGGGGGGAGGCAGGCACGTCCAGGCGCCTGCGCCCCAGGGACTGTCCTGCCCACGGCTCTGGCTCCAGGGCTGTCCGTGAGCTCGCCCGGGCCGGCCGGGCTGCTTTGAGGCGCTGACGCACACGGCGCGTTGGCAAGGGCTGGGATGGCGGAACCACGAAGCCCGTCGCCGGTCAGCGCCGCTGCAGGTCGGCGTGAACCTCATCACCCCCCGCCCCCACCATGCAGGACCCCAGAATGCCCTGCCGACCCCCGAGGCCGGAGGGCGGCTCCTGTCCTGCACCCCAGGCGGCGGGCCTCGGACCTTTCAGAGCTGGGTGGGGTGTCCTGTTCTCAGGCCCCAGGTGGCCTCGGGACCGGCTGACGGAAGGACCATCTGGGGCCACAGTGAGCTTGCTGGGCCCTGAACCAGGGTGGGGGAGGCGGTCGGACCGAGGTCAGGTGTGGGGGCCGGGTCAGTGACATGGATGGCCTGAGAAGGCCTGGACCGGGCGCTGCTGGGCGCAGTGCTGGCCGCCGAGGGGGCTCCCGGTGCGGGGGCCGTGCTGGGCCTCAGGGCCTTGGCAGGGAGGTGGCCGTGCTGTTTTGCTTTTGTAGAATGAGGCAAATGGTGCAAAAGCGGGTTCCCAGGGGTGCCCAGGGGCCTGTGGGTGCGGTTGGCTCTCATCGGCCCCTCCAGCTCTCGGAAGTGAACAGGCCTCTCTGGGCCCCTCTGGGGGTCAGCTGCAGCCAGGGCTGCCCAGTAGGACAGTCGCTTCCAGGGGACTGGGCTGTGGGCAGCCTCCGTGTCTTTTGTGAGGGGTCTGAGGGGGCCTGAGGGGACTTGGGGGGGAGCCCAGGCCCCGGTCTCGGGCGGAGGGAGGGGCAGCATCTGCTCAGTCGCATGAGCCACGGCTGAGGGTGGCAGCGCCTGCGCCGCAGTCTGGTCACCCTGGTGGCCGTCACGTCCCAGCCAGCAGGTTCAGAGACCGACTGAATCGGGTTTACAGTCAGGTCGCTGGGCAGCGAAGGGTGGCCGGCCCTGCCCACGGGGTAGCAGGACGGTGCAGGGCGTCACCCAAACCCGCCGGCCCACCCTGCCCCCTGCGCCTGGCCTGGGCCTGTGTGGCCCTGTGTCGCCCGCTGTCTGCTGGCCCAGCGAGCATCCTCTGCTGGCGTCCGAGTGACCTCGGGGCCCCGGGCCCTGAGCGCCCAGGCGTGAGGACGGGGCTGCTTTGACCTTTGCCCTCCCCCCTGTTCTTAGCGGAAACTATTCTAGTTCCTCGGCCGCTGTCACCAAGGGCTTCACAGAGCGATGGCCTGTTTCTCGTCCTCGTGGCGGTCACAGCTCAGGACGTGTTTGGGGACCCACTTCTTAGCCACCAACACCAAGAAGCGGAGCACGTCAGCTTCTCTGCTCAGCCGCAGCGTGCGTGACGGGCAGGCCGGGCACGGAGCCGCGGTGCGGCCGCCCGCCTCATGCCCCTCTGCTGGACACAGACCCTGGGCCCCATGGTTCAGATGGCGCTGCCTGTCTCTCAGGTGCGGGGACTGTCCCCGGCTCGTTGCTGCCCGAGCCCCAGAGTGCCCTGCTGTGTTTGCTGTGGCTGTTACCGCAGCTCTGCCCACGCCACCTTGTGCCTGGGCCTGGGGGTCACCTGGGTCCCCCTTGGGTGCTGGGGCGTCATGTGGGCTCCTTGCTGTGTGCCTCCGGTCCCCTGGGCCTCGTGTGTCCTGGTGCCGCCTCTGAGGTCTGCAGAGTGTGGGGCCTGCCAGGCATCGGCCGCTGCCCCTGCCCCCGTCTGAAAATCCCCTGCAGGGACCGTCCTCCGTGTCCACGTCCTTCTGTGAAGAAACCGCAGCGTTTCAGGGGCGGGTGTGCGGTGGTTGTGAGACCTGCCAACGCGAAACGGCATGAAGTCTGGGCACGTGGGGACCCGGCGTCCAGCTCTTTACTGGCCGCAGACCTGACTGCTGGCCCAGGTTCTATGGACCGGGTGGCCGGTTCCGGCCTCCTCGGTTCCGCTGTCTCCGTGACAGCTGGACAGGTCGTGTCCGGGGTGCAGATGCTTTCTTGGAGGGGTCTCCGCCATCCCTGGTCCTGTTTGGGGGATGCAACCCCCACTCGCCCGTGGGGCCACGTCCCAAAGGACGCGTCTTCTGTGAACATTTGCTCAACCCAAGGGTCATGGTTTTTCTCCTTTGATATCTCAAGAAGTTTTTTCTTCATGTGAGAAATACGTGTGAACGTGGCCGCCTGAGCCGCTTTCAAGGGTCCGTCCGGCAGCGGCACTGAGTCTGTTCGTGGTGCGTGCCACTGTCCCCCCCGCCAGCTTCAGGCGCCGGCGTAGCAGCCTGTGTCTCCGCCCGCAGTTGTGGCCGCTCCGGAGCCGGCGGCACGTGGCCGGCTGTGTCCTGGTCCGCGGCGTGGTCGGCAGACGGGCGCCCGTGGGCTGACCCCAGAGCCTTCGCCGGGCACGGTGGCGAGGAGTCCGGGGCTGCCTGGCCATGTGGTGCGATCCTGATGACTTTTAAAACCATTGCGCTTTGTAAAGTGAGGCGGGCCGAACAGGAACGCACACCTAGCGTTTGAGCCCGGACGGCGTGGGGTGCGGGATGGGACGTGTCCCCTCTCCGCTCGGCCCTGCACACTGCTCAGCGCTCCGGCTTTCAGGTGTGGGCGGTCACTCTGCCACGCGGCCGGGGCCGCCCCAGGGGGTTCCGGTCAAAATGGGACGTCGTCGAGATGCTTTTATGGGAGAAAGAAGAAAAGACCAGCTTCTGGAGGAAAAGGAATTTGGATATAAATGGCAAAATCCTGGGCAGAGCCACACGCTGGGGACAGGTTCTCACGTGCTCAGGGCACCCCACGGGCCCCTGGGGTCCACGTGAGCTGAACGCCAGTCTCTGGCCGGCAAGGGCTGATGGGGGCGCCGCTGGTGGACGCTGAGCCCCGGCAGGCCCGCTCCTGCCCTGCCCCGCACCCCGCCTGCAGGGGCCGTGGGCAGCGCAGAGTTAACGGGCGCCTCCCGCAGGGCGGGGGCGGGGGGCACTGGGAGGCCGGGATCTGGCAGCTCTTTCTTCGCTAATTGAAGACGTGAGGTCCCCTCGCATGAAAGCCCCTTTGTGCTGGCCGGCGCTCGCTGGCGGCCTGGGCTCCTCGCGCAGGGCACCCCCAGGAGCAGGTGACGGATGGCCCCGAGCGGCAGGAACGTCCCCGCGAGGCCCCGCATCAGCCTCCCCCTCCTCTGTGCCGTGAGCGCGATGGGGGACGCGGGGCGTGGGGCGTCCTCGTCCCCGTCACAGGTCACTGTCGGATGCCAGGCCAGCAGGACCGCCTTCTCGGTGGTGTCCTGGCAACGGGGTTGGGGTGCGGGGGGGGGGGGGCAGGCCTACCCCGCGAGCCCCGGGACATCGTGGCCGCAGGCCGGAAGGCCTCGTGTGGATGGCCGGCTCCTTCATCTGGCCCCAGAGAGCCGTGTAGGATTTGGGACCCGGGGAGGGGAAGGCCGTGTGGTGGAGGGGGGCCTCGGGGTGTGGGCCCTGCGCCCCAGCCCAGTCCCCTCAGGCCCTGCCTTTGGCTGGGAAGGGCGCCGGGGCTCATGCCTGTCCATGCGCCTCCCCACGTGCCCCGCCCCCTGCCGGAAGATGCCCCCCAGCGCCGGGGGCTCCCCAGGGGCTCCCACACCGGTTCCTGCTGGTAGGCGGAGCCTGTGCACATCCACTCAGCACTCTGGGCTCCCGGAGGACAGACGGACGGTTGGACAGGTGGGCTCTGGGCAAGACAGGACCATGTTGCCGGGAGCCTCGAAGATTGCGGGCCCGGGGCAGAGCCGCTGAGGGCCCGGGGCAGAGCCGCTGAGGCAGGAGCGGAGTCGCAGGGCTGTCGCGATTGGAGGGGTGAATGGGAGGACGCTGGGGGCCGACGTGGTCCCCCCCGCCCCCCTGCTCAGGCCGTCCACGTGCCCTCCGGGGCGTCAGTCAGGCGATGTGCCCCTCACGCTGCCCTTTGTCCTGGCCCCACCACGAGCCACCGGGTGCAGCCCAGGGCTGGCGGGGGGCCACCCCGCTCCCCCAGCTCCCGTGGTCGGGGCCCAGCCCCACCTGCCCTGCCGCCCCCACCTGTGCTGCTCCCTCCGGGGGAGGACCCGCGCCTTCCGCGGTCGGTCCGGGGCCCCCCAGGGCCCCCCTCCGCTTCCAGCCTGAGCGGGCCGTGGGGTCCGACGCAGCTCCGGGCACTTCAAGGCCAGCCATGCACGTGCCAGAGCCATCCTCGTCCAGAGACTGTCACTGCTGCCAGCTCCCGGGCTCGGGCGGCCGGGCCGGGATGGCTCTGAGGCTGCCGTGCCCCCCGCTGCCCCACTCGCCCCTCCTTCCTGCACTCCGCCCCCCACCCCCCCTGAGCTCCGCAGCTCCCAGCACGGCCCTCGTCCTGGGAGACAGCCCCTCCTCGGTCCCTGGGCCTTACTGCCTGTGCTCGGAGGTGCTGCTGTGGGGGACCCCAGGCCGCAGGCCCCTCTGGGGAGCCCTGGCTGGACCCTATGGCTGTCACTGGTCTGCCCCAGAGGGGAGAGGCTGCAGGCCCCTCCCAGCCCCTGCCCTGACGTCCCTGCTGGCTCTCTGTGGCCGGGGAAGGACCTGGGGTGGTGGCCGAAGCAGCACTGGGCCAGCTCATCCCTGGGGGACCCTGCTGTTCCAGACCCTGGTCGAAGTGACTGGTGCCACTGGCCTCGGGGCGCACCAGCGACCTGCACCTCTGGCTCACCAGGCCTCCCCTGCTCCCAGGCGGGTTTCCAAGGCGGTCGATGTGGAGAGGTTTCCTCACGGCCTGGCTGCAGCCCCTCGCCGGTCATCAGCAAACTCACAGTGGACTGGCAGGTCGTGTCGGCCGCTAGCCCAGAGGCCAGGCGGGAGCAGGGAGGGCTCGCCCACACGGGCCCAGCGGGAGCCAGCGCCGTCCCGCCTGGGGGGCAGCTGCTTCCCAGGGCTGCTGGGCGGTTTCTGGAAGGTTCAGAGGGCCGGGGTGTCCCGCTCACTGCTGTCGCCGCTGCCTCTCCCCTGACTGTGGGGGACGCGAGTTTGGGGGTCGTGTTGAGAGCGAGGGCCACGTTCGCGTGGCGCCGAGGTCTGGCAGCCTTCGTCGGCGGTGCTTGCTCGTGTGGGCGCCTGGGAGAGCTGCCACCTTCCCGTTTCCGCAGAGAACTCGGCCCGGGGGCTGGACGAGAGCAGGCTGTGGGCACTGCCACCTCTGGGCATTTTGCAGGCGGGGACAGAGCCCCAGGGCAGGCCCCAGTCTGGGGCTGAGTGTGGTCATCTGACGCCCTCGGGACAGGCGTTTGCCTCCTTCTCAGGGCCCTTGTCTCCATGGGGTCAGCCCCGGTCAGTACCTTCTCCTTGCCCACCGGGGGCCCTGGCCGCGGGTCACCCGGGTTAATACCGAGTTAGCTCAAGCTCAGCCACGTGTGAGCGTGTGAGCCGGCCAGCGCCCTTTCTTGGAAGGGTGACTTAGTTTGTATCCCAATGATCCTTCGGTCCTGATGGGGTGGAGCTGTCGCCAGTTGGTTTGAGGCGGTTCCCGCAGCATTGTCCCTGTGGGAAACGGCTGGGTACGGCCAGCTCCCCGCCCTGGTCACTCCTGCCCGGCTTAGTGGCAGGACAGTGTGAGGGAATGGGACAGCGGCTGCGCGGGGCTGGCCCGTCCGGCCGCGGCTGGGCCCCGGTGGGCCAGTTGCGAGGGGCCTGGGCGCTGGCCCCGTGTGGTCCGGTGAGGGTCTCGGGTGTAAGGACCCTGCCTGGCGCCTGATTGGACGTCCTCGCTAACACTAGCGCCCACGGTGGGTGTGACAGTGACCGGCACAGCTGTGGAAGAGCCAGCCCACAGTCACCGAGTGCCTTCCGGGTCGGCGGGCCTGGCCACTGCCCGGGTCCCCGCGGGGCAACCACGCCTGGCACTGCCCCGAGGACAGCACTCAGGCTGTGAGGGGTGGCGGCAGGGCTGGGCCCTCAGAGGCCTTGGGCTGGTGACCACGCAGACAGCCCGCTGCTGGCCTGGAGTCCCCTGCAGAGAGTGTCACCTCGAGTGGGGGAGTGGCTTCTGAGACCTGAGCTGGTGGTGACAGGGGGCCCGCCTGCAAGGCCTGGTCCGAGGAGCGGCCCGTGCAGCCGGGACAGTCGCCCCGGGGTTTCTGCCGGGCCATGGCTCTGGCCCTGCTCGCCCCTGTGGGTCTGCAGATGGAGGCCCAGGCTGTGTGTCCATCCCCCGTGCCCCCTCCTTGTGATCACCAGTTTTGGGTGCCTGGGGGCACAGTCCCTCCCTGGAGGGTCCCGGGCCACACCCACCTTCAGGCAGCCTGAGGCCCCCCGAAAAGCCTTGGGGAGGAGACAGCGGTGCTGGCCCTGGCTCAGGGCGCTGCTCAGTTCACGGGCGCCCTTGAGAGTGGCAGCCTGGGCCAGGCCGTGGGGTGCGCTTCAGCCTAGGTGCCTGCCGAGCAGGCCCACAGGCTCTGTGCGGGTGACACAGGGACAGCCACAGGCTGGACCCCCAAGGTGCGGCCCATGCTGTTGGCTTTACTGTCACTTCGACAAGGATGTAAACGGTGTGAGTTGTGGCCCACAAGTCTTTGTTTTGGGCCCCCTATGTGGGTGTGCCACCCTCGCCCTCACTGTCAGCCCTAAGTGTGATCGCTCCCTTGGCCTGCAGTGCATCATGGTGCCCGAGGGTGTCGGGGAGTAGAGGGGGCTGGGCAGGACCGGGGGGGGGCATGTGTAGGAGCTCAGGCTGTTCCCAGGGCCACCTGCAGGGGCTCCAGGTTCTGAAGCCCGAAGGTCCCCTCGGAATGTCCTGCCTTTCCTTGCGGTGCCTTATTGGGGCAGGGCAAGGGGCAGAGCCTGGGGGCTCAGAAGTAGGGTACCAGGAAGGACGCCCCTCCCTCAGGGCTTGGCGTGGAGGTCAGTGTGGGGCCTGTGGGACCCCCATGTTCCTCAACTGGCTGAGAGGCACGTGGTTTAGGAAACAGACCCTGAGGCTGAGGGCTCTTCCCCGAATGGAGTGGCTGCATCTGATGTGAACTGACTTCTATTTGTTAAACCCTAAAACCCTAGTAACATCCAGAGAGGGGAGAGAGTGGAGAGAGGGAAGGAGGGAGGGATGGAGGGAGGAAGGAAGGGAGGGAGGGAAGGAACGTGAGCTGGAATGAGATGGAAATGGAGAGAGATGGAGACAGAGATGGAGAGGGTGGGAATGGCTGTGCAGATGGAGATGATGGAGATGGAGATGAATGAGATGATGGAGATGGAGATGACGGAGATGGAGACAATGGAGATGGGGATGATGGAGATGATGGAGATGATGGAGCTAGAGATGATGAAGATGGAGGGAGATGGAGGTGGAGATGGTGGAGATGATGGAGATGGAGATGATGGAGATGGGGATGATGGGGATGATGGAGATGATGGAGATGATGGAGATGATGGAGATGGGGATGATGGAGATAATGGAGATGGGGATGAATGAGATGATGGAGATGGAGATGACAGAGATGGAGATGCAGATGGGGATGATGGGGATGATTGGGGATGTGGAGATGGAGATGATGAAGGTGGAGATGGAGATGGAAATGATGGAGATGGAGATGATGGGGATGGAGATGATGGGGATGATGGGGATGATGGAGATGGAGATGATGGAGATACAGGTGCAGATGCAGCTGGAGAGGGTGAGAAATGGAGGTGGAGGGAGAGATACACATATGGGGGGCAGGATTGGCGAGGGAGTGAGAAGCAGGCGCTCTTGCACCCCGACATCCCGTCGGGATCCGCACTGACCAGCCTGAGGGTGCGGCAGCACGTCCATCGTCCCGCAGCCCTGCGTGGGGCGGGGACCTGCCCTCGTCGTCCCCCCCACTGGTGCCAGGTGCGTGGCCCTCGGCCCCACTTGCCCCTTTAACATGAGACGAGCACCCGGGGGGGCGTGGGGACCCCTCCTGCTTTCCCGGCTGTTAGCCGTCTTTGCACAGCGTCCGGCCACTGGTCAGCGAGGTGCATCCGCCTCTCAGCCGCCCTCTCGGTGGAGTGTGCGAGGTTTGAACGCAGCACGACCTGGCAGCTGGGGCCAGGCTGACCGCCGCTCAGCTCCGCGGCTGTGACGGGACTCTGGGCCACCGGCGGAGGGGCGTCTGTGGCCCCCGGACACTGGGCAGCACGACGCCTCCTCTGAGGGAGCCCCCGTGTGTGGGCGCCCGGCGGGTGTGGGAGCACGCCGGCCCCGGTTCGAAGTCTGGATCTGAGACGCGCGCCGAGAGCCGCCCTGCGCTCCGCGGGGCTCCACGGCTGGCTGCAGGGGCTGTGCTTTGGCGACAGCTCCCGCATCCCTGGGTTTGGGGCTCGACGCATCGCCTGGTTCCCGTGTGGAAGCTCAACCCCGTCACCTGTGGCCGTGTGCGCGGTTGGGCCAGCCACTGCCCTTCCTCCCCGCAGTGTCCAGTAGTCCCAGGGTCTGGGAGGACCGCAGACCTCTGGAGTCCTGAGCCGTAAGGGTGACGGTGACGGTGGCGGGAATGGCTGTCAGGGGCTGCAGGCAGGCGGGGCTGAGCGGAGGGGGTGGGCATGGCCGCCCCGCCCCGCCCACGTGATCTGCGGAGTGTGTGGAGCTGAGCCCTGCAGCCCGGGTCCCAGAGAGGGGACCGCCGCCTTGCAGAGACTGCGTGTGCATGGTGTGTACACGTGTGGTGTGGACTGTGTGTGTGCGTGCGCGTGTGCGCGTGTGGTGTGGGCTGTGGACTGTGTGCACGTGTGCGTGTGTGGTACGGGGTGTGTGTGTGCACGTGTGCGCGTCGTGTGCGTGCGGAACCAGGCCTCCTTTCGAGCATTTGCCCAGGGCCAGGTCTCGGGGACAGCTGACTGGTGCGATTACGGGGTGGCCGAGCGGCCGTTGCTGTCTTGACCGTTTCTCCCTGTCTCCCCTCCGCTACCGCTCCGCCTTCTTGCTGTCACCCCAGTTACTTCTGGGCGTGGGCTGCAGGAGGCAGGTGCAGGCAGGGCCCCTCCACTCAGCGGCAGCTCGGAGCGGCGTGTCCTGCCCGCCCCCCGGGCTGTGTGCGGCTGGTCGCCGCGGGGCGCTGCCTCCCGGGCGGGCCCCCTCCTGCCCCGCGCACGGCCGTGACCTCACCTCCGGCCTGCGTGCCCAGGCTCGGCTGGGCTGGGGGAGGCTCTGCGCTGAGGTTGGGCTCGGTGGCTGACGTGTGGGCGGTGTTGGCTCTCCCTCGCCTGACCTGTGGTCAGGTCAGTACGTCCCCTCCTCTGCGGGACGAGGGTCCTGCCGGCCCCGAGTGCCCGGTGCCGGTTGCCGTTGGGTCGTGCCAGGCTCCAGGGTCTGACTTCGCGCCCCGCAGGGCCTGCAGCTGGGCTGGCGGAACCGGGGTGAGGCCCTGAGTCAGCCTCAGGAATGCGGGCCGGCACCCGGGCCGCGGGCCACCAGCTCAGGCCTGGCGGAGGAGGGGTGCGGCTCACGGCCTCGGGGGTGCCCCTGGCTCTGGCGTCTCCGCTGCCCCCAGCTCCCTCCTGGTCCAGCGCGGCCGGCGGCTGTGCTCACAGCCCCTCCCCCATGCAGCCCTCCCGGCCCCCCACGAGCACCCCAGGTGCTGTGCGGGGTCCTGGTGCCCTCAAGACCTTAGCGAGCATAACGTTTCGCCTTGAATGTGCTGCGTGATGGGTGACCAGCCAGGCGGGGCCGGGGCCGAGGCTGGAGGTGGGGAGACTCCAGGACCCCTGGGGGCGGTTTCCACGCGGGTCCTCTGCTCCCTCTGCTGTCGGCTGGGGAGTAACCAGGCTCCTCGGCTTCCTAATTAACCGTTTTAAAGTGAACAATCCATTGAGCTTTAGTGTATGCACAACCTCATCCAAGCATCACCATCTCTGGTTCCAGAATGTTCTCACCTCCGAGATGCCGCCCGCTGTCAGTCAGCGCCCCGCCCCCTGCCCCCTGCCCCC
This sequence comes from Rousettus aegyptiacus, assembly GCF_014176215.1. Taxonomy (NCBI): domain Eukaryota; kingdom Metazoa; phylum Chordata; class Mammalia; order Chiroptera; family Pteropodidae; genus Rousettus; species Rousettus aegyptiacus. The sequence continues at coordinate 677,801 of NW_023416296.1, read as the reverse complement.
GGCACCCGGCGCCTGGCACCCGGCACCTGGCCTGGTTCCCTCGCTGCCCACTCGGGGCATGTCACATGAGTGTGTGCCCGCTGTTCGTGCTTGAGGGTCTGGCTTCCCGTGCCCAGCGGCCCGTGTCCCCAGGTCCGTCCACGTTGTGTGAGGCCGAGTGACACTCTGTGGTGATCCTTTAACTTTTAAAACGTGGACGGAGCGCGGTGTCTCTGAACTGGGGCTGTGGCTTCCGAGCGGGTGACCCAGGACCCAGGCAGGTGGCGCGGGGCAGTGGCCCCTGGGCTGCGGGTCGCTCTGCGGCCCCCGCCCACGGCTGGCTGAGCGGCGGCTTCGTGCGGACAGACAGACGGCAGGCGCGTCTTCCCCCCCGCAGCGTGGCCTCGCCGCCGCGTCTCTCAGCCGCTGCCCCGGCACCCTTTGCCAGCTGCTCAGGGCTGCGGCGTGGCCCTCAGCCGCGGGGCCCTGGGCCGTCTGCACCTGGCCGGCTCCCTGGGCCGCGGCCCCTGAGCCCTCGCTCCTGCCGCCGAGCTCGTCCCCGGTGCACGGGGCACGGGGCGGGGCCAGAGCATCGTGCCCGTTAAGTGGGGGGTCCCTTTGCTCTCCTGCAGGTCAGGCTGCTTGAAAGGCTCGACGTGGCAGGAAGGGCAGCCCCCCTGCTCCCCGGGGCTTGACATGGCGAGAAAGGCAGGCCCCCTGCTCCCCGGGGGTTTCCGGGAAGGGGGTTCCAGGTGGGGCGCCCTGGCATCTGCCCAGAGGGGTCCAGGTCAGCCCAGGGCAGGCTGGGGGTCACTCTTGGCGACCCTGGGTCCGGTTACAAAGGCAGGTAGGGAACGTGGGTGGTGGCCTGAGAGCTGGAAGCCCAGGAATGTGGAGAGGGCCCGTCCCACCCAGGTTTCCGCTTCCTAGTCCAGGCAGAGGCCACACCGGGAGGCCTTTCACGGCCGACAGCTTCCGGCAGATGGCCCAGCAGGCCCTCGGTGGGGACAGGCCGGCCAGGAAGCGGGAGTCACGGGGGTCACGAGGCTCTGTCAGCACGGTCACCCCACGCACATGGCCGGCCTGCGCGGGACCCAGGCGTGGGGTGAGGGGATTGAGGAACCAGTGGATACACTCAGGGAGCCCAGGTCACTGTCCTGCAGGGCCCGGGCATTTGTCTCCCAGGTGATTTATCGTCAAGGCTGGGGACTGACATCCTGAGGTCACATTCCATTCGTAACAGCTTATCTGGGCTGTCAGGCAGGACCGGGAGGGGCTGAGACTGAGCAGAGCTGTAGCTGGTCTCCCCACCCTGACCCCCCCCCCCGCCCCGCCTCCCACCCCCAGGGTCCAGGGGCAGGGGCGGGGGCGGGGAGGGGTGTTTGCAGAGTCCGCTGTGTGCTGGGTGGGGCTGGAAGGAGGGGGAGCAGGCGGGTGGGTGGGACCCACCCCCACAGCAACAGGGGTCCCAGTGGGTGTGGGAGAAGAGGGGACACATTCCGATGGGGGTCCCTGATACCCCAAAAGGAGGTGACGTTCCCAAGGCCCACAGTCCCAGTGCTGGGCACATTTCCAGGCCCCACAGAATGCGAGGACCCCCGGGAACCTCCAGCTGCTGCCTGTGGCTGTGTCCGGACCCGAGGCAGGGCCTAGCACGGGGGATGGGTGCAGAGTGCGGCTGGGGCTGGGGTGGGGGCGGGCCGTGTGGGGGGCAGGCCTGATGGCCGGCGTGCTGGTCATGGCGGGGAGGCCTTTGCAGATGGCCTCGGGGGCCCCACCCTTCCTGTCTGCGGGCACCTTGGCCCCGTCAAGGATTGGTCTGGCATAAAGGGAGCCAGGCCTCTCCACTGAGTCTGAGGGTCGCAGCCTGGGGGCGGGCGGGCCACCGCAGCCTGGAACCCTGGGGAGGGACATCCCCAAAGGCCTCTTCTGAGCTTGGCCAAGACCCCCCAGCCCCTGAGGCTCTGCCCCTGGGATGTCTGCTCCCCACTTCCACCAGGGGCCGGTCGCCCGGGCAGGACCCCTCCCCCACCCGGGGCTCCTGGCCCTGGAGAGGCGTCCTGTGACGCGCGACCTGCTCAGGGTGCCTGCTGGGCAGGGTGCAGCCTGGGCCCCCTCCCGCCCGAAGCGCCCACTGCTCCGCGCGTCGGGCCCACCCCGTTTTCCCACCGGGCTTCCGGAATCATGCCGAGCGTGCTGTTAGGCTAACCCTGAGAACGGCCCCCTCCCAGGCACCCCTGTTGCCCCCTCCGCTACGATGACTGGGAGGACTCCAGATAGGTTCCAGAGAAAGGCACGGCTTGCACAGACGTCAGCCCGCTGTGAATCGACTTAACCGTTTGGCCAAAGGAAATAGCGACAGCCCGATTCCGAGAGGGGTCGCAGGCTCCGCTGCCGGCGTGGGGTGTCTTCCGGCCCGTCAGCGTCGCAGAGGGTCAGGCAGGGATGCGCCAAGTCCGTTCAGATGCCGGGACAGAGTCTGGATGAGGGGACAGAACGTTTCCTTCAATCTCTTAAAATTGAAAAAATATTAATTTTTGTAGGAACGTTCTTCAGGACGGTCTAATGCTGGGCCGTCGCTGCCTGCTACGTGTGAGCAGGGCCGTCCTGGGTCCCAGGCGGGGGCCGCCCGGGGGCCGAGCAGCCGGGGCCCGGGCAGGCCGGTCCCAAGCCGGCCCTTCTGCCCAGGCCCCCCTGGCCGTTGTCAGTGTGGTCCTTCCCGAGGCGCTGCCGGCAGGAACTGGTTTGGGGGCCCCGTGGGGAGCCGCGGCAGGGCCCTCCCGCGTCCCGGGTCCCCGTGTGCGTCCGTGGCGGGTCCCCTCCGTCTCTGCAGCTCTCCTGCCGACGGGCTCCAGAGGCAGCGGTACTGAGAAGCCTTTAGCCAGGGCCAGGTGCCAGGTGATGTCCTCAAACCTCTCTGGAACCCTAGTCCCCTGGGCAAGCTCCCCCAAAACCCGGAGGGAGTGGCTTCGTGGGGCAGGGTGGGGCTGACGGTGGTGCCTTTGCGGGAGGCCTGGGGCCGAGCAGTATCTCCCCCTCCGGCCCCAGGCCGGCTGACGGGAGTTCGTGCCCTGGCTGGGCGGCTGGGCGGCCCGGCACGCGGGGCCTTGCTGGCTCCTGCCGCAGCCACAGCTGTGTCTTGGCGCCTGTGAGCCGGGCGGCTCCGACTGCCTTAAGCCCAGGGAGGAGGAACCCAGAGGCTGGGCCTCATGTCCACCCCTCTTCCTCACCTGACTGCAGACCCAGGTGGCTTCGGGCGCCTTCCAGGGGCCAGGCTGACAGCTCGGGGAAGATGGGGGGCTCTGCCCCGTCGTGGCCAGGGGTCCTGGCAGGTGTGAGCTTGTACACTGGACAGGCGGAGGCCACCGAGGCGGTTCCTGCAGGGTGGGGGGCAGGTCTGGCCTGGGGCTGGGGCCCAGCTGTGAACGCACTTCCCTCTTGTGCCCGTGACGGCCCCCCGGCCCGCCCCTGGCCCCGGACGCTGAGGCAGGACTGTGGTGGCCAGGCCTCCCACCGTGGACGTCGGAACGTCAGGACGGTGGCCCACGTGGGGCTGGGGCCCCCGGCTCCTCCTCTACAGGGCCGGGGTGATTTGGGGCCCTTGCGGACAACGTCCCCTCTGAGAACGAGTGTTTCGGAGGGAGTTCATCTGGAGTCCTGCCTCCAGCGCCGTTCACTGACTCCGTCACCCCGGGTGACACGGACCCGAGCAGGCATTTCCTGGGCCGTGTGCCATGGGGACCTCATTTGAGAAGCGACCCCACAGGGAATGCCGGTGGGCATGGCGCCTTCCTCCTGCCGCAGGGACGCCGCCACCCCCATCTGGGCCCCCGTCCAGCCCTGTGGGGGGGGGGCAGCCCCTGTGAGCCGGGTGGCCGTGGGCAGGCCTGTGCCGACACCCCCGTAAAACTGGCCCCTCACGCACACCAACGCTCGTTTTTATAGCTTCCTGCAGACCCCGTTTCTCGTGACTTTAGTTAGGAAAGATGTCAGCTTTGTCGGACGCCAGCTGGGCTGAGGCCATGGACGGGGCTGCCCGGGCAGCACGGGGACCCGCGGAGTGTCCCCACGTGTGCCGCCCCCGGGGCCCGGCTGAGCGGGACGCTCCGTCCCCTCCGAGGTGTGAGCTGGTTGAAGGGCCCGAGGTCAGGAGGTGGCTGTGTCACCCACTCTCGGTCCCACAAACTCACAGTCCCACACTGTCACACACGTGCACAGGTGCACACTCACGCACCCACCCAGGTGGGGCTCCCAGGGGCTGAGTGGGGGCGGGCACCCGTCTCCAGCCTCTTTGTCTCTGAGTTTTTCTTTTTTAATTTCATAGTTGTCTATTTTCATAGCTGTGATCTCATAGTTACATGATAAAAACTCTCCGGAAGAACCGAACCGCGGCAGTGGACGGGAACGTGTGAGGATTTCTGCCTTCGACACTTCTGGCAGGAACACTGAAGTTCAAATGCGAGGTAGAACGAACCGCTTCCGAAACATCGTCCTTTCCTTCGCAAAGCCGCCAGTCTACAGGGAAACGCGGAGCCGCAAGGCTGTCGCGGGCGGCCTTTGTGTCGGGCTGTGGGGGCGCGGGTCGCACTCCGCTGGCTGTCGGTGTGTCTCGGGGTCACGATCTGGGTCGTTTTCCTCCTCCTCTTCCTCCTCATCCGCTTCTGACCTCCTTCATCGTAATTCAGTGGCTTCTCCAGCGAAGCGTAACGCTGATCTTGGGACCGTACGTTCATGTAAGTAGTGACCACTTTGTGCAGCAAGGACGGCGTCGGCATCGTCACCCAGACACCCGCTCGGCAGCTCCGGGAGGGGCAAGCGAGCCGACACTGTTGGGGTCACAGTGCGAACCGTGCCACGTCCCTTGTGTTTCTGCTGCTTTTCGACGGTTGTTAAAGTGACATTCTTCCCCTTCTCCCAATCTATCTGGCGTGCTGTGCAACCCATAATTTCTGGTCCATCAAAAGAAAAGCGATCAGAGTCATCTGGTTCTGACCTCATCCTGTGGGCCTTTGCCAAGACTTCATCCGTGAAATATTCGTGGCGTTCGAAGTGAAATTCTAGGGCGAGACTCGCAGGCGGACCAGCATCTGAGAGCCTCGTTCAGGGGCCTCGGGATGGGTTCGCCACGTTCTGACCCCTGCCGCTGAGCGAGTCGACGGTCTGAAAAGCAGCCAGCCAAGATCCGGGGCTCCCTTGGGGGCTCCTCCTCCTTCGCCCTCTTCTGTCTTCACTCTCGGCCTTTCCTGTCGGCTCCTCCGAAGCGTGGTCTTCCTCATCTGGTCTCCATTCGCGTCCTTCTCTGGGTTCATAAGCTGTGTGAATGATCGCGAGTCACTTATCAACTGAAGGCTGATAGAGAACAGAGCACTTCGGAGATCACGAGCTTCTGCGGCGAACTCGGCTGCGCTCTGTGCTCATAATGTGATGGTTTTGAGAGCATCCGCTCGCCAGTTAACTACCTCGGGCAGGTCGCCAGTGTCTGCCATGTTGTAAGAACCCCGGGTACCGGGGGCCGGCACGGGGAGCCGGGCGGCCGGAGCAGATGGTGCCCAAACGACCCCTCTTCCCCGAGTTCCTGCCCGCGTCCCCTTCCTCGTCCTCCGGCCTCAGCGGACGGCCCCCTGTAGGGCTGGTCGGTCTGGTTTGCGGGGGCAGCTCTCCCCCGGGGAACGGAGCCCCCCAGGGTTGGCACCTGCCCGCGGTCCCGTCTGTGCCGGGCCTTCCGACGGCTGCGCAGGACAGCGGGCGCGGGGAACCAGCGACGCCGTGGCGAGCGTTGCTTGGCGGGGCGGCGCGTTGACTTGTGGGCAGCGGCTCGCACTGGCAGGGTCGTCCCTGCGGCCGGGAGAGCGCGGACCAGACGCCCGCTGCGGTGGGAGGAAGACGCGTCCTGGACGCTGACCTGGGGCCCCAGAGCGGCGGGGCCGTGGCCTCGCCCTGTCCCTGCTGAGGACACGGCGGCCGAACCTGCTCGGGGACCGCCGGAGCGCCCGCCCGCGCCACCCGCCACCCGACGGTTTTGCTGTTTTACCAGTGTGTGCGGGGCGGGTGGAGGGAGGCGGGCCCTTGCCCAGAGCGAGAGGCCGGGGCGGGAAGGGCCAGATGTTCACCGAAGAGGCTGCTGCTTTATGGGGGGAGGGGCTCGCCGGGGGCCGCTCGGTGCTCAGAGCCAAGCAAGCCCAGACCCTCAGGACGGGGGACAGGAATCTCCAGCCAGTGGGCACAAGTGCAGGAGGAAAACGGGACAAATGGGGAGGCGTCTGCCCTGGTAACAGCACCTGCCACTCGGCGGCCAGACGCCCCGGAGGGGGAAGGGGCCCCAAGAGGAGCTGCAGGTGCCGGCAGTGTGGGCATGGGCGAAGGGCCCACCTGGGAGCGGGCGGGGGATGGGGGACGGGGAGACGTGTGTCCTGGAGCCTGAAACAGCCCAGATTTACCCTCGGAGCCTGGAGCTCGGAAACCGAGGGGTCTCCTCAGGCTGAGATCCCGACGTTAGTGGGGCGAGGGGGCACCCCTGGAGGCCTGGGGGGACCGTCTGTTTTCTTGCCTTTTCCAGCTTGTTCAGGCGCCCACTTTCCTAGGCTCCTGACCCCCCCCTCCGTCTTCCCAGCCAGCAGGGACCAGTCCTAGCTTGGCTCTGACTGTCCCCCCCCCCCCGCCCCGCATTCTGAGACCAGTGGGCCCAGGTGGATGATCCAGAACCATCTCTATAAGGTCACCTGGCTGGGAGTAACCTCTCACCTGCACCTAACCCTCCCTCACCAGGTAACAACCTGTTCAGGGCTTGGAGCAGGACGTCTGGGGGGGTGGGATTATTTTGCCCAATAGCGCCCAAAGATTCATGTCCCTCCCACTGGCAAAGGCACCCACCCCACCCAGCAAGCCCACAGAGGAAACCAAAAATGTACTGTTTTCCAGGACCCCTGTGCAGTGGCAGGGGTTGGGGGGGGTGTCTGCTTCCCTGCGGGGGGCCACGGGCCGGGGACCTCAATGGGAGGGTCGCCACCCTCTCTGTCACTGAGATTCTGGGATCTTCACCCTGTCATCCTGGTGACCCAGCTAGACCAGACCCGGGAGGGTGTGGCCAGTGAATGGGCGGAGCATTGCTCGTCCCCGGGGGCCTGGTGAGGCCTGAGTGACAGGAGGTTTAGCATGTTCAGGGGCGGGGTTCCTGCCTGTTCCTGAACCAGAGAAGAGGTCGGGGGACCCCAGGCCCCCGAGATTGCCACCATTCACCAACCAGGCCTTCGTGCGCTTTCGTACTGTAAAAAGTCCGAAGGACAGAGTGGCTTTGGGCTCGGATCTCGCGTCCAGCGCTGCGCCGGGGAGAAGTCCCGGGCTGCGGCGCCCCCTGGCGGCCGGCCGCCGCAGCACAGCCCGTCGCCGGCGGGACCCAGGGCGCCTTCCACCCACGGAACCTTGGTTGCTGTAGTCCGCTCCATTCTTTCAAGAAACGAGACAGTTTCTCCAGGAAATAGTTTCCTAGCAGTGGGCGTCTGAAGGGAGACACGTGAGACACTGAGCTTGGTGCTGGGACCCGGGCCACGGCCCCGAGCTCGGCTCAGCTCAGGGAGAAACCCGCTGGTGGCGGAGCGCGGGAGGCTGGAGTCTGGGGACTCCTGGAATCATGCCAAGTGTGCTGTTAATATTAAGCTCACCCTGAGAACTGCCCCCTGCGTGTGTGAGCGTGCACACGCATGCGCACCCGCGCCCCGCCCATGCACACACACAGCCGCACGCGCAGCCCCGCGCCCCGCACGTCCACGCGCAGGCGCGTTGCCTCTGTGCTGCGCTGGTGGACTGAATGGCGGCGTCCTGACCCGTCGCCTCGCGCTTCCGCGTGCACCCCCTGGGGCGCGAAGGCGCGCCCCGGTTCTGTGCTATTCTCTTCCCCAATGATGCCCTGCCCAGTGGCCCTGGAACCGTCTCGCCCGCGGTGCCGCTCCGCTGGTCGTGGCCACTCAGCCCCCTCCCTCTGAACAGCCCCTCCCGCGCGTCCTTCCCGGCGTGGACACGAGAGTCCAGCCAGCCCTCCCGCCACTCTGCCTGTCCAGCCGCTTCCTCATTAGGGTTCCCGCTGCCGTGAGCATCCCGGATGGATGCCCAGCGGCCTCCCCGCGCCTCTCCTTGGGCGGGAGGGGTCAGGTGTGGCGGTGGTGGTCAGGCTGCACTGGGCAGTGTCTTCATCCTGACATGTGTCTCCAGGTTGTCTGCTTTCTGACCGCTGTCTCCACTGCTGGCCTTTCCAAGCTGTCGCTCCATTTGCCATGGTGGCTTCTCACGGACAGGTTGGGGGTTTGGGGGACCCAGCGTCAGCTTTGGCCAGTGGTGGGGTTCTCAGCACCCTCTCCCCACTGGGGGCTGAGCAGTGCTGGGTGTTCATCTAGGGCCCCAAAGGGCATCACTCCCTTGAAGAGTTGGGGTTTGGGGATGGGAGACTCTCTTCCCACCAGGCAGCACCCCCACCCCAGCCCACGCGGGGCTCAGACACTGGGGGCTCCGCTGAGCCAGCTGTGTCTGGGAGAGGCAAGCAGGGCCTTGCATGGATATGGGGTCAGCTGGCCCCTGTGGGGGAGGAGGCGGGTTGGGGCCGGGCCCCAGCACTGAGGCACAGACAGCTGGACAGGGAGGAGAGCCCGTGGCCAAGGGAGGACAGCCCGTGGCCAGACTATCCCCGCAGCCGCAGCAGCTCTCAGATTCTTGTGTGTGGCTGTCACTCGGCAATGGGGCCAGCAGATCCCTCAGTGACCGAGCAGCCACCAGGGAGGGGAGGAGCTGGGGGTCTCCTGCTGCACGGCCACCTCGTGCCCCTAACCTTCACAGCATCCCTGAGGCTGGGTGGTGGCTGGGAAGGGAGGCGATGAGGACAGCGACCGTCCGTCCAGGGGCTGTGGAGAGCTGTCTGCCGGCCGCCCAGCCCGGCCTCAGAGCCGTCACCTAGCTGGGCCTTTACCACCGTGGCCGGAAACCGTCACAAAATGCAGAGTTCAGTCAGGCTGCCAGGACGTGGCCATGACCAGCTCGTTGCGCCTCGGAGGTGCGAGCAGCATGTTTACATTTCTGATGAGCCGGATGCGTGCCGCAGTGCATGGGCCTTCACGAACGTGTCCCCGGGCCGTGGGCGCTGGGACCGTGGTGTCCTGGGACCCCTGATGGAGGCTCGGGGCCACCTGCCCGTCTGTGACGGTGTCAGCCCCTGAGGGAGGAGCGGGGGAGAGGACCGACCCCAGGGCACCCCAGGCAGGGTCTCCGAGGATGCCACTGGCTTGGGGACAGGCCAACAAGACAGAACAAACCCTGGTTCAGGCGGGGTGGGGGCGGCAGGGCGTGTCTCCGACAGCGTGAAACAGAACCTTCTAGAAGAGACCAGGGCTGGCCATGTGGCATGGGGCTTGCCAGTGAGGGGTTGGCGGTGCCTTGGTCCCATGGCGCCCCTTCTGGGGACGAGTTTGGACAGCACCCTCATTCCCTGAGTGCAGGTCTGCAGCGGGCAGGTGAAGGGCGCTGTTCGCACACCTGGCTGCGGGCGGGGGGCGGAGCTGAGAGGGCCATGCAGACGGAGGAGCCCAGGTGCCCAGCTCCTCCCGCGTGCAGAGTCCTGAGGCCCCTCCCACCTGCAGCTGTGCGACGCAGGGGCGGGGTCAAGCCTGGCCTGGCGCGACTCTGCCTGTCAGCCCTGGCTTCCTGCGGGCGTCTGGGAGTCCCCAGGAGACAGTCTGTGTGGATGTGTGCAGGTACAGGCACACGCACACACGGACATGCGCGCACACAGTCTTGGACACGTGCACACACAGACCACGCATACCTGTGAAAAGCCCTGGGCTGGATTCATGGGAGGAGGGTATCGTCCAACAGGGTCACGAGCTGTGTGCCTCGGGGCCAGAGGACAGGACAGGAGAGGGGTTTTGGGGAGGACAGCGGGTCCCTCCATGAGGGGCGATGGCGGCAGAGGAAGGCCCCTTGTGGCCCCCCTAGACTCGGTGAGTTTCATCGGCGTGTCCGAGACGTTCTCAGACCGGGGGACGCGGCGGCCGCCCCTGTGGCTCGCCCTCAGCCGGGTGCACTCAGGCCCAGCTCTCCCTCGTGCAGCTTGGCATGCCCTGGCCGGCCGTCTCGGTTGTCCAGGCGGAGCTTGGAGTATGCCTCCAGCTGAGTCGCTGGATGGTCATCATGGGCCCACGGCTGGGCCAGCGGGCAGTTCCCTCCGAGTGCTCGGAGGTGGAGGGGGCCTTGGAGGGCGGGCAGGAAGGGTGCGCTCTGGAGGGTGAGGGTCTGGGCCGTGGTGGGGCCGCTGCCCTCCTGCAGAGCCTCCCGCCCTTGCCCCCTGCAGGCGGCCCTGCTGCCCCTCCCTGGCCCCTGGCTCCCAGGTGGCTGAGCGAGTGTCCCCAGGGCCGACGGGGCCAGGGTTCCGGGCCAGGAAGAGCCACGGTCGCTCTCCTGTGCAGGCGGGAGCAGGTAGGACCTTGGAATTTGTCATGTCAGGTGTGAAATCACGTTAGTCGCCGTGGGTTTGCGAGCAGGGACTGTTCTCTGGGCATTTCCGGGAAGTGCGGGCATCGTGGGCATTGACGCTGGGAACGAGGCCGAGCTGAGACAGATGTTTGCACGCCAGCTGCCCCCAGCTCCCGAGGGACACGCTGCTCAGCTGCCGTAAGGCGTGAGCCGAGCTCTGTCCTTTGGACGGCCCCGATCGGCTGAATGCCGCGTGTGGACGCACTGGGCACAGCCGGCGACATGTCTTCAGTGCTGAGGTGCCCTCGCTGCTGACCCCGGCCCGGGGTGGGGGGCTGGGGGGGCGGGCCGAGACCCCTAGCACAGACCGCAGGGGGCAGGGGCAGAAGGGAGGGTCGCTGGGCGTGCAGGGCCCGCGTGGGGCTGGTGGGGGCCGTGCCGGTCAAGAGCAGTGTGCGTGTGCGTGCGTGTGGGCCCATGCTCGCTCCGCCTCTCCTGGACTCTGGTCTGCAGCCGGCCGCTGGGTCCCCACCTCGCCGGCAGCAGTTGGGAGGTGCAGGGCGGGAGGGAGCTGGGGGCCGTGTCCGTCCAGCCAGGGCCAGGGTCCCGTGTGGGAGGGAAGCCCGTGCGCCCCCCACATTCCTGCCGCTGTCCCAGGTGGGCGCTGGGGCTCCTGGCTGCGTGGGGGGGGGCAGCGGGGCCGGAGCCGGACACCGGCACGCGCGGTGTGCCCCGAGCACCCCAGGGCTGGCGTGGGCAGGACGGGCGCCGCGTGGCAGTGCCCTTTCCTGTCTCTGGCGGGAGGAGGCATCACCTGACATCCCGCAAAGGGCAGCAGTCGGCCGGTGGGGGCTGTCGGGCAGCAGGCTGGCCTGGCCGACGCCCTCCGGAGCCCGTGGTGCCCGTCCCGTCCCGGAGGAGCCCCCGGGGGAGGTGTCCGGCCAGGGCACAGCCGAGAGGAGGTGCAACGGGCCCCGCCCTGGGCTGGCACCGCGGCTGCGGGCAGGGCGCGGGCGCCTGCGGTGGCCGGGCGCCCCCACTCTGGGGTGGGGGCGGCGGGGAGGACGTGTCCGGTGGGCCCTGCGTGGGCGGCAGCGTCTGCCTCCGCGCGTCCCGGCATGTCCCTTTTCCTGCGTGTGGCCGCCCCGCTGCTGCCGTGCTGTCGCCTTGGAGCGGTCTTCGGGGTTGGCTCAGAAACCCCTGTGGGATGCGGAGAAGTGGCGCCCCAAAGTGACACTGCTCCAGGCAGCAGGGGAGGGGCGGGGCCGTCGGGGAAGGCAGCGTGGCTGTCCCCAGCGCTCGGACCCAGCGTCGTGGTCTCCGGCCACGGTGCCAGGACGGGCGGGCGTCTGACCCACAGGCCGAGGAGCTGGGTCTCTAAGCAGGTGGCGCGCCGTGCCCCTCAGACGCAGCAGGTGCGCAGAGCTGGGCGTGTCACAGCTGGGCGCTTGTCAGTCGCGGCGTCATGCGGGGCGGAGGCTGTGGGCGCAGGGGCCGCTGGGCAGGCAGGGCTGGGGGCTGCTGTCTCGAGGTCCCGGGGTTCCCAGCCCTGCCCAGGCGGACGCCCCAGGGAGCCGTGCCAGGCACCTTCCCCTGGAGCGGGGCCCTGGGCTGGGGAGCTGGCCCGAGCCCCCAGGCCCACAGAGCACAGGGAGCAGTGCAGAGTCTGCCTCCAGCTCACGGCCTGGAAGCTGGGAACCCACCGAGCGAGGTGCTTCCAGGGCCCCTTGGCCCCTTGGCCTCGGGAGTCGCTGCTCTGAGGAGGTGTGGGACATCCTGGGGTCGCCCATCACTGTGATTAGCGATTTGTGTCTTCTGCAAGAGTGAGAAAGGGGAAGGAGGAGCGGCTTCCAAACAGGAGGGAGCTAGCGAGCGGGCTGCAGTGTGGGCGGGGGGCGGGGCTGGCCTGGCCCCTCCCCAGGGGCTCTAGCCTCTGGCCTGCCCCTCCGCCGGCCACACACAGCCCTGATGGCTCCGGAGCTCAGCGGCCGATGCAGCCTGTGGCTGTTGCTCCTGCTGACCTGCGGGCTCGCGGCCGCCCACGCGGATCTGATAAGCTGGTTGTGGTCGAACGCTGGGGCTGCTGACCCCACAGCCGGCCTACCTGTGCCGGCCACAGAGCACACGACAGCGGCAGCTCCTCAGGCCGGCCCCGCTGGGCAGTGGACGGTCCCGGCCAGCTCTGAGCTGCCCCGGGGGAGGCTGGAGGTTGGCCAGGGTGAGGCCCCGGCTGCCCCTCGTGCCGTCACCGCGAGCCCGGACAGGACGGAAGAGAATGTTGCGGGTATTGTGGCCAAGATCCTGAATCTGGCCTCGGGCATCCAGAGCTTCCTCCAGCTGTGGGGCAATAGCGCCGCCACCGAGAACAACAGCTCGGCCGAGACGCCAGCCCTGGTGACCCCCACAGAACCCCTCCGCACAGTCCCCGGGCCGTCCAGCGCCTCCCTGGACAGCGGGACCCCTTTCTGGCTGAGCAGTGGGGCCCCAAGCCCTCCGGACACTCAGTGGACTGGGACGGGGACCCGGCCTGGGCCCACCCAGCTGCCTCCCACCTCGGGCAGGCCCCGGGCACTGCTAGGGGAGCCCCTAGTCTCCCCGACAGCCCCAGGTAGCGCCGTCTCCTCCCTGCTGAAGGGGGCCCCTCCCTGGGGGAGCCGGCAGTCCCCAGGGCGGCCCCAGGATCGGGATGGCAAAGGACCCTCGCCCGCGGCAGCCCGTCCTCGCCAGCAGCACCAGCACCCCGGCACCCTGAGGCTCGCCCCACGTCTGCTTCGCCTGGTGGCGGGTCCCCTGGGCGTGCACGCTGCCCCCTGGGCTCTCCGCTGCAGCACCACTGCCAAGCCGTCTCGACTCTCACGCTCAGCTTTAACGGGGGCCGGGGGTGCGTGGGGTCCCCGTGGGGCCGGTCCTGGTCTTGCTAACAGCTCGGTGCTGCTCTGGGCCGAGGCGCCCTCCGCCTGCGGGCGGCCTGGCCGCCGGCCCCTGCTCCCCGCCCTGCGGGTCTGCAGCCGTCTGGGCACCGGCCGCGCCTGGCTGCCTGGCCCCCCGCACCACGCGAGCGCGGAGGAGGTGCTGGCGGCCTCGGGGGCCTGGGGACGCCTCCTCGGGACGCCCTGCCACCGCTTCCTCGCCTGGTTCCTCTGCCTGCTGCTGGCCCCCCACCGCGGCCCGGGGCCCCCGCCCGCCCCGCCCCCCTGCCGGCAGTTCTGCGAGGCCGTGCAGGACGCTTGCTGGAGCCACCTGGACGGGCGCGGGCTGCCGGTGCCCTGCGCCTCGCTCCCGGCTCAGGAGGATGGGCGCTGCGTGTTCATTGGGCCAGCCACAGGTAACGCCAGCCCGCCTCGCCGCCAGGGCTGCCGGGAGCCTGGCTGCCCCCCGCCAGATCCTTACGGCCCGGTCCCCGTCGCCCTCGGGAGGCAGAGGGGAGCCTGAGGCCTGCAGGGCTGCGCTGACCCTGGGCTCTGTGTGCTGTTCACGTCACCCTCCCCACGCCCCGAGATGGCCCGCTGCACCCCAGTCACGGAGGAGACAGGCCCGTGGCACTGTGGCATCCCTGGGGAGGGGGGTCCCACCCAGCCCTGGCCACTGCCCTGCAGGGTCCGACGCCCCCTCTGTGGCTGCAGCCTGCTCGGGCGGAGGGGGCTGCAGGGGTGGATGCCACGGGCCGGGCGGACTTGCTGCTCTGAAGGTCCAGAGGTCGCCGCCGCGGGCAGTGGTCAGTGAGCACCAGAGCACGGCCTCCCCACTCTGCCACCCGTGGAGGGGGAGGGGAGGGCAGCCGCAGCCTTCCAGCCCTGCCAGCGCCCTCCGCGTCCACCTGGGGCCTGCTCCCCGGTCCCCTGGTGCCCCTTACAGCCCGGCCCGTCCAGGTCAGGCTGAGGGATGTGTGGGGTGACCCGGTGTGTGCCAGGCCTGGGCGGCGGGAGGGGGCCGCCAGCGCCCAGGTCCTGGCCAGGGCAGGCGGGAGTGGATGTCGCGCAGTGTCTGACCCCGGGAGGGGCACGCCAGGGGCCGGAGGGAGGATGACCGGCCCTGTGGGCAGAGGACGGGGAGGCGGGCCCTGCTCACGAGCGGGAGTGGCCAGGAGGGGGTCCCGCAGAGGGACGGCCACGCGGGGAGGCCCGTGTGTGCGGAGGAGGGGCCCTGGGGCTGCTGTGTGAGCTGGGGCCTGGGGCACAGGCCGTGTCCACACTGGGGGCTCCGTGGGCTTTGGTTCGGGGACACAGCGAGCTGTGTGTTCCCACGTCCCCCACACGCCCGGTGCCCAGACACCTGTGTGTCGGGCCAGTGGGGCCCTTGCCCTGTCCCGTGGCTGTGTCCTGCCAGGAGGCCCCTGTGCTGAGGAGCCCGGCCGCTCTCACAGCCCCCCCCATCCTCCACGGGGCTGCGCTAGGCTGCAGAGAGGGCCCCAGCTCTCCTTTGGGGGGGCCAGCCACATGGGGTGTGGGGTGTGAGATCTCTAACCGCAGCTGGCCTGGTTAGCCAGTCGGCCCGAAGGGGATTCTCGCCGGACATCTGCAGCGTTGGCAGGGCCCCCGGCCTGTGCCGGAGGCCATGTTCCCCGCAGGGCCCCGGGGGACGTGTCTGTTGGCCCTTTGCTCGTTGGTGGGGGCTGCAGATGCTCATCTCACCAAGGCCCCTTGTGTGGCCTGGCCAGGGACAGTCCCATGGGGAGCGGGGCTGGGAGCACATCCCCTCCCCCAGCCTCATCATGGGGCCCGCCCACCGCGGCCTCGCACCCTGCTCAGGCTGGAGGAGGGGGGCGAGGCGCTCCCTCTCCCGCATGGGTGGCTGTGACACCAGCGACGAGTGTGCAGGTTCTGCTGAGTTGGGGGGGGGCCGAGAACCAACCGACGCCGGCTGCGTGAGGCCCTTGGGCTGTGGGGGGGGTCTCTGGTGGAGGGGATGTCCCAGCCTGGGTGCTGCTTCCTCCCCAGGACGCGCCAGGGCTGCCCCTGGGGGCTCAGCGGAGCCCCCACCATTCCCGATCCCGATCCAGCGTGTCGCACCCTGTAAATTTTTGTGTCAGCTCGTCGATTTCCACTAAATAAGTAGCTGGAATTTTGACCAGGATCGCATTAAATCTGTCGATCGATTTGGGCAGCGCTGACATCTCGACGATATTGAGCTTCCTGTCCATGAACAGGGATTAGCTCTGCGTTAATTCGGTTGATTTCTTCCGTCCGAGCTCCGTAGTTTTCCTCACGTAGGTCTCCTACGTATTTTGTTTGTTTTACACCTAAGCCTTTAATTTTGGGGATGCTAACGTAAATGGTGTCGTGTTTTCTGTGTCTAATTCTGTCTTTCCGTCACCGGTCTTTAGGAAGGCGGCTGAGTTTTGCGTCTTCACCTGGTATCCTGCGACCTTGCTGCAGTGGCTCGTTA
Source organism: Rousettus aegyptiacus (assembly GCF_014176215.1). Classification (NCBI taxonomy): domain Eukaryota; kingdom Metazoa; phylum Chordata; class Mammalia; order Chiroptera; family Pteropodidae; genus Rousettus; species Rousettus aegyptiacus. The sequence continues at coordinate 661,985 of NW_023416296.1, read as the reverse complement.
GCTCCAGGAGGTGGATTCTTGGTGGTGGGGGGTGGTTTTGGGTCAGTTCTGCCGACAGTTCGTTTCTTCCCTTCCTTGTCTCCTCGCGTGAGCTGGTACTAGGGGGAGGGGGTCCTTGCCTTGTGCCTGACATCAGTGGGACAGTTTCAGGCTTCTCACCATTAGGCGTGACGTCAGCTATAGAGACTCTTTATCACCTGGAGGAAATTCCGCTCCGTTCCGTTCCTGCTCCGCTGGGATTCTTCTTCACGAGTGGGCGAGGGACTTTGTCGGGCGCTTTTTCTCCATCTGTTGACGTGCGCTTTCTTAGCCTGTTGACTGGTGGGTTATGGTAATTGGCTTTTGAATGCTGAACCCAGCCTTGCAGACCCCTAGGATAAATCCTGCTCGGTTGTGGCTGGCCTGTTCGCTGAAAGGGAGGCTGCCTTCAACCAGGCAGGTCCCCAGGTCCTCAGTCTGAGGGGAGAAGGTGTCACCCAGCCTGCCGGAGGCATCACCCACTGTGTTCCCGGGGAGGGCTCCATCCAGCTCTCGGGATGACCGGCCTTGGCTTTTGAGGAGATGCTGGTTTCCCGCCCTGTTAGTGGGACTGCCTGGGCCTCGCCTCTGCAGGGAGGCGGCCATGCTCTGTGCACAGGGCGCCCGTGCATGAAGATGGCAGTGATCTTAGGGCTGCGGCATTCGGAGGCTCGCTCCCAACGGGGCCGAGGAATTTCATGGAGGGGGAGTGGAGAGCTTCGGGTGGGGCCGCTCATGCATGTCCGGGGTCCTCGGGGCTGCCCGCGGAGCACGCTGCTGTCCTCCTGCCCGAGAGGCCGACAGCTGCTGCGTTTTGCGTTCATAATTAATTTGGAAAAGTTCTGGCTGCCCGGTTCAGCTTTGGTGACAGCTGGGGCGGGGTCGCCAGGGCTCCTGGCCCCTGAGCTGGCGAGAGTCCTGTTTCTCAGTCTTAGAACATCTCCCTGAGTGGACACGCGGCCCGCGGGTACTTCTGCTACAAGGGACCGGCATAGCGGTCCTGTCCCAGTGGACAGACAGGCTGTCTTTGAGTAGGAAGTGACCACTGGCCTCCAGAGCCCCGGGTCTTCCTGTAAGGTCCCTCTGCTGCCGTGAGGGGCCCCTGGGCCATTGTCCCACTGTGGCTGCCGTCTGTGCTGCACCCAGCAGTTCCCCGTTTCCCGGTGCGCAAGGGGCGGGCTGAGGCGGGGGACAGGCGGGGAGCGGGGGGGCAGGCAGGGAGCGGGGGCCCGGGCTCCCACGACGTCCCCCACAGGGCTGTTGTCTCCTTTGTTTCCACTTTTTCTCAGGGAGCTCTCGAAACACATGACTTGTCTCAGAAAGTCGGGGTGGGGCATTTCTTCTGTCTGTCCCCCGGAAGTCCCAGGTCGGCCTGGCCCTGCTCGGGGGCCGGACCCCCGGTGCCCATGACACCCACACACACCACATCCTCCCTCAGGGCACCCATGTGTCACAGCCCCTCTCAGAGGAACGTCCCCCTGCATGCAGCTCACACTTTGGGGGCAGACCCCCTAGAATGTTGGGGGCCTCTAGAGAAGAAAGGCCATGGGCCAGGGCTCATGGCCAGACCACGGCCCCCTGAAGCACAGGGTCTGCCCGGCAGCGTGGGCAGCTGGGGACATCGCGGTGAGTTGCTGTCTGCCGTCTCCTGTGTCCGGCAGTGACCACGCTTGGCCTGCACTGCTGGCCCCCGGGCTCTGGCCCAGGCTGCCAGTGGCGCCACACCCAGGAAGCAGTCGCCCCAGTGCCGTGTCCGAGGGCCCCGGCCAGGCGCACGGCTGGCACCACTGCCGCAGGGCCCCGGCCCCCTGGGAGCAGAGGAGATGGGGAGAAGCCGGCACAGTGGCCGCGGCCCTGGTGGGGTCGCGCCTCCGGGCTCTGCAGGGAGGGCAGCGGGCGGCGGCGGCGGGCGGTGGGCGGTGAGTGGTGAGTGGCGGATGGTGAGCGGCGGGCGGCCGGGCGAGCTCGTCTGTGTCTGCAGCCGCCCCCCAGCGCAGGCATCACCGCCTCAGCTCCGCCTCAGGTCATGAGGGCACAAGGGCGGGGGACCTTGTGGCCGGGGGACCGCTGCTCCAGGAGACCCAGCCCCTCGTGCTCTGGCTTCCTCGGAGTTTGGCTCGTGCCCAGCCCGGCGCCCGACGCAGGCGCCCTGCCGCGAGCTCCCCGCCTGCCGCTTCCATTTCCCCGTCTGGGAGGCGGGGCAGCCAGTCCGCCGCTGGCTGCGGTCCGCGCCCCGCCACGCGCTGTGCTGCTCCCGCGGGTCCCCAGTGTGCGGACGGGCCGGGTGGGAGGGGGGCGGGGACGGGCTCTGAGTGTGGGGTGGGGTGAGGGCGCTGCGAGGTGGCCTACGGGTGGGCACAGAGCCCCTCGCCCTGATGGGGAGGCGGAGCCCCACCGTGCCCTTGCTGACCTGTGTGGATGACCCCGCTGCGCCCACTGTGGGCCTGCAGGCTGGGTGACAGGAGGGTGCGTGGCTTTTGGCTACTGTGTCCTGCCCCGCAAGGTGCCCGGATGACGCGGGGTGGCTATCCCCAACCCCGACGGCAGAGCCCAGGGGCGCGGGGCGGGCGCCCGGCGTGCGACCCGGTTTCCCCTTCAGGCCTGCACGCAGCCTCACGGGTGTCTTTCTCCCCTTCGCAGAGAGCGCGGGCACAGAAGTGGGGCTCCTGCAGCTGCTCGGGGAGCCCCTGCCCCAGCACGTCGCCCAGGTCGACGACCCCGACGTGGGGCCCGCCTTCGTGTTCGGCGCAGACTCCAGCGGCGGCCAGGCGGCGCGCGCCCACCTCCCCAGCCCCTTCTTCCGCGACTTCGCGCTGCTCTTCCACGTGCGGCCGGCCGCCGAGGGCCCGGGCGTGCTGCTCGCCGTCACGGACGCGGCGCAGGCGGTGGTCTCGGTGGGCGTGAAGCTGTCAGGCGTGCGCGACGGCCACCAGGACGTGCAGCTGCTGTACACGGAGCCCGGCGCGGCGCGGACGCGCGTGGCCGCCAGCTTCCGCCTGCCCGCCTTCGCCGGCCAGTGGACGCGCCTGGCGCTCAGCGTGGGCGGCGACAGCGCCGCGCTCTTCGTGGACTGCGAGGAGCTGCAGCGGGTGCCCCTGGCGCGGTCCCCGCAGCGCCTGCAGCTGGAGCCCGGCGCCGGGCTCTTCGTGGCTCAGGCCGGAGCAGCGGATCCGGACAGATTCCAGGTACCGCGAAGGCCCTGCGCGGGGGCGGGGCCAGGCCTGGGGTGGGGCCAGCCTGGCTGCCCCTGGGTCCTTGGTCTGCCTGGCTCCACAGCGTGGCTTCTCGGACACCCCAACAAGGGTCTCCCTGAGCTGCCCTGGCTTCTCTGAGGCCCCCTTGGGACCACCACCCTAACCGGGTGCTGGCCCTCCACCATCTGTGCGCAGTGCGCGCAAGTGGCCCCTTGTTCCAAAATTAATTTCAGGGTGACAACATTGGAGGGTAGGAGTGGGTGTGGGCCACCCTGGGGTGAGCAGCACCCAGTGGAGTCTGCACACGCGCTGGGCGGGGCCAGGGGTTCGCACCCAGCGCCAGCACCGGCCGGTTCTTATTTTTTTCTTACTTTTTTCACGGAACTGCTCAGCGCCTGCGCTCGGGGCAGCAGTGTGGGCGTGGCCCCCAGCGGCGCTGTCTCCGCAGGGTCCCAGTGCTGGGACGGGGTCTCCCACCCGGCCCCCAGCCGCTCTGCAGCTTGGAACCTTGGAACCGTGAGCGGGAACCCGCCTCCCACAGCACCGCGTGGGCACCCTGAGTGGGGGCGCCCTGAGCGGGCGCTGAGTCAGCGCTAAGGGGCAGCCCAGCTGCCCGCGCCAGACAGGGGTCCCTGTGTGTGCTGCTGGGGGACGTGCCCCCAGCAGACAGAGAGCTGATTATTGCCCAGACAAAAGCTGCTTGACTGAAAGTTATTCTAAGCCCGGGTGACTCCGGTTCTGAGCGCTGACCTTTCGCCTCTGGCGGGAACTCTCACCCCTGGGGTCTGGGAGCCAGCTGGACTTCGGCACCACACTGGGCCCCCTTGTGTTGTCATTTTGATCCTCAAACATGATTAACCGAAAGGGCTCGGAGAGTCGTCCCACCCAGGGACGGGGCGTGTGTCCTGGCAGTTTGTCGAGCGATTTCCTGGCATTTCTAGATGGGGCAGGACACGTGGTCCCCCATGTCTGTGACGCTCTAACAGAGCAGCTGCCCTGTGCTGGTGGGGGCAGGCCCCGCCGAGGGCTCGGGTGGCACCGCAGGAGCGAGGTGGTCACCACCCACCGCTGTGCAGCCAGGACTCGCGGCCTGCCTCTCCCCAGGCCTCGCCCGGGCTACACCCGCTGAGCAGAACACAGCGGTGCCCAGCGCGCTGCTGTGCATTTCTCGGTTGTTGGTGAAGACAGACTTTAACTTTCCCAGGTGTTTATCGGGTAGTTGTCTCCTCTTTTGTGACCGATCTGTCTACCTTCTTTGTGTTTCTTGTTTTGGGGAGTTCAGCCTTTTCTTATTGATTCATACAAACTCTTTACATATGCAAGAAACTGATCTTTTGTTTTGTACACCACACATTTTGTTTTCCCGTTTGCCATTTTCTTGTTAACCTTGTTATTTTTTAAAAAAACCATTGGGCTATTTAAAGTGTTTATGTGGCTCGGTCCTGCCTGGAGAAGACGCCCCCAGTGCTGACCCTCCCAGCGAGTCTGCGGTTGGAGAGGCAGCCGGTGGGGGCCAGCGTGAGGCTCCTTTGCCCGGCTCCGGGCTGTGGTCCTGCTTCCCCCAGGCAGCCTGTGGGTTTCACTGTGTCACATCCAGACAAGTCAGGCCCAGTCTGGGTCCAGTGTCCCCGCAGATGGGAAGTGTCCAGAATTTTCTGAGTGGTGTCTGGTCAGATTCCGGTGAGAAGGGGCGCTTGTCCGGTGGTGCAGATGGCGGTCGGCCTTGTACAAAACGGAGATTCTTGGGGAAGAGTCACTCAGGTCACATGATTTCTAAGACGTAGCAGGAGCGGAAGCTTGGGGTGCCGGGCGGGGGCTGGGTGGTGTCGGTGAGCTGTGCCCGGTGCTAGTGCCCGCGTGGGTCCCTCCCGTCGCGACGTTCTGTCACCTTACGCGGCGGGTTTGGTGGTCGATGTCCTGGGAGACGGCTCGTCCCACGCGCCGCTGCCCGTTAGTGCCTTTCTGGGAGCCAGACCCCCTCGCCCGGGGTGTCTCTGTGGCTCTGGGCCTCAGCCGTCTGAGTGTCAGGCGGACTGCCCACGCGTGCGCTCGGGCCCGGCCCGCGGCCCCGGGCCGGGCCTGCCGCCGGCCCCTCCCGTGCGCTCTCCGTGTGCTCGGTGAGGAGCGTGGAGCTGTGCTGGCCGCACCACACAGAAGGAAGCACTCGGCCCCCCGGTCACCTAGGCGCGGGCCACCGGGCTTGGTGCCGAGGGTGGCGTGGAGCAGGCAGGGAACGTATGGGCCCCCGGGCCGCGTGGGCCTCCTCCCCTGGCAGCCCCAGGCCCAGCCGCAGCAGACCCCCACTCCTGGCCGAGGCCCTGCTCGCGACAAGTGCTAGGAGCTCCGCCGCTCGTTGGAAGCCACGTGAGCCGGCATGGCCTAGCCACGGAGCCGCGGCCGCCGTGCGGTGCCCTGGACGGAGCGTGGGGGGCGCCTGGCGTGCAGGCGCGAGCCCGGGGGCCGCGAGGCTGCCTGGTGCGCTCACGCACTCAGTCGAGGAGGCGTGGGCCGCACACCAGGCAACCGGCCCCGGGGGCCAGGCAGTGGGATGAGGGGAGCGTGGCTGTCACAGAGACTGCTGAGGTAGGTGGGTAACGAGGGAACAGACTGACCTGAGGGATCAGCCGGCGCAAGAGGGGTCCCGGGGTGGGGGTGACGCAGGCCTGGGAGTGCCGTGGGCCCCCCAAAGGCTCTTGCCCCTCCACTGCCCCGGGCAGGACACACCTTTCCATGCAGGGCAGAAATGGTGGGTCAGAAGCCACCCCTAGAGCCCTGGGGGCCCTGGGAGTTGTGGTTTCGGGGGGGGCAGCCCCAACACCAGCAACCTCAGGGACTCGCTTCCACAAGGTGAGGTCCTCACGTCCACACAGGACTTTGGGACGTGTGGCCCGCGACGTGGCAGCGGCAGGGCATGTTGTAAGCAGTCTTTATCGACGAAACCTCCGGATTTCGTAATGTTTGCTTCCTAAGTCCACTCGGTATTTGCAGTGGGTCTTGTGGCCCTTGCGCTAGTGACACTGGTGACGTCTTCTCCAGCTGGCCGTGTCCTTGGGAGAGCACCACCCCCGGGCAGGTGGCCTGGGCCGCACTCCTCTGAGACCGGCCGCGGTGGCCCAGTCTGTCCAAGGTTCAGAGCCTCGTAACGGTGTCGGCGTGGGGACAGGCCATGACATCCAGGGCCCTGACCCCCACACAGAGTGCCCCGAGGAGCGGTCAGGAGTGCGCTTTTCTAGAATTTGCAACATCCGGCCCTTCCTGCCATCCCTGGGAGTTCTCTACCTTGGTGACTCATTGTCGCCTGGGGACCACCCTGTCCCCCTCCTAGCAGGGATGGTGGGCCAAGAATTTGCATCTTGAACTTGATACTGCTGCTGACCCCTGCCCTGACCCCGGAAGCCGACCCCTGCCCTGACCCCCGAGGCCAACCCCTGCAGTTTGGAGTCCAGAAGGGCCTATGCCTCCCCTGGGTGCTGGCTCCCCAGGAGCCTGGACAGTGGAGCCTGTGTGTCACGTGGAGGGCTGGGGCGGGGCGCGATCCTTGGTCTGCACCCCCCACACCCACGTCCACACGGTGCCCACAGCACAGATACACACACGTGCACGCACAGTCATGCACATGCCTACACAACACACACGTGCACACACGCGGGGAGATGGGGCGCCTCCCCACAGGCCTCACCGTCAGCCATGGGGGTGGAGGGGGCAATGGGGTCAGGCAGGTCTGGCTCCAGAGCCCATCACCTTCCTGGAGGAGGGAGTCCAGGAGTGCTTCCTGGAGGAGGTGGCCTGAGCTGAGCCTCCAGAGACCAGTGGAGTCCTCAGGCAAGGGCTCAGCTGGGGACACGCTGGGCTGTTTCTTGGTTGGTGGTCACATGCTCCTTTTTGGTATGAGCAGGAAGCTTGTGGGGTCAAGGGTCAGCTGATAAAGTGAGTCCAAAGGGCTTTTGGAGGAGTAAATGGAATGACCGAGGAATGACCGAGGAATGACCGAGGCGGGGTCAGTGCAGGCCAAGGACACATCGGCCTGCTGCCTGGGCCGAACAGCCCACGGGATGGAGGGCTCGCTCGTGTGCATGGCCCGGTGCTGCCTGCCTGGCGCCTCCCGGCGGGGGGCACCGGAGGGAGCGTGTGCGGAGGGGTGGAGAGGGTGAGCGAGTGTGTGAGCAAATATGAGTGTGAGCGAGTGTGAGTGAGCGGGTGTGTGTGTGCATGACTGTGTGAGCGAGTGTGTATGTGCGTGTGTGTGAGCGAGTGCGTTAGTGAGTGAGTGTGTATGCGTGTGAGTGTGAGTGAGCGAGCGGGCGTGTGTGCATCAGTGGACTGTGAGCGAGTGTGTATGTGCGTGTGTGTGAGCGAGTGCGTTAGTGAGTGAGTGTGTATGCGTGTGAGTGTGAGTGAGCGAGCGGGCGTGTGTGCATCAGTGTGTGTGTGAGCGGGCGTGTATGTGCGTGAGTGAGCGAGTGTGTATGTGCGTGTGTGTGAGCGAGTGCGTTAGTGAGCAAGTATGTATGCGTGTGAGTGTGAGTGAGCGAGCGGGCGTGTGTGTGCATCAGTGTGTGTGTTTGAGCGAGCGGGCGTGTGAGCGGGTGTGAGTGAGCAAGGCGTCCGATGGAGCAGTGGCCGGGCCTCTGGCGAGTGGCGCGTGTGCGTGTGGAGACCCAGGCGCTGTGGGCTCCGTTTTGCCCCGGCCCCTGACTCCTGTCTCGTGAGGAGGTGGCGTTGGGGTCCCGCCTACTAAACCTGCTGGCTGTGTCCTGCGCCCGGCGCTGACCGGGGCGGGGCCCCTCCTGCTCTGGTCTGTGTCCCCTGCTGGGATCGGCAGTGCAGACGGTGCCAGGCCCTGGGCCGGACGCCGGCGTGAGTCGGGTGCTCTGTGCCCTTGCCACCCGCGCTGGGACCGCCGGTGACCTCGCTGCCCTTCTGTGTTTAGGGTGCGATTGCAGAGCTGAGGGTGCGTGGGGACCCCCAGGTGAGCCCCCTGCACTGCCTGGAGGATGACGCCGACGATGACCGTGACAGGGTGAGTCCCCTCCCAGCCCACACCCCACCCGCATCCCCACCGCGTGAATGGAGGCCGGAGCCATGGGGCTGGTCTCCCCTGGGACCCCGAAGTGGCGGGACCCAGCAGTCTCTAATGAAGGTGCCGGTTCACGAACCAGAAACCCGGCAGCCTCCCCTCCCCCAAGTGTCCCCTGAGAACCACGGAGTGTGAAGTCGGTGCCGGGAACTGTCCCCAGTCGCCAGTGGTGACAGGGTCCAAAGCAGTCACCACTGCAAAGCGTGTGCGTGAGAGTGAGTGTCAGGCTGGGTGTGAACGTGAGGGGTGTGAGTGCGTGTGAGCGTGCGTGCACGCATCACGCGGGACCCGAGCAGGACAGGAGCAGAGAGCGGTGTCCCCAGGGAGCCTCAGGTCAGAGGGCGCCCCAGCAGACACAGCCGTGCGAAGGACAAGGGGCGCGCCACGGCCCCCGGCCGCCTGCTTTCCTGCCCCCCGGCCGCCTGCGCCGGCGTCCCGGGACCGGGGTGCCGCGTGGAAAGGGGGGGACGTGCGTCTGGCCGAAGGGTGGTTCTCTGACCAGGCCCTCGCTGACCCAGTGCGACCCTGCGCGACCCCGCAGGAGGGGCGTCCCCCCCGCCTGCCGGGCATGCTCCCCGTCACTGCTCCCCACGATTCTGTCCCCCCACAGGCCTCGGGAGACTTCGGCAGCGGACTGCAGGCGAGTCCGGAGCTTGCTGGGGAGGAGGCGGTGAGTGCGGGCCTTGGCCGTGGCGGGCGTCGGGGGGCCCCCCTCCCTTCCTGGTGTCCCGCCGCCGGAATGCCCTTGAAAGTCGGTTCTGCTTCCACGTGTCCCTTGGACTCAGAGGTCACCTGGGCAGCAGACTGTCCCTCCGGTCAGCCCTGACAGATGGGATCTGTAGTCGGGGAGGCCTGCGGGGAGCGCCCCAGCTCACAGGCCCGAAACGGCAGGCAGGAGAGGTGCCCTCGGGGGTGAGCGCCGCCGGCCTCGGCCCCCGCCGTCCGCTCGCCGGGGCATGCCATGCTTGTGGGGTGCTGAGCTGCCCGGCGGCCTAGTCCAGCTGGTGTCCGGTCCGGCTGGCTCTCCCACCAGGCCCTGGGCGGAGCCCTCAGACGAGACTCCACGGGTGACCGTCACTCACCCCACAGCGTCCCCAGGGAAACATGACCGCTGTGGGGCTCCTGGCTGCAGAGCGTCCCGACCGCGTGTTAGAATCAGGGAGGCGGGTTTTCAGGGCAGAGCGGCCTCGGCCCCGCTGGGCGTGGGGTGGTCTCCGGGCCAAGGAGTGCCTGGTGATGACCCTCGCTGGGGACACGTCGCAGCCACACCCACCGCGCATGGTGAAACGTGGACCCCCCCCCCCCCCCCGCATGGGCGGTTGTGACCATGTTGACCACGGGAAGGAGCTGGGTGCTGGAGGGTCCCCAAGGGGCCGTAATGGGCCCCGAGCCAGGGGACGGGGTGCCGGTCCATCCCTCACATGCGGAGAGACCTCGGGCAGCGGAGGTGGGGGCTCGCTGGGCTCCCAGGGTGGAGCCCCAGTCCAGGGGACTCACCTGCAGGAGGGAAAGAGCCCGAGGGCCCCGAGCTTCCTGCCTGAGGGGAAGTCCTGGTGGCTCCCTGGTGGCTTCTTCTGGTCCTCCTTAAAGTCTAGAAAGATCCTTTTTTACAAGCCAGCTCGACCTTGGCTGAGGTTTGCGGGCACACAGGTCGCGGGTCGCAGGGCGCAGGTCACGGGTCTCAGGGTGCCCGCCTGGGCTGTTGGGAGCCATTTTCCCCGCTCGCCTCTCCAGGGCATGTCCTTACAGCCCGGCCTCCCTGAGGCTCCGCCCGTCACTTCTCCACCCTTGGCTGGAGGCAGCAACTCAGAAGATTCCAGAACTGAAGAAATTGAAGAAGAAACCACAGCATCCTCGTTAGGAGGTGAAGCTCTTTCGTGTGCGTGCGTGTGTGTGTGCGTGCGTGCGTGTGCATGCGCGTTGTGCGTGCGGCCGCCCGGTGAGGGACTCGCGTCTGCCATAGCACACGTGCCAGGCCGGGCAGTGGCCGGCGCCGGTCCGGCTTCCTCGCCACCCAGGCCGCCCCCGGGAGGAGTCCGGGCAGAGCGGCTGCTCCTCCGCGCTCGCCTCCTTCCTGTTTTCTTGCTTCTGGGGGACTCGTGGGACTGAGTGGCACGCCACTTCCCAGCCTGGGGGCCAGCGGGTCCCCAGAGGACGCGAGAGTGGGCTGTGAGGGCAGAGGCGGCCTTGGAGCAAAGGAGGCTGTGTGCAGGACCTCGGTGACGCGGGCCTCCCGCCCCGCCTCCCGTTGTGGGGCCTTGTGCAGCTGTGGTTGTACCCCGAGAGCCCAGGAGGCGCTCCCTGTCTCAGGGTCAGCGGGTTTGTAAGCTGCCGATGACATCTGCAAAGGCCCCTCGCGGCGGTGCCCGGCTGAGCGTCTGGCCGAGTAACGGGGGGACAGGAATCTGAGGGACACCTGCGGAGCGCACGCGGTGCCTTCGGGGCGCAGACAGTTCCGTAGACGGCGTTTCATCCGGGAGAAGGGCGCGGATGGCTGGTTACGTTACTGCGCGCGCCGCACTCAGCACGGCCAGCTCAGGAGCAGAGAACCGAGGGCGAGCGGCCCGGGTGCCCCGGGGTCCGGCCGCTCACCTGTCCCCCGCGTGGGCGGAGGACGCGGTGCCCGGGGCATTCGTCACGGCTCCCGAGGGCCTGGCAGGCGGGGTGGGGGTGGGTGCCCGGGCCTCCGGCGCCTTGGCTTCCGCCCCTGCCCGGGTCGGAGCCTGTCCTTCCTCGCTCCGGCGAGAGTCGGCTGTGCGTCCGGCGGCTCTGCCTGGACAGGGGACACGCTGCCTTGTTCCCGCAGCCTCGCGCCAGGCCCTGAGGGCAGGTGTGGGCGTCCCTCACGGAGTTGCCTTGCTGTGCCCTTTGCGGTTCTTACCAAGTAATGAGTCAGTTTGTCAGTTTCTATGAAAACAGGTTTTGGCTGGGACGTCGCTGAATCCGTAGACCAGGGTTGGGGGAGGGGTGAGGACCTCAAGATTGGAACAGAAGCCACCTCACCTTGTACTTGGGTCCCCACTGTCTCCCCTCTTGGCGACACCTTCGCAGTTTTAAACGTTCGTGGAGGAAAGGATTTTAAGTTTGCCTTAAATTACGCTGATACTTAGAATCTGGCCGTGGGATGGGGCTGGGCTGCCGTCCCGGGGAATAGGGGTTCGGGGCTGCTCGGGGCCCCAGATGGGGGTGGGAGGCAGGGCTCTGAGCTAAGGGCAGGGTGCCAGTTGGGGGTGGCCGGCTCCCCCACTGTGGAGTGACCACACTGGCCACACGTGGATGTGGCTCCGAGTTCTGCTGGAAACCAAGCCGGTGTGTCCCAGGCCCACCCCCCTGGGTGACACGGTGCAGCCCTGGACAGTGCGGGCTCCCTCGGTGCTCGTCTGTCCAGTCCCCAAGCAGCCGCCGCCCTATCCCAGAGCGCGGGCAGACCCCGGGCAGGGCGGACGCCCCCGCGACTTCCTGTGGCAGACGGGGTGTCCTCCGCCCGCCCCGGGGTGCCTGGCGCTTCAACGCGGCCTGAGCCCTGTGTTTTCCTGTCGACGCGGCAGCTCTGACCCGCCGGGTGGAGGGATTCGGGGAACAGCCTCGAAGTCCCCACGAATTACTCCTCAGAGGGGAAGGCGCCAGCTCCGCACCCGGCGAGGAAATGGCAATCGGAGGAAAGGCACAGGGCGAGGGAGGGTGCGGCGCGGTCACGGCTTCGCACGGCCCGGGCAGGTCCTGCCCCACGGGTGGGACCCCTCAGCGGGGTCCTGGTTCCCCCGCCATCACCCTCCCCCCAGCAGAAGCTACGAAGGACACCCCTGGCAGCAGCCAGCAGGGGACTTGTATCCGGGCTGTCGGGTTGCCGTGTGTGACAGTGCTGAGTTTCCCGAGTGTGACTGTCGGTGTTAGAAAATACCGCCACCCCTGCGGGACCCGCGGTGCTTGGCGGGAAGGGTTGTGACACATGCAGGGGACTCTGGGGTGGCACAGCCGAGAGGGGGCCGCGTGTGCATGCTGAGTGTGAGCGTGCTGAGTGTGAGCGTGCTGAGTGTGAGCGGGCTTGGGGGGGCCGCGTGTGCGTGCTGAGTGTGAGCGTGCTGAGTGTGAGCGTGCTGAGTGTGAGCGGGCTCGGGGGGGCCGCGTGTGCGTGCTGAGTGTGAGCGTGCAGAGTGTGAGCGTGCTGAGTGTGAGCATGCTGAGTGTGAGTGGGCTCGGGGGGGCCGCGTGCGCGTGCAGAGTGTGAGCGTGCTGAGTGTGAGCGTGGTCGGGGGGGCCGCGTGAGCATGCTGAGCGTGTGCGTGCTGAGCGTGAGCGTGCTGAGTGTGAGCGTGCTGAGTGTGAGCGTGCTGAGAGTGAGCGGGCTCGGGGGGGCCGCGTGAGCATGCTGAGCGTGTGCGTGCTGAGTGTGAGCGGGCTGAGTGTGAGCGGGCTCGGGGGGCCGCGTGAGCGTGCTGAGTGAGCGTGCTGAGTGTGTGCGTGCTGAGTGTGAGCGTGCTGAGTGTGAGTGGGCTCGGGGGGGCGCGTGTGCGTGCTGAGTGTGAGCGTGCCGAGTGTGAGCGTGCTGAGCGTGAGCGTGCTGAGTGTGAGTGGGCTCGGGGGGCGCGTGTGCGTGCTGAGTGTGAGCGTGCTGAGTGTGAGCGTGCTGAGTGTGAGCGGGCTCGGGGGGGCCGTGTGTGCGTGCTGAGCGTGAGCGTGCTGAGTGTGAGCGGGCTGAGTGTGAGCGTGCCGAGTGTGAGCGTGCTGAGTGTGAGTGTGCTCGGGGGGGCGTGTGTGCGTGCTGAGTGTGAGCGGGCTGAGTGTGAGCGGGCTCGGGGGGCCGCGTGAGCGTGCTGAGTGAGCGTGCTGAGCGTGAGCGTGCTGAGCGTGAGCGTGCCGAGCGTGAGCGTGCCGAGCGTGAGCGTGCCGAGTGTGAGCGTGCTGAGTGTGAGCGGGCTGCGTGTGAGTGTGCTCGGGGGGCGCGTGTGCGGGCTGAGCGTGAGCGTGCTGAGCGTGAGCGTGAGCGTGAGCGTGCTGAGCGTGAGCGGGCTGAGTGTGAGCGGGCTCGGGGGCGGCTGGGCTCAGGCAGGACCGAGTGGGCGGCGGGCAGCTCTGGGGGCAGAGAGAGCGGCGAGCGAGAGCCTGGGCTGCTGCCCGGGGGTCTGACCTCCTCTGCCCCACCCAGCCCAGACCCTCCCGGGCTCACAGACGGCCGCCACGGGGGACGGGAACGTTCGCAGCCCTGAGGACAGCCTGGAAGAGGTGAGGCCCCCTCCCCGGCCCAGAGCCGCTCCGTGCCTCGTGCCCGCGCACTGGCCTGACAGACCTGGCCTCACGCCCTTCCTCTCCATCCCCCGTGCCCAGCACGAGGTGGGCGTGCCTGGGGGGTTCTGGCCAGAGCACAAGCAGCACGTGGGCCGGGACGGGGGTGACCGGGCCGACCCGGCCGTGCGCCCACCCTGCACGTCCCTGCGTGATGCTGAGCCCAGCCCGGGGTGCCGGAGGGCACAATGGTGGGCGTCCAGACAGGCGTGCGTGTGGCCCCCAGCCTGCACCCTCCCCTCCCAGGACCCCGCAGGCCCGCTGGTGCCCGGCCCCGATGCACGACTTGTCCCTGGGCCGCAGGGACCCCCAGGCCCGCCAGGGAAGGATGGCGCCCCCGGAAGGGACGGCGAGCCGGTGAGTACATCTCGCCTTGGTCCCGCTGGGGCAGGGGCTCGGCAGGCGGGGAGAGGGTGTGGCCGAGCAGCTGGGCCCCGGGCCCCCCAAGATGGTGGGTCCTTTCCTGTGGGGGAGCTGGGGTGTCGGGAGGCAGAGGGAAGACGGTCCGGGACCCATTTCGCGGTCAGGTCGGTGGGGACAGGAGCGTGTGTGGCACTGTCGCTGACGGCTCCTCTCACACGTTGCAGGGTGACCCTGGGAAAGACGGAAGACCCGTAAGTGCGCGCTCGCCTGCGGCCGGAGGGGGCGTGCGGGGCCCGTCTGAGGGACGGACGGGGCACAATGCGCGTCTGGGGCCCGCGGGCCCCACAGCCAGCGACACTTTGCACTCAACATACTGAAGAGATGTTAACATGAAGCCATTTTGAAAAGGCAGCTTAACTTTTATTGAGAAAATGCAAAAAAAAAAAAAAAAAAATAGAGGACAGGAAGGACAGCCTGACCGCTGACGGAAACCCCTCAGGCTGGGTGTCCGTGCCGAGGCGCTGGGGTGGCCACCAGCAGGAGAGACACGGTTCTCAGAGCGGCGTGCAGTAATGGGGGGGGGGCGCCCCGGCAGCCGGACACGGGGGGGGGGGCGCCCCGGCAGCTGGACACGGGGGAGGGGCGCCCCGGCAGCCGGACACGAGAGCCCGCTAGAAGGCGTCCGAGTGAGAGGCCGTTCCACGTTGACAGCCGCATGGCCCTCGATCGGCTCCAGGCTCCATCTGCTCGGCACAGCTGGCGGCAAAGCTCCGACGTGACTGATGAGGCGTGTGAGGGGCGTGAGCAGCCTGAGGTGGCGTGGGGCTGTGGCCGAGCCGGGCTGCGTGCGTGCGTGGCCCGTCACCCGCGTGTGCACCCACGCACACGCGACGGGCAGAGACCGGCTCTGTGGCCAGGACGCCGTGGTCAGCTCCACGCAGGCGCTCTCTGTGCGACGGGGTCGTGCGTGGCCTCGGGGGCCCCGAGGTCCCTGGCGCCTGCCTCCAGCCCCACTCCCGGTGGTGGCACAGAGGTGCCTTCTCCCTGACTCGCTCCCTGACTCGCTCCCTGCCTCTGTCTTCCAGGGTGACACTGGCCCGCAGGGCTTCCCGGGAACCCCAGGAGACGTGGGCCCCAAGGGTGAGAAGGTGAGTGTGTGTCTGGGCTGGGGCTTGGGTGAGCGTGTTCTGGGGCCCCCCCCACCCCCTATCGTGGGCCGTGCCTTCTAGTGTGACAAGCATCCTCTGTCCCCAGGGTGATCCTGGGGTGGGGCCGCGAGGCCCCCCCGGGCCGCAGGGGCCTCCAGGACCTCCAGGGCCCCCCTTCAGCCAGGACAAGCTGGTGAGTTCACCCTGCGACCTCTCCCGCCATGGGGTCGGGTCCCTGTCCTGCAGGGGGCACTCTGTCTCCTGCCGAGCTTTCCAGCGCCTCACCCCGCACATCTGGGACCAGGGGGTGGGGGGGGGTGTGAGCCTGCGGGAGGCGCGTGGCCTGGGGTGGTGCTGGGGGCAGCACCGCGGGGGGCCCGCCTGGGCCCTGGGCGACGTGGCCTGGCTCTTCCCTCAGACCTTCATCGACATGGAGGGGTCCGGGTTCGGCGGCGACCTGGAGAGCCTCCGCGTGAGTGTCCCTCGGCCCGGTGGCCGCGGCCCCGCGTCTGGCGCACAGTGGACCCGTGGGCGGCGGGGCCGGATCGGGCGGGGCCGCCCTCGGCGCTGTTGCACACTCGGCTGTTCTGTGCTGTTCCCTGTCCAGGGCCCCAGAGGCTTCCCCGGCCCCCCCGGGCCCCCCGGCGTCCCAGGCCTGCCCGGACAGCCAGGCCGTTTCGGGGCGAACAGCTCAGCCACCCCAGGACCTGCAGGCATGCCCGGCGTGCCTGGGCGGGACGGGCAGCCTGGGCCCCCCGGCCCCCCGGTAAGGCCTGCCTCCCCTCAGCTGTCCTTGTCCCAGCAGGGTCGGCCGGGAATGGGGTGAACACAGGGTGGGGGCCTCTTCCTGTGCGGGCCCAAGCCCCTCAGCTCCCACGTGCTCCCCACGCCTTGCTGCTGCTCCCCACGTCCCCAGGGTGGGGGGAGGGGCCTGGTGGTTCTGGGCGGTGACTCTGGGTGACACCGTGCCGTCCCCGGGAGCAGGTCTCCCGGGGTCAGAGTGAACCCCGCTGCCCGAGGAACACGGGCCGTGTGGCCAGCTCGCCGTCCGCAGGACCTCAGAACCTGGCCGGCCCTGGCCCCTGGCCCCGGGGACACGGCCTGTGGCTGTCACCATGGTGACAGGGCCGCAGGAACCAGGCGCGCGCGGCTCGCGTTTGGCTCGGTGGCGTGGAGCCACTGCTGACGCTCGTGCCCCCTCGCGGGGGGGGGGGCGCCCCAGCACCGCGGCGAGGCAGCCCCCGGCACCAGTCTGCCGGCCGCCGCGCCCCGCAGCCCGATTGGCCGCTCGAGAGGAAGAAGGAAGGAGAACGTTTGCGCCCGAGCACAGCGGCCAGCGCGGCCCGCGCCCTCAGGACGCCTGCCCACCACGCCCAGCGCCGATGCCATCTGCTTTCTGTCCCCAGGGACCCCCGGGCTCTCCAGGAAGAGAGGGGCGACCGGGCGAGGCCGGCCAGAAAGGCAGCCTCGTGAGTCACTCCCCGGGGGCCAGGCGCCCGTGACCTCGAGCCACGCTGTGTGGCCGAGGGTGGTCGAGCCCGGATGCGTGGGGCGAGGTGTGGGGACCCTGCGGATGAGGAAAGCCACAGGACGCCGGGGCTGTGGCTGGCTTTGCGCCCACACGCGGCCGCAGTGCGGCAGCTCCCGAGGGCCGTGGCGCGGACATGGCGGGGTCTCCTTCCCAGTGTCGGGGCTGTCGCTGGCAGGAGCTTCCCGGCTGTGCAGTGTCCACGGGGCTGTGGGCGAGTGCTCTGGCCGGGCGCACGTGCCAACCACAGATGCTTGGGGACACTCCCGCGCGGCCCTTTCGGCAACGTGGCGCTGGGAGGACCTTCCTCCTGGGGTCCCCTGTGCCAGGGCCGAGAGGGACACACTTGCTTCAGCCGCGTGTCCTCTGGGGGTGGTGCAGGGCGGGAGAAAGGACGGTCGGAAGCCTTTGCATCAGGCATGGGACGGTGGCCTCGTGGGTGGGACCGAATGGGTTCTGGGCTGTGTGCCTCTCCCGGCTGCACGTCCCTGACTTTACAGTAATCGGTCTCTCTTTCCCGCAGGGCAAAGATGGAGCCCCAGGACTGAAGGTACAGACGCTCTTCCCGACTGGGACGGGCCGCGGGGTGGAGCTGAGCCCGCGAGGGCCCCGGGCGGGGCGGGTGGCCCAGGCGCTGGCTGTGGGTGTCGCGTTGGCCCTGTGGGATCCGGGACAGGTCCCAGTGCTCGGACACGGGAGGCCACCCTGCCTGGGGCCTCACTGCTGCGTCCATGACCCCCCCACGGGTGGCCCGAGGTCCCCACGAGGGTCCAGCCCCATGGGAGGACCGGGGGGCCTATCTGGGAACCGCCGAGCACGTCCGAGGCGGCGTCACCCGGGAAGCTGCCCGGCGTGAGGAGGGGGTGCCAGTGGCGTTGCAGAGCGGGTTAGAGGTCAGGAGGGGCCCGGAGGACGAGACGAGGCCCGGGGTGGGCACGTGAGTGCGTAGACGTGCACATGGGCGTGCAGGAACGTTACCTCGCCGGCTCCGCAGAATTGTAAGGAGCTTCGCGAGGAGACGTAGGTGCGCTGGGGACGCAGGGCCTGACACCCTGACGGCTGAGGGTGACGGCGTTCCTGCTCCCGTCTGCAGGGAAGCAGGGGGGACCCCGGCCCCGCTGGCGCGCCTGGAGAGAACGGCCTGACGGGAGCCCCTGGACCAGCAGGACCCCCGGGCCCCCCCGGGCCCCCCGGGCCCCCGGGCCCCGGGCTGGCTGCAGGGTTTGTGAGTGACGCTGCTCCCTGGCCCGCCCTGGATCCCCGCCTGTGACCCTGGGGCTGTGTGGGCTCGGAGGGACGGGCGTCTCCTGCCCCGCGGCGGGGCCGTGGGCGGTGGAGGGTGCCCAGGCCGCGACTGCCCCTCCTCGGAGACCGCACCCGCGTGTGATGCCGACATGCAGCCTGGTCTCCAGCGCGCCCTGGGGCTGAGCATGACCTCAATCCCGGGGGCCGCGCTGGTGCCCGGACGGCCCCTGTCCCAGGCGCCTGCTTCTTACCCGAGGGCAGGGACGGGTCGGCCGTGGCCAGGCGTCCCCCTCGGCCATGGCTGGGTCTCTGCTTGGGGCCAGTGGCTGGCCGTGGGGGGCCTCTCCCTGTGAGAAGGGGCACAGACCTGAGCCCCTCCTCTGTTCTCCCCCAGGATGACATGGAAGGTTCTGGGGGACCCTTCTGGCCGACCACCCGAGGTGCCGAGGGGCTGCAGGTACTGCCTCGGGGGTCTGGTCAGCCCTGGGGGCGCGGCTGCCTAGGGCAGAGGCTCCCTGCTGGGCCCCCAGGAGGGGAACAGGGCAGAGCGAGCCCTGGAAGGCGGGTCTTTCTGCAGAGTCAGTCGCTGAGTCCTGTGGCTCTGATCTGGGGGAGTCACAGAGTGTTGACCTGAGTGGAATGTTAATTAAGTGGGGCCCTCGCTTGAAGTCCCCGCCTCCTCCTGCCCCCCGGCGTGTGTGCCCTGGCGGGAGTCGCCTCACCCGGCCCTGGGTGGCGAGCACAGGCCACCCCTCGTGGGATGGCAGGGTGGGGTGCCGGCTGCTCACCCCGCCGTGCTGGGGAGGTGCTGCTCTCGGGCGGTGGGGGGCAGCAGGGCCACCTCACCGAGGCCTCTTCTCTGCCCGCAGGGACCGCCCGGCCAGCCCGGAGCCAAGGTCAGTGCCAGACGAGTTAGCGACGCCCCTCCCCCGCCGCCCTGCCCGGCAGGAGTCACGGGGGAGTGTGCAGAGCTCACAGAGGCTGGGGCCCCCGTCACCCGTCCTTCCCAGACCTTGCTCTTGGGGGCGTCCGGCCGTCTTCCTGAAACCGCATGGGGTGGCGCCCTTAGCTTCACACGGCCTTGTTTGCTGACTGGGGAGGAAAGGGGGCTTTGGGGAGGGACCCCGCAGCCTCTGCGACGGCAGATGGTGCCTGAGACCCTGGGAGCTCCCCTCGGGGCGCCCCATCTTTCCTCCCTGCGTGCTCTCGCCCCCACCTGCCCCTGGAGGACACGGACGCCCCCCCGGGGTGCTGAGCCAGTCGCGCTCTGCCCCTGGCCCCGGCACCCCGCACAGGTCCCCCCCGGGGTGCTGAGCCAGTCACGCTCTGCCCCTGGCCCCGGCACCCCGCACAGGTCCCCCCCGGGGTGCTGAGCCAGTCACGCTCTGCCCCTGGCCCCGGCACCCCGCACAGGTCGCCCCTGCTCACGCAGCCCTGGTTCTTAGAATGTCCTGCTTTGCTTTGCAGAGCGGGGACATTTCAAAAGTTGAGTTTTTAGAAGGACGTGCTTCTTTTAGTTCTCTTAAATTGGGAAAAGTAAAGTCACCTCAGAGTGGCCTCCCAGAGCAGGCCTAGCCATGCGCCCCGACGTGTGGCCATCCCCAGCTGTGCAGGGTCCCTCAGCCCTGAGCCGGGGGCGGGGGCGGTGTGAGCCTCCTGAATACCCCCCCCGCCTTCCTCGGAGGACGGGGGCACCCGTGGGGGTGGGGTGGGGGGCGAGGGGCCGGCCCAGCGCTGCACTCACGGGGCCTTTTACCCACTTCAGGGGGACCCTGGAATAGCGGGGCCACCAGGGGCCAAGGTAAGACCCTCGTCTCAGGCTCAGGCAGTGTCCGGGGCATCCCCAGCCCGGGTGGGCTGGGGTCCCAGGCTGGGCCCCCTCGGCCCCCTCGGCCCCGGCCCCTCGCGGCCCCCTGGGTGAGCCTGCGTGGGGCCACCCCGGAAGCCGGGCCCAGCACCGTTCTCTTGCTGTCCACTGCTTTGTCCTTGTGCCTGACTGTTCCTTAGAATTTAGGACCCGCCTGCCCCCAGGGCACCCCTAGGTTTCCCCGAGTCCTGGGACCTGCTCCCCCAGGCTCCGCAGCGTAAGCCGTGGGAGCCACACGAGCCCGCCGCCACCCTGGTCCCATTCTGTCCTCGGCCCCACGTGCCGCGTGGAGCCTGGTGTGCCCCACAGCACCCCAGCCCGTCACCCCCTGACACCGGCTCGCTGGACTGGGCCTGACCCACGGGCCTGTCCGTGTGTCCTTGGCAGGGAGGAGCTGGTGCAGACGGACCTCCCGGGTTCCCTGGCCTCCCGGGCAGAGAGGGCGTGGCCGGAGCCCAGGTGGGTGGCTGCCCAGGGCTGCCGGGGGTGGCACCCATGTCTCTGGGGGTCCCCTGACCCGGCTCTCTGTGCGCCGTGGGAGGACTCGGGGTCCGGGCTGCCTGTGGGTTTCTCGCGGTTGCCAGGCTCGGCGCAGGTCTCTGGGGAGGGGCTTGTGTTCCGCCTGTGACGAAGCCTTTCCTTCCTGTCTCTGTAGGGACCAAAAGGAGAAAAGGGGACCCCGGGGGAGAAAGTGAGTGGGGCTCAGGGTGTGCGGGCGGGACCCAGGGGCTACCCGTGGGGCCTCGGAGACGTGGGGTGAAGACCCCGAGGTCGTGGGGCTCTCAGGCCGGGGTGGGGCTCCGGGTGCTTCCTCGCACCCCGTGCACAGCTCTGCTCCCGCACACAGCCGGCACGCTGGACATGGCCTTCTTTTGCAGGGTGACCCAGGCAAGGACGGAGTGGGGCAGCCGGGCCCCCCCGGGCCCCCCGGAGTCCCGGGGCCCGTCATCTACCTGTCGGAGCAGGACGTAAGGACACTGTGTGGGCGACGTGCTCTGCCTGAAGCCCCGGCCACCCGTGGGGGCCAGGACTGTGTCGGTCAGGGCCACCCACCCTCCCCCTGCAGGGGGACCCCAAAGACCCTGGGATTTCAGGTCCTGGTTCTGCGGGGTTTCTCGGCCGTCGAAGCAGGGCTCTCTAGAGCTGCCCTATGGGTCGGAGGGTCACCCCTCCGGCTGCGGACATGTCTGCTCCGGCCCCCCGCGTCTGGCACGGGAGGCGGGGCCTCTGGGCCCCTCGTCTCAGGGTCATGGGCAGGAGGGGCCACCAGGAACAGCTTCGCTTCTCGCCTGAGGGCCCCTGAGGCGCGAGACCGACAGGCGTGGGAGCGTGGCCCTGTCCCCCGTCTGGTTCTGGTGTTGGCCTGTGGGCCTCGTGACGTAGCCGTGACGAGGGTGGGACCGTGGTTGTGACTTGGCTTTCCTTTCTGTCCGTGGCTCCATGCTTCCCTCCACCGCCTCGCGGGGAGAAGGTGGCGGCCAGCGCCCACGGGGCCAAGGTACGTGCTGCCCGCGGGGGTGCGGTCGCGGGCACTGGCGGCCGACCCCGCTGACCCTGCTCTCTCCCCGCAGGGCCAGCCGGGGTTCGCGGGCTTCCCCGTAAGTAGCGGAGCCCCTCAGGGTCTCTGGGTTGCGGGGAACCCCAGCACTGGGCGGGTGCGAGCAGAAGCCCCCGGTCCAGCACGGGCCTGGCGGGCAGGGCGCAGGGCCGGTCAGGACCAGGCAGCAGCCGTCACCGGGGTCCGGTCACCCGTGCGGCCTCTCACTGCTGCCTGTTCTCCCACAGGGACCAGCTGGGCCAAAGGGAGACCCGGGGTCTGGAGGCCAGCCGGGCCCCCCGGGGATGAAGGTGAGGGGCTCGGGGCCGCCTGTCTGGGCGTGGGTGCCCGAGGGGCTTGGCAGGGTGGGTGCAGGGCACCCCCGGAGCCGCCCCCTGACGCTGCCCCCTGCCC
The DNA here is from genome assembly GCF_014176215.1 of Rousettus aegyptiacus. Taxonomy (NCBI): domain Eukaryota; kingdom Metazoa; phylum Chordata; class Mammalia; order Chiroptera; family Pteropodidae; genus Rousettus; species Rousettus aegyptiacus. The sequence goes on along the minus strand of NW_023416296.1, from coordinate 640,311 downwards.
CCTGCCCCCTGCCCCAGGGCGAGAAGGGAGAGCCTGGCATGGTGTACGGCCCCGACGGCCACGGTCTGGCCCCTGCCCCCAAAGGAGCCAAGGTAAGGCGGCCACCTGGCCCTGCTCACTGGCTCGTGTCCAAGGGCTGGGGTCCCAGAGCCTTGCCTGCTTGTCCCTGTCCCAGCCACGGTGGGCGGCAGGTCCCAGCCCTTGCTCAGGAGGAAGCCCAGCGGGCTCCTTGGGGGGCCCTGGCAGCCCCACCCCTGGCAGGCGACCCCCAGACAGGCCCATGGGCGGGTCCAGGAGCAGCAGGACCCAGACCGCAGGTGGTCACGGGCATTGGCCTGCAGGGGCCCCGAAGACCCCAGGGCTGTTGGGGGTGGACCCCAGGCCCAGTGAGAACATGGCGGCCCCACCTGGCGTCCTACCTGAGATCAGGGTCGCCGTGACCCCAGCCAGGTGCGCCCTCTGCTGCTCCGTCCCTCCCGGGGCCAGCGCTTCGGGGGCCGCCCGGACAGCATCCAGAGGGCCGCGGGGCCCTCGGGCTGACGGGGTGACCTGCGGCCACCTGACTGTGCTTCTGGTTTGTGTTCAGGGCGAGCCTGGCCCCCGGGGACCCCTGGTGAGTACGCACGGGTGCTGTGCCCCGATGGGGCGCGCCCGCCATGCCTGGCTGCTGGGTGGCTGGGCACGTGTCCCAGCTGCACCTTTAAAGCTGGGACCGGTGTTGGGGCCACCGCGGGCGGTCCCTGCTCCCCGGGGTTGGCGGGGCCACCGCGGGCGGTCCCTGCTCCCCGGGGTTGGCGGGGCCACCGCGGGCGGTCCCTGCTCCCCGGGGTTGGCGGGGGCACCGCAGGCGGTCTCTGCCCCCCTCCAGCATGCTCCCCTCTCCGCAGGGCCCGTACGGACGGCCCGGACACAAGGGGGAGATCGGCTTCCCTGGACGGCCGGTAAGGACTGGGGCCTCCCGCAGCCCAGGCCCCAGCGAGTGGACGGGTCCTCCGCCCTGTGCCCCGGGGTGCCCTGCCTGTGCAGTGTCTCTGGGACCGAGGACCCCCCACCCCCCGGCCCATGGCCCAGAGGTGTCGACACCCTTGGGTGGGGAAGAGCTTCTGGCCCCAACTCCCGAGGGCCTGAGGGCTGGGGTGGGACAAGGTGGGTGGGAGGGCAGGTCCCCCTGGTGGGGACCAATGTCAGCACCCGACATGCCCCTCCCCAGGGTCGCCCTGGGATTAACGGATTGAAAGGGGAGAAGGGGGAGCCAGGAGACGCCAGCATCGGATTCGGTGTGCGGGTGCGTGTCCTGCGGGGACGGACGGGGGGGGCCGGGGTGCCCGGGACCCAGGTGGCCTCGGGTCCACGGGCTCGTCTCGGGGAGGCGGCCTCTGAGTGACCGACCCTGGGCTGTGACAGCCACGCCTGTGTCACACCCCAGGTGCACGCACAGCCCCAGCCCGCCGGGAGCGGGCCCCGCGGGGCTCTGGCAGAGGGGCCCCCGGCCGCGTGGCTGCTGGGCTCTGGAGGCCCCTCACCCAGCACCCCGTCGTGGTTTGCCGTGACTCTGCCGACCTTTAAGCCAAGGGTTTATTTTAGTGCCATCGGCAGGTTGGCCGTGTCACCCTGAGGCTCAGGGCTGGCGTCTGATACGCTGCCTGCCACACTCTGCGTTCGCTCCTGAAGGCCCCGCCCGGTCCCCGCCCCGCCCGCTCCCCGCCCCGCCCGGTCCCCGGGAGCCGTCTGGGCCTCTGGGCAGTGCTACTGAGCCCGGGGTTCCAGCCATCCGCTCCTCCAATTCTTCCTCCGCGGCGGGTTCTTGCCGAGGCCGCCTTCCTTCCTGCAATTTGCCTGTCTCAGGGAAAGTCGGGGACAGAAGGCGACGCCGTGCGGGGTCCTGAAGTGCCGACAGAGTCAGGGTCACGCCTGCCATCTGGGAAGACAGGCTCTTGGGCTGTTAGCGCCGCAGAGTTTCAGCGGCAGACACGCCTGGCTGCGGGCGCCCCGGCCCTGCGGGCTGCGTCCTGCGGGCTGCGTCCTGAGGGCCTGCGCCCTGCGGGCCTGCGGGCTGCGTCCTGAGGGCCTGCACCCTGCGGGCTGCAACCTGCGGGCCTGTGACCTGCGGGCCTGCGTCCTACGGGTGCCCTGGCCCTGCGGGCCTGCCTCCATGCTGCCCCCTCCCCCTCGGCCGCGGTCTGGACGTGGCTTGGGAAGTGACCACGGTGATGTTCAGAAATGCTGCCCACTCTGCCACCCTGGGCAGTGTCGTTGGCCTGGCTGCGAATGTGACTGACCACGGCTTTCTGTCCCCCACGCAGGGCCCGCCTGGCCCCCCAGGACCCCCCGGTCCCCCGGGTGTCCCCGGGACTCCTGTCTATGACAGCAACGTAAGTCGCCCGGCACTTACTCTTCCTACCCACCCCGTGACAGAGCCCATGGTGGCCACCGCATTCTTTCCTGCCACTGACCTCCAGGCTGGGGCCCAGCCAGGGAGAGCCAGCCCAAGCCGTGTGGGTCGGGGGTACTCCTGGGAGGCAGTGGGTGGTGGCCCCGGGCCACCTGCCCTGTGGGCAGCAGTGCCTGCAGTCGGTCACGGCCAGGGCGGGGGCCCATCTGCCAGGCACCTGAGCCCAGAGCCCTCCAGCCCCCTGCGGGGTGGACGTCCCCAGTTCACGAGGCTCAGAGGTGTGACGGATCCCGCTGGGGGCACGTCACCTCACCACGTCTTCTCTCTTGCTTCCTCTACCCCGTCTTGGTGTGGGGTGGCTGAGGGGTGGGGCGCCTGTGGGGTCTCTCAGGGCTTCTGGGCTCAGAGACCCCTGGGTGGGCGGTCGCCTCGGTTTCCAGAACGTCTCCCTCACCCACCAGCTCCGCCCGTTCTTTGCAGGCGTTTGTGGAGTCCGGCCCCCCTGGACCTCCGGGACTGCCAGGTGAGGGCGCCTAGGCCTGGGGCAGAGCCGGGGGGCCCTTCGGAGGGACGCCAGACGCCCCAGGGCTTGGCACACGGATTTGCGGGATCTGACCGTGGACCGGAGTGGACACCTAGCAGCCACTCCCTTGCTGCCCACAATTCCGATCCGGCTCCGTGCCGAATGGGAGAGGCACGGCCTCTGGGAGCAGGCCCGCCTGGTGCAGCCCCTGGGCGGGCCACCGAGCACCAGCTCGTCTAGCTCAGACAGTCCCCAAGCCCACGTGCTGTCCCCCTCCTGGGACCAGGCCTGGCCCAGTGCACTCAGGGCCCGCCAGGGTCGGGGGCATGGTCTTCACATTCAACAATGGGCACTGGGGTCTCTGTCCCTCCAGGTCACCAAGGGCCTTCTGGACCGAAGGGGGACAAAGGAGAAGTGGGCCCTCCCGGAGCTCCAGGTGAGGCCGCTCTGGGTGGCCCTGGGCCGAGGTACCGTCCTACCCTCCTGGAGGGGGGAAGCAAGGTGACGGCCGGACAGGTGTCCGTCACCCCAGTGCCGAGGGGCAGGGCTGGGCTCCAGGGCGTGCCTCCCCGAGGACCCCGGCACCGTGACAGGGTCGGCAAGGGGCCCCTCAGGGAGCCGGAGGTGCCGCGGAGATGCGGGGTGAGGTGCAGTGAAGCCACAGCCACCTCTGACGGGGAGGAGGAAGACGGCGTAGGAACCGTCCAAGAGACGGCAGGAGAGGCGAGGGACGGGCCGCCCGAGGGGCCGGCGCAGCCAGGGACCGGAACGGGCGGAGTGCTCCCCGGAGGGCCGGGATGAACACGCCGCCGCCCGGCGCGCCCCCGCGTGTGCGTGTGGGAAGCCAGGCCGCCAGGCCGCAGGGCAGAAACGGTGCCAGAAATGGAACCTTCGCAACGATAAGAACCCGCCGAAGAGGGGGAAAATGCCCCAAATCTGTACGCGCCTAACAACGTAGGTTCAAAACGTAGAAAGCAAACATCGTGGAGAAAAGGAAGAACGCACACCCACCGTTACGAGGGAGATTGTAACCGGGCCTTCAGCGAGCAGCAGGACCCGCAGACGGGCCTGTCGGGAGGCAGCGGGTCTGGCAGGTGGCACCCTGGCCCAGGGCCTGGAGCCAGCGCGGGGCCCCAGCGTGTTCCCCACGGGGGCCCCGCCGGCCGAAGCGAGTCTGCAGGCCATGAAGAGCTGGTGTCCTGCAGCCGTCCGCTGACCGGCAGAGGCGAGCAGGGGGCCCCCACGGAAGACACTCCGCACGGCGCCTTCCGGGCACAGAGAAGCCCGGATGCAGTGCACGGGACTCCTGCATCTGAGGCGCAGGGTGCCGACACCAGGTCGCGAGGTGCAGGGGCCCTGAGCCCCCACCCTGCTCCCCGCGGTGGCCCTGGAGCAGCGCGACCCCCACACGAAGCAAGGGAGCCCGGACGGGAGGCAGGTGTCAGCATGGGAGCCAGGCCACCCTGGGTGGCCGTGGAGTTCCCTGCGACGGCTGAGGCAGAGCCCGGAGCCGGGCTCCCGCCCATGGGGGGGGGCGTCATCCAGCCCTCCCTGGCCCCGCGGTATCCATCTTCCAGCTCTACTGGGTTTCCAGGGGGAAGGTCATGGGAGAAGGTTAACCCAAGGTCACTCGTTAGCTATTCCCAAAACCACAGTCTCCTAAGTAGAGTGTCTTGCTAAGCGTCCAGTTCAAGAAGCTAGAAAACAAATAGCAAATTTAACTTGAAGCAAATAGATGGAAGAAAACAGTAAAGGTCAGAAGTGAATTAAAAGACATGTGAAAACCGGGAAGCACCAAGGAAGTCAAAACGCCCGAAGTCGGCCCTTCGAAGGGACCGGTCATGCTGACTCTCCCCTTGCCGGCCCGACGGGGCGAGGAGGCAGCCGCGGGCGCTGCCGGGAGGGGCCGCCCTGCGGCCCGGCGGTCCGGTGTCCAGCAGGCAGCTCGCCGGCCGGCCGCGGTGGGGGCGGGGCCGCCGGGCCAGAGGCGGGAGGGGAGGCGCGCGGCGCCCCTTTTTGGAAAGGAGGAATAAACCTCTTCGACACCCGCAACCCAAAAGGAGCTGCGAGGAGACTGTCGGAACGAGCAAGTAGATTTCCTGAGGTCACGAGGACCCTTTGCGGGATCGATGGCCGGTCGGAAACAAAATGGAAAAGGCCGGAGGGCTGGGTGCTGCGGAGGGGGCAGCGCGCGGCCGCAGGGGTCAGAAGATGCGCACTTTCGGGGATGAGGCGCCGAGCCCTGGGGCGTGGTGGGTGACAGGTGACCCTGCCAGGGGGTGTGGGTGCTCGAAAGATGCCAAGAGGTGGGGCCTCCAAGTCCTTTCACAAGGGGAAAAAGTCGTTTCCTTTTCCTCACATCCACGTGAGGCGACGGACGTCAACTGACCTGTGGTGGCTGCTCGCCGCCCACCGGGCACGCCCCGGCGCCGTGAGCAAGACCCTGAAGTGACGAGGGAGGAGCATGCTGTGTGGCAGAATCCACACGGAGACACAACAGTTAGAGAGAAACAGGACGGGGTGGGGGGCCGTGAGCGGCAGACGGGGCCGGACGCCCCCCCGCTGAGGCCCCACGCAATCTCTCCCGCAGGGCAGTTCCCGCTCGACCTCTTCCAGCTGGGGGCCGAGATGAAGGTGGGTGGCACCCCCTCCCCGCGCTGAGCGCTGCCCGGAGCACCGCCACTGGGCACCCCACGCAGCGCTGGCCGTCTGCGGAGCGGCTTCGCGGGCCCGCTCGTGTGCTGCGGAGGGCCGCCAGGCCCGGCCCCAGAGGCCTCCAGCTGCCCCGCCCCCCCAGCTCAGGGCTCGTGGGGTCAGCACCGGCACTGTGCCAGCCACGGGAGCCGGACTGCCGCAGACAAGCCTTTCTGTCCACAGGGAGAGAAGGGTGACCGGGGGCATGCCGGGCAGAAAGGGGAGAGGGGCGAGCCCGGGGCCGGCGGGTTCTTCGGCTCCAGCATTCCCGGTCCACCCGGCCCACCGGGCTACCCTGGGATCCCGGTAAGCTGCCCACACACATGCCCGCCCAGGCCTGTCCTAGAGCTCGTGTCCCCGGGGGCCCTGGGGCCAGGAACCAAGGGCAGAGCCGTGGGTGCCCTGCAAGGTGGGCCCTGAGTGCCCCGTCCTGGCTGGCTGTCCCTGGGTGGGGCATGGCAGGCCCAGTGGGGGCACAGCCACTGACCCCCTAGGGCAAGCTCACGGACCTCCAGCCAGCAGGGGAGTGCGGGTCGGGGTGGAGCCTCCTGAGCCCTCCCCTCTGCGCCTGACCTGCTGGCACCGTTCCTGCCCAGCAGTACCCACTGAGGCCCCCAGGAGACCATCTGCCCTGAAAGAGTCCTGGGGAAAGTGGGGGACGGAAGGGACTGAGGGCCCTTGGCAGCTGCTCTGACCCACGGTTGTTGAGGGGCGGGGGTCCCAGACCCTCAGGCCTGGGCAGGAAGCCGATGCACTCAGAGACCGTCCCCCTGCACGGGCTCTGGGCAGAAGCAGCCCAGCCCCTCGAACTTGCTTGCATGGTCGGGGGGCCGTGGGTCACCGCGCCGTTCCACTCTCCACCCTAGGGTCCCAAAGGGGAGAGCACTCCAGGCCAACCCGGCCCACCTGGACCTCAGGGACCCCCTGGCATCGGCTATGAGGGGCGCCAGGGGCCTCCCGGCCCTCCAGGGCCCCCAGGGCCCCCAGGCCCCCCCTCCTTTCCTGGCCCCTACAGGCAGAGTAAGTCCGGGCCAGGGAGGGGCCGGGGCGTCAGCCTCCTCCGGCTGGGCCCAGCCAGTTCCCACCCCTGCTTCCTCTTTTACAGCTATCAGCGTCCCTGGACCCCCAGGCCCGCCCGGGCCCCCAGGCCCCCCCGGAACCATGGGCACCTCCTCAGGGGTAAGCAGCCCCTGCCCTGCTAGACCCTCAGCACCTAGTGGCCCCCGGCCACCCGCCCTCCGGAGTCCCGGGTGGCCCACAGAGACCCGGCCCGCCTTGCCCGGGTCGCACAGAAGCCAAGGTGTGCACGCTGGAGCAGTGGGGGCGCGCGGGGGGCTCCCGCCGAGCCCCTCGCCCTCCTTCCCGAGGGCGGTCTCAGCCACGTGCTGTCTCGGGGTCCTTGGGGGCCAGCCAGTCGTAAGGACCGTCCCTTGTCAGGGGCGGCCGTATCGCCCGCCCTGCACCCCAACATGCCCACGTGCAGCCCCCCGAACGCCCTGCCCTGTCAGGGCCACGTCACCCCCGCCCTGTGTGCCTGAGGCCGCCAGGCTGTGCGGCAAGTTCCCACCGGCCCGGGCCTCCCACAGGTGAGGATCTGGCCCACGTACCAGACCATGCTGGACAGGGTGCCCGAGCTGCCCGAGGGTTGGCTCATCTATGTGGCCGAGAGAGAGGAGCTGTACGTCCGTGTCCGGCACGGCTTCCGGAAGGTCCTGGTGAGTGCCGGAGGCCTTCCCCTGCACATGGGAGGGCAGTGACCTCTGGCTTCACTCAGGGGGGCAGGGGCAGGACGGGGAGAAATGCCAGGTGGGGAGGGCCTGCGGGGCGGAGCGATGCCCCCGCCCGGGGCCCTCGGGAAGATCCTGCCCGGCAGACGCCACCGGGGCAGCGACAGCCACAACTCAGGCTGCTTTTTTAAGTCAATAGACTGTTTCGTGAGCAGTTTCAGGAGGACGGGAGTGGCCCCCACTCGACGGCACACGCATGTGTTAGGCGTGTCGCATGCCAGGCTCAGACGCAGCCACGCTGGCTCCCGTGGCGGGGAGGACGGGGCTGGGCAGCTGGCAGGGAGTGCTGCCCGGCTGTGGGCTGGTCACGCAGAGGTGGCTGGGGTGACCCTGTGCTTTCTTCCAGCTGGAGGCCCGGACGTCACTGCCGCGTGGGACGGTGAGCCCGCATCTCCCCACCCCTGCTGGCTTCGGGACGCATGTCCCAGCTTTTCAGGTGGCTGGGGCACAAGGGGTGTATGACAGTGGCCGTTTGCTCTGCCTCTAGGGGTAGGGTGCTCAGACCGCGGGGGTCGGGCGCTCAGGCCGCGGGGGTCGGGCGCTCAGGCCGCGGGGGTCGGGCGCGCTCAGGCCGCGGGGGTCGGGCGCTCGGACCGCGGGGGCCGGGCGCTCGGACCGCGGGGGGCGGGCGCTCAGGCCGCGGGGGTCGGGGTGGGGAGCCGGGGCGCACAGACTGCGCCGGGGGGGGGGGGGGAGGGGAGGGCACAGACTCCGCTGCCCTTCCTTCAGCCCATGCTGTTCGTTGGTCTGTCATTGCTCACCTGGAGTGCAGGGCACAGGGACAGAGGCTTCCAGGCCGGAGGCAGCGGGGACAGGGACGGGGCTGGGGGGCGGGGCTGAAGCACTCGCACTCCCAGAGTCGCTGTCGTGCCCCTGTGCTGCGGGCTCCCTGGAGCAGAAGGCGTGGCTCCTCGAAGGGCCCAGGCGAGGCCGTGCGAGGTTGCGTCGGGTTCTGCGTGAGCCCGTCGGCCATGGCGAGCCCATGCGCTCATTCATTCGTCAAGCACCCAGCACCGAGTCAGGGGCCCCCTCACACGCCAGGCACATCCTGGGCACGGGGCGCGGCTGCGCATGAAAAGGCAAAGGCGCCCCCCCCCCCCGCGTGTGGAGCTGGCACGTGGGGGACGAGCCGCACAGGCAGCAGGTGTGCTAGTCTTCATCCCGTGAAGTGTGACACGTGACCACGTAAATGTGGCTGTTTGGTGTAACTGTACGTATGAACTCATTACATCATAAATCGTAACCAGGTAATAGGTACCTAGCATAGGCACATAAGTCACACTCAGAGAATACAGTGTGTCAGAGGCATTCGCGGCTGTGGGAACAGACAGGTGGGACTCAGTGGGGTGCAGGGTTGAGACTAAGGTGGAGGTGGTCTCTGGCGGGCGCCAAGCCGAGAGGCTGGGGGCGGAGTGCATGGGCCCGCTGGTGTCTGGCCCCCGGGCCACAGCGGGGCAGCAGCTTCTGAGCGTGGCGGAGCCAGCGGGTGTGTGTGTGTGTGTGTGTGTGAGCAGTGGGCCATCGACTTGATCGGGGTGTAAACAGGCTGGCCCGGCTCCCCGGCTCTGGGTCCCACCTGGCTCTCAGCACCCCAGCTCAGCACTCCCAGCCACGAGCACAGCTGGGTACCGGCGAGGGGGCGCTCCGGGATGGGCAGGGGGGCGGGCAGGGCCCAAGGGGCTGTGCGGGGACCGGCGGCCGCAGGAGCCCTGCATGCACCCCCACCCCTTGGTCTGCAGGAGAACGAGGTGGCTGCCTTGCAGCCCCCGCTGGTGCAGCTGCACGAGGGCAACCCACACCCGCGGGGCGAGCTGCCCCCCTCCACCGCACGGCCCTGGCGGGCGGACGACGTCCTGGCCAGCCCCCCACGCTGGCGAGACCCCCAGCCCTACCCTGGAGTCCCGCACTACGGCTCCTACGTGCAGCCCTGGCCGGTGCGCCCCACGGGCACTCCAGCCCACCCCCACCAGGACTTCCGGCCAGTGGTGAGTGGCCCTCGCCACGTGCCCACCAGCCTGTGCTCACAGGGAGGGTCCTCTGGGCCTGGGCTGCCCTCTGGTGCTGCTGGCAAGGCCTGTCCCTGCTTATGTCCTGGGCCACTGCAGGGGGCAGTGCTGGGGGGGGGGGGAGGTACTGCAGAGCCTCTTCACTGAGGTGGTTGGTGAGGCCCAAGGACAGGGACTTATTTGGGACAGGGATGGGGGCGACCTAATGGTGGCCACTCCAAACTGACCGCACCCCCTCTAGGGACAAATGCTGCTTCCCAGGCCTGGCCTCTGCCCAGACTCGCCCCTACTGCCCACTGGGAGGGCCCCGGCGGGGGCGGGGGGAGGGGCGGGCCGGGCGGCGGGATCGCCACGGCCGGCGGCTGACCACGCCTCCTCCGCAGCTGCACCTGGTGGCGCTGAATGGGCCGCAGCCGGGCGGCCTGCGCGGCATCCGCGGGGCGGACCTCCAGTGCTTCCAGCAGGCGCGGGCCGCGGGGCTAGCGGGGACCTTCCGCGCCTTCCTGTCCTCGCGCCTGCAGGACCTGCACAGCATCGTGCGCCGCGCCGACCGCGCCGCCGTGCCCGTTGTCAACCTCAGGGTGGGTGTGGCCCCGGCCGGGGGCGGGGCACTGGGCAGCCCACTGGGGCCGCCCCCAGGCACCCACACGCCCCGGTGGCTTTGTCTCCCCCTCCCCCCCTTCCTCCCCCTCCGCCGGGTCCTGGTGTCCTGGGTTCACCTTAGGTCATGAGGCCCTCAGCATCCCCCACCCCGCCACGGGCTGGGAAGCGCCCCGCCCCACAGGGCCTGCGCATGCATTTCGGGACCACCAGAGCCTCCCAGACCCGGGGCCCGGGCCAGGAGCGTGCCTGGGGGTGACCACTCCCGGGAGGCGCGTGGTCAGAGGCGCCTGGCAGCCTGGGCTCTGGCGGAGGTGACCAGAGATGGAACAAGGTGCCCCGCCCTGCAGGACGAGGAGCTGTTTCCCAGCTGGGGGGCCTTGTTCTCCGGTTCCGAGGCCCAGCTGAAGCCTGGAGCCCGCATCCTCTCCTTTGACGGCAGAGACGTTTTGCAGCACCCCGCCTGGTAGGTGTGCCCGTGAGCGGCCGCCGGCTCTGGGTCACGTGAGCCATGCCGCCCTGCGTGTCTGCCGCGGGGGCGCCAGTGAGGACAGCGTTCCCGGTGGCGCGTGGGAAACCCCGTCGCCGGCCTGCTGCCACGCCCCCCTCCCGCCCCGCCATGGGCTGGCGGCTGACCAGCTGGCCGCTGGTCATTGCGCGCCACCGCCGCGCTGGCTGCTGTAAATCGCCCCACGCGGAGTCTCCGCATCGGGCAGGTGGGCACCCCCTGCTGCTGGCCAGTTGCGGGGTCGTCCACGCCCATCATCCCTCTGCTGGCCGAGTGAGGGCGCGCAGGCCCTTTGACAGTGGCTAGGTGTCAGACTAGCGTGCAGCCCCGCCCTCACTGAGAAGTCCCCAGGGGTCCCAGGCCTGCTCCTCGGGCTGCGCCCCCAACAGCAGCAGTAGCATGGGGTGCGGTGTGGGAGGCGGCATCCGTAGTAGCTAGGACGGCCCCAGCACCCGCCCCAGCAGGGCCCAGGTGGACTGAAGCCCACTGTGTCCTGCAGGCCCCAGAAGAGTGTCTGGCATGGCTCAGACCCCAGTGGGCGCCGGCTGACAGAGAGCTACTGCGAGACGTGGAGGACAGAGGCCATGACGGCCACGGGCCAGGCGTCCTCGCTGCTGGCGGGCAAGCTGCTGGAGCAGAAGGCCGCGAGCTGCCACAACGCCTTCATCGTCCTCTGCATCGAGAACAGCCTCACGACCGCCAGCAAGTAGGGCTTCTGCCACTCACAAGGACGGAGGACGCACAGAGTGCCGGAGAGAAGGCCCGGCGGCAGGGCAGTGGAGAAGCCCCCAATGTCGGAGGGAGCGTCAGCTGGCTCCCAAGGGTGGGGCCTGGCAGGGACATGTTCCTGTGTGGTTCACACTTCCTGTAATTCTCCAGAAGTAAAAGGAAGCCAAAGAGTGTATTTTTTAAAAAGTTTAAAACCCAAAGCCTGATGTCATGACTTTTTCCCGCCCCGCCCCCTGCCCCCCAGCCCCAGCTGGTCTGGCACGGTCATGCCACGGAACCCTCTTGGCCCAGATCAGGCTGGGTCCACCTGGCTGCTTTCGGCAGGTGCAGTTACACCCAGGCAGGTGCTTCTTCCTGCCCAGAGCCGTGTGGAGGGTCATGGACAGGCCTGGGCCGTGCCCCCGAGCAGGCCACGAGCCCTCAGCCACACTCACCACTGTCTGCACCAGTGTGTCTCAGCAAACCCCCATCACTGTCTTTGAGGGAGGGCTCAGGGAACATTTTGGGGTACATGTGAGCATCTTTGGGGAAGCTGGTGGGGGACCCCACTGGCAGTCACCCTGGAGGACCAGAGCCCACTGCCTCCAGGTCTGTCCGCACTCAGCTGTAAGCCAGAGGGGCTGGTCCTGGTGACTGACGGGGCTCAACACAGGACCCCAATACAAAGGACCACTTGCACGGGGTCTTCGAGAAGCTTCACTGTCATGAGGAGTCCTTGGGAGCTGGCCACATGCCACCGAGCTGGCAGCCTGAGGGGCACAGTGAGCACAGGTGCACATGGCCGTAGCGGGCCACGTGTGGACATCCACAGGTGTGCCCAGATGTGCCCAGATGTGCGTGTGTAGATGGCCTTGCTCAACTCGGGCCTCCCTGGGGCTAGCAGCCCCCCAGGCCTGCTTCCTGGGCTCCCCGCCCAGCGCTGCTGCTGCCGGTCAGGCTCCAGGAGGCGTCTGAGCCCAGGGCGGTGCACCCCGCACGGAGCAGGCGTGCCGGCACGACCACGGGGCCAAGGGGCACGGCACGCGCATGGCCGGTCCTGGCGTCGTGAGGCAGAGGCCGCTAGTGGCTGCAGTGCACACCGGAGGGGCTGCGGAGGGGACAGTGGCCTCGCCCTTTGCCCCCCCCCCCCCCGGTGTGGGCCACTTGGCTGCCCTGCACCCGGGCCACGGACGGGCAACATCAAGGGCACACTGGGCCCTGGTGTGGGTCCCTACCTGCCCGGGGACCCCCCGCAGCCCCCCGGGCCGGCACAGGATCGAGCCCCTCACACGGGTTGCACGGTGTTTAATGTGTTGGGGTCCTCACATTGCAGAGCAGCGTAGCTGGCCCCCGGGGCGCGTGGCCCCCTGGGCCTGTGAGCAGTCCTCCGTCCCCGTGAGGCAGGTCAGGGTTAACCCACTTCGGGGGGGGGACGAGGCCCCACACCGGCTTCTCCAGAGGCCCTGAGGTTTCTCATGTGTCAGCTAAAAAAGGGGAGGAGAGAAAGCAGCATCGTTTCGAGTGTGAGCTCTGGGACGAGGAAAACGTCCATCTGGCCGCGGGGTGGTGTGCCGACGGCTGGCACCTGGGGCCACCTCGCTGGCCCCCAGGGACAAGCAGGACCTGCTCCCAAAGGAAGTGCAGGCAGGGAGGCCCGCCCAGCGGGAGCACGGAGCACCCACTGGCCACGTGTCAGCAGGGGGCAGCCTGGCCCACAGCGGCCCAGCAGCTGCCAGCCAGGGCGTCCCCAGCAGGCCGTGGGCACAGTCCGGACATGCAGCCTGTGCGGCACAGGTTCACGGCCGCCACTGGATGGACCAAGGCACCTTGGCTGAGGCAGGCAGCCCTTGAGGTGTGTGGCACAGGAGAGAGTCCACAGAGGGCCCCACCAGTCACCAGTTCCATAATCCGAAAAACGAAATTTAAACAATGCAGGAAACCCGGCTTGCTGACTTCACGAGGCCGGGCAGCCTGCCTAGGCGGTGACGGTCTGACGCCATCTGGGACGCGAGGGTGCTGGGGGCGAAGGGCGGGTCAGACCTGGGTCTTGTGCTGCTGGTTCTGCAGCCACGAGGTCGGCCCTGGAGTCCACCCGCCGTCCTCGGCGGCTGGTGGCGGGGCTCCGGGATGCGCATCCCGCGCCTGGGTGGCCTTCTCCTCCAAGGGGCTCCTCAGCTCCTGGGCCAGGGGCAGCGGCTGGTGGCAGCCTCGCCACAGGTGCTGCAGGCCGCCCACCATGGCCGCCAGGAAGTAGGCAACGGCCAGCACCAGGAAGTACACCGAGTAGACGCGGAACTGGAACGGAGCAGGAGAGGGGGCGGTTGCCTGGCAGCGCGGGCGTGCACCCCTCCCTCCCCCCGCTCCCGCTCAGAGGCTGGGGGGCCCCCTGCAAGGCCGCAGTGGCCGCCGAGGTCAGAGGCCACATCCAGGAGTGTCCTCGATGAGTCAGGTGCTCCTCGCGGAGCAGCGCCTAGGCTCACACCGGAAGCAGCTGGCCTTCTGAGGCAACTATAAGCACGACGACGTCTGTGGATCACGTGCTGAACCGCAACAGGTGGCCCCGGAGGGACCCAGGCGGGGGCGAAACTTGGCCTTTAGCCGAACCCCTCTCAGGGCGGTGCCACTGGACACCTGCTACACAAAGCCACACTAAGAAGCCCAGGAGACCCGGGAGCTTTGCTTAGTACACAGAAACAGACACAGGAAGGCAGCCAAAATGGGAAGACAAAGACGCAAAACCCGTGTGCGAGAAGAAAACAGAGATCCAGAAATAAGGGAGGCAAGCAACCTAACGGACGCGGGAGTTCAAAACACGGGCCATAAAGATGGTCAGCGGACTGTGGGGAAGTGGAGATAAATTCAGTGAGAACTTCGACAAGGAATTAAAAAACATAAAAATGGAAATGGAAATCATGAAAGGGAACCAGTCTGAAATAAATAGCACGTTATCTGAGATAAGAAGTATATTAAATAGAATAAAGTGAATAAAGAAGAATAAATGACCTATATAGAGGACGGGAAGGCCAAGGACACTCAATCAGAAAGGCAAGAAAAAAAGAAGCCAAGATTATAATAATAATGTAAGGAGCCTATGGGACACTATTAAAGGTAAAAAAATCCACCTCATCAGGATACCGAAAGGAAAATAAGACGCTGAAAAGCTATTTGAAGAAATAATGATGGAAAACTTCCCTTACCTGATGAAGGAAAGAGGCATACAACCCCAGGAAGCTCAGAATCCCAAAAACCAGGAACCCAAAGAGGCCCACACCAAGACACATCGTAATTAAAATGCCAAAGGTTAAATGCAAAGCGAGAATCTTAAAAGCAGCAAGAGAAAAGAAATTACCTACAAGGGAACACTCATAAGACTGGAGGTGATTTCTCAAAAGACGCTATGCAGGACAGAAGGACTTGGCACAAAATATTTGATGCGATGAAGACCCAGGAGCTACAGCCAAGGACACTTTATCCAGCAAAGTTATCATTTAAAGTCGAAGGACAAAGAGCTTCCCAGACAAAAATAAGCTAAAGGAATTTATCACCACCAAGCCAGTCAGTATTACAGGAAATTTTGGAGGGACTTCTTTAAGAGGAAAAAAACATGGATCAAAAACAGGAATAAAGAATGGTCACAACTACATTCCTATCAATAAGTACCTGAAACGGAAAAGAATTAAGTGCTCCAACTGAAAGACAGAGCGGATGAATGGATAAGGAAAAAAGACCCCTACATGCCGCCTACACGAGGCTCACCTCGGATTAAGACACACAGACTAAAAGGAAGGAGATGGAAAAAGATATTGCCTTGATGGACCTAGAAGGTATTTAAGTCAGACAAAGAAAGATAAACACTGTGTGATTTCACTTATATGCGGAAGCAAAGGAACAAAAAGAACAAACTAATCAAAAACAGACTCACAAGTATAGTGGACCATTTGGTGACGGACAGAGGAGGGGTTGAGGGGCTGGGAGAATGGGGTGACGGGTTAAAGAAGCACAAATTAGTAGCCGATGGATGGTCACGGGGACGGGGAGCACGGCAGAGGGAATGCGGTCAGCACTAATATGCTGGCTGGGTGGAGGGCCGGGGAGGGAGGGGGCAATTGGGATCGTTTTATGAACTATATAGCTGTCTAACCAACGTACTGTATACTTGAAACTAATTAAAATAATTAAAAAAAATTTTTTTAATCAAAAAAATATGACTATATGCTGCTGTCTACGAGAAACTCAATTCAAATATAATAATACAATCAAGCTAAAAAAATATGGCGAAGGCTCTATCATTTGAACATTAATCAAAGAAGAGCAGGCGTGGCTATATTAATAGAGTAGAAATTGGAGATAAAATGACCAAAGACAGAGAAGATACTAATAAAAAGCTCAACTCACCAAGACACACAGTGATCCTAAATTTGTATGCAACAGACTAAAGAGCTATAAGGATGAAGCAAAAACGTGACGGAATGGAGAGAAGAAACAGACTAATCTGCAGTTAGAGGTGGAGACGTCGACACCCCTCCCGACGGCAGAGCCGGCCAAACTCACAGCGGAGAAGAAATCAGCAACAGGAGCAGGTCAGCACTGATAGCGGACTCCGCCCAGCAAGTGTCGCTGGAACATGTAACGAGACAGACCACACCCTGGGCCATAAAAAACCTCACAAACAAAACGATTTATAACATGGAGGCTGTGTTCCCTGGTAACAAAACAGAAGCAGAACAGAAGTCACTAACAAGGATGACAGGGAAATATCAAAACACTTGCAAACTAAACACGCTTCGAAACAATCATGGTCAAAGAGAAAGCTTCCGGAGATTTCAAAAAATACAAAGAAATTAATGAAAATACAACATATCAAAATCTGTGGGATGCACTAAAGCAGTGCTAAGAGGTAAATATACAGCACTAAACGCAAACAGTTCATCTAAGCTCCCACCTCAAGAATCTAGAAAAAGGTGAGCAAAATAAACCCAAGGCAGGAAAAATAAAATTATAAAGACAAAGTTCTAGCCAGCGCAATGAGGCCAGAGACAGAAATAAAAGGCGTGCTGAGAGAACGGGCGTAGAGACATTTCACCAGTGAGGATAGACAGACGGCACGTGAGCTCGCGGGGAGAAGCATCGCTCATCATCAGGGGAACGCAAACTAAAACCACAAGGCACCACCGTGGCTTCCTGGCGCCGTGCCCTCCGACCCTCCCGGCCCTGCTCGGGCCGATCGCTTCCTCTCCGGTGCTCAGTGGATCCCACGTATCCAGCTGGAGACGCCCGGCACCCCCGTGCGTGTCCCCCGCCCTCGCTGGGTCTGTGGTCTGGGCCCCACAGAAGGGTGGCACTGCCGGTCAGGTGGGCACCGGGAGGCCCCGGTCCAGAGGCCGCCCTGACCCGGGACTCACCTGCAAGCGCACCGGGAGCCCCAGGCCCCGCTTGTCGGAAACCACGAGCGTGATGGCGGTCTTGAGGACGGTGGCAAGGAACGTGTTGACCCCGAAGACCAAGGCACAGAGCTCTTTCGAGAGAGAAGACGCAATCTGGAAACTTAAGGAGAAAGCAGGAGGTCATGCGGCTAGAGGGACCGCAGATGCCACGGTGCCCAGGGGACATCCAGTCGGGGCGCGGGGACAGCCATGCACCCAGTGCTGGGCCAGACCCACGAAGGCCACGTGAGACCAGCAGGTCGCGCCTGGCGCCTGGGCTGCCCCCGCGTCTTACCACAACAACTCACGAAATCAATGCAGACGGAGCAAAACGCAGCCCCAGGGGACGTGTCAGAAGTCCCGAGAGGCCCTGGCACGGAGTGACTCGGTCACTGCCGCCCTCTCAGAATACTGTCCCCAGGGGACGGGCGTCAGGAGGACCAGTCTGGAATCAAAGTCTTTCATTGTTAAACGATTTGATAAAAGAAAGAACCCCGCGCAGCAAGTGAATGAGCAGGAGTTAATCCGCTCGCCGTGTCCAGCCTCTGCGGAGACGTGAGCAGCTGAAGGAATCATCCCCAAAGCGCCTTTAAAAACAAGTAACGACTGGAAAAGGGAAGGGGCTCGCACACCCGGCGCCGCCCGGACGAGCAGAGCACCGGCAGGCTGCTGGCACGGCGCGCCCGGCCCGCGCACCGCCTCCGCGGTGGCGCCAACGGCCCGGGCTCCCGCCACGGCCAGCAGACGCGAGAAGAAACCGCGGCAGCAACAGCCCAAAGATGGGAGCCGCTGCCAGCGCGAGGGCGGAGCCGGCCGCCGGCACTGAGACACAGCGTGCTGGCCTCGGGGACAGCAGGCCACCCGGCGGGCACCGGCGCACCTGCCGGCACACCCTCGCTAAGGCACGCGCCCCGTGACCTGGCCGGTCCCCGCTGGGACCCGCCTGAGGCCATTATCAGAATTCAGAAAGAGAAAGGCAGGTGAGAGAGTATGCTGATCTCAGCTCAGGGCAAAACAGTGGAAGCAGCATCCTCGTCCGCTGGGGATCAGCGACATGTCACGTCGCTTGTCACCAAGAGGGCCAGTGACACCCGCGTTCTAGACACGGAGCCACGCAGCTACAGGAGAAGGGCAAACTCTGCCGGGCGTGGGCCAGCGCCCGGCTGCGCTTGGCCCTCAGGAGCAGGAAGGACGGTCGCCGGGTTTGCTCCAGGACTGGACGCCCAGGGGCAGTGTGGCTGAGGGTGCAGGGAAGCGGGCGCTTCGGGGAGTCAGGCCACAGCGGCTCAGGAGGCTGAGGGCACGGAGCTGAAGACGAAGTGGGGACAGATGGCCTGGCACGGGCGTGGCTGGAAGGACAGGACTGGAGGTGGCCCACGGGAGTAGGGTGACAGTGACGGATAAACCCGCTGGGTGCAGGAGGCTCCTGGGTGGCTGAGTGCACGTGGTAGGAGCGTGCATCTTCGTGAAAGTCAGCTCAAAGGAGCAGACAGAGCCTTAAGATCAAATAGGACGTGGGCAAGGGAAGGTTCTAGAGAGCACAGGGCCAGTAGGCAGCTCCCAGGGTGTCCCCCAGCAGGTACAAGAGGGTCCCCAGGGCTGTGAGAGACAAGGGCATCGGGAGAGGCCCATCAGGTGAGGTGGCCAGTGGCCGCCGTTCCCACAGCAGGAGCGGCGGGCGGGAAAGGCTGGGGCTGCCCGACTCGGGGCGGCAGCTATGCTTCTGGCTGGGAAGCAGGGGAGGGGGCTGGGCGGAAGGGCTTCGTGAGGACCCGCCCCTGGGGACGGCCAAGTGGCCTCCGCAGGAGGGGCAGAGGGTACGGCACATGGAGGGGCCTCCTGGCTGAGCCTCCAGGTCACCTAAGGCAATATGCTTGGATAAGAGGCAACGAAGCCCCTGGCTAAAGGCGTCAGGGTTCCCCTTCCTCCCACCCCAAACCCGCTTCGCGCTGCCCGGCACACAGTCCTCTCCCCAGGGCTGCTGACGGAGGGTCTCCACGCACGCAGCGCGGACGTGCGTCAGCGCGCACTGCCCAGCAGGCGGGCGCGCGGCCCCAGCCACCTGCTAGCGCGCCAGGCGCCCCGCCCCGCCGCGGTGGCCGCCGGGCCGGGGCCTCCCGCGCCCCGCAGCTGACTCACGTGGCGATGGGCACCAGGAACTGGTATAAGCCGCGGAAGAGGATGAAGACCACGTAGCACAGCCAGATGCTGCTTGTGCTGTGCATGACGAGGACCAGCACTGCCTGCACCGCCGTCACCGCCCCGATGACCAGCTTTGCCCACAGGGCCCAGCGAATCTTCACGAAGCCTGCGGCAAAGGAGGTGATGGCGCCTGCGGAGACAAGGCGTGTCACCGCGGTCCGTCCGGTGGGTGTGGCCGGAGGCGGGGCCGGCCCTGCGTACCGAGCAGGGTGGAGGCAGCGTCCGCCCCGCCGTTGTAGATCTTGCTGGCGTCCGTGGTGGGGTTGACCTCGTTCCACAGGATGTGCACGTAGTAGATGATCAGGTAGTAGCCCGCCGAGTTGAAGACCCACCAGAGGGACCAGAGGCGCAGCTGCGGCAGCCGCAGGCTGTGCGCCACCTCCCCGAGCATGCGCACCAGGATCCAGTCCCGCCAGGCCGCCAGGCCCGGCTTCCTCCCCCGCGGCGGGCTGGGGCCCACGTGCATCTGGGCCACCTCGGAGGGCGAGGCCCCGTCACAGTGGGGCTCACGGCGGTTGAAGAAGAGGCTGCGCCTGGGGCGCTTCAGGAAGAAAGTGAGGAGCAGGCTGAAGATGAGGAAGGCCAGCGAGACGTAGTTGAGCGTGGTGAAGGACAGCCGGCCCACGGTGACCAGCAGCTGGCCCAGCACCGAGCTGCTGAACACCCCCAGCAGCACCGCCGCCCGCGAGTAGCTGGCCATGCGCTGGTAGCGCGCGGGGCGCACCAGCGAGAAGATGTAGGAGGAGTAGGCGATGCGGGCGGCCATGGTGACGCCGTAGAAGACCTCCATGAGCTGCATGTGCAGCACGGAGCGGCCCAGCAGCAGCAGCAGCCACACCGCCACGTAGCTGAGGCCTTGCAGGAGCAGCACCGGCTTGTAGCGCAGGTAGTCGGTCAGCAGGAAGACGGGCACCAGCACCGCCAGGTACGAGTAGGACAGCACCGGCAAGATCTCGTTGGTGACCTGTGGACGGCAGCAGCGCGTGTCCTAGGCGGCTCCGACCACAGCCCCTGCGGCGCCCCTGGGACCAGGCCGCAGGCACCGTGCCCGGCGGTGACACCCTCGAAACACATCTAGCCATTAGGACTGTCCAGGGTGCTGGGAAGAGAGGAGCCCTGCCCGCACCCCAAGTGCCTCCGGCCGGACCCCAGCCCTGCCCGCAGCTCGCGGACACGGCGGACCCCCACTGCTAGGCCGGGCCACGAGGGCACATGTGCCTAAGGAGAGCTGGCAGTTAGCATGGAAGCCGTCGCTGGTGAGGTGCTGAGCCCCACTCGCAGGGCTCGCTTGTGCCTAACACAATGGGAACACCGGACACCTGCCGGGAAAAGCACACGGACTGACACATGCTCACTCAGCACCGGCTGCATCGGTCGCGGGAGGAAAGGCAAAGTGAGACTCAGGCGGAGGCCAGGGAACCCACGGCTTCACGCGAGGAGTTGCGGAGCACATGGGAGGAAGGGAGCAGAGAGGGGGCAGACTGAGGAGAAGGGACAGACGGGGTGGCCAGAGCCCCCCACACGCCTTCCGCCCAAGGAGGGCCTCGGCGGCCAGTCCACTGGGTCCCAGCGCAGGGGACACAGGGAGGGAAGCCCCGCAGCCAGCCCTGGCACCGGCTGCTCAGGACCGGGCCACCAGCCCCGCCCCCTGGACACAACTCGGGCAGTGGTCAGGGAGCCAGGATCCGCGGCCTTTGCCAGGAGGGCTGCCCACGGCCTCGGTGCATTTGCTTGTCCAGGCAAAGGCCGAGCCCGGCACAGCGGGTGTGGCCTGGCTGTGGGCAGGGCAAGAGGGCTGTCCTGGGCCAGCAGCGCCCACTCTGTGACCGGCTGCCCAGCCCGGGCCCTGGCCGTCCTGGGCTGGGTGTGAAAGGTGCCTGGCATGGAGCGTGACCAAGGCCCAGGCCCATGGGTTTTGGCCCTGGCCAGACCCCACCTGTCCCCGCCCAGGGCGCCGGCCATGCCTCAGACACTCCGGGCTGGGTACCACGTGGGCCCCGGCCTTGCTGAGCACTCACAGGCTGCGGCCTCCCTCAGGCTCCACCCAACTCTGGGCACTGACCCCGCCTCAAGCCTGACTGCCCGCTGGCACCAGTGCAGGTGGCCCTTGGCCCCACTTCACAGACGGAAACCGAGGGCCAGAGGTGAGCCCCACTGGCACGTGGGGATGCAGTCAGCCCGGTGCTCATAGCTTCCGGAGGCTGGGCGGACCCCCACACTCCAGCCTGCTCGCCCCGTTCCTATAGCCCTGGCACCTGCCCGCCCAGACGTGCTGTGGAGCAGCCAGCTGGCGCAGCGCATTCGAGTGGACCCCAGCCTGGACCGCACGCTGCCCAGCCTGCCTCCCCCCGCTGCACCCTCCTGAAGCCAGCACGCTGGGGAGCCCAGGCTGACCCCACAGGCTGCGGTCCCTGCCACCCCGAGCACTGAAGGCCCCCAGACATTCCCAGTGCAGGCGAGGCCCCTGGGGGGCGCTGAATAACCTGTGCTTCTTCACAGGGAGCCAGGGCTGGCCCCGTGGGTCCAGAGACCGCCGTGTGTTTTGAAAACTGGGGAACTCAAACAGCCCCTCATGAGACCTCTGGCAGAGGGCTTGTGCAGCTGGGGGAATGGGGTGGGGGGCCTGGGGGGTTGGAAGGGCAGGAGGGGACTTTGCCCGAGGGGTGGGGCGGGGTCAGAGCTGAGGCCCAGCTGGTGTCTCCTCTCTAGACCCCACTGCCCACCCCTCCAGCAGAGGGCAGTGTGGGACAGTGGGGGTCACCAGAATGCACTTGCCCCCTGCAGCCTCCTCCCCACCCGGCTCTGAGTCCCTCCCTCTGCTTTCCCTGGGCTTGGCAGGCAAACAGGCCACTGACCACGTCACACTGGAAGGTGCTGGGGGAGGGGGCGCCCACGAAACCCCTGGGGCAGGTGGTGTCTGCCCAGTGACCAGAGCAGGAGCGCAGCCCCCCAGGTACGTTCCCAGCACCTGAGCGCAAGGATGGCCGGATGCGAGCACCCGGGCTGAGTGTGGGGGGCGCAGCCAGAGCTGAGTCCAGGGGCTTCAGGCAGCAGCGTTTCGGAAGGGCAGAGGCTTGGCCGGGGCCCCAGGCGGCCCAGACAAGCTGCAGGCGAGGCCGGAGCCCAGCAGCAAGGACAGGGACTCAGATGGGGGACGGTGGGTTCTGAGGACCAGGGGGACGAGGGGAGCAGGGCAGGGCCAGGCCACAGGTGACCTGAAATCTAAGAGAAGGGGTCAAGAGCCGACATTCCTCAGCACTGGACAGGCGCGGAGTCCCTGACTAAAGGGCGGGGACGGAACAGGGACCACGTGGCGGGGGACGCCAGAGAGGGGCGGTGTCGGCCAAGGCTGGGCTGGGGGCTGCAGGGCTGGGCCCAGGCAGCTCACGTGGGGAGGAGCCCTCACCTTGAACTGGCCCTACATTAGGGACGGGGACGTGAGCAGGACAGCACTGGCCGCCGGCAGGGAGCAAGCGACCCATAGTCAGCTGCAGGGCAGCCGGGAACCACAGTGGGAGAAATCAAGGAACCGCCAACCCGGCAGCTACCAGGCGAGTGGAGTCAGCAGGGTGAGGGGGAAGGGCGCCCGGCGCCGCGTGGACGGAGCAGGCGGTGCCGGCTGTGCCCACGACGCCATGCTCACAGCGGCCCTCCCGCGGGGGGACAGGTGGAGCAGGGGTGGAGGGTGGGCTCTGGTTCAGTCCCCTAAGGTCCTCAGCCCCCGTGGGTGACGCTCCCCAGTGAGGCTCCCAGACACAAGCCTCTGTCCTCCCACTGGTGGTGGCCAGGCTTGGCGGGGGTCTTAGTTTCTAGAACCTGCTCTTCTCCAGCTAACGAGCACCCTGGCAGGGCAGGGGCAGGCTCCGGGACCCACAGCCCCTCGCCACGGTTTCCTTACTGCCGGCCTCGTGAGCGCCCCTCTCATGGCCGTCCGTGCCCATGAGCGCCCCCCTCAGGGTCGGAGCTGCCTTCCGCACGAGGGGTCCTCGGGCTGACCAGTGAGCGAGGGACGTGGAGGACTGGCCACTCGGAGGAGCCCGGGACAACCGCGTGGGCCCCGGCCCCACTCCCTGGCCTTTCCCGAGAAGTGGCCAGCTCCGGCGGTCAGCGCTGGCCGTGGGGTCCGACGCAAACACACACAGGGCTCTGAGCTCACGGGCCAGTCACAGGGGCATTTCCGTCTTTCCAAGACGCTACTTTGGGGGGACAGGCCTCATCTGCATGGCTGCTCCATTTGACTTAACAGTTTGTGGGTCTGCAGGGGTAGACCCGGGCCAAGGAGAGGCAAGGCCTTCCCAGAACCCAGGGGCATGGTGGGACCCAGCAAGGCCAGTGACAGCAACGCAGGCAAGGAGGCCGTGGGCCATGCGGGGGCCTGGGGGTGGGGGGCGGGCAGCGCGGGCACCGAGCGGCGGGGGGGGGGGGGAGGGGGGGGGGAGCGGGCAGCAAGGAACCGAGCGGCGGGGGGCGGGGCCGGGGGGCGGGCCACGCGGGCACCCAGCGCCCCCAGGTGGACGGCAGGACCGTGTGCTTCACCCCCAACAGTGTCAGCTGCTCTGTTCACCGGACGGAGCAGCACGGCTCGGGGCTGCGGCCAGCCAGCCCGGTTCCCTGCTTGCTGTGAGCTGGTCCCCTCCAGCACTCTTTAGGCCAATGGCTGCTGGGTGGCCGGAAGCAGGCGCTGGCAGGGGCGGCTCACCCCACGCTCAGACTTGGGCCCTCTGTGGCCAGGGCCGCTCTTGACCTGGACTGGTCAAGCCCCTCTGCCCCCGGGGAGACCGGGGCGGGGCAGGGCCCCGGACGCCGCAGGGCTGCCCGAGCTGTCTGGCCCCCGCTGCCGCCTGCTGGCCCTCCCGGCCCCGGCCCACGCCGGGCCACGTGCCTGCTTCTGCGTGAAGTTCTTGGTGGGGCCCAGCAGGTAGGGGGTGATGAAGCTCTCGCCGGGCCGGATCTGCACCATGAAGCCGTAGAAGCAGAGGAAAGACACCAGGCACCGCCAGGACCGCGGCTCCGGCTCCAGGCTCGCCGGCTTCGCCACTGCCCGGCCAGAGGGCGCCATGCTGCCCTGGCCGCCGCAGCCCTGAGGGGCCTGTGGGCGACGCTGCCCCTGGAAGAGAGAGCCAGGAGTCAGCACGGCTCAGCGTGCAGCCGTGGAGACTCCCCCACCCCCACCCCCCCACGCACGGGCAGCGGGAGGGGCCCGCAGGCCCCAGAGCCTGGCGCTTGTAACAATCTGGATGCCAGGCCCTCCCAGACCCGCCGGTCACCGCCCCCAGGAATCTCAGGGGCCGTGTGGTCCCCTGTGGCGGCCGCCAGCCTGTGGAGACCCTGAAATGCTACGTAAAACTGAATGCAAGTTAAAACCCAGTCTCCCAGGCACAGCAGGCTCACAGCAGGTGGCTGTGGCTGCTAGGCTGGGCACGGGCCCTGCCCCAGGAGAGGTCTGGGGGACACCCAGCTCCGGCAGTCCACTTGGCCTCTGGGGGGACTCCATGCACAAGCCTGGGGGCAGACCGATGGGGACTGCAGGTGGAGCCCACAGACGGGGAGGGGAGAGGGCAGTAGGCCATGAGGGGTGTGACTGGGTGACAGGCCCAGACCCTGAGCCCAGGGAAGTCGGCCTCGCCACGAGGCATCTGCCCGGAAGCCTCCGCCCGGTGCAGCTGTGACAGCGCCTTCCCCAAACCCAGCTCCCGCCCCCTCTGACGGAGAGGCAGAAAGTCCCGTCCGCTTATCCGAATACTGTGCGTTTTTATCATTGCATCCCTATACAGCACTGTGAGGCCCTGACGCAGAACTCCTCGGGGGGCCCGGGCGGCCGGCCCTGAGAACAGCCGGGCAGGGTCCCGTGCCGGCCGACAGCTGAGGGGCTGGGACAGCGCCGCGCCCCCTGCCACGGGGCCTGCTCGGGGAGGGCGACTGCGGGTTCGGGGAGGAGCCCTCCGAGCACCAAGCCGTGGCACGAGGACATCAGGAGCTGTGGGACCAGCAGCCTGTGTGCCTTGGAGAAGCCACCAGGGGCCTGCACCCGGTTCTTTGTGCGGCCAGCACACTGCTCAGAGCCCGTCCAGCAGGAAATGCTCCCACTCCTCCTGGGATGATGCTCGGAAAAGCCCCGTGACAGCAGAACACCCCGCCCCCCAGGGGCCTCCAAGGGCAGAGTGAGACTCCGCCCCAGGCCTCTGAAAGTCCCTGGAAGGCCCAGGGCCTCAGCGAAGGGGGCTGTGGTCACATGAGCGCCCTGTTTCATGTGCATTTCTGTGACTCGGGGGAAAGTGGGGGGCGGTAGTAGTGAAATGACCCTCAAGAGGCCGGGTCTGGTGGATCTGTCTGTGGGGCCATAGGCAGGGCAGAGCAGGATGACAGAAATGCCAGGGGATTTCAAAGAGAGGGTGGTGGGGCGACAGGGGTCCCGGGGGGTTACAGGGCCCTGGGACAGCCCCCGCCATTCCAAACAAAGCAGGCAGCAGGCGGGAGAGCAGGCGCGGCAGCTGGGGGCCCTCGGGGCTGCACCGGCAGAGCCGCCACGCCTCAGAGCACAGCTCCCGACACCTCATGCCAGCCCCAGGACACCCCAGTTCCCTCTAACACCCCAGATGCGAGAGCAACTGCACAGCCGAGCGCCCGGCGGCGGCAGGTGCCCCGGAGCAGGACCCCCGGCGTCCCCGACTCCCAGGAGCCCCGGGGCAGGACCCCCGGCGTCCCCGACTCCCAGGAGCCCCGGGGCAGGACCCCCAGCGTCCCCGACTCCCAGGAGCCCCGGAGCAGGACCCCCAGTGTCCCCGACTCCCAGGAGCCCCGGGGCAGGACCCCCAGCGTCCCCGACTCCCAGGAGCCCCGGGGTAGGACCCCCAGCGTCCCCGACTCCCAGGAGCCCCGGGGCAGGACCCCCCGCCTCCCCCACCCTGGATCCCCGGGTCCTTGGCCTTCCTGATCTGGAAGTGAGGGGCGCAGCCCTCACCAGGTGACGGGTGGCCGAGGCTCAGGCACCAACGCCCGCACGAGTCCTCAGGGCTCGACCTGCTGCCACAGCCGCAGACACCCCCGGGCCGTGCTTCTTGGACCCCGTCAATCCCGGCCTGCCCTGCCCAGGGCGGCCGTCTGGCCTGGGGTGTGGCCAGGACTCTGTACCCTCGTGCTGGCCGGAAAATTACTCCTTGGCTCTGTCCATGGGAACACAGGCTGTCACCCATAGGAACATAACATCCTAACAACAAGCTTTCTGCTTCTGTACCCCAGCTTATGCACCTGACCTGTGAGTTGACAGGTAATGAATAGAAGAAAGACAGCCCTCTGTGTTTAGAAAGAAAGAAGAATGAGATTTTGGGCTTAAAACCCCTGCACCTCCACATTTCGGGGCTGCTTAATTTGGGGTCTGTGTACCCCTGGCAGACCCAGCTGGCTGAATAAAGAGCGTTTCCTATAACTCGCTGAGTTCCAGTGGTCTGTGTGGCTTTCGGGGGCTGGCAGCTACGGCACCCTAACGAGGCACGATGGCATGCCTGCGGGGGACCGGGCGAGCCCCGGCCAGCCTGGGGACACTGCCTCAGCACTGCCGGCTGGTCTGGTCCAGGCCGCAGGCACCCCACCCCCAGCTGCTGCTCAAGGGCACCCCAGGCCGCCAGGGTCACACGGCAGAACCAGCCTCACGCCCCGGGGGGCTGGACATACAAGGAGCTAGCCCAGGGGACAGCCAGGGAGTCCGCGAGCATGCTGGGGCTCACAGAATGGGGGTGTCTGCAGACACCTGGGGTCCAGGGACTCTCCTGGCATCACCTGAAGCTGCCACTTTAGTCTTACAAGCTCCGCCCCTACCCTCCCAGCCCACCCCCAGGGCTGATCCCCGCGGGAGGCCCCTCCAGCTCAGCCCCTGAGACCTAGGCATTGCCCAGTGCAGGCCCGGCTGGCCGGCCACATCAATGCTATAGTCCCCTGTGAGCTGGGTAGCGGGAGCCGCGCCTGGGCACCCACGGCAGGCTGCAAGCAACTCCATCTCTCATAAAGGAGCGTCCTGGGGCCTGCGGCCTGCATCCCCTGGGGGCCTGTCTGTCCACGGCGCCCCCACGCCGTGCGGGCTCTGCGGCACTCTCTCTGAAGCCCTGAAAGGGCTGAGGGCTGGGCGCCGGGTCCCTGCACAGCCAGCACCGCCTGAGGGGCAGAGCCAGAGGCCTCGGGGGAGGGGCCGCCACACAGGGGGTGGGGCCAAAGCCGTCTTTAATGCTGGCCACTGTGGGGGGACATGGTGGGTCACAGAGCAGGAGCAAGTGAACGGAGCAAACCCCCCGCCTGAGACACGGCCCCGGCCCCCGCCCGGTCACCCAGGCCCCTGCCCTGTCACCCGGCCCCCGGCCCGGTCGCCTGGCCCCCAGGAGGAAGGGCCCTACGCAGGGACTGAGGTGTGAAGACAGAGCAGCCCGGACACCAGGGCCCGGGGCCAGCAGGGCCGTCTGCCCAGAGCCGCATTCTGGCGGTTTATGCAACCCACGTGGGCACGATCCCCAGCCTGGCCAGGCGGTCGGGGATCCTGACGACCTCCAGCGCTCAAAGTCCTCCACCTGCAGGGCTGCTGCTGCAAACACACAGCACCCCCGCCCCCACCTCGCGCCCCAGGAAGGTGCACTGGACGGCCCCGCCATGTGCTCGCGGCACAGAAAGGGGCGCAGGAGGCATGTGAGGTGCCCAAGCTCAGGGCCGGTGGCAGCGGGCCTGGCCTGGACTCCACGCGTCCTGACCCCGGCCCGGCACCACGCAGCCCCGGCTGGCCAGCGGGAAGCTCACGGCCGCTCCCCCGAGGGCGGTGCCCACCCTCAGCTCTCCCGGCCCCCCAGGCCTGCAGGGAGTGTGGGCACCAGCCGCCCCCACCAGGAAGGCTAGAAGCCCGAGCTCAAAACAAAACCAGCCACCCTGCCTCGTTTGGACTTTAAACCAGCTTCTGCTCTGGCGGGTTAACCAGGGAGGGTCCTGACGTCTTCACAACGTCTGCTAAAAAAAAGAAAAAACCTCTGTATCCTGCCCGCAGATCACATGACAGCTGCAGGCCCGGGAGCAAAATTAGACCCT
This sequence comes from Rousettus aegyptiacus, assembly GCF_014176215.1. Lineage (NCBI taxonomy): Eukaryota > Metazoa > Chordata > Mammalia > Chiroptera > Pteropodidae > Rousettus > Rousettus aegyptiacus. The sequence continues at coordinate 612,408 of NW_023416296.1, read as the reverse complement.
CGGTCGCCACTGCCGTCCACACCAGTGCACAACTTTGAACACCTCGGGGCTGCCGGTCATCTTTGCGCAGCACAGAGAACTAACATTTGGGGTTATCGGGTCCACCAAGGCCCCCTCTTTGAGACAGCAACTAGTACCAGCGCAAGAGGGTGCAGAATGCAGTCCCGCCGAGGCGGCAAGGTGACAAGCCATCTGGGCGCCCTGGCAACTGGGCTCCCGGGCTGCGGAGAGAGACCGCTCCGCTGGGCCAGCGTCCTGGTTCGGCAGACCCAGTCTGGGCTGCAAGGGGCCCTGCAGTCTCCCCGGAAACGGGACTCCTCGCCAGTCCTTTCCAGGGCGCCCTGCAGGCAGCTGCCCATGAACTGCGGCACCCTGGGCGGCCTGGACAGCAGTGTCTGCCGGCCGCCTTCCGTGTCTGAGCTCAGAGTCCAACCTGCACCGTGAGGCCAGGCAGGCTGGGCCTGGACACTGCCCATTTCCTCGGACCCGTCTGCTGACGCGGTCAGTGTTTCAGGCAGGGGGGTTGCTGGGCCCCTGGGCAACGGCGCTCTCACACAGGGGTCAGTGGGCCCACTCTGGATGGGCTGCGGGCGCCCGGCCTGGGTCCCGAGACAACCTCCAGCTGCTCCCAGGGACAATGCTCAGGCCGCGTCCTGTCCAGGAGGGTGGACTGCTCCCTCACCGTCGTGCGGGAGCCGGGCCCGCCGCCCAGGCCCGCCGCCCACTCACGGCACTCTCCTCCCTTCCCCGCCAACTTGTCCCCCCAAAATCTTCCCACCGGAAGAGCCCACCTCATCCCCATGTTTCAGCCCCCCGCACATTCGGGACTGACGCCACCCTCAGCTCAGGATCAGGCTGAAACCCTCCACCAGCAAGACAACCAACAGCCGGCGGGGGCAGTGGCCGACCCCAGACAGGACCCCGAATGGAGCCCTCAGAGTGCTGCCCCAGCCCGCCGACACCGACGTCCCACGGTGACCTCCTCTCGAGAAGCGGCTCCCACGGCCGGCAGCCAACTGCGAACATCTCACAGATCAGCCTGGGCCCGGACGCAAACCCCGCGCCTTTCCCTCCTCACCTAAGTTCCCAAAAGTACGCTACGCCAGACCCTTTCTCGGCGGAAGCCTCCTCTTCCTACACGCTCCTTAAAGTTCTCAGTCAGCCCCCCACATCGGACACAAATTCCAGAGCCTGGAAGATGACCCTCGAACCCACAGATGGCCAGCCGCTCGAGGGCTGCCTCTTAAGTTTTCAGTAACAGAGATAAGGAAACAAAAAATGAACGACTTAAAAGGGATCAGGCTAAATGCCAGATGCTGGTGGCCGCTGTCCAGGGCTCCCAGGGGGACAAGCACAGCCCTCAGGGCAGAACCCTCAAGGCCCTCTGGGCCCCTGCAGTGTGCCGAGGAAGGACACTGGGCCAAAGGGGCCCTAACCCTCGTCCTCCGCCAGGCCCTTGTCCATGCTGCGGCAAGAAAGGTCACTGGAAAGTCGACTGTGACCCACCCCTAAGGGACAGTCACATCTCTTCCTTCTGAAAAGTTGGAACAACTGGACCTCAGCCTGCCCAGCCTTCAAGGCCAGCCCCTGAAGACTGAGGGTGCCCAGGCCCCGTGCCCCCCGCCCCCCATCCCCCGTCACTCCCTCGGAGCCCAGGGTAACTCCGCCAGTGGCCTGTCTCCTTTCTTACTGATACGGGAGCCACACACTCTGCCCAACCCCGCCTGCCCCTCGACCCCACCTGCCCCTCCCACGTGCCCCTCTCCTCACCCCCCACGTGGGGGCTGATGGTCTAATGCCCAGCCTCTAGCCACCCCTCAACCGTCTCTTACAGGGAACACCGCTCAGCCACCTGTGGGTAGTCTCTCCTAAGTGCCCCACCCCCAAACCGCGGTAGAGACATTTTATCAAAACTCAGAGCCTCCCTCATTTAGACCCATTCCTCCTCCTCCTCCTCACTAAACCAGAACCAGATAAATTCCCCCCCCCCCACGTCTCTGGTCACACCCAGGTCTGGGGTACCTCTGCCCCGTCCATAGTGCAAACCCACTCTCCTGTCACGTAAAACTAAAGACCCTTCAGCATGCCCCGTGGGCCCCAACACCCCTTACCCCTGGAAAGAGACGGGGCCTCCAGCCCATAACACAATGCCTTTGATCCCAAACCTCCTGCGACCCACGGGCTCCCCATTCGGCAGCCTGATCCTGCCTGCCAAGAAGCCGAAGGTCCAGCTGGCCCTCCCACCGCCCGGCAGGACCCGACCCAACACCCCCTGTCCACCATCCCCCACGCAGCGCCCACTTCACTGTGATTGACCTGAGGAGGCTTCTCCACCCAGACTCCCCAGGGCTCTCTACCCGGACGGGTCCTGCCGCCTATCAGTCCCAACGACTTGCCTGGACTGTCCCTCCCCAGGGTTCCCGGGACGGTCCCCACGTCTTCGAACAAGCCTTAGCCTCAGACCTAGCGAAACAAGATCTCCACCCCAGCACTCGCCTCCGAGGTGCGGACGGCCCCTCCTCTGTGGCCCGTCCCATTCCCTGTGGTATGGACACGGAGCTGGGCTCCCGAATCATCTGGCTGAAAGCGGATATGGAGTCTCTCCCCAGGAGGCCCTCCCGCCTTCCCCTTGAGTCACGGACCTCGGTCTCTCCACTACCCCACGACATCGCACCATCGCTCTGGACAGAACTGACCTCACCGCCCACCCCCCTCGCCTCCCACCTGAGATCACGAGCTCCTACCTTGAGCCGATCTCTCCACACCTGGGTCCCTAACTTCAGCGGGCTCTACCCGGCCTCCACCGGTCCTTTGGCTGGACCGCTAGGCCCCGCCGTTGCCATGCGCCCCTCCTCCCGGGGGTTGCGGCAGGCCCGTCCACCCGCCCAGCCCTTGCCCTCCCCAACTCCTCCAGACCTGTTACACTCACACCACAGAAGAGGAAGGATCGGGTAGCACGTGGGCTCGTGGCACACGTCCAGGGTGCTGACGCGCGGTCGTCACCTGTCTATCGAAGCGACTAGGGACCACGGGCGGGGGTGGGGGCAGCCTGCCCGGCAGCCCAGCAGCGGCTGAGCGTCCCGTCCTGACACCAGAAACTCACACTCGGACACCCCGTTACGGCGTATTCTTCACAGAACATCTCCAACCTCATGATGCACAGAGCTACCCCGGACCGCCCTCCCTCTAGAACTTGAACTTCTCCCGTAATCTGTCCTGACGCCCCTCGAGCCCGGCACCCTCTACCCATGCACCCCCACGAGGAGGCTGCAGGCTCCCGCGTGGGGGTCCTCAACCACAGGGCGCCCCCTTCTCCCGAGCGCGGTGTTCCCCTCTGCCCGGCGCCTCACGCCGCGGTCATCGACGGCGGCTTCCTCCGGGGCGGGAGGAGGGTGGCGGGCTACGCGGCGGTCTCGCTCCCCAAGGCTGGGACCCGGTCCCTTCCTGCGGCGACGCCTCTCCACAGGCAGAGCTGACCGGAGCATCGTCCTGGCCGGAGCATCGCCCGCGGCTTGCGGACAGGAGGGGGACATGGCTGCAGAGGGCGACCGGGCCTCCGCGCCCGCTCACACGCCTGCCCGGGGTGGGGACGGTCTCCTGCTGCGCGCAATCCCGCCGCCCAGGCCCGTCAGCCCTCCGCCCCCCGAGGCCACGCACGGGGCGCCGGGCGGCCAACGCCCAGCACTCGGGGCAGTAACGAGGCAGATGCGGGACAGCGCGGCCACCACGGCCACCGCCGCCAGCTGCCACGTCCCGCCGCCACGCTCTCCTGAGGAGACTCCTTCTCTCCCCAGGCTTGGGGCGGACGAGGACCCTGGGCTGGGACGGCTCACCACGGGGCCACGCTCAAAGCACCGCAAGACGGTCAGACTCCGTCCACACTGGATTCAAGCCGCTCTTCCGTCTCCTTAAACCCGCCTCGCCTGCAGTACCTTAACACTCCTTGGAGATGTCCCTGCCCCACAGTCTCCCCACGCGGGTCCTCCGCCCCCCGTCTCCACGCCGTCCCACCCAGCAGGCTGGGGGCAGCGTGGGGGGCGGGGGGGGGGGGGGGCAGGACGGGCTGATTGCCTTCACACCGAGCCCCGCGTCGGAAAACGGACACTTAGTAACACTCATGAGGAAAACGGATACTTGCAAACCCTCTAGACACATCTCTAGCTGGCGGAGGCTTTCCCCGCCCCCTCCGAGAAGTCTCCTGAGGCGACCCTGGCACTGCGAACAGACATCGGTCCTCGCCCGGGGTCCCCCTCGTTACGGCCCGGTGAGGGCCCAGCCTTCGTACGTCAACACAGGACGTCAGCCTCAGGGACTCACTGGCACCGACACACGCCTTCCCGACCTTGGTCCTCTGGAAAAGCTGAAAAAGCTGACTCTTTAATAATAAAAACCCGGCTAACGAAGCTGAGTCCAGACATTAAGGAACTCTGGACTTCACTCTTGCCCCTGCGCCCTCGGCCTCCCCGGGGCCCCTCCTCCCTCGGTCCCACTGAACTCATGTGCGGGAGGCCTCTGCTTCCAGAACATTCCCCAACCACACGTCCCCCTTGGGGATCACACGCCCAGGCCACACCTAGTCGGTCAAAGTACCGGGAGACCCTGCAGACCCCGTCCTGCCCCGGCCGTCCACAGCCTTCCCGCCACCCCTGGTGACCGGCTCCTGCCTCAGCATTGCCACTCAGATGGCCTTAAACCTTCATGGCAAAGGCCCTCGCCCGGCACTCCTAAGCACCCCGCCTGCTGCTGAGGAGACCCCCAACCTGGTTCCGTCCTTCCAGGCTACAACGAGTCTCCAGTAGTTCGCCAAGGACGACGTGTGGCCGGACACCCCAAAACACCACAGCTATCCCGTTAGACCTACGAAGCTTCGGCCAACCCGCATTCCTGCAGAAGAGGACGCACGAGCAGCCTTTACTGCCCCTGACCCCTCTGTCCACGCTCGGGCCCTCCCCTTCCTCCAGGACGGACACCACCAGCACCCCCACAAACTCTTCCGGCCTCAGCACGGTCTCCCCTTCCTCATCGTCTCAAGGTTTTAACTTTTCACGGGACTCCGTCCGACAGGGCCACTGCGGTTCCCCGGGGCCAGCTGCGCCGTCGCGGAGGTCGAGCCCACCGCCCGCGCCGGTTCTGCTCAGGCACACGTGCCCCGGGCCCCGGCTTCCTCTTCCTGCCGACGTTCCCGCTGCCACTCGTCCCCCATTCTCTCCGCAACGAGTCCGACCCTGCGTGAGCCAGGACGGCTGGCTCTGCCCCCGCCCCGTCCCTCAGCTCCCTCGGCCCTCCCCGGGCCCCTCGCCACCTGGTGCCACGTCCAAACGACCCTTTCGTATAGAAAAGAAAAGGGCTCCGTTCTCGGCGGTTACTGCACAGCACAGGCTGGTTGAGCTTCTGGTCTCTTCCACGCCGGTACCCAACCCCTCGCAAAGGTAGCACATCCCTTCGCACCAGCAGTGGGGCCCGCGACCCTTCACAACCCCCCCCCCCCCGCTT